>NC_136549.1:11472701-12072701 GCF_910591455.1 Pholis gunnellus | reverse complement strand
CCAAAATACATGAAATGCATACAAAATATAAATAAAAACACATTCAACTAATTAGGCCCACCTGTCACAGCGGTTTGACTGTGCTGCTTCGCTCGAGTCCGTTAGGCGGAGGCAGATGCTGCTGCTACCCAGCCTGCGTGACTCTGCGATGATGGCAAACTACCGGTCAAACAAACCGCCGCATGGGGAGCAACAGCCTCACTGAAATAATATGTGAGACACTTGCACTTTGCAGTAGTTATTTTATGCAGAAACACAGTCTGCTCGGTATCTCTTGGTTACAAGATTTCAAATAACACTTCAGTCTGTGTGTGTGTGTGCCTGCAGCCCACACACAATTCTAACTTTACCCCTTCTGTACACACACACACACACACACACACACACACACACACACACACGTGCATACATGCTGGCATCAGTCATTAATCTCCCAAAACTAATTTATAAATAGCACATCAATACAGTTTGGTACTCAACCAAAATGCTCAACAGACTCCAAATCCTGTACACATCCACCTCTTCACTCCTAATGCTCCATCCATCAACAGTAGATAGAGAGACCTATAAATAGTCCTGCGGCAGTGAACGTTAACCTCCCCCCCCACCGCCCGCCTGCTTCTCTCCCACAGGGGCCCCGTCTCTGTAAAGTAATGAGGACTGTAAGGTCCCTGTAAGGGTCATTCGTCAGCATCCAGTGAGAGACCTCAGACCAGGGAGAGAGTGCACGAGGTCCCTGTTACGGAGTTCCACAGAGAAGCACCTGTGCTCTCAATGTAGACGTGACTATCTACGATCATCAGCATTGTTGCCCACGTGATCGTCCAAAATGGCGTAACTTACGAAACAGTGCGGCTGAAGACGGGGCCAACTTGTTTGAATTAACTTTATTGGAAGTGTCAAAAGGACAAAACGGACCTGGATTTTCAGCGTGAGCGCCCACGTCGTGGACGGTCAGTTGATCCGTACAGTGCGGGTATAAAAGTCTGATGGTGATGATGGTGACCGACCCCCCCCTCCCCTCATGTGTCCCCTGTCTCACCGTGGACAGGCAGCTTTTCTGCTCCCGAACGACGGCGCAACAGCCCAAGAAGCCCGTAACCACCACCAGGCTTCCGGCCAGGATGAGGATATATGCCGAGACAGCGAAAGTGCTGGAGGCCAGCAGACTCAAGTAGTCACTCTTCTCCACCAGGGTCCAGATGCCCACACCCAAAACAGCTGCTCCACCCACCTGGAAGAGAAGGGAGAGAGAAGGTGGCAACGGTATTAGTCTGTATTATTAGTTTTAAAGCTGCTTTACAGACCCGCGGGTAAAAGATAAAAGAAGAGATACTACACAACTGATGCAGGTGTAGCAAAAGCTTTCAGAGAAGGAAAAATAAGAGATATGATGACTTGAATAAAGAAAGGAAATATTGTGAAAACACTAAGAGTGTCATGTCAAAGGACACACTTGGTGTCAAAGGAGAAAAGTATGGCACTCTACAGGGCAGGAAGTGACCAACAGGAAGTGAGTTCAATGCTATTAGATGAGTCACAAAATGGAACATGAGAGGACAGCGGATGAGGGAAAAGGGGCAGAAGAATGAAAAGAGGAAATAGAAAGAGAAACAGTGAGAAGTGGCCAAGTATAAAGAATAACAGATAATACGGATAAGATAAGATAATACAGCCAAGTCAGGGCATAATGACCACTTCCTTCCAAACAGTCCTGGATAACAGACCCAGGGTGGCGTCCGGGATCTGTTCCTGTCATTAGTTTCAAAGGCGGATGCAGAGGAAATGCCTCAGAGAGTCTCTCCCACTTCATCCTCTCATTCCATTTCCGTCAAAAGCGAGATCCATGACTCACAAAAACACACGCCCGACCAAGGAGGTACCACATGGATAAACAGGAACCTGGGGGGGGATGACTTGTCCCCAAACTACAGCATACGTAGGACTTTTATTTCTAACAAGTTTAAACCGGGCCGTCAACAGTGGAACGCAGCATTCAAAGAAACTAAATCTTTAGTTTAAAATGTAGTTTAGTTGGCATGCATTAATCCAATCCGCTGCGTCCATATCAAACGGGAATGGATTTTATATTTATTAGTAAGATGACTAGCTGAATGTTTTATATACTGCTTTTTGTTAATAAAAAATAAAGGAAAATATGTGGAAAGCCAGCAATGTCCTGACAAAAGATGTGCTGCCCCAGAGACTGGTGCAGGTTATAATGGTGCCTGGTGGAAGGAAAAGAGGAGGAGAGGGAGTCAATGCGTATGAATTTTAAGGTGCATTAGAGCATTAACCCGAGCCTGAAGGTAAAGCTCGATCCCTCTCCTCTCTTTAACCTCTCTCACACACACACACACACAGATCTGTCTCTCTCTCGACACACACACAATATTCTCTTTGTCTCAGACGTTGACATTGTTTCAAAGGGATCCCAGACACTCGGCACAGTGGCTGCAAGAGCATTCACTTTTAGCAGCGAAATCTTGCGGCATCATAAAACGTGGTGCCAGAGAGCCAGCCTGACACTCTGATCCCCACCGAACACTGACAAGCCCTAAATAATCTACGACTCACTTTGGGCCAAGTCCACAGCTCAGCCTTTTTCAGAGTCGGAACTCTCCTTAATCCTCTTTCTGTTTCTACATGGCTCCTTTCCTCTAATTTTAAAGGAACATTGAGGCAACTTTGACTGTGTTACAGCACAAAATGATGGTTTTGCTTTCATGAAAACAAATCTAGTAAAATGTAGCGCCAATCGCTGTACTTGTCTCTTTTTACCGTGAGACCTGTCAGTGTTACTGCTCTGCATTGGCTGCCAAAAGAGGTTGAAGTCAAAGCTTATATAATGCTGTTTGAGCACCACATTGCGAGTAAGCACAAGTGAATGGATGAAGATGAAGTGTCACCATTGTAAAGTAAAAGGTAGCTTAAAAACATTTACAGCTCTTACTTACCCAGAAGAGAAAGTTGAAAACAAAGAGCAGGTACTTGAGACACACGGTCAGCCAGTCCTCCTGGTCATCTTTATAAACCGCCGACATCTTCCTTCTTCTGAAGAGAAAAAAAATATTGTCAAGAGGTTATTGCGAGAGGAAGATAATGGGAAATATAACATTTTGCAGCAAATCATTTGATACTGCATATCTGTAGTTGAATGATGAGCCTCACACTTTCCTGATTGACTTCAATATTCCCCTCAACACCAAAACGTTAAAGCAGTAGCAGAAAACAAAACTAATTAACTGTGGAACCCAAACAAATTAATAAACTGCATCTTACTAGTTGTTAAATGATGCAGCATCCAAGTTCACAATATCATGTCCTCTTGTTATGGCCACAAAACCACATCTATAAATTATGCATAGCCCTGAACAGCCCATAAACCTTTGAATCATTGAGCGAGTTGAGCACAGTTTGAGTTCTGTAAATAAAAGGCTGCGGGGTGGGAAGCACTTAGACCCAGAACATTGATCAACACCACATCTTTCGGTGCAGGTTTTGCATTTGTTGACCAGAGCGTCATAATCCAGCAAAAGTCTAATACAGTCCGGGTAGGTCGTGTTAGTATTAGTATTAATATATACTTAACCAGGAGTTAATTGAGTTTAATCCTGCTTGTCCAATTAATTAAAAAAAAATTAACAGTGTCATCTAGCTTTCCCATTGCTATGGATTATCCAGACCTAAATGTAAACTGTTAACATTGATTATTGAAAAAGTAGTTCCAAACACAGTTCTTGTCAGTGCATTCCATGCGTTCTTTGGTATCGGGTTACTCACACATGTTTATTGTTTTGTTGTTGTTGTTATTGTTGTTTTGACTGCGAGCACCCTGAAAGGGGTGAAAACAAGAGACCTCACAGAGATGGATGGATACACGCCTTGGCACCTAAAACCGAGCTATCTCCATGGCTCAGGAGAACTAATTTAACGACCTAATGTAATGTGGTTGGAGATTTTAGGGCGCCTAAGCTAGAGGTTTACAAATGACCATCTCCGTCTAGATGCGTTCACTGGCAATGTCAGATGAACGTTACCCACTAAGATGGTTTCTCCTATGATGCACTGCTTCGGAAGATTTCGGACTTTGACCACTGCAGGTGTTCTTCCGCGTCACGAGCAGCCCATAATTCAAGCGAACGTGCGTCCTTTACAGTTTAGGACAAACTTTATTACTGGCTCCCTTGTTTTTCAGGATGGGGTGAGGCTCGTGCATCCTGGGAGAGAAAAAATACATCCCTCCACCTGCGTCGTTGATGCGCAGTACAAAGTTTAACCAAATTACCTTGTCGCCATCGACAAAAAAACGTTTTCGACTCGCGCTTCGCTGCAGACATACTCACCCGACCAATGTTTAGTGGTAAATAACCTCGTTTTGTTGTTGTTGTCCCCGTCAAATCACGGTGTAGGGCGCTGCAGCAGTGAGCGTTTTGTCCCCCGGTCAAGCGTGTTGCTTCCAACGTGTACGACAGCAGGTTTGTGTGGATGATGCCTTTGCGGGCAGCTCGTATATTCAAAGTTTGTAATCATTACGGTACATTTTTCACTGTGAAAATAGCCTACCAGAAAGGAACCAAGTCAGGGACATCAAACAACATTTGCTTCAAATTACACAGACACGTCTAAAAACATAAACTTGTTTATTGATGTATTTAATGACTATTTGCTTATGTCCGACTGCCCGTGAAGGCAGCGCAGTGTTAACCTGTGGAAAGGGTCACAGATTGGAGTGACAGAAGGAAATTGAGTTGCTACACTTAACCACGAGATATGCTGAATACCACCGTTCCATTAACAGCATAGCCTTGGTTACAATGTAACCACATATCCCCTGAAGAATCTCTCAATGATTTGTGCATGAATAAACAAAGATAAAGAGGAGAATGCACAGACTACAGTGAACAGACTTAGTGTGGGCTTTTTTTTTCTACATAAATGAATGACAAGTTGAAGTCCTTACTGTTGACTTGACGATAAAATGACTTCTGTGATCCTAAACGGAGAGATGAATTTGGTATTTCAACGTTGAGCAGATTGACATTTATATGTTTTTGTCTAGATTTGTTTCCTTTTTTCTGATTCAGAAGTCTTGTAATCACCAAAAAAGTGGAACAATACACAAACCTCCATAGTAATTAACTCTATATGAGAACAAAAAAATGTGAACTTAAAAGACAGGCAGCAAGAAAATTAGGACACCAAACTCTTTTTGGAACAATAACTCAAGATTGTATCTTCTAAATAAAGTAACTGAAAGACCTGGTCCTTTTTTTATATCTAATCGCAAGACTTCCTCTCTAACCAAACCAGACTCCTCCCTATTTGCCTCTTTTTTTCCATCTCAGTGATTAAATAAGCGTGCAAGCTATTAGGAGTCGGTGATGGCTGCAGGGGGAGGAACTCTGCAGTGGTCACCTGGACTGCAGACAATCAGTCTACCAAAACAACATTACTTAGCGGAGGATGTCATCCATCAGGTCTTTCCCAAATAAACATCATCCAACCAGAACATTAAAAAAAGGTACCAAATATCATCGTTCTATGGGAATTTGGAGCCTGTCTCTTTCCCATTTCCTCATATTTGCAGAGGTGACGCATGGTAGAACAAACAGCTCATTTCTATGCCTATAGCCAGTGCATCTGCGTCTCATTCTGTAGGCTACTGTAGTTAGTTTCTGGCCAGCTATGCTTTCTCCCACATAGGCGGGGGGGTGTTGGAGCAGGGCATGACTAAGCAAACATAATGTGCACCGGTGTGTGCATGTTTGATCGTACGAGTGACAAAGAGAAAAGGTTGGATGTGTTTAAAATTAGAGACAAAAAAAAGACTTGCACACTTGCTTCAGTGTTATGCATCCATTAATTTAATCTCACAATATATTCGATAGGAGATGTTGCACAAAGAGGATGAAAACGGGTTTGAATGTGTGAAAGTAGTAATTGGTAGAATTTAAATAAAAGGATGAAAAAAAGTCTTGCTTGAGAGACATTTTTTAATTGGAATGACGAATGTGACTAAACAACACCGAGAATTTATACTGTTATTTTGTGTGTTTTCAAACTAAATCACTAGTGTTGCATTAAACAGAGGTAACGTTTGAGCCACTCAGCTGCTGCTTGTTGTGCCTGACCTCTTGTGGTCAGACTCACCTGGAAGCCACATTACAGACTGGCCTCCTCAAAGAGAGCACGGCTCTAGGCTGCGGTCGAATAGTCCTTTTTGCATTTGGAGAATTCAAACAGCTCTTATCATGGCGGCCACTTAGATACTTCCAGGTCATTTCACTCAGTTAGGAACCTTCCCAAAGCAAAAAGGACTATACGACCGCAGCCATAGAGTGAGCACCTCAGTGTACAATCCTCTTAATCCTTTGCCTTAAAGTCCACAAAATCTACTATTTACAGTTATATTCACATGTTTACGTTAATATTTCTTTGGTTTGAGTACAGTATTGTTGATGATGCTAGTTTGCCAACTACATATGGATGTATTAGTGTTTAGTGATTAAAGCATTGGTGTAAATGTTATTTGCTGTTATATTTAATCTTTTATTACTTATTTTGAAATACTTTTAAGCACCTGTCCACTTTGGTTTAGGCTAGTAATATTTTATTTACTGATGTACGAGAGATATTATTTAGTACTTACAAAGGCACTTACCATTTGTGTTTTGTGCTCTTTTTCAGTTTTACAAAAATTACATATTTTCTCTCATTAAATCCTGCCAAACAACAACCTGTCTGTTCCTTGGCGGAAATAGAAAATATTTGTAGGCTTCATCTTTGACACTTTTGAAGCAGTGGAACCTTGCTACAGAAGGTAGCGGTTAGATTGCATGTTTGTCCATGATGAGCACCAGCAACTCAGGTGCTTGAGTCAGATGAAGTAAGATTAATAATTTCAGATTAGTTTAGACGATAACATATTGTATAATATATTGTTTTCACCAAAAGCTCATACTCTTCTTTATCGTCCAGCGAAAGGAGGCAGCTCAGGTGGTAGAGGTAGTAGAAAATGAAAAGTAATGATTAATAAAACATAAATAATCTTCGCGTTACAGAATAAGTTAAATTATATGTATATAGCTGCCCTGCCAGACGCAAAGGATTCTTTCCACCTCTTGAAATAAGATGATGTGAAATTATTTTCTAAGGAGGAACTACATCTGTGCAAAATCCAATAGCAACATGTCAAGACTAGCCTATAATTTGAAGGATATGAACATAATTAGCTATTTGTTAAAATTGAATTTGGGGGGAATGTGTATCTTTATATTCACAAAATAGGCCCCTATTACTCATGTGAATGGAGACGAAAGAGTTAATTTTTCTTACCAGGAAGTGTGTAGTTCCAAAGCAGGGGAGGAGCTCTTACTAACGTCACCATGAGGAAACGAAACTTAGTGAGGAGTTGACGGACACGTTTTCAAAGTGTAGTTAACTTTGAGTTTTAAGCGCTGCTGCGTTGAAAACTTCCTCTTTTACAGGTAAGACATATATTATAGTTCAACTGTTTTCATTTCGATTATTCAGCCCATTCACTTGAATTATATGAGTTGTAATTGCATTTGTTTACTACTTCTTGTCCAGAAATGGCCACCGCCAGCAGTCTGCTGTCAGAGGACAAGCTCCTCTGTTCTATCTGCCTGGATGTGTTCACTAAGCCAGTCACAACACCATGTGGACACAACTTCTGCAGTGCATGTATCCACACGTACTGGGACGGCAGTGACACTTGCCAGTGTCCATTATGCAAAAGAGTATTTCCCCAGAGGCCTGAGCTCCAAGTGAACACTGTTATGTCCGAGTTAGCTGCTGAGTTTAAGACTTTGGTTCAAGTCAAAGCCTCAACTCCAGACCCACAACTTCCCGGAACAGCAGACGTTCTTTGTGATATCTGCTCTGAGAAGAAGGAAAATGCAGTTAAATCTTGTCTGACGTGCCTCGTGTCCTTCTGCGAAGCTCACCTCGAGCCACATCAGAGGGTTGCCCGTCTCAAGGGCCACATACTGTTAGACCCTGTGAAGAACTTTGACCACAGAATGTGCAAGACCCACGACAAGACAACAGAACTGTACTGCAGGACTGACCGGGCCTTTGTTTGTGTGTTGTGTCTCAAAACCGTTCACAAGAGCCACAATGTCGTCCCACTTGAGGAAGAATACGAAGCAGCGATGGCGAAAAGAGAAGAGGCGATGGCAAATATCCAAAAGATGACACAATCTCTGTACGAGAAGATAGCCGAGGTGGAAAGGTCAGTTGATCTCAGCCAGACGGAAGCTGAGAAAGAGAAAGAAGCCAGCGTGCAGCTCTTCACCGACTTGATCCGCTCCATCCAGAGAAGCCAGTCCGAGCTCATCGAGGTGATCGAGGAGAGGCACGGAGCGGCAAAGCGGAAGGCTGAAGATTTGATCAGAGAGCTGAGGGTGGAGGTCGCAGAGCTCGAGAGCAGAAGCGTACAGCTGGAGCAGCTGTCACAGTCTAAGGATCACCATTATGTTCTCCAGAGTTTCCCGACCCTGTGCTCTCCTTCATACGCCAACCGGGCCAACATTGGTGTTTGCAGTGATCCGGCGTTCGAGGCAGTGAGAGGCGCTGTGATTCTGCTGAAACAGAGAGTTGATGAAATTATGGAGAATCTTCCGGAGATCAAAATGAAAAGAATGAGAGAACATGCAGTGGACTTGACTTTTGATCCCGACACAGCATATTGTTCACTTGTCATAAGTCCGGATGGAAAACAAGTGAGAGATGCAGACACAAAACAGAATCTTCCCTCCAATCCAAAGAGATTTGAAATTTGTCCAGAGGTTTTGGCTAAGGAGGGGTTCACAGCAGGGAAGTTTTACTATGAGGTGCAAGTGAAAGGAAACACTAAGTGGCTTGTTGGAGTGGTCGGAGAGTCTGTGGATAGAAAGGTGATTGAAGATCTGACAGTGCAAAATGAATACTGGACCATTGGGCTTCATGAAGGAATATATAGTGCATATACATCACGTAGAGTTAAACTCACGTGGAAAGAAAAGCTTCAGAATGTGGGCGTCTTTGTGGACTACAACAAAGGAGAGGTTTCTTTCTTTGATGTGAATTCTAAATCATGTATCTATTCTTTCACTGGCTCCCACTTTAGAGAGAAACTTTTTCCATACTTCTGTTTTCAAAACAACACGGATGGAGCCCCTCTCATCATAACCCCTGTACCTCAAACAC
This sequence comes from Pholis gunnellus, assembly GCF_910591455.1. Lineage (NCBI taxonomy): Eukaryota > Metazoa > Chordata > Actinopteri > Perciformes > Pholidae > Pholis > Pholis gunnellus. Next base: position 12,063,488 of record NC_136549.1, on the reverse strand, counting down.
ACTGAGTTTGTTTCTTCTTTAAAGACCACAGAATAAACAACATTGGTCTCTATTAACACACTCAACAAATCTGCTTAAAGTATTACCAACACATTTCAAATGTTGTATCGGTAATCAAACCATCCTTGTTTCCATCTGAAATTTCTGCCCATTAATGGATGTATAGAAGAAGTGTGACACTGTCTTTTCTCTACGGTGCACTTTTCTTGTTTAGATTTAGATTTTCTTTTTCAAAATTTCACATGTCAGACCTTTTTGTTTTTTTGTTTTGTCATTTGAATGAAGACATACTGTGTATACAGCCACTACCTTGACAATGTTTATTATAGTAAGACTTCTAGAAAGGGACAGCACTGGGGAAAAAGTCCAATGCTTAACAAATTTGTCATTTTGCTGGTTTCTTGTAATTTACAGTTGGCTTTTGTGCATTTGAAACATCTGACCAGAATAAACGAGACATGTAGACTCATTTTGTCATTTCTACCTGTAAGATTCCGTCACAATAATAAACTCAAAGTTGTAAAGTGTTTAAACAACTCTTGACAATAGACATGACCACCACTGTTTGAGCGGTTTGCAGGTTCAGTGTTTTGCACAAAGACAGTTTGACGTTGAGGGGTTTGAACTTGTGACATTAAGGTCACCTATAAAACTACATCTCACCTCCAACCCCACCCGCTAGAAACCCGTCTCAGTGAGAACCGCCTCCTTACAACTCTTAACAATTTAGGTGGCCGATGCTACTCACAGAATAGAATATCTGCTTTGTGAGATTTGTAAGTCAATCAATAGTAGTCTGTCCACACTTATTTGTGTGTGAGTGGATGGACACATTATCCTCGAGTGTGACTCGTGGGCCGATGTTCTTCAGCACGTGATGACACGGCAGGTGCTTCGCCTTTAGCAGCCAATAAAAAAACACCTTGTGTGACTTCACTGATTGGATGGATGGATTTCTATGAATCTAGCAGGCAAGACACTCACACACCACTCATGTTGCATCGTCATAATTTAAGGATGCCTCACTGATTTATCCAGCACCAGCATCAGCCCAAAACTTGAATTTGCTCCACGATCAAGTGCCTACAAAACTATGACATTCCCATCAGCCTCAGCTGTAGGCCACTTGACGTTTAGCACCATTTAGCATGCGTGAGCGTGCTGACACGCTAAACTAAAAATGGTGAACATGATAAACATCATACCTGCTTAGTGTCAACATGTTAGCTTTGTCATTGTCAGCATGCACCACTGTGCTTAAATAGAATTGCAGAGCTGCTAGCATTATTTTTGCTGGGAACTTCTTCTTTCCACCTCCTGAAATAAGATGATATAAAATAGCTTTCTGTGGAGAAATTACATCTGTGCAAAATCCAATAGCAACATGTCAAGACTAGCCTATAATTCGAAGGTTATGAACATAATTAGCTATTTGTTAAAATGTAATTTGGGGGTGATGTTTGCCAGTAACACAACTGGTGAGTGTATCTTTAAATTGACACAATAGGCCCCTATTACTCAAGTGAATGGAGTCGAAAGAGTTAACTTTTTTTTTCAACCAGGAAGTGTGTAGTTCAAAAACAGGGGAGGAGCTCTTAGCAGCGTCACCACGTGAGGAAACAACGAGGAGTTAACGGACACGTTTTCAAAGTGTAGTTAACTTTGAGTTTTAAGCGCTGCTGCGTTGAAAACTTCCTCTTTTACAGGTAAGACATATATTATAGTTCAACTGTTTTCATTTCATTCATGCGTTTCTCGTCACACATAAGACGCAGTTTTAACCGAATATTCAGCCCATTGACTTGAATTATATGAGTTGTAATTGTTTACTACTTCTTCTTCAGACATGGCCACCGCCAGCAGTCTGCTGTCAGAGGACATGCTCCTCTGTTCTATCTGCCTGGATGTGTTCACTAAGCCAGTCACAACGCCATGTGGACACAACTTCTGCAGTGCATGTATCCACACGTACTGGGACGGCATTGACACTTGCCAGTGTCCATTATGCAAAAGGGAATTTCCCCAGAGACCTGAACACCAAGTCAACACTGTTATGTCCGAGTTAGCTGCTGAGTTTAAGACGTTATTTCAAGTCAAAGCCTCAACTCCAGACCCACAACTTCCTGGAACAGCAGACGTTCTTTGTGATATCTGCTCTGAGATGAAGGAAAATGCAGTTAAATCTTGTCTGACGTGCCTGATGTCCTTCTGCAGAGCTCACCTCGAGCCACATCAGAGGGTTGCCCGTCTCAAGGGCCACGCACTCTTCGAGCCTGTGAAGAACTTTGACCACAGAATGTGCAAGACCCACGACAAGACAACAGAACTGTACTGCAGGACTGACCGGGCCTTTGTTTGTGTGTCGTGTCTCAAAACCGACCACAAGAGCCACAATGTCGTCCCACTTGAGGAAGAATACGAAGCAGCGATGGCGAAAAGAGACAAGGCGATGGCAAAAATCCAAAAGATGACACAATCTCGGTACGAGAAGATAGCCGAGGTGGAAAGGTCAGTTGATCTCAGCCAGACGGAAGCTGAGAAAGAGAAAGAAGCCAGCGTGCAGGTCTTCACCGACTTGATCCGCTCCCTCCAGAGAAGCCAGGCCGAGCTCGTCGAGGTGATCGAGGAGAGGCACGGAGCAGCAAAGCGGAAGGCTGAAGATTTGATCAGAGAGCTGAGGGTGGAGGTCGCAGAGCTCGAGAGCAGAAGCGTACAGCTGGAGCAGCTGTCACAGTCTAAGGATCACCATTATGTTCTCCAGAGTTTCCCGACCCTGTGCCCTCCTTCATACGCCAACCGGGCCAACATTGGTGTTCGCAGTGATCCGGCGTTCGAGGCAGCGAGAGGCGCTGTGACTCTGCTGAAACAGAGAGTTGATGAAATTATGGAGGAGCTTCCAGAGATCAAAATGAAAAGAATGAGAGAACATGCAGTGGACTTGACTTTTGATCCCGACACAGCCCATTGTTCACTTGTCATAAGTCCGGACGGAAAACAAGTGAGAGATGCAGACACAAAACAGAATCTTCCCAACAATCCAAAGAGATTTGAAGAGTGTCCAGAGGTTTTGGCAAAGGAGGGATTCACAGCAGGGAAGTTTTACTATGAGGTGCAAGTGAAAGGAAACACTGAGTGGCTTGTTGGAGTGGTGAGAGAGTCTGTGGATAGAAAGGTGATTGAAGATCTGACAGTGCGAAATGGATACTGGATCATTGGGCTTTATGAAGGAAAATATATTACATATACATCACCTAATGTTAAACTCAAACTGAAAGAAAAGCTTCAGAATGTGGGCGTCTTTGTGGACTACAACAAAGGAGAGGTTTCTTTCTTTGATGTGAATTCTAAATCATGTATCTATTCTTTCACTGGCTACCACTTTAGAGAGAAACTTTTTCCATACTTCAGTTTTCAAAACAACAAAGATGGAGCCCCTCTCATCATAACCCCTGTACCTCAAACACAATGAGTTTATTTCTTCTTTAAAGACCACAGAATAAACAACATTGGTCTCTATTAACACGCTCAACAAATCTTCTTAAGGTATTACCAACACATTTTCAAGAATGTTGTATAGGTAATCAAACCATCCTCGTTTCTATCTGAAATGTTTTCTGCACATTAATGGATGTATAGAAGAAGTGTGACACTGTCTTTTGTCTACGGTGCACTTTTCTTGTTTAGATGTAAACTAATGATTCTAATGTTTCACAGTGATGCTGTCAGACCCTGTTGTATTATAATGGCTGAGGTTATCAGTGTTGCTCTCATGTATATTTTGATAGGATTTCATTTTTCATAATTCCACATGTCAGACTTTTTCCTTTATTTTGTTCTATGTCATTTGAATCAAGACATGACAATGTTTATCATAGTAAGACTAATAGAAAGGGACAGCACTGCTGGTTTCTTGTAATTTACAGTTGGCTTTTGTGCATTTGAAACATCTGACCAGAATAAACGAGACATGTAGACTAATTTTGTCATTTCTACCTGTAAGATTCAGTCACAATATTAAACTCAAAGTTGAAAAGCATTTAAAGAACTCTTGACGATAGACATGATCTATTTAACTATATAACTCTTCGAGCAGTTTGCAGGTTTTGCACAAAGACAGTTTGACGTTGAGGGGTTTGAACTTGTGACATTAAGGTCACCTATAAAACTACATCTCACCTCAAACCCCACCCGCTAGAAACCCGTCAGTGAGCCCCGCCTCCTTACAGCTCTTGACATTTTAGGTGCCGATGCTACTCACAGAATAGAATATCTGCTTTGTGAGATTTGTAAGTCAGTCAATAGTAGTCTGCCCACAGCTTTCACTCCTGCCCCCACACTGATTTGTGTGTGTGTGTGTGTGTGTGCGTGTGTGTGTGGATGCCCACATTATCCTCGAGTGTGATGCGTGGGCCGATGTTCTTAAGCACTACTGATGGAGCTCATCCATAACTGACTAAAACCTGGTGTGTTTCATTGCATTTCATTAACGGGACACAAGCCCATTTTCCTTAGTGACAAATATATTGTGATCGTTTTCAGAGTTATTTACACTGAATCTTTCGATACAGCATGAAATGAGTGAGGGAGTCAGCATGAAAGCGATGCAGACAGCAACCGTATGCTATAGAGAATGGGAATCAAACGTCCAGAAGTACCAGATATTTACACATTTTCCAGGTGGAAGGCAGTATTTATTGTGGATAATTTGTTTCATATTGTATGAATTTTAAAATGGTAGTACAATTGCATATTTTGTCAGAATGTATTCCTTTTACACTCTCATTTAAGACAAGGAAATTCCAGCAATACACACCTTTTCTCCTTTAGTGACGTCTCTCCCTGACTGACAGATGCAGGTCAGCTCTGTCACCGGGTGCAGAATGGAAGTAGACTGATTTTAGGGTTGGCCCTACGTCACGTTGACGCCAAATATGAGTGAGCGCTCCAGTTTGTGGCCTGAATGAACACCAGGAAAGGGCAGTGAATATGGATAAACCCCTGGAAAAGGCCAAAAAATTCAACATGTTATAATTAAGAGCCTCACCAGAATCAGTGATGACACGGCAGGTGCTTCGCCTTTAGCAGCCAATAAGAAAACACCTTGTGTGACTTCACTGATTTGGGATAAAGTAAGATGGCAAATATGCTTGACGGTTTCAAGTTTTATCATGATGCAGTTTCAAAAAAATAAAATAAATAAAGAAGCAATTACCCTGACTATGTTTATCTTATGAAGACTTTTATAAAGAGTTTATATAGTCCTGTAGCTATGAGCTGAATCTCTCTGATGACCCGACTCCACCCACTAGACTCCAGGAGGGAGCGGTTAGCTTGGAGACAGTTGTCACAGTAATTGATCACGATCACAACACTTGTAATTTAACAACATACATGTGCACTATTGTGACTGGTCAGTTTTTTGTTTTTTTTCCTGTCCCTTTGTCTGCAGACTTGAAGAAGACATGAACATGAGCGATAACTCAAGAAATCAAGATGATTGAGATACCTATGTTGCATTGATTAATGTGTTATCATTCTTATGCATTCCTGATAATAAATGTACATCAATGTATGCTTTTCCATTCATTTATGATGCATGAATTCATGATAATTCATGTACCCATATCATAAAATATCACCAGTTGTTTTGTTGTCTTATCCTCTTTGTTTTATTCATCATTATAACTGAATTCTGAATTTTCTTTAAAATTGCACAGCCATGACTGTGCAATTTAAATCATTAATTCATGTCTCACTGTAAATTGCCAGTAATGGGCAACAGGAACCTGCAAATGTCACAATCTGTACTTCATTTAGTAGTACCAGACAGTATACAACCATATAGACACATAAAAAAGCCTTTATGTTACATAAGCGAGCGGCTGAGAGGCTCATTGGTTGCCTTGCCGGAGAGCTGATTTCTTTCTCTGTGGAAAAGTCTGGTGTGAGGAGGCATCTGTCCCTGGGAAGCAGAGATACCTTCTTCTGTTTTTCAGACGGTAACATATTTTCGTCACGATTCATTTCGTGTGTAACGGCAGCGCACACTCACAGTTTGAACCTTTTTTTAACTTATTCTCCGGTACCCCCCCCCCCCCCCCCCCCCCCCCCCCCCCGGGATTACGCAAAAGGACTTTTTCCACAGCGCACACGAGGATACGAATTTCAGTCTGCGAGTCCCAATGCTGAGAGATGCCAAGCGAGTCCGAGAGAAGTAGAGGAGAAGAAGCGTTTTCTGTTGTGGACTTTTGTTTTCCAGACGTTTTTTTTTTTTGTTTCTGTGGGTGACACTTTACATTTTCTGGAGTAGTCTTACCCAGAGATTTTAAAACCAGAGAGCAGGTATGACCGCAGTGTCTTGCACGAGGACTTCTTCTTCTAAACGGGGCGCCCTGGTTGCTGGCTTGGTGCACTCAAGGACTCCTGCTGGGATCAAACCTGCAACCTTTTAGTCGCAGCAGAGACCTTCCAGCCAACGGACGTCTCCGTCCATCCCCGAGTCCTCGCTCCAGAACAACCTGTGTCTGATTCACTGTATATGGATTGCTGTACGTTTCACCTGGCGCAAATCCATTCAACTTTTCTACACTTCATTTGGTGATACCAACCCTCCACGTCTTTTATTATGACTTCCGTCTGTATTGCAGCCATGTATCTGGTGGCTTAGTGTTATTTTTTGGTCAATTTTTTTTGACACGTTTCCGTACACATTTCTACACTTTGAAGAGTTGTAGCGTAAATCCCGTCGGCTCTCATGGGACTGAGGCATTCGTCGCGTTGTTTGCTGCTACGGCGGAAGATGGCGGAGGCGGACAGCTCGGAGGTAGGGACCTTGTGGTGTCCTGCACCCGGCAATAACGGGACCGGGACAATGTCGTTATGCTTATTTGTATGGTGACAACACATTTGTCTTGAATGTAATGTACGCTTCTTTGTTTTAAAAAAAAAAGAAAATCTTTTCTTGCCGTCATCGTAACCGCTTTGGAATCGATGTTGCGCTATGATGGCGCGCAAGCGAAGCAAAGTGCATTTTCTCAGTGTCTTGCAGATGTTGTGGGTAATGTGAGTAGATCGCTGTCATTGCAATAGTAGCGATAATGCACGCAGACGGGTTTTGTCGTCGTGTTAAATGGTCAGCTTGAGATGTATGGACGCATTGAACGGGGCCGTGTCCGCTGTCCTTGGTGCTGAAATGGAACCTGCATCTTTGACCGGCTCTTCCCTGAGTCTCCACGTCCGTATAATAGATGTGAATTCTTGACAGCTTATTATATGAATCCCTTTTGGCTTGCAATTCATCTGCACAGCCCCATAATATATGCCGGTCCACTGCACATACAATCCTCAAACCCTATGCTGTTTCTCTCATTCTTGTCTGTAAGTTATAATACAAATTCTCCCCCCTTTTCCTTTCTTTCCTCCTTTCTTCCCCTTAAACAGCGGCAGCAGCCTGTTACGTCCCCCCTCTCTCAGTCTGCCCAGCCCTCCCCACTGCCTAAACCAGTGCCTACTACCCACCATGTGCCCTGCATCCCCCATACGCCTCATGTAGCAGCCCTGGCCAGCTGTCCTGGTCGGGGCAAGATTTCCAAGTTCATCAGCCCGGAGGAGATGACATCACGGGACTACTACTTCGACTCGTATGCCCACTTTGGCATCCATGAGGTAGGCAGGTTGACAAACGGCAGCTTGAAACTGAAGAACGACACCAGATGTCTAAGCGGATGCTCCTTAACCCGCCACATCATTTCAACCCTGTTAGTCTGGCTTTCTGTCAGCAGGATACCTCAAACAAACTCGACTGATTTAATTCCAAGGCCAGATGGGATTATTGCATCCATAACTAAGAAACTATTACATATAGACACATGATTACAGTTCATTGGACCTGAAAATCGATTGTAAAGTAACAGAGAAGCCAAGTTTCAGTCCTCCAGCGCTTTCAAACACGAGTTTAAACAAAGTATGAAACCAAACATCATCAAAAACATGATTCCAACAACTCTCAGAAGCCAATTGTTTAAAGCTCCTCGCACTTCTCGTAAAAAAATCTGTCAATACTTACTACACATCAAAACGTAATTTAATGATGCCCCCAAAGTAAACTCCAAATAAAAACCTGTGAGGCAACTGTCCGCCTACGAGCTCGTGGAGGAAAATAAATAAAAGAGAGTGGAGGGTGTCTCACAGCTGACAAAAGAGGAGGCTTTTCCATTACCAGCACTAAAGAGTGTCTGTAAAGTGAACATCTAAGTATATCTACAGTATATATAGCTATACCCTATAGCTAATGACCTTGATCTGCGAGGCAGTGGTGGTGGGAAGGTTTGGGGACATATAGGCCTTTTTTTTTAAATGGTGTCCACATTTAGCATGTGGGACAGGTTTTTGTCTGCTGGCAGACAAAGAGTGTGCCCTGATTAGAGGAGTGCAAAGCGAGACAGACCAGAAAGTGGGATGTGTGAATGGGCTCAGGGAGATGGATATCAGGCCGTCCCCAAAGGCTTTGTGTTTTACTCTATTTCAAGAAGCTCTGACATTGTCACTGAGGCTTTTGGCCTACATACGGCCTTATCTACCTCATTACACAAGAACATGTGTACACATTTGTATGTTCATTATACACTATTATATGTATTATGTATTCCTTTGGGGATTTTATCAATCCCACTATTCTTCAGGTACTCTACACCAGTTCAGTATGTTATTCTAGAAGGCAAATCATGATGGACCACAGCTGTGAGCTCTCGGTTTTATCTCTTTAATTCAAACAGGAGATGCTGAAGGACGAGGTGCGGACGCTGACCTACCGGAACGCCATGTACCACAACAAGCATGTGTTCAAAGACAAAATCGTCCTGGATGTCGGCAGCGGCACGGGGATCCTCTGTATGTTTGCCGCCAACGCCGGCGCCAAACACGTGTATGGGGTGAGGCGGATGGATGCACCTTTTAGCCACGAACAGATACAGTCTCTAATCTTCATTAGTATCGTCCAACAGTTTCCGCTAATAAATATTAATGACAGAGAGAGAGAGAGAGAGAGAGAGAGAGAGAGAGAGGATCCGCACACCTTTTCAGTGCCCAAATTGATATCATTTCTGGCTCTGCTGTCACATTATGTGTCATCCGTGGCCTTTCCTTCTCCATATAAAACGAACAAATTCCTCTTTAGGGCCAGCTCCTTGTGTTCTGTTGAGAAATATATTTCAGTCTTACACACAGAGAATAAGAGACATCCGACTCCCCTCGTCAAAGGTTATACTTTGCCGGCAGTGTCTTCCACAGTAATGTATAATGCATGTACTGTAATACACTTATGGATGGGAGAGCAACATGATGTATTAGTTTCCATGCCGCACAGGCTCTGAGGTGAGTGATCAGGGGCATTAGTGTTTGGGTGGATTTGAAGGGTTTGATTAAATTTGTCCTTCCGATATTACCACAAAGGTTGACTGTCTGTGTACAGGAAGGGGAAATGGTAGCTAACACCATTGCAGGCCAAGTCCAATGGCGAGAAAATTATCTTGAGGAACATATTTCTTATGAATTATTAAAATGATGAAAAGTGCCTGTTACCAGAAGATGAACCAAACAAACAATGTAGATATTGCCACGCACAGTTTTCTTGTTCAGAAGACACCACCTCTGTGGTTTTGCCCTTGCGCCTACAGATTGAATGTTCAAGCATATCCGAATATTCTGAGAAGATTATCAAGTCAAATCACCTACACAATGGTAAGTAGGAGTGGTTTCTCATTACTGCTCTATTTGTCATGCCCGTCTGTCGGAATGCCGAACAGCCCGATGGCATCTGGATTAGATGCGGCGTGAACACAACGGTATATTTCACATCATTAACGTCACACTCGACAATGTTAGTCACAGTTCTGACGGTTAACTGGCAGCTCGCCTCTGATGTCAAATAACCGGCCATCAATCAGAATTCCCTCAGTGTTGGTGATTCCTATTGTAAAATGCCGCCCTTTGTTTCATCTTTTTTATTTACATCCCAGGTATTTTAAGATGATGGTCTTACTAAGGCATACGAGTGTCGATAGTAACTCTTAAATCGATCTCCTAGTTTCTCCATATCATGGGTCAGAAAGAAAACAAGACAAATTCATGCATGAAGCACAGACGCATGCGTTGGGCGTAGTAATTAAGCCGTACTAATTTACAGAAATCCCAACGCATACAAACAATGTCATCTGAGAATAGAGCTATTGTCCTGCATTAATGTGACGACGATGCCGTGTAGTAATCTGTTGCCTGCTGTACACCTCGCAGTCATCACCATCTTCAAGGGCAAGGTGGAGGAGGTGGAGCTGCCCGTGGAGAAGGTGGACATTATCATCTCGGAGTGGATGGGCTATTGCCTCTTCTACGAGTCCATGCTCAACACCGTCATCTTCGCCAGGGACAAGTGGCTGGTATGATAGTGCTGCTGGAGGCTTTAGAGACGGCTGGGTTTGGTTTAGTGTGTGTGTGTGTGTGTGTGTGTAGCTGGCTGGACGAGTAAGGCTTTGGCCACATAAAAACACCAGAACAGTGATGAAGTAGAGGATTTACTGTACGCTTGTGTCTGCTGCCCATATGCTGAGGTCATACATGAATGATCTGCTCTCTAACCTCAGTAGTTGCCTGCAGGCTTTCAACTCCGCACATGTCATCCTACATGGCAGGTGTGCGAACAGTAAAGGTGATGGATGGCCTTGTGTGTGTGTGTGTGCTTGTGTGTGTGTGTGTGCATTAATACCAGACGCTTTTCTTGAATTCAGAAACCTGGAGGCCTGATGTTCCCTGACAGAGCAGCTCTCTACGTGGTAGCCATTGAAGACAGGCAGTACAAAGACTTCAAGATACATTGTGAGTAATTATGGACGATTTGTGTTTTTCTCTCTCTCTCTCTCTCTCTGTCTCCCTCTAAGCTGTGCAGTGCATTATTAATGACCGCTGTGCAGATGAATGTATGTTTCCACTTTCTAAGAAGCCGTTCTTTTTAAGAGCTGTAGCTGAACGATTTGGGAGAAATCTCTTTGGCTGATATATTACTGCAGACGGCGAGAATGAGTGAGTCATTAATAAAAGGCCATGTGGTTGTCACATTTTAATGAGCTATCAGGTCAGCAGTTATTAATAGTAAAGAGTTTCAACTGCAGAGTAACCCATCAGGTGTGGGCTTGAAGTGGTAATAACATATTTATAAATGGATCTTGGTCAGCAGACATTAACTTACTTATTTGGAAAACTTCTACAAGTGGTCCAAATGTGGCTAGTTAGCTAGCAGAGTTAAAGTTAGCTACAAAATGTCCTCAAAGAAACGCAAAATGACTCCAAAGAGACACAAAACAAGCACAAAGAGACACATAATGACCACAACGAGACACAAAACAACTACAAAGACACTCCAAACCACAGAGAGACGTGTAACGACTACACAAAGAGACACAAAACAACAACAAAAGGCTAAACAACTATAAAGTCTGTGTGTCTTGCTGCTACATGCGAGAGGTGGTGGGGCCTTTGGCATGTCTGTGCCCAGGGGCCCATTGTCTCACCTCCTGTCATCGCAAATGTCACTGATCGATAAACTAATAAAAAGTACATATTAACTATTAACAAAAGCATTATTTCCAACATAGAAACCCCGGTGTAAAATGATAAAGTAGAAGCGTAAGCAGCTACAGCAGCGAGGTGCCTTGATCCTGCAGTACATTCTGTGCTCCAAACTCACTTCATGTGTTCAAATATCTATCACAGCAAGAGTGCTGAGCTTAACATTGTGATCCAGATCAAAGCACCAATAATGAAGGTGCCATTCACACTTGTACTAAGGCATCGCATCTGGGTTAATAACTCCTGCTGAGTTTCCTTTTACAGGTGGCCTTCTCTGTTCTATTACATTGACGCTTTCACATAAGTCCCAGAAGAATTCGGTGTACCCAAACCCTTGCGTTCTTATTTTTAGTTTCGGTCTGCGTCGGTGGCATATTCCACCTTCTCCTCGCTCAGACTTAGCGTTTGGCCCTCTGACAAGGCAAGGTGGAGTGGAGGGACAGCGGGAAAGGCGGAGGGAAAGCCTGCTCGGTGTGTTTTCAGCCCAAATTATACCAATAAAAAAAGCCAACCAGACATGGTGGAGGAGGCGGAGGAGTCCAGGAGTCTATTTTCAGAGGGCCATGTCTTTCTCCACATCGGGACTGGATAGACAGAAATACAGCGTGAGTGGGGGACGTTTTTTTTTTCCTGGTAGGGTTAAGTGCTTTTGTTATATTTTCTCTCCCACATTTTTTTTTTTTTGTGTGCTGACAGCTTGGCAGGAGCAGCGAGCACAGAGCTTTGCAAGTGGATACAAATTCAGAAAGTAAAGAAAATACAGAAAACACAAACTCTTCGCATGTGTACTCATATGGGTGCTGTTTCCGTTTTGTGTATGCACAGGGTGGGAAAACGTGTACGGGTTCGACATGAGCTGCATTCGCAACGTGGCCATCAAAGAGCCTCTGGTGGATGTGGTAGATCCCAAGCAGGTGGTGACTAACGCCTGCCTCCTAAAGGTTAGTCTGTGTCTTTGTGCACGAAGACACGCACGGTGAAGAACGTACCTCAAGGGTGTGAATGTTGTATTTTTAAAAGCCTGCGTGTCTGAGGCAAACACCCCAACACGCAAGGTTTTTCATCTTTTGTGTTTTGCTATGCGAGACAGCGATCAATCTCCGAGTCTGGTGAGGCGATTCTCTAGTACATAATAGAGGTTTCTGGGGAGCTGTAACAGTCTTCCTCCTGTGTTTCCATGCTTGACGGTGGCTTGTCTTATATCTCATAAATGAACAGAGGATAAGAGCACTCAGGGAGGTGATAGCTTTTTTTTGTTTATCCTGTCTACCTTTCATATCACTGCTTTTCCTCTTTAACTGTTCCTTCTCTCTGATTTATATCATTTCTATTGTTATTATTTGGAGTTACCCATATCTTTTAATCCTCTCTCTCTCTCTCTTTTATTTGTTTGGTTCCATATCATTTTGCAGTCTCATTTCTCACTCTTCCCTTCTTAATCACTTCTTCTATACTCTTCATCTACCGTCACATTCTCTTGATTTAAGCAATGACATGCCTCAGTAGTTTGAGCGAATAGTGGAGGGGGGGGGGGGTCGGGTCTCTCCCTCTGTGCGATGGTGAAATGTCACACAAGAGCAGGCATCGAGTCACCAGGCGGAATGAAATGGACTGGTATAGGCACCCACCATCCTTTTGTGTTCAAAAAGGTGATTTATGCGTCAGGTTGGAGGAAGGGGTTACTAGTTAAATAGTGATATGCCGGTCTGAACATTTCTGTATCCTCTTTCAAGTGTATATATTTGCTTGTTCACACCTTCCCGCTGCCAGACACTTCACCCCATCTTAATTCAAACTGCCACTCATCACACGCTCAAAAATGTACAAAATCGCTCCCGGGGACTTCTTTCTTTTCTCTCTCTTCCCACAATTTGCTGTATATGACAACTGGCCCAGCATCATTGGAAAGGACAGAGGTGTTAAATCACAATCTGCCATGCTGACGCCACATGGCCGAGCGATTCATAGCCCAGTAGGCCGGGGCGAGATGAACAGGTTGCAGTGTGAAATCCTCCCTCCCCCGTCCTCTTCCACACAACATCATCACACAGTACATGCATGACCGTCTCCACTCCTATTTTGGAACCGCAGTGATGCCTGCCAGGTAACAAAATGTGATACTTAAATTTGTGGCCATATTCATGAGGCAGTGCTTGATATAGACACAAGCGAACAGACACACACAAACACACGGACACACAAACACACACACAGCCTCCCTCCCTTGTAGACTTGAGGGAGGACACCCACACAGCATGTGTACTGTGAACAGGCTTCGTTTTGCCAGCCGTGATTCAACCTGTGGGCTTTCTCACACAAACGGCTCACGCATGCACAATAATGATGGGGAATAATCAAGCAGGGATTGACATACATGTACATGTGTGTGAGAGATGGCGAGTGTGTGTGTGTGTGTGTGTGTGTGTGTGGGAGGGGGGTGACGACTTGTGCCTGTCTGTGCTTGTACACGCTGTTCTACTATGACATGATAATGTCATGAATTGAAAAAAGCACAGCGAACTCTTGAGAGACGTCCTTGCAAAAAAATAAAGCGGAGTAAATGATCGTTGGCCCCTTTTGTGCAGGAAGTGGACATCTACACCGTGAAGCCAGAGGACCTGTCCTTCACGTCAGCCTTCTGTCTGCAGATCCAGCGCAACGATTACGTCCACGCGCTGGTCACCTATTTCAACATTGAGTTCACCAAGTGTCACAAGAAGACCGGCTTCTCCACTGGTGAGTAGTGTGTGCGTTCACCCGTATTGGGCGAACTGTTCAAACTGACATTTATACATATCTGGTATCAAAAGAAGAAAGAAAGGGGGGGGAAAAAGGGAAATCCATACACATTAATGGGAATATGTCCAATTTTGAAATTAGAACAGATCGTATAAACTCTTCTGGTTGAGCCGAAATGTAAGTCAATCAATTGCTGGTGCCTCACGGGCCGACCCGGTGTTTGCACTGAGCGCTTCTGGTAACGCGGCGTCGAGGACGCCCGTTATAGAGAGAGTTGCTATAAGCTGTTATGTAAGCTTATGTTAATACGTTCATGCATCCAGTGCTTACATAATGTCGTGTAGAGGAGGTTCTATGTTTGGCCGAGTCTGTTGGGCCTGAGGCTGAGCATCACTATAGGAGTTCAGCCTCTGTATTTCTCCCACTTGGTGAGCCAGTTTCAGGTGCTTTCGCTGTCAATTTTCTTCCGTGTTAACATGCCCAGGGGAGCCGAGTGTCCCTATATATATGTTCTCACGCTCACTCTAAACCTCTCTTTTCCTCGTTACTCTGTTCTTCTTTAACCTCCGTACACCTTTTTCCCCTGTTCCCCCGTGTACACAATGTTCCTCCTGTCCTCTATCTCAGCTCCAGATGCTGCCAGCACACACTGGAAGCAGACAGTGTTTTACTTAGAGGACTACTTAACTGTCAAGAAGGGAGAGGAGATCTTTGGCAGTATTGCTGTGAGGCCTAATGAGAAGAATGTGGTAAGACTCCTAAAATAAAGACGCAATAGATTTGAATTTCTGGCAGAGAGCTAGTTTTGTGTCACATCTTCATCTAGATTTTTAACGTGACTAGTAGCTACAAAATAAATGTAGCCGAGTAGAAGGTACAATATTTGCCTCTGGAAATAAGGGGTAGCAGTATGAAGTAGTATGAAATAAAACGTACATACAAGTAAAATTAAAATTCCACCACTGCATTTTTAATTTGTGTGAAGATGTCGTTTAGCTACCTTTATAGCAAACGGATTTCTTTTGTCTTAAATTTCTTAATTCATTCATTTAAAATGGTGTCATCGTCTGCAGCGTGACCTGGAGTTCACTATGGAGCTAGACTTCAAAGGGCAACTATGTGAGGCCGCCATCTCCCACGACTACAAAATGCGTTAGGCGCAACAACAACCGACCAACTACCCTCAGCCCCTCTCGACACACTCTGGGTGTGGGGGGGACGGCGCAGCCTCTCCCAACAGGCATTTCCAGTTGGCCAGCGAGGGAGCGACCGGACGCATCTGATTGGATGCCATCACGCCAGCACCCAAGTGATGTCATCAGAAAAGGCAAATATCGATCAGCAATAGTGCCATCGACCCGTACCAGCTTGATCGACTCGGGCACATCGTTGAATGTAACATCCTAAATGAACTTGATTTCTTTTGTTTTTGTCTGTCACTAATTTCTGGAAATGATGCTAGATTTGAGTATAAATGAGTCTTTATATCGTTAGTGCAGCTAATTGAAGAGCATTGATCTGCGTGATGTCGAGAGGGTCACAGCACAGTCATCATCTGATTTTCCTTTAGTCATTTGTTAAGATTTAATACGCACTGTGTAATTGTTTAGAGGGTGCAGTAATTCATTGTGTTTTATTTGTTTTTTTATCATTTGCTTCATTGATTTCAGAAAGGTGTGAAATGTAATTTTGAAATTTCTTTAATTGGGGATAATTCAGAACAAACGTACTTTGGTGCCAGATTAAAACAGAACAATGCCTCAGAACAGCAACAAACACAGATGCAATATGTCACGTAACACTTTGTTTCGATCGGACAAAGAATATGAAAAAAAAGAAGAAGCGATGAACAACGATGATGAATAAAATGTCAAAGAGTCAAATGTTTCTCTCATGATTTTCAGTGAAATATTTGAATGAATCCCAAATAATTTAGTTCAGTTTAAGCTTACATATAAAGCATAACTACATTCACATACACAAGACAAATACAAAGAAATCAAGACTTTTGAGCTAGCATTCATTCATGAAAAAACAACAGTTTATTTATGATTTCTCTTATCGAAAGTAATTATAATACATAATATGTTTCTATTTTTAAATCTTATAGACAGCACTACAGCGTTATGTACAGGGAATGGGGCAGCACCTTATTTTTTTTTACTTTAGATGAGCTCTTCCTCTTGAGCCTCATCATTCAAACTTGACAGAAGGGTTTCATGTTGAAATGAGCCACACGGTCCTTCGTGTGGACTTCCCACATGTCGTGCATATGTGTGAGTCAAAATGAAGGCGGCTTGTTAAAAAGACACATTCTGTGATCAAATCCAAGAATGGTTTCATCGTTGTCTTACAACGCTGCAAAAAGTGATCTAGAACTTAGTAGATTGAGTTCACTTGCAGCAGGCTTTCTTCTTTATGGGCAGAGCACTCAGAATGACTGTTGTGTCTCTCACCCTGTCCTCCTGCTCCATTAGCACTCTGAGTGAAGACAGAGACACAGAGAGCACACTGCATGAGCCGCCGACGCCATACACACAAAGTACAAAGGGGCCGTCTACTCTTCAGTCATTTTATCATGCATCTGATGACTGGTGCGCGCAGGGAGTCTGTACGGTTTGTTCCTAGACAGCTTATTATTGTTTGACACCCTTATTGGATTCCCAGCTGTGATCTTACCTGGCCAGGTGCGTGAGGGACTCTGTCACATTCTTGGCAGTGTAGGCGCTGACCTCAAAGAACATCACCTTGTTTTCCTACACAGGGTTCGAAAAACGGAAGTTAAAATTTTGAGCGAGCATTTAAAAATGAAACGATCCGGGAGCTTTGAGTAAAACTCACGTAAGCCAGTTGCTCAGCTTCTTTGAATGACACCACCCTGTCTCCATCCATGTCCATTTTGTTGCCCAAAAGGAGGATGGGGATCCCTTCTCCTGCTGCTTCCTGAAAACGATGAGTCCAGTGCTTGTCATAATAGACATTTTTACATGTCACAAAGGAGGAAAACAATGTTCAACATGCAGCATTTTGGGGAAACTACAAACGATATAAACCTATGAATCCCAAAAAAGCATCAATTCAAATAAAATCAGTGTAATCTTCCAACTCTACACATGAGAAAAGCACGCGCTGCGGAAGACTTCCTCGGGTCAAAGGTCAGACCTGGACATTGCTGAGCCAGGGTTGCACGGCCCTGAAGCTCTCCTTCACGGTGACGTCGTACATCACCACCACACCGTCGGCCTTGCGAAAGAACTGCTTGGTTATGCTGCGGTACCTGTGTCGATGACAGAGATTAACACTACACTGTACACACCTGCTGGTATTATATGATTGAAGTACACAATACTACTACTGTATCATTGTATTGTTAAGATGTCTTTAAAAGTGTAAGAAAAGTGATTTCCTTCAGTTCATTCATCCATTCAATATACTTCATCATAGGACACAGAAATCCACTTTAACAGTGTATATATTTCAAAATATACTACGTCTATAATATATGTTGATTTTGCAAAACCAAGTTATGGTTTGAATGAAAATATATTCACACGCTTCACTTGTTTTGTATCTAAAACTAAACACAAACGCACCTCTCTTGACCTGCCGTGTCCCAAAGCTGCATGGCCACCTGCATGTTGTCCAGGCTCAGTGTCTTCACACTGTAGTCAACACCTGAACAACACACAATATCATTTAACCAGGACAGGACACATTATTCATTTCTTAGTAGAAGTTTTTTTTGGTGTAGCTTCACGATAAAAATACGTGGACACACTTTATATATTTAATTTAAATTAGATTATATTCATGGTTTCTGCTTTTGGCAGAGCAACACATACAAAAGCGGCCACTAGGGGGTCCGGTGAGGCGTGATACTGACTGTGCCTCATTCCAGAGGAGGGGGGAGGGGGGGGACAAAGTGGAGATAACAAGGCTCGAGTGAGGATTGAGAAAGATGAAAGCGAAGAGAAAAATTCATCAGAAGTGACATAATCTGCAGTACAATGTGTGCCAGGACTCTGACTTCACAAGCCCTCTCATGTGATGCTAAGTCACGCTCCGATCTTCTGTGTTAACATCCACAAACACAGCCCGTGACACATGCAACACAATACCATCGCCATGTTTCTCTTCTCACCCACAGTAGCAGTTGTGGACGGGTGGAAACGGCCCTCACAGAAGGAGCGTAGCAGGGACGTCTTGCCTACACTCGAGTTTCCAACCAGGACCACTTTGAACAGGCGGTCCGGGGCAAACAGCGCTCCTTCTTTTATCCTCTGAAGCAGATAAAACAATAGTGAAGGCAGAGAGACAGAAAAATGATGTTAATTCATTACCTCTGCAGGTAATAACACATTTATGTTAGGCTCAAAACCTATTTGGAGCTCCAAAGTTGTGGACATACTTGCTGGGTCTCCTTCCCGACAGGCTGTCCTCTAGGAGACATTGGCGTCTTTTTCGCGTGGGTAGAGCGGGATTTCCTTGCTGGCGGAGCTTCTGCCGACACCGGGACGTGACTAGAGGGTGGGTTGTCGGACAGGTCCGCTGCCAAGACGACACTTGTTTCAAAGTCACTCTGAGCTTCCTCTTCCTCCTCATCGTCCAGCTCGTCTTCCTCCTCGCTGAGCTGGTGCAGTAAAAGTTGAGGCCCCCCGTGGAGCAGGTGGGGCAGGTGGTCCTCCTCAATGGAGATGACCCGACGGAGGGGCCACCCATCTGGAGGGGCGTCCAGGACCTCCTCTTCCACCCCTGCCTTCTTCTTAATTTCCACTTTCTTCGCTCGGTCTCTGTCTTTCGCCGTCACCCTCTTAGCGGCGGCCATCTTTCCGGGGGATTTCTTGGCCTTTGGCCTCACATCGTGCGCTTTGGATGGAGCGGGGTTGGCGTAGCCGTTGGCTAAGCCAGAGTTTTTCTTGGCAGCGGGGCGTTGGTGACATGCGGGGGCGCCAACGGTGGCGGTGGTGGAGGAGGAGGAGGAGTGGGTGGCAACGGGGGTGTCGTCCTCACTACAGGAAGAGGAAGCAACAAATACGATATGAAGGTGCTCTATAGGCAGGGCCTCCAGAGACTGGTAGGACCCATCCACCAACAGTGGGGCTCTTTAAGAAACAGAGGAGAAACAGAGGATACACCGGGTCAATTCACTCGACTGAGATGGAAATCTAGAGACCAAAGCACTCAAAGGTTTCTGATTTTAGTCTCATCTAAACAAAAAAAAGTGAATTCAGTGGATTATAGAATCAGATATCCTCTGTTTTTCCTCCTTTGACACGTGATTTTCACATCAAACTGAGGTCGGGAATTCTTCTTTGTCACACAGGAAACACTCTGACAGATGATTTGTGTTCAGGAGTATTTGGAAGACCAATGAAATCACCTTTTCGCTGGCTGGCTGGTGTCATCAAATATATCGGCGAGGCCCGTTCTCTGCTTCTGCTTCTTTCTGAGTGAGGTCCGGGGCTTGTTTAAACAAAGGGAGCGCATGTTAGTGTTACAGAGGGAGGTATTTGTTATCAATCAGGTGACGCCATGAAAGATCCTGCGGCAGTGCGGTTACATGAAACGCGTACTCACCACGCCGCAGCATATGTCCCGTTCGTCTTTTAAATGCTTGTTCATCTCTCTGGGGAGATTGAAAAGAAGAGAAATGAAATGAGAAGGATGGACTCTGCTGTGGAAAAGAATGCACTGAAAAGCACTAGAGTTCCTTTAACAAGGTTTGCCAATTATGGCTTAACCAGAAAGAGATGACCCAGGTTAGACATGAGCTCATGGGATGTCATACCTGAGGAGGTCGAGCTGCTTCATGAGACTTTGCTTCTCTCTCTGCAGTCCCTCGGTCACTCTGTACATTTCCCTGAAACCAGACAAACTCAATATTCAGTAGACGAACAAGCGAGTATGTGCGTTTGTAGTCTTAGAGCCCTCACTGTAAGGAGACACTCTTCAATGATTTCTTCATACAAACAATAATTAAGCACGTGTAATAGGCGCGAGTACCCACATCTCTTTCTCCTGCTGCAGCAGGGCGGCCTGCTCCTGCAGCATGGCCAGCTGTTCCTGGGCCAGCCCCAGGTCCTGGCTGGTGCTCTCCAGCGCTCGGGACAGCTCGTCGTTGGTCATCTTCAGCTTGACATTCTCCACGTGGCTCTCCTGCTTCTCGCTGTTCAGCTCGAGGCACTGGAGCTCTAACTGGAGCGAGAGGGAGACATTCGCAGGAATGAAACGCACTAATGCCCGGCTGAGCGGGCCTGAAGTATGTCTACAGTGGAAAGGGAACTGTGTGGCTGCTGCTTAAACCCCGCCCTACAACAGAGGGCAGGATTAATACCATCTGCATGCTTCAAATGTTTCAGCAGTTTTATTTTCCACCCAAGTGCAATAATAGTATCCAACCTTCGTTGCACCGAGCTATTCTTGATTAAATATAGGGGCAATCATTTAAAAGGAATGTCTGATATCTACATGTTGTGTGAAGGGACGTTGTTTATTTAATGTGAGTGATGAACATGTATCTACGGACCCTTTTCTGCTTCTGGAATAGATGCTCCAGCTCTTTCTCCTTGGAGAACAGTTGATGCTCCAGGCCGTGGCTGCGCACCTGAATGCGCTCGGCGTCCTGCACGGCCAGAAGAAGAAAAGGTCAAATAGTTAAGGAGTGGGCACATGATTAAGATCCCTTCCAGACATAAAACACACTCTCACAGCAAAGGTCAAACATCCAAGTGAAGGAACAATAAACAAAAGACATTTTTGACTGGAGGGGAACTTTAAACATTTGGCCAAAACAACAAAAGTGATTTTGTTGTAATTATTTGGTTGCTACAAGAGGAGTTGGAGTGATAGGTTTTCGTGTGGTGCGTTTGAGCTCTGGCACCTTTAGAATCAGCCGGTCTTTCTCGTTTTTGATCTGCGCCTCCATCTCTTCGTATAAATAGCGGATCTCGCTGTCATGTGTTGCAGCCTTCCTGCGTAGAGGGACCAGCAGAGACGTTACATTTAAGGTTAATGGGGAGCTGATGAAAGACACGCGGCGTGACATGATATAATATCAAGGAACAGAGCAGCATTGTTGTCTCGGTTGGTCTTAATAAAGCCGTGTCTTTAATTGCGTGTAAATACTTGAGCACACACAGCAACAGAGCTTCCTTTTCAAAAGAATACTGAGTGGTATTTACATCCCCCTCTGACAATTGTTAAGACCCAAACAGCCAATTAGTAAAGTCTAGAGGAATAACTAGCTGTTACAAAGTACCATGCAGTGCCATGGGACGACTGCGTATGCATGTTTTACACACAGCTTAAATCACAGATATCACTGGAACAAAAATCAACCCAAACAATTTGAACTATTTAATTAAAAGTTAGCTTAAGTAAACTTAAGCTAATGCCACAAACTTTCACATTCACTACTGCAAACACATAAACACTGCAACTTGTTTTTTTCTTTCTACCGACAGTCCTTTATGTTATTTATATTAATATTACTATTGTTGTTATTATCTCTGGCAGGAGAATTATGCGATCGGTCTGTGAACAGAGACACCCGCAATTTGGCAGTTTGCTCTGCATATCACACAATTAAATATATTGACCAAGATATGTTACACTTCTTATTGCTTTCGGTGTCCCTTCAGGCATAGTGCGAATGGATTTCTGCAACAGCAGAAGGTGGTCTGACTTCAGAGCGGGCCTCCAGATTACTGGTCATTTGACACGGATAAAGAGGTCGTTCTATAGAGAATTACAGGGAAATCCACTCGCAGGCTGCGTCTCACACACACAAACACACACACTCACCGTTATGTCACAGATTCTTTAGGTGTCTAATGAGAACATTTACTTTAAATGGTACATGAAGTACGGTACTTAAACACTTTTTAAGTGTGGGAACCAATTGAGGAATGTGGCCTTTTTAATCCAGAATCTACTCTCACTTTTCGCACCACTTTACATGTCCCGTCTTTCACACTTAGAGGCAGAGAAAATGCACAAAAATGGAGTAAAAACACTACATTTTGAGGGAATACAGGCTCTTCTTTCAGCCATGAGTGCAACTGTCCTGTAGTTCTACCTCTGTAGGGCGCTCTCCATCTCCTTCTTCTCCTTGTGGGCGTCTTTGATCTGGTGGGTGACTCTGGCCAGGAACTCCTCGAAATTGGACAGGAGGTGAGGCTCATCCCGCCTGAGCTGAGCCCAAAGACTGCGCACCTCGCCTGGACTAGAGAGAGGAAGATTAGTCATGAGCAAAACACACCAAAAAAAACACATATACACAGAGGGCTTTGCTGTGATTACACTCACTCCTCAAACACATTACTGGCCCCCAGGCTTTCCAGCAGCATGCAGAAGTGCCCCTCCTCCTCGTCTTCACCTCCTGACAGCTTGGCTTCCCATTGGCTCTGATAAAGTGCTTCTTTGGCCCTAAAGACGGGGCCGGGGGCCTGGCTTTGGTCATCGGCCACAGAGATCCTCCGGCCATGCAGGAACTGACCTGAGATACACCAACACCAGGAGGCAGCATGGATGCATGAATGGATGGCAGCAGAGGTTTTTTAGAGTAGCACGGAAAAAAAACAAAAAACACATTCTTCTTTGTACAAATGAAACGGTGAAGTACAGAAATGCTTGATTCAAAACACTCGGGGGGGGGGTTTTGCTGCCGCATTTGCAGCCTTACTTGGTCTGGTATGACAAGCAGCTTATGGTGGCTAATGTTTCCAAAGTTTAGATAGAGGTTGTGTAACTGACATTACTGAGTGAGGTCATTGCCTTTATGACTCTACTCTACTTGTGTGACTGTTACGCTACACGTGTTATTATCCTGTCAACTTTACTTTTGCAGCTCGACAAATTACAGTCCAGCTAAAGCATTTATAGACTTCAAACACAACACAAAAAGGGAGCAACGTGCATATCGTTTTCCATGAAAATATCTGAGTTCTCCTCTTTTGAAGTACTTGACACCATCTTTCGTTGTCGGTTAAACTTGAGATTTCAGGCCTCTGACGGCAGGAGACCTACTGAATCCGGAGGAGAACGCCTCCTGCGTGAGGTAACCAGTGCGGTCCGTATCCAGAGAGTCAAACACATCCTCCAGCTCCTCTGCAGACAGAGGCAGCCGTCTGTGGAGCCTCTGCCAAGAAAACACAAAACACACGAGGCGTTTTAAACTGCCGTCGTGCTGAGCGGGAACAGGAATCCTCGGCACATAGAAAACATGTCCAGAGACTACGGACGTGGTTAGTGAGGACTTAGATTACAAACAATTCACGGGGCACTTTTAAGACACTAGAGCTAAATCAATAAATGTCACCTAGAAATTCAGAGGCTTAAATCTGCCATCTCCAGCTCTGTATTGCTGTAGCTCACCTTTCACAGAGTAAACACCGGCACAAAGTGGCTCTTTTATGTGTCACTGAACAAACAGCGACAAAAGGCCTGATGCTCACAAGGGCCCTGTCCTAATTAACCGACACTGCAGCGTGGATGTTGTTAGCATTTTGAAGAGGCTTGCGTGTATTGTTCCTGCCAGTAAAATGATCTGTATGTGTGTGTGTGTGTGTGTGTGAGAGAGGGAGGTGAGGTGAACCTATCCTCCTAAACCTTTCCATCAATGGTGCTACTCTGCCACTTCACAGGCTGCTGGAGTGTGATGAGTGGGTGAAGTGCTTCTATGAAAATGGGGATTATAACATGAAAAAAAAAAAAAGATTTCAGAATCGAGCAAAATCCACAACCGTGACGGCGTTTCCCGCTTGCCATTCACCGATGTTACATCACGACGGGACACTTAGTTATGCCACAGGGATGTGTGTGTGTGGCCCCTCGACCTACTGTTCTTCTTAGCGGAGGCTTAATGCATTCGCAGAGCATCAGTAGATGTTAAAAGAAAGAATGTAAAACCTTAAACAATGACTAGGAAAGAAAAACACTCTAAAGAAAATGTTTGTGCTTCAAAAGGAAATATATAATAATTCAGAGCTGAAACAATGAATAAATGAACTAATTCATTGACAGAATATTCAACTGCAATGGTTTCTTTTTTTTTTTAAAGAAATGCAAAAATGTGCTGGATCCAGCCTCTAAAATGTCAGTTTTTGTTAGTCATTTTTCACAAACATCTGACCATTAAAAAGACCAAACCATTAATTAACTACCCAAAAAAGGTCTTTAAAGATAATAATCCTAAATTGCAGCTCTAAAAACATGACATTGATGTCTTTGGGGATAAACTGGACACCTTAACTTGAGTCTCCTCAACTTCAGCGTGATACAAACACATTAACAGCGCACACACACACACACACACGCTGCGTCTCTAACCCTCATATCGGTGCGGGATATAAAGCCTTTGCCCTCCACATCGCAGGTCTGGAAGAACTCCTTGGTCTTGTCCAGCAGGGCGATTCGCCCCCAGTCTGAGTTCCTCCTCCCTGGGGTCAGTCCGCGGCCGTTCACCCGGCCTTCCTCCTCCATGTCGGGGACTTCTTTTTAAAAAGGGGGCTGCACGGTGTGTGTGCGAGTGGCATGAATTTCAGTTCATTCAAGTAGTGGGATCAGACATCAGGCCTCCTTATTGGCCCTGTATCCAGTGCTCTGGGGCTCTTACAGTCACCATGACGACAAAGACAGGAAGTAGCATCAGGTGATGAGATCACTGATAACTTTGTGGCTTATGAATACACCAAAAATGGTTGCAGGCTCCTGTGAGACAGAGAGAAATAGTATAAATAGAGCAGTCAAACGTACTACTACTTACTAAAAAGGTGACTTTTTGAGTGAACTGGTGGTCAAATGCAGTTACACAAGTGATCAGAACATTAATGCAACAGTACCACACTTCTTACGACGATACAGTGCTTCCCTTTTTCTAATAAGCCAGGAACAAGCAACTCACAAAGGCATGTAAACACAGTGTAAAGGCTTATCTTAATACCCGGCTGTACAGAACACATGACAGCATAATGCCTGCAAGACCGCCAGAGCCGTTTCCAAGAGGCCGAGTCACAGCCGAACTCAGAGCTGTGATGTATGAAACAGTGGTTTCTTGTTTCGTCGCCACAACTTAACCTCAGACATCTTTTTGATGCACTGTCTCGCTTGCATTGTAAAGAGCGGTGCTGCAGTTTGCAGAAACGTTCAGACGCAGTTCTGCGATTTTCAAGACAAGACATGTCGACTAACCGCTCGTGGTGGAAAAGTTTGTTTTATTTGTTAGCGAGACGTTTGCGCCAAACAAAATGTAAATTCTTAAAAACTGTAAATTAGACATTAAATACATTACACTCCAATTAGTATCCTCATGGGACTTTTTGAACACATATTCCCTTCATGCAGAGGCTATAAGTATGTTAGCCTCTGTAGAATAACATTACTACCAAAAACTCTTCTAAATATGAAGTATGAAGGACACAAACAGTGTTGGGCCTTTCTTTAAAACAAACACAAAACTTGTGGCAAATTCTCTCTGCTCCAAACCTTCCTACTTTAACCAGATCCACAGCTTTAACATACTTTCTCGTCAACTACAAACGGCATCTTTAAATAAACCAGAAACAGAAGGAAAGCTCTTACCGTTTACAAAACGACAAGCGCGAGCAACTGAAGCCTTTCTTCTCCTCTCAGCATCAACAGAGCAGTGAGCGCGCGCCGTGTTTAGGAAGTCTTGCCTCACAGATGAATGTCAAGAGAAGTCATTCTGCAACCATGTGATGTCATGAGGAAGCGGCCGGAGGCTTTTCAGCCTGCGTCCGCACACTGCTTCCCCCCACCGAGGGAGGAGGTTGCTGGGTGAGCTGGCTTTAAGCGGACGACATGTGTGCAACAGGGTTTATACATGGCCTGGTGACAGCAGGCTTAAGAACAGACCGGCATCTTAAATGTTATTTACAGAGGTTTTATTAATTACAGTGGCTGTTTACAGCTCGGCATTACCGAAGTGAAATCAGAATATTACAGATTAAAATGTTTACTTCAAGGATTTGTAAATGGTTATGGGTGAATAAACTCTAAACTGGTTTACGGTTGCTAAATGACAGCTTATGTAATGATTAATAATTTTATGGTAATAAGCCGCAAGTGGGATGTGTCGACCATTTGAAATGAACAGCGCTTAACAGGAAGCTAAAACGTTTGGAGGTTAATAAAAGTCTCACATGAGCATGTTTTCCCATCTCTCCGTGTCTTACAACGCCATCTTGTGGTCTGACTTTAAAATGAGCCATTTCATTTGTCTTTCAGGGGCAAAATACTGAAAAAATAACAGCATTTAATGTGTATGAAAAGCACAATCCTGATTGTCCTCCGGTTGTCATTTGCAACAGAGTGATTCAATACCAGAGTCGAATAAAAGTAAAGGTCCACTCTCTTAATTCTTCAGTACCAGCTCTGACTTTGGGAGTCATTTCCCGGCTCCTTGGCTGATCTTCTGAAGCAAATAGTCCATTTGGAGGTTCAGATTGGGCTGTCCTTTCTTGGTCTTTCTGCTCAGCATCTGAAACGTCTCCAACTTTTTCTCTTTGTACTTGTGAATGGCTTCTTTTCTCTGCTGGCTGCTTTGAAGATACTCCTGGGATTACACAGGACACGCATTCAAAAGAAAAAGAAACCGGTCAGACTGCAATTCATTTGGAGTCGTATTGTAAACGTTAACGAATAAATAATAATTAAAAAAAAGTAAATATTTCACCTCTTTCTTCTTTTTTCGTTTTTCTGTGATTGACTCAAATTCCTCTTTTGTCTTCTGGTAGGACGTCTTCTTCAGCACCTTTTTCCTCATGCGGTTGCTCATTGGAAGGCTGGAAGAGAATATAATTCATACAGTATTACTCTGTGTAGAAGAATAAAACAACACTCTAATTCAAGAAATGTTCATGTTTTCCAATTAAACTGTTCCCTTCATCACAGGTTTAGGTCGTGATTTAACTTCTCTATGTCTTTATACAGTCACTCTGAATCTCACAAATTCAGGCGTATGTTTTGGAGATGAGAGTCAAGACATTCTCTCACCCGTCTTTCTCTGCGGCTGCACTTGTTTCAGGATTCTCAGTGCCAGAATCTGTCCGCTCAGACCCAACAGTAACCTCTGGATCGGGCTCCTCCTCAGCATCAGCAGCAGCAGCAGCAGCAGCATCAACAGCATCAGCAGCATCAGCAGCAGCCTCATTCTCACCCCTCTCCTCTTCCTTCTCCTGCCATTTCATTCTCAGTTTACTCCTGTTCAGTCTATTGGTCCAGGCTTCGTTCTTCAGTTTCTTGGCCTCGGCCACGTACAGATGCTTGAGGTGTTCAGGGTAGGCCTCCTTGTACAGAGCTTTGGAGTCTGGGTGTTTCCTCCTCTCCTTCCGCAGCAGCTTGTTGTACTCGTGTTTGACCTTTTCTTTCCTCTTTAAAGCAAAACCCTGACCTGAGGACAGAAGACAAAAGGCACACCATTGGAAATTAAGTCGACTATATATTTAAATACAGGTTTGCTTGGTGAACCTTTAAATGCCGGATTTATTGAAAGACATGATATATTTGGTCAAATACGATTTTAGCTAAGATCAAAGTGTGTCACGTAGAAATGACAGTTTAAATTCAGATAATTCGCAGTAGAGTAGATACAAAATTATATATATATATATATGATATGCTGTTCCCCATTGTTGGCTGTCGTTCTCTTTAAATGCAGCTGGGTGACTTATCCACTAACTCCCATCATGTATCAAACGGCTGTTCCCTCACTTACCTTCCTTAACACTGCCTTCATATACTTTCTGCTCCGGGACCCATTTCCTCTTCTGCTTGACACCCTGGTGGTTATTGTTTGACTTCCTCCAGTTGCCATCTTTCGCGGTAAACTTATTATTCTTCCTTTGTTGATCCGTCGGCGCCATTTGAGTTAGAACTTGCCAGGAAAAGTCAAATGTTTACCACAATCATGCGGGTTCGGGTCGCGTGCCGTCTCCTCACAGTCGCGGTGTGATGACGCGTTTACGGCAGGCATAAGTAATCGATTACGGAGCCTCCAACTTTGAGACAATTTATTGACATTGCTGAGGCAAATCTGATGCAGCATTTTTGGCACATATTAAATGCCTACCTTTGTATGTATGTACTGTATATTCTGTTTACAAAATACACATTGTAAAATCATCGAACAGTCTTTTCGACTGCTTATGTCTAGGTGTACATCAGCAGTGGACGACTACTTACATGCTTCACTCGGGCCTCCTTTACAGAGCTTTTTAATATGTTATCCGCTTCAAACAGCCTCACAGAAATTCAACGTCGAATAGATGAAGTTCAGCGGTTTCTGTCTGTAACATTGAGCATCGCCAATGCTCACACTGTGGAGTTTTACACTCACGACGCGTGGAACCGCTTCATGGACGTGCCACCTCAGCAGGTCCTGTCAACTGTAGGCTCATGTAATGACCAGCAGGGGGAGCCAGAACACAGAGCAAATGGTAAATACCGTATAAATATACATTTTCATATAAAATACCATATCGATATATATTTGCTTTATATTTGACTGTGTATAATTTTAGTATCCATCATTCACACAGAGTGAAATTCAAAGTTCCACGAAAAAAAAAAGCTATTAACATGAAGACAATTTTGTGCAACGTCTCTGTTATTCCTGTGTCTTTTTCCAGAATCAGAGCGAACCGGGACCACATTTGGGTTTTGCGATGATACAAACCGGCTGGTTGACACCCGAGAACTGTTGCAGGCAGCCAAGGCCCACTCTCTCCCTGGCCTTGGAGTCTGCATGAGCAGGGATGAGCTACTGCAGGTCCTCAGAGGGAGCAGGCCCGAGTCTGGTGCTCCAGTAGCAGCTATAGGTAGGAAAGAGTGGACTGTCTGAGCACATTGTTCCATGCTGAGGGTAGGAAACCAGTCAAGGAATGTCCTGCTGTGTGTGTTTTATTTCCCGTAAAGGTACATTGCAGGCAAATATGACTTTTGTTCTGTCTAACCCAGATGCTGAGCTGGTGACGGACGAGTTTATGAACTCGAAGAAATCTCACGAGGTCAAGTCCATGTCTGAGGTGGTGGCCTGTCTGGCCCAGCGCTGCGGAGTCAAACAGGTCGAGTGACCTTTTTAAACTTGTAATGAAAACCGTAAAGGCTCTGTTTAGGAGAGATTTGATAGAACCTTTATCCCAGCAACCTGATTTGGTTCCTTTCTCTCCCGTCCAGGTGATAGATGTCGGCTCGGGGAAGGGCTACCTGAGCTCCTTTCTGTCTCTGCAATACGGCCTCCGGGTCTACGGCATCGACTCCTCCAGCACCAACACCCACGGGGCCCAGGAGAGGAACCGGAAGCTGAAAATGTTCTCCAGGGCGTACCAGAAACGCAACAAGGCAGCGATGGCACAGGGAGAGGCCACACTTTCACCTCAGGAGGAGTTAGTGGACGTAAAGCCCGGACTAGATGGAGACGACGATGTCGTGTATGGCGATGGGGTAGGAACTGTGTCTCAGCAGGAGCAGGAGGAGGTGTTAATCGACCTATCAGACGTCAACCCTGCAGTGGAAAGGTATTCAGAGTCGAACCCAGACACAGAGGAGCTCTTCCTCAGCGCCCTGTCGGTGATACAGCCTACATCCCCCACAGTTCCCTCCAGCCAACTGAGCGCCGAGGAGAGGGAGAGGAGGAAGAGGGAGAACCTGGAGAGGAAAGCTCAGAACAGAAGCGCCGGCGCCAGCGTCATGTTTTCACCCCTCACTTCTTACGTTACCGCTGAAACGGAGCTCCGAGAGCTCATCAACGAGCTGGAGGTGAGCAGATCCGAAGCTTTAAAAAAGAAAAGTAAACGTTGGAAATAGATCTACTGTGTGTTTTGGGTGCCGATAGGAGGCCGACCGCACAGTGTAGCAGCGAAGCTCGAATCTCACAGCAGCTTCTGAAGTTACGAGTCGTGCCACAGCAGCTGGAGTTCGCATCACTGGAGCAAATGTGGGATGTTTTATTTTGCAGTGTCAAATCTGCAAGCTCAGTCACCATCAATACATTTTACCATCGATCTCTCCCCCCCCCCCCCCCCCCCCCCGTTCTGTTCTCTCCTCTCTCTCTCTCTCTCTGCACGCTTTCTCCGAAATTCCAGGACGCGGTCATGGTCGGCCTGCACACGTGCGGCGACTTGGCTCCCAGCACCCTGAGGATGTTTGCGGCGAAACCGGAGCTGGCCGCAGTCTGCAGCGTGGGCTGCTGCTATCACCTGCTGTCTGAGGAGTTTGACCCCGCCGCCGGACAGGGTAACCAAACGCTCACACACACACACACACACACCCACACACACTGGCAGTGACACACAGAGATGCAGGTCACAGCCAGGGACAGATAAGTGTGTTTGTGTGTTAGAAAAGCTGTGACAGTTTTTTTTAAAAAGGAACATATGGTTTCCATCTTCTTCACTCGCACACATCCCATAACTCGAACCTTAGGACACCAGCAGCGTTCACTTCATCACTCTGACCCAATGCGAAAGGAAATATTACCTTCCCACGCGAAGCCACATAAACACTTAAAGTCGTATTTTACAGTAAACAAGTCAAATGTTCCGCTGAGAGTCTGGAGGCTCAGCCAAGCCGCCTGCTTCTGTTTGAGCTTCCGAAACGCGCCGTTTGAGCCGTCCGAGTGGATTTAGGGATTTAGGAGAGCCAGTTTTAAGGCTGCTGAAATTGTGATTGATTCCACGTCTAGCGTGTTGCATGCTCTTGGTTTAGTAGGACTTCACTGTTATTCAGTTAGCCTGGACTTCAGGATAATAGACTGACGCCGTCCTCTTTTCACACTCCTTCACTGCTCGGTTTACGAGGTATGAAGTCGTCTACGTGCGTCCTCGTGCAGTGAGTCACTGTAAGAACGAGCCCTCGCTACAGTCGATACCGTGTCGCGTCATCTCCCGTTAACGGCGTGACCTGCGGCCCTCGCGTCATCGGGGGGGCCCGTCGTGCCATCAGCCAAGAGCGAGCGGAAAAATCTTACCACGACGGCTCATTGAAAACACTTCTTTCCACGCTTGTTTCTCGAACTCCAGCTTGATCTCTTAAAGATCACACACACGCACGCACGTTCTCTCCCCTGTTGGCCTTACAGTGCAGTCTGGGATGCAGGCCAGCCCCTGTGTTGGCCTACCTCACACTAAAACAGAGCTAAAGATCTGAAAAGCTTTATTATAGCTTAATTTACGTGATCATGCTGATTTGGGAATGATGAAGCGATTACTTAATTGCCTCGTCCACGGTTAGAACCTTATGTGGAATCCGGAGTCCAATGTCTGCCGTGCTGTTTACTCACAACAAGTTAAGTACGTTCTGGCGTCTAAAGCTCTGGAGCCAGCGTGTCTCCTCACGGAATATTTGCAAATGTACGATGGCACCACAAGCGCATCCGAAAATATTTGCACGTAGGCCACTTCAGATGCGAACTCTGTGGCCAACATGAGGCTAGCTACTATAAACAGATCTGTGTATGTACTGCAATCTACCCTTCAGGTCGGAGGAAAGGCTTGTCCACTTCGATTGCCTTCAGAGGGCCCGTGTCAGCAAGCCACGTGTCTGTGCGGGGGGGGGGGGGGGGGGGGGGGGGGGGGGGGGGCTAACACGTTAGCGCGAGCCCGGCCCTGCCGCAGCTGCACATGTTGTTACTGCTGCTTCTTTAGACTGCATCCCTCTGGATTCACCGCGCCTTGGCCTCAGTCACTGACCTTTTTAGAGATGACATGCAAAGGATGGCAGGCTGTCAAGTACCCATTCAGTACCCTCCTAGTGTGTGTGTGTGTGTGTGTGTGTTAAGCTCTGCTACGGTTAAAAAAACGTGTGGCACTTATTGCTCGTCTCACAACAGCAAATACAGGCCTCTTTAAGGCTTCAATATGAAGGCGCAGTGAGTTTTATCTTAATTCTTCCATTCATGGAACCAAAGACATAAAAGAAGAGGATGGAATTATTTTGTCTTTATAAATTAGAAATAAAATCCTGCTGCTCTCTTGACGTTTCCCTTTGCAAATATTTAAAATCCACACCGCCTGATTGCCGTTGTTTGAAAAGCCGCCTTTAATCAACCAAAAGGGATCCATCGGTTGTTATCTGTGTGTGTTCCCTCGCAGAGTGCTCGCGCGGCATGTGTGGTTTCCCTCTGAGCCAGCACCTCCGCGACCGGTCCTGGTTCTGCGGCAGAAACGCCAGGATGTCTGCTTGTTTGGTGAGTTTGTGCGACAGCGCGAATCTTGTTAACGGCCCTTTTTTAAATTTACTGTACGAGTGTATGTTGATGAAGCAGTTCTTTACCTCACGACTACAGCTGAAGCTCAGTTTTCCCCCCAGAATAGTTTTAACGCTCTTCCATTTTTTTCCACAAAAAACAGGCACTGGAGAGAGTTTCACACGGCCAAGGGGTAAGTAAGGCATGCGTGCTAATTGTAATGAACACATAAATTCATATTCACCATCGCACACGAATGGGACTTTAATGTCTTTCTCCAAACTGTCATTACTTCAAAACCCATCAAAACAAATCTGTGACGTTCTTTCAAACATTGGTGTTCACAATCACTCAAGACTGCGTTATCTTCATCGCAGATCTTCAAACAATCAGACCGTTAGTCCTGGCTTTGTTTTAAAGTCTGTGATCGACTACAGTGTGTTTATTTCGGCGCTCCGGGCCAAAGCGCCGGATACACGATCCCGCCGCCCGTCCATTAATATGGAATGTTTATAAATATTAATGCAATCACGGCGAGATTGATTACTTGTTGGAACTAAGGGTCTGAATCCAGGCTGATTGCTTGCTAGTCTTGCGTCAGGCTTGGAAAGTGTCAGAAATACTCATCAACTGTTCCGTACACTCGCTGAGCGAAACGCACGCGGGAGAAGCCACCTCTTTAAGACGTACAGCAAACTGCATCATGTTGAATCTTTGATGTGTCCTGCAGATTCAGATGGAGTCTCTGTTTTACCGAGCCGTCCTGCACGTTATTCTGAGGGATCACTACAGCAGCTTTAAGAGGTATCATCCAGCGGTTTCGCATCTGGCATCACTTTAATGGGAGAAAATGACTGCAAGTGTGCAGCACTTAAATGTTTTCTGGGTGTTATTTCACAGTGTCAACACACAGGAACACACGAGGGCTCCTCACTTCATCTCAGTGGCAGTCGAAAGCATTTTAGTTCGGTTTATTTAGGTTAAGAACGAGCAAAGCAGCAGAGCAGATATTTGCATCATCGATTGATTGATTAATTTCGAGCAAAAAATGACAAACAATTGCTGAGCTCCAGTTTCTCAGATGTGTTTGTATTATTCTAAATAGATTATCTTTGGGTGTCTTGGACTTTAAAGTTGGACAAAACAAAGTTTTTGTAGACGTCATCTTGGGCTCTAGCTTAATATGTGCACGAAAACAGTCACGAAATAACATAAAAGACACGAGTTTGGTTCAATTCTCTCACTTTTTTGCAGTCAGCGGCTACGTTCATTAGAGTTTATAGATAATGAATCAGAAAAATAAACACATTATTGGATAAAGACAAAAAAGAAAAAAGCTGGATTTGTTTCTTTATTTGTATAAATGGATCTTTTCTGCTCACATAGTTGCCTGAGGAACATGAAGAAAGGCAGAATAGACTGCAGTTTGGTTCAGTTCCTAATGTTTTACTGGCGTTCACAGGTCAAAACCTGCTCGTTTGTCCCATAAACGGTCATTTGCTGTTATTTTGCATCCCTAATGAGGCCCAGATCCTGAGTAGATTACCACCATTGCTCTCCTCTAATTAGATAAACTGAGCTATAAGAAGTGAACTCTGCAGATTTCCATTAGCTCTTAACAAACCTTTAAAGACCACAAGCATTGACCCCCCCCCCCCCCCCCCCCCCCCCCGCCCCGCTCCGTGACCTTCTCTTTAATGACTAACATCAGGTCAGGATTGAATAACCATTACGTCTCTGTAAGCAGCACCTATTCATCACAGTCTAGTCCTTTTTAGAAGTGTCTTAACTGTTTGATTCTGATGTTGTTTGTGTCACCGGGCAGGAACGAGACGTTCAGACCTGTATTTTGTGTTTTGCTCTGCAGTGAGAAGCGAGTTGGGAACGTCTACTCCAAGGCTAAATCCTTCGTGGACTACGTTCGTCGAGCTCTGCGCAGGCTGGAACTGGACGAATCGAAGGTGAGGGCCAGAATATCACAGTCGTCTTCTAAACAAGGCCTCCCGGAAACCGACTGTGGCAGTCTTTTGTTTTGGCAGAATTAGAGGGGAACATGTTTCCTCGTTGGTGTTTAGGGACCAGGATGTATGCCCTCACATATTCACTTTCACTTTCATTCATTAAAGTCCGGACTCTCACGCATTGGTGCTCTCCTTCTCGTCAGCTCTCTGACGGTGACGTCCAGGATTACCACGACACGTACAGGCCGCGAATGGGCGAGATGCATGCCTTCAATATGGTGAGTCCTCCTCGGTAATGATTTAGCCGAGCACGAGAAAAAAACATTTTTCATTCCTGTTAAATGAGATGTTTCATGGCAATAAATTGCAGACCATTAAGTGAGATCACCGTAGTCTGCTGGGAATGGTTGCACAGAATGGGAAGAAAAGCAGCCTCTGGTTGCAGCCAAGACCACTAATTGAAGTGTCAACCAACATACCAATTTTCTGTCATGACACAAAGCAGTAGAATGGTTTTTTTGGGGATCGCCCACCAGCTAAGGAAGACACTGGTCATGGTGGGTTTTAGTATATAGAGTCAGTATTGGGAGTAGCTGGAAAGGGATAACCTACAAGCAACTTTGCATCAAGCACTGATATGAAATAAACAAATATATATATTTAAAATCATCTCATGTCGTCGTCTTTGTGCAGTTGAAGGTGACCCTGGCTCCCTGTATTGAAGGTCTGATTCTGCTGGATCGCCTCTGCTACCTGAAAGAGCAGGTAAAGTCATTTCAGTCGGGACGCGCTCATCGCAAAAAAGGATCTGAATTCATTTTGGAGGCGTGGCTCCGCTCCCACGATATGAGGTCATACTGAATAGACACAAAGCATAGAGATTAGATGTAGAAATAGAGCGCCGACTGAATTTGTTTCTATGGTCCGCCAGCTGTAGTGGTTAGTTCATGATTATATATTAGAAAAAGCTTATAGAGCAGGTAGAGAAAAAGATTTTAAACTGGCTTAAAAATACTTTAAATGTTTTACTTTATTATGTGTAAGGGAATCTACAGTATATTTTCTAAATTAGTAGATACATTGTTTGGTTTATAAAATGTCATAAGCTCCCAGAGGCCGTGCTGATGTTTCAAATTGCTGGTTTCAAAACCCAAAGATACTCTCATCTCTATCTCTAAAATAAATCACTGAATAGTTTGATGTATTTCATAAATACATGTCTCAAAACCTCCTTGAAACCAAATAGAAATTGAACAAACTAGAAACAAAAAACTGCGGTCATAACTTAATTTCACGAGCAGCCGTGTGACACACAGGGATCACTCTTCCTCCCTTCCCAGCTGGACTCCTCTTTTATAATCTCCTCGTACAGTTCGTTGATTGGGATTTTAAATTTGCTTCCCGTATGATGAAAGCAAAGACGCAGAAATCTCAGCCGAGATCTCTTGACAATAATATAGGTGTCGACTAAATTAAAGCCAGCCCGCAATTTGACGTTTCATGCTCCTGCAGCCAAACACAACATGATATAATCTTCAGTCGTGATTGCATGCGTGGCTGTGTGTCCGATGGACTTCCTCAACAGGGTCCTGTAATCAAACTATATCGCGTCGAGAGCGCTTGGTCAGCTTTGAGCGATGTCCCCGGAGGAGGAGCAGAGGAGGGAAAAAGAGGAGGTGATGAATGGATGTGAATATGATCCATGTGATGATAAGCGTGCTGCAGCATGAGTTGGGATTATTCCTCAGAAACATACTGTAGATTTGTGTAGGTTTCCATAGAGTGTTGATAGTCAAACGATGATGCACTTGTTAAGCAATGTGTTCACTGTGACGCCATGTCTGCTGCAAGGTCAAAGGAACAAAGCGTGTAGGGTGAAATATGCGTTGGTGATCGTGCGTGTCAGCAACGAAAAATATATTTATTCCTCAAACAATCAATGAAAATAGTGTTGTTTGTGCCGTTTCTCGCGATGGGATGTTGGTGTGTCTGTTGGTCCACCACCGTGGTCCAGAAATATCTCAACAACCATTTGACGGATTGCCATTCATTGTCCCCAGAGGATGAATCTTACGGACTTTCGGGATCCCCTGACTTTTCATTTCGCACCACCATGAAGTTGACATTTGTGCTTTTAGAGTGAAATGTCTCGACAGCTATTGGATAGATGTGCCACTGCGCAGACATTCGTGGTTCCCAGAGGATGAATCATATAACTCACTTTGGTGATACCCTTCTTTCCATATAGCGCCATCATCATTAATGCTAACTCAAATGTTAGCATGCTAACTTGCTAAAAACCAAGATTGGTAACATGGTAAACATTCTACCTTTTTTTTTTTTTTAATGAGAAAACCAGTTGCAGCTTTTTGCGGTTAGATCAAAATAGCATTTAACGTGAAGACTAATTCAATTAGAAGATCAATGGGAGGTTTTAGCATTCTTTCCATTCTGCCGTCATTTAATGGATGCAGCAAAACTAAGCCTTCAAAAGCAGCTAGTGTGGCTGATGACTTAGTCCTGTTTCTTTTCCAAAATGACCTATTACTGCACAGGTAGCCACCAAGGAAAGGCAAACGTGTTTTACCCATGAACAGGGGTCCACCTGACACAATATTTGTACAGATGTTTCTTCTCTGGGGATTCAATAGAGACCTCTTTAGTACGGAGAACATCACACAGCAGAGGATGCCAGGGGGGGGGGGGGGGGGGTCACAAAGCCAAACTGGGAGGAGAATCTAGATTTTTATATCCATGTGTTTTTTATTCAGTTCTGTTGTGTTTCCTTGTGTTCTACAGGAGGATTTATCGTTCACTGCACTGGTGCAGCTCTTTGATCCCCTGCTGTCTCCGAGATGTTACGCTGTCGTCGGACTGAAGAGTTAGGAAGACAGAATTTCACGTTGATTAACATACATATGCACGTGATTACAAAAACGCTGCTTGAGAGGTCATGATTAGACATGATTGCATCAGCAAACTTGAGCGATTGTGTTGTGTTTGTTTTCTCTCCTGCTCGTTTTGATTACATGTATGATTTAATCTACATTTGGCAATTTATTTATGCTGTCGCTGTATCACTTTCAGCCACATCTTGTTGTGTTTTATATGCTTTACTGAAAAATAAATCTCTTTTTAGCTTTTAGTCCTTGACTCATAAAAACACATGGTCAAAACACCTGGAAAAACTGTCAGTCCTGTTTGATTGGATTGTGTCCGTCTCAGCCTTTTGTCTTTGTTTTTCGTGAGTCTTAAGAAAACACTTGTTTTTAAGGACCGTTCAGGGAGCCGGGGGCATTGTGGGATTTAGGAAGGCTCAGATCCCCTCTGTTGACAGGTCTGGAAACCCCATTTCTAGGCTCCCAAACCAGAGGAAGTAGGGGAAACGATAGACGGGGCAAGGGGCGCCCTTGACCCCGTTTTACTTCTGTTTTGCTTTGTGCTCGCTCATTTAATAAATCATTCTCTCCTTACATGTTTGATAACAAATGTTATAGTCTCGTGTACAGACATGACTTATGGTCGTGGCAGTTACGCTAAAGCTGATAGAAAGCAGGCACAAGGTAGAGAAGGAAATGGAGCCTTGAGGGCACCAAAAACATCATTCTGTGGGATTGTCATTCACCTAATTTACAAGTTTAGAAATACGATTTGAAATACCACAAGAGACAAGTTCTTATAATTTGCTTACAGATACTGTGACACACAGATACAGCTCACCTCTGTGTGTCATTTGAGACTGTAAACTTAGGTCAGTGTTACCAACCAGGGCTGCTTCTGCAGTAGCCAGGGTCATTTAGAAACATCAACTTGACATATAAATTGTGTTTTTATTAAGAAAATAAACACTTATTGAGTCAGCTATAACACTTCAACACCTTGCTTTGCAATTAAGACTACATGAAAAAAATAGTTAGCAAGTGGAGAAGTTAAAACGAAGCCAAATGGCTGAAATAGAAAACGTCCTCGCTAAAGTAAAAGATATGTTGTTGGAATATTGTAGCCAAACGTAATGTCTAAAAGTAACAAGATATGGTTGTATGTAGTGTTGAAATATAGTATTGAAGTATTTGATAGATGGATGAAATAGTAAGTAAACTTAAATGGTGGAAACACATTTGGAACATAAGAAGTGTCATCAATGAAGGAGTACTTGAGTTCATCTCACAGGTCTGTAGGTGTGTCTGACACTCTTTCCTAATGAACCTTTATTCAGTCATATTATGCCCCGTGTGTCTCTCTCACTATCCACCGCTGAGTCAGCAATGTTCACAGCCGCTGTGCATGTGAACAGTGTTGATTAAAGCTCCGTAGGAACATCCTTTTTTATTTTAAATTACGGAGACGAAAATAGCCTGAAACAATGGTCCCACTGTGCAGTGCTCGTGCAAAGCACTTCCTCACATCACACCTTCCACTGCTTCTATTATTTGTCACTGCAGCTGCAGCAGCCTGCACATCTGTAGGCCGTCCGTAGGTTCTGTCAGCGCTGCCGTGGTGACACCGCGTCCCAGAGCTTTATTTTTTTTTTTTCAAGACAGATGGCGAGGCTCTCCGCTGAGTCTGGACCATGTTTGGATGCGGCACCGAGTTTCACGCTGACAGCCTGCTGCAGCGGCCAAACCAGACTGACTCGAATGCAAGCACTTCAAGACGTGAGCAGGGTTTGTTTTTGGGATACAAATGTTGCCGGGTTTTTGTTGTGGCTGAGTGAGTCATGTCCTGTCGACCTGCCCCGTCCTTGATGCTTGCACGCATGTTTGCCCACATATATGTGTGTATAAACACACCCTGGCATCGTCCTCTTTCATGTGCCCACATAGAAGACAAGAAAAAATGTTATGAGAAAAAAGGCCTGCTTCCAATACGCACAAACAAACATGGAAACGTGTTAAAAATCCTCAAAAGTTATCAAGGCAACGCAGAAGGTAAAACACAGTTTGCACTTAAGGAAGGAAAACAGGGTCACAGGATGTGATGAGAGGGAGGATCGTGCAAGGCAATCCCACCTCAGATGAATTTTCATTGCTAGTCCGGAATGAGAGGAAGTGGAGGGGAAGTGAGGGGAGTGCGTCAAACACTCCGGCCCTTTGCTGTGATCACCGTTTCTCACGGTGGTGTTTGGATATGACTCAAGTTCCTGCTCCCCTCTTTGATGT
Organism: Pholis gunnellus; assembly: GCF_910591455.1. Lineage (NCBI taxonomy): Eukaryota > Metazoa > Chordata > Actinopteri > Perciformes > Pholidae > Pholis > Pholis gunnellus. Next base: position 12,023,805 of record NC_136549.1, on the reverse strand, counting down.
GAAAAATCATCCCAGGGTTTCCTCCTTCTTCATGAACAGAAAGGGACCTACGTTTGCACTTTGCATGCTTTTAAACATCATCCAATCACGGCGACAAGTTCTCAGCTGGCGGATGTTGTGATTTGGATTGAAAGAATAACCTTTATTCTGGCTCATAAAGCTACTGCAAGGAACTTTGAACTCATCTTAATGCTGGAGACCCAGGCCGTATTTGTGTGGGCCCGCTGGAGGGAAGGGAGGCCCCGGGAGAACTAGAACCAGGACTGAGCGGGCAGGCTGTCAGACCCTGCTACAGTAAAGTGAGAGGTTTGAATGGTGACGATGAAAAACGCCGTTCAAAGCTCTGTAACAGCATCTCAAGCACACCCCAACCACCGTCACTTGTACAGCCACTCTCCACCTAATGTCTTCCATCTGATGTTGTTGTGTTTTAACTGACCCCATCCACAAACTGGGATTTTTGTTTTTCTGTGCCTGGGCAGAGAGCCATCAGAGAGAGGAGTTGCCAGGATGTAGCCCTGGCTGCCGTCAACATGCCCCCTTCAGTCACAAACTGACCACACTTCTCTGCCAGATGCCCTGCTTGTGAGAAAGAGGGGATTTGGCTGGATGTCGAGCTGGGCACACATGACTCATTATAGATTCAAATCTGCTGTTACCACCTCCAGTCACTACAGATTTAATATCTGGAGAGCTACATTTACAAAAAAATTGCATTTCACACCTGTCAGGGTTGTGTCTGTGGACGCGTAAACAGGCGTGTCAAACGTTTGACTCAGAGCCTCAGGAAACACACATATAATCCGATGACAATATTTGTCCCTCTGATTCATATTTTCCATTAATCTTGCCTCATGCTATCCAGATAAATATCAAATTAGATCAATCTAAAACATCTGGCAAGTCAGAGAAAGCAGTCAGAGAAAACTAGAAAGACTGTTAAGTGTGGCTCGTAGAAAGTAGAACTCCTGTTCCACGGCTTCAACCTACAAAACAAATGCAACACTTCATTTCCCCCTCTCTTCATATGATTTACGTGATTACAACTGGCTTTGATTGTATTTAATGTTTAATGTTTGAAGAATGTAAATCCAGAATCTGTAGATATCTTCAGTGAGCTGTGATTTAGGGGCTACTGAGATTACAGTACATACTGTAAAGTACATTCCCTGTGGAATCTACATAATGTTTGCACAAGCTGCAATGTTTAGTGGATGTGACAGAAAGAAACTGAAGTGGAGCGCCACACCGATTTTCCTGTCATGTAGAGTAAACTCAGTGTTTGTACTGTCCTTTATTAAAGGGTTTCAATGGTTTCCTGAGTTAAGAAAAGGCTTTAAGTTGTATACATTGGATTTGTTTTACAGTATCACTGAACTCAGGAAGCGTAGTATCAATAGGAAAGCCTCTAATTTAACCAGTCAGGTTTAGCATCCCTCCTCTTTTATTCCCCCTCTGCTGCAGCTTCAGTCTCCAAATACATCAAATGCATTGCACACATATAAAATAGCATATCAGATGCTGCATTTTATGTTTATATGGTGTTTTATTTCTTTGTTTTATTTCATTTTCACAGGCTATCTTTTCTGAAACAATGCAATCCACTGATCCTCTTAACTGAGATTCATGCTGTTTTATAGTCCATCATCGATGTGGTGGGACAATAAACTTACAATACAACTGAGTATCCTTCTTAATTCAGCGCCAAACCCAAACAATCATCAAGCCCACCCCTCTTATTCCACACAGTTATATTTCTGGAGCTGACTCAGGGTGGATTTGATTTGGTGCGGTGATGTCTCCTGATTTTAGGTCAATGGTCAATGCTGATATTAATACCATGGAAGCGCTATTTCTGTTAGGGCAGGGCCCCGGCCCAGTCTGTGGCCCCAGCTGTGATTATCTGTTTCCTGTGTGATGTTTATCTGCTGGGGTGAAGGAGCAGTTTTTTCCGGAGTAAATAGCACAGGAAAATGACCATTACTGGCTCTGAATAGCTCAAAGGGGAGAGGAAACCTCTTAATAACGGGGTTGATGGAAATACAGTTTGTTCTTCGAGACTATCCTGTTGATCAGTTTTGTCTCTTAAATTGCCTGTGCATGTTATCTTGTATCACAAAAAAAACCACGACTTTATGCATTCCTGTATAACCATTGCACGATGCTTCACAATGCTTAAGGGGAAAATAATTTGACATTTTGGGAAGTATATGCTTTCATGACAAGAGATGCAGTTTCATACCACTCGTGTGTGCGTTCAATTCGAAGCTGCAGCCAGCAGCCTATTAGCTTAGCTTAGCATGAAAAACAGAAAGAGAAAGAAGAAAAATACATTCATCAATAAATGTAAATACAATGATTTAGCAGAGCCCTCAGCTCTGCCCCCTCAGACTTCGTCATCTGAAACCCCCAAAAAAGGGATGTTTTATTCAGGACTCTTGCCTGTTTACACCCAAAGAGAGCAGGCAATATATTCCAAGGTGAGGAGGTCGCAGGTATCCAGTCAGACGAAGTAAACACTTCTTCTCATGTAAATGTGTTTGTTTTGCCCTGGGTCTGTTTACTCTACAGGAGCATGTTTCCCTCGTTTCCTTAGCTAATCCCTTAATCACTTGTGCCGACTGCAAGACGCAGCACCCCTTTGTCCCCCACGGGGCATGAGTCGTGCATCTTGACTCTGTGTTTGCCTGTGGGTTTGTTTGGGTTCATGTTGTGACAATGTTGGTGTACAACTCCAGCTAATCTGACTAAACCGACGAAGGAGAAGGCTGTATCATAAGGTCTGACAAAAAGGACTGAGTGTCTTCCAACAACCCAAAACAAAGAGCTCTCATTCGTTACAGCTGGACGCTGATGAATGCTACAGAACAGCATAAGTCTCAGGTACAAAAACAAAGAGGCCTGTCCAACAGGATCCATGAGGTCAAGGTCAAGTCTTTTTCAGCATGAGGGTCTCTGGGTGCCCCTGTTACAAATGACTGCTCACGCCCCGTCACTGTCTCACCCATCACCGGCCGATGCCCTTGCGCTCTAACAAGCCCCCCCTCCAGCCATCTGTTTTCCTCCCTCCGCCGCTCTCCACTGGATTTCTTTGCTCGGAGCCCCGACTGAGGGCCAGGCGTCGGTCCAGCTGGTAGTCAGCGGGACCGGGCTGCACGCTTCCAAACTGACGCCCAGATGCGTTCTCACCATAGGGTGAGGTACAACAGTTCATCGATCACACCCGCTATCCCAGTTTAGCCTCTCCATGGGGACGCTGGGGGGGTTGCTGTATAGCAAATGAATCAATATTTTCTATTTGGGGGTTAGAATGAGATAATGTGATAAATATGGCAGCAGCCCCATCTCAGCTGTTTAGCAGGGCATTAAAAGTGTTTCCTATAATATATAATAATAATGTAATCTTCATTTTACAAGCAGAGGTCAAGATAGGGGTCCTATATATGGGATTAATTAGGTTATGTTTTCTACACGTTTACTGTTATAATCTATATATTTTGGACATTATCATGATGAATATCATTTTAGATTATCTCAGTTGTGATAGTGATTCAGGTTTAGGCTTTGTTACTTTAAATTTGTGATTAAGTGTTTTTATTTTATTTTAAAATGAGCAAATGATAACAATTTAAAAATGAAAGTCAAGGTTAGTATAAAGTGGCTCTTTTGTTCATGCCAATGTATTTTTGTTATATAAAATAAACCCTAAAGGTAACATTATCTATTGAGTGACACTAAATTAAATACACATACAACGTTGGACTTCTGATATGGATTTCCATTCGTGACTCCCTGTACACGGTTGATCATTATTCTAGTCCACCAGTAATGCACAAAAACACAATCACTTAATTCAGGCACCACCTTTTTTTGTTCCCCCCCCTCCAGCGCAGCTCCCATTGCGCATGCTCAGCCTTCCCAGAAAACCACATGCGTCTCCCCGCTCCGCTCTCTCCACTGCCAAGGCGGAGAGATGCGCACACCGAGGACACCGCAGCGAAGAAATGCGCACAGCTCCGAGCCGAACCCGGCTATAGCGTCACCCCACAGCAACCCCGACCCGTCTCCCAACACCATGGGTCACAGGGAATATGGCTAACTTTGACACACTTTGCATGTCACGGGCGGGGGGTGGAGAAATGCGGTCTGGAGCGCTGTGCTGCCGAGCAGCTGAATTGAGAGCACAATAACACAAGAGACTTGAGAGAAGGAGGGTGGGAGGAGGAGGTGTGGGGTGGGGGGGAGACCTGATTCCAGTCATTTCTATCCCAGCTTCTCTCCCCACTTTGGCTTTGAGAGATGATCACGGAGCTGGTGTGCACCGCCGTGGCAGTGGGTCTCTATCTGAACACGCTGGACGCGGATTTCTGCTACGATGACAGGTAGGCGCGGAGCGCAGCGGCATCATCATCACCATCCGCTCCTCCACTTGTCATCTCCTCTTGTTACCTCCGCGTAGGAGGGGCTGGTCGTTGCGCCTGCCCGCATGTTTGCATGTGCTTTTGTCGGTATAGCCTGTAATGAATCACTGCTTAATCCTCGGCTGTAGTGAAAGGCACAAAGACAGGGCGAAGGAAGGGGGACGTGCTGGAGCCCAATATCACTAAAATAGAACTTGGACCGCTGCTCATTGAGTTCATGTTGCTTTAGTGCTCCTATAATTGCGTTGTTTTGCCTTAAATGTCTTGGCATGAATGTTATCTGCGTAAGATATATTATCATTATATACGTTATTTGTCTATATATATATATTTAAATATGCTTTATAAAGAGAGCGCACTGCACATGTCCACAGTAATACAGCAAAAAAAAAAGTTCAACACGTTGTGGACTGGCAGCAGAACTCGGTCCCATCGCCTGCTGCTCGCACACTGAAGTGCTTCCGATGCTCTTCTTTGTGTTGATGAAGCGCTGGTGCCGGTTGTAACTACGCCCGGCTCCCCGGGGAATTGCAGCTAATTTGAACCGGGAGTTTCATTTTTCGCAAACAGCTGAATAAACATGTCAACACTATCGTGCTGTGGAGGGGCATTCTGGGAAAACCTGTGCTGCCTTATTAATGGAGAGTGATGTAGAGGTAAAGGAAAGGGTGATGAGAAACTTTCACTGAGAAAAACTTTTATACTTCTCTTATACATAATACAGTTTAGTTAGTCATATCTTTGCATGTGAACATACATCAGTAACGTTCATATAGACCGGTGGTTACAAACCTGGATGTCGAGAGCCTCTAAAGACTCCCAAGACAAATCTGAGGAGGTGATGATAAAAGACAAAAACACACAATTATTTTCATCCTCAACTAAACTGCTGATCTATAATATTTCAGAAAACAGTAAAAAGGTCCATCCATTTGTGTCTAAATTGACATGTATATGTTTTTGTCCGACCAACAGTCCAAATCCATTCATTTTACGATGATATAAAACAGAGAAAAGCAGTGCATATGATTAAACAATCATTACAATATTGCACATTGTTTTTCCTGTCCTACAACCTATCGTGTCTTACACAAACTATTGTTTATTACAGATTTGATTTATGTCCAGGGTTAACCTGTGATGAGGTGTCACTGAGCCAAAAAAAGAACGACCCACTGATACAGACTACTCTGTGAATTATGACTGAACCGTTTTCCAAGCCACAAAAAAAGAAAAATATGCCGTTACATTTTTTTGCTAGGCGAGTGCGCTTGCCATGCATCTGTGCTTGCGAGTAATCGCCCTTCATGTAAAAGTTCAGCACCACAGCTGGTCCCCCTTTTAGAAAAGACAAACATGGACAGGTAGTTCTTCATTGACTCTGAAACACTGTTTATGGGCATGAGTGGTTTTGGCTCCTGCAACGGTTCTGTCCAAACTCACATTAATTAGTCTTCCCTTATCAAGCGTTAAACCACAAGATGAACTACTGATATGCAAGGTATGTGGCAGATTACTCTGTGGATTAAAAGAATGAACAGCGCACAGGGTGCCTCCCTTATTCGTCCACAGCTCCGTCAGTGGTTGCTGTCTGGTAAGCATCTCCAGACACCCCTGAAAGGTCAAAAGATCCCCCCTCTTTACTTTTCAGCACCATCGGTGACCCCTGTGTGTGTTATAAGACAGAGTGTGTGTGATGAAGGAGGAGGAGACAGTAGTGGAGAGACATGGGGTGGTGGTAGAAATGAGCTCAGAATGCTGTCGCACCTCGCCAAGTATCCCTCTAAAGCGCCCGGCGGGAGGTTTCTTCATCCATCAGCCTTGTCTGTACATGGGACCGTGACACCGCCAGGTTGTCAAAAAGCCCCTCTGGTGACAGATCGCCCCCGCGGCCCTGCCCTGCCCGCTGCTTCAGCCTACGCTCTCGCACTCCATCCCCTCAGTGAGAGTTCGGTATCCGCCAATGCTGTGCATCCATCAAAGTCACCGTGGTAATTTACGCTCTCGGAGACACACTCTGGCGTTTTGGTTCGCCGATCTCAGATGGAGGAGGTTGAATACCAATCAGAGGTCTGACCTTCCCTGGTCGTTCATCAAACGCCGTCCTGTCTCGGGGTCAGGAGTCGCGCGCTCCCGGTCTCTTCCCTCAGGGATTAGAGAAGAGTTATGAGCGAAAGGTTAAGGCGAGAGAAAAATGTAGGTAGTGGAACGTTGCACTTATAATTCTGACCCGGAGTTGTCTAAAAAGATTGTCTCTGTTGTAGACAAATTTGTTCCTCTACGTTTGTCTTTTTAAGGTGCCTTGTTACGAGCTGAGACAGTCTTATCTGACCTTTCACCCTGTAATCAAATTATTGTCACATGTCACATGCTGTTCTCGACGTTGTAGACGAGATGGCGGAGCAGATAGTTCAAGGCAGTCCCGACTTGTGGGGATGATCTGGCCCGGCTCTGCTTTTTCAATCACGGCAAGTGTTTTTCCTGGGCACTGCTCGGGCCGCAGCCGAGCGCTCCTAGTATTCCCAATGAAAAGCCTCTGCGTGTGAGATGGCTAAGTTTTACGGGAGCTGGGAGAGGACTTTTTGGATTTGGGAAAGACATGATCTTCTGGTTTACAGTTTCTCGTCTTTAGGGTTTGTTTTAAACAAGCTATTCACAGTGATGATGTGTTCATGTATGTCCAGGCTTGTTAGATTGATTGCTTAAAAGTTGTGGACTTAGATTGGAAAATATATTTACCGTAACCTCTGGGATCTCCTTTGAATACTCATCATCGGGGCTTTTGACAGGTTAACAAACGAGGCTCCGCACGATGCCGACATTTCAATGATACGTTTTTTTTTAATAACACCTTTTTGACAAATCGACCCAGTAATGGATGTCTTTACCAGGAAGACTTGGGTATTATTCCGTAGACAGAGAAAGTGAAGCAAGGACAATAGATAACAGAGGCGACATTGTGAAATGAAATGCATCCTAAGTGGCTTTCAGCATTCAGTATCCCAAAAGGTCTGTGACCCCAATCACGTCACAGGCCCCCTCTGTAAGAAATGCATCGCGGTCCCTCGGGGGATTAAAGAGGAAACCTTTTTGTTTTTCAAAGAGCAAAATAATCTCTGGGCAAGGAGCCGGGTTCGAAGGAGTTTGGATTTCCCTGACTGGCACATTCCCCGTTATAATTTCGGTTTCATTCTCTATATGAAACACCCTCACCATTCAAAGAGGAAATGCTCGTCCCACGCAGGGTTTTAAACAAGTAAATATGCCACACATATGACACGGAGGTGACGCAGAGTAGGGACTTGACAGAAGCGCCACAAAGAAGACAGACGATCCCGGAGTTGGTCGGTTGCAACATCTGTTACTTTTCTATTCTGGTTTCTGAGGTTAACCGATAAATGCATCAATATGGGATCGTCTTTAAGAATCGTCCTTTCATCTCAGTTTCAAACCTTATTGCCTTGAGCTGAAGTGCTAATGATTTGCCAATACGTATGTTAATGGCGTGCACATTGTTTAACCCCCTGGACCACCTTTAAATATGGAAAATATCTCAGTGAAACCTTCCAAAGAGAATAAAACAAAAATATGACAGAACTCCTTCCTTCTTTTTTGTCCTTCAACTGCCACTTCTCCCATGTATGAATGTATATGTAGCACCATATGTGGACGTGTGCTCAGTTAATAAGCATTGTTGTGTCAGGAATGTCCATGTGCTTGAGTCAACTGAGATAAGAGAAGCAGTACATTCAGTTTTCATTATAGTGTTTCTGTTGTTTCTTTTCTATTGGCTGCTGGCTAGATTTATTGTAGGCTGCCATTAGATGTATTGTACTGTGAACAGTGTTGTAATAATATTGATCTTTGAAAAAGTCATTAAATCACGTCCTAATTACTCAATATCCACGCTACATTACTTTTTTTTTCTGGTTTTTCTGTGTCGTAATAGGGTTGTAAGTTTATCTTTGTTGGCTCATCAAACAGTTGGTGCGTTTCATGCAGGTTTTTGATTATGTTCCATCGAAAGGACCTGAATCATCTCTGTTTTCCTTAACTGTTCGTAATTGTTATCTCTTATGGGTTGGCACTCCCAAGGCTCGCTGTGATGGGGTTTCGGCCCACTCGCTGTCGTTAATGTTGCCAGAAATCTTTATGCCTCTCGTGGAATAATTATCTAAAACACGTGCCCTCGTTTGTGTTGAGGCTGTTTAAGTTACAGTGTGTGCTCGGAGCAGATAAATATTGAGGGAAGCAGTAGGCTAATGAAATGAGCGGGAGAAATGTCTTTCGTTGACAGTGTGCAGGAAGTAATGCGGTTGAGGTGAAAAGGCTTGTTTCTGTCAGGGGGAATTTTCACTGTCAGCGTTTTAGAGATAAGTAACACCGCCTAAAGAGGAGGAGAGAATCGAAATGAACAATATAATGAGTAATGAAATAAGTGTTTGTGAAGGGTAATTTGAGGTGGTTTTGAGGCTTTTAACCAGATTTGCTCACAAAAAGAATTATGTGTTTTTGAGGAGAAACAGGCAAACCTCATGAAAAATGTGGTTTGGTGTTAAAAAAAAATCCCAATGTATTTGAGCATTAACATGTTTTTACTCATTGACCATGAGTCTGTAGCCTCCTGAGAACTGGTGTAGGAGGGATCGAGCATTTACTCAAACAATAGGAAGGTGGGAGCAAAGAGTCTCTTTCTGATTACAAGCAGATTTATGTCACGGAAGAACTTAGTGGTCAACTCTGCAGATGTTGTGGGTTTGAAACTACTTTAAAGCCACATTTGAAGGATCGAACCCAGTTATGTTGAACGGGGTGAATTATAATTTCTCTTTGGGTTTATAATGGTTCAACGTTAAAGCAAAGAAATGGCAGGACATGTGCTGAAGACAAGAGGATGAAATAGCAAAGCCTATCTTCTTGCGCTGGGATGTGCTCCAGCTTTTACAATCCTTAAAGGGGCAGAAAAACATTCTTCTGGCAAACAGAAGAGCTTGTCTTTCGTAATAAAAGGGTATTGAGGCACACATAAGGCAGATTTATTTTGATCAGAAACATTCATGAAAAGGTATTGTCAAACTAAACTACTTACATTTTGGAAACAGTCTGCTCATCCCAGTACTAGCCTGCTAAGGGTCAGAGTTTGAAGTAGCTGCAACCCAAGGTTACACTGAGTAATTGAGTATTTGCTATTAACATTAGTTTAATTGTTTTGTATAGCTAGTTTTAATAATTGTAATACTTGAGACCACCCTTGCCTCTTGAACCACTACTAAGATTTGGAGAAGGGATTTATTTTTAGGTTGCACGATGCTGGTGGAGGCTGTTGCTAACCCTTGGCTGCCCCGTATGCTTCGCAGGCCGCAGTCGACCTTCCTATCTGCCAACACACGACCACCAAACCTCAGCCCCACGACCCTCCCTGTACACACCATATGTGGATCCCAAAACACTGATATCCATGGACAACAGGGCGAGCACCCTGCAAGATATATGTCAAAGCCGTAGATTTGTCATGTGGCAACCACAAAGCATAGATAAAGGGGTGAAAACATAATCTCACAAGTTTCTTATCTGGCCAACTGCATGCTAATTGAGAGCCTTCATAACTGCTCAGCAGCCTGGGCTTGAATTACAACTCAGTGCACTAAACTCACTTTGTAAGCAAAGCTTCTTTTAGTGGCGTTCGATTACACTTAGAGGTTATCGTCCACTTTCTCTCTTAAACTACAAGGTGGACTTCTAAAGCAACTTACAGCAGTTGTGGCGTAATTCAAAACCAAACCCAAGCTGGGGATCACACGAAATCGCAAGCAGTTAGCCTTGCTACCTTTTGTAATCAATAGCCATTGAGTATCGTCTTTCAGTGACTGTGGAGTTTTTTTTGTCTGTAGCCCAGAACAGCTGTCAGAACAGAAAATCAAAGGTGGGTTTTTTCCGCAGCATTTGACGATGTGCTCATATTTCACTACAGCTATAGTATCAGCTCTGACTGTGAAAAGCTCTCTGGAAGTGAGGTCGACCTTTCATCAGCCAGTTCCTCAGAATCTGAAGAGGTCTGTTTGTGCATGTGGAGCGGTTTGTGTTTTTCTTTCCCTGGTGATGGTGAAGCTGTCAGCAGTTAATGGTGTCAATGATCAGGGTGACGGAGCCAGTGCTGCCAGATTGGGTGGTTTTCTGCCCAGTTGGGTTAGTTTTGATTTAATTGGGCGGGCTACTTTTTGGATTCCAACAACAAAAAGTTGGTATAGTAGTGTAGTTTGTAGTTGAGAGACTGAGTTCAGTAAGCTCAGCTCGACACGCAATGACTTATAACTGATGACTGTCAAAACCAAATGTCATTTTAGTTTATTGCAACTAAATTGAAACCCTTTTTCCCCATTACAAAATAAGCTAAGCTAGTTGTTTCTCCGCTTTATTTTGTACCTTGCAGATATGTCAGTGATATCCATCTTAACATCTAACTAAGTTCTAAGTTCTAAGTTCTTTAACCTGGCTGAGGCTTACCATACTCAAAAGTAGATACCCGATATAAAGTAAGAAACAACACATTTTGTTTGACCAATACTTATGATGAGGTAGAAATCGTACCATGCAAGCAATGATGAAACTCCCATTAGTCTCAGCATGGTATACTGACCACTGTGCTTTGCATTGATTGTAATATAAGTACGAGTAGCTTCACAAAACTAATAGAGATTCATTAGCTTGGCAACCTTGGCACTGAACCCTAGCTGAGCACTGCACACGCTCTATCCATTTCCACGCATGGCTACTCCAGCTAACTCTTGTAAAATATACTAATATGCATAAGGCTTCCTGGGCCAGATCAGTGCCAACGGTGTGTGGGGGAAAATCGGCTTGTGCTTCTCACCTCATAAAAAACTTGAGAGGGGGGGAGGAAAAGAGTTGGTGTGAGGGCTTAAGGGATTTAAGATGCAGGAGAGATCAGATAACAGCCCTGCTTCCTTTACTCAAGGGCACAGTTATAGTGTTTGGTATTGAGATGTAGGAAGAGTGAAGTGATTATACTGGAAGCTCTGTCGCCCAAGTGTCCTACAGTTGGTATTTGTTTGCCTTTCGATGTCTTTGTAGCATGACTTCAGAGACTTTCTGAAGACATTTGCCAAAATAGAAACCTGTAGGAGGTCACAAACGTGTTGTGAGGGATTTTAGATGGGTATGGTGTAAGTTATCTCTAAATTTAGGATAGCATTTTCCTTTATATATACGTATAAAATGTCTCAGAAAGACAGAGGAAGTATGGAGGTCTCAATGCAGCTCTGCTGTTAAGAGGTTCTCTTATTGTGTTACAATAGAGGGCTATTTAGAAGAGCAATGATACAAGTTGTATATGAAAGGAGATGAAAGTGATTATAGATAGTTGGAAATAGAAGGAAATGGGGACTGTGGTTGAAATAATGGTTTGTTCGAAAACAGGAAATCAGCATGGCTTGATGCTAAGCTGTTCACAGTGGGAATTGAAGCTTCCTGCTTCACCATATGGCCTTTTGGTTTTGTGGTACACCATTCCCATCCCGATGGAAACACACCAGTCCACTCAGGTTTGGCTCTGTCGCCAGCCAATTATTCTGTGTTTAGAACCATAAAGCACGGCATCCTTCAATTTAAGTATCCTCCTTCATTATCTAGGCAGGGACAGGAAACATTTAAGCCAATCTTCCCATTCTGCTGGCCTGCCCATTTAAGCATTGCTCAATAGTCTGCTCACACATCTCACGGAGGGGAATTGAACTCCTCATTTCTGCACAGTTGGTCTCAGTAGCTGATTTTTCAGGTACTCTGGGCTTTCTGGAGATAAGGTAAATTGCTGTTTAAGTAAACATGACGGTCCTGACTGTAAGCAACCCACAGTGGAAGTCAACCTTGATAAATGGGAGAAATCTACATTTGATAATGGCTGTTTTCCTGCCTCAGTCAGCCCGAGATAAACCAGCCACCGTATTATGAATGTAATTTGTTTTTCACCATCATTCTGATATTCATAGATCAATGGCTATGGGACAGGCTATATGGTTCTAATGGTTTCAAGATGAGCTGAGATGAGAAATATTTATGTATTTTGGCTACCACATCACTTCAGAATTGACCCTTTCAATTTATCATTTTCATCTTTTAATCTGGTGGACTGTACTGAAGGTCACTGAATTATGCATGTTTTGCTTTTGATAAGAACATGGCTGGTTTATATGAGCTCTGTGGTGTATTTTTTACTTTCATTTTGATTAGGAACACGCAACAGAGAGCTTGGGCAGTCAATGCTTTGATTGGTTGACCCCCATCTTAAAGAAGTTCAGTATCCTAAGGTATCATCCAAAGGCACTGTCCTGTTGTAGATTGGTGTCTCTACTCTGTAGACATGGCGAGCAGACAGATTAAAGGTCACCACTGAGTGCGACGGTGCCGGCTCATCCACCTCGCTGGGTGCATTTCATCAAAAAAATCCACACAGACATTTTCCCCCCAAGGCTCGCTCATTACCGTGATACCACATCCAGTCAATCCATTACCAAGACGGCTGACAACGGCAATTTAATCTACACTCTGTGGCCTCCCTGTTTTTTTTCTGCATTGACCGGCAGCATCTACTCACCGTTATCGTTATCAGCACAAGAAACAAACCATGTGACATCCCTGTTGCAGACAGGATAGATGTCTGTCTGTAAAGTGGAATGACCTATCCTGGTCCCTTACTCACAAAGACATGGAAATGCATGCTATCTTTTATTTACTTGAGAGATGGCCTCATCTGTTCTTGTTTTACAGTTATAGCAAAAGTTTGACATTTTCGGAAATACTCTTATTCTGTTTTTTCCCGAGAGTTAGATGAGTAGATTGACACCACTCTCACATTTTTTAAGCCACCGCCAGTAACTGGCTAACTTAGCTTAGCACAAAGACTGGAAACAAAGAGAAACCGCTAAAGGTAACAGAATCTACCTGCACATCCGAAACACTCTAATTAACATGATATATCTGAGTTGTAACCTTCCGACAGATCTGGGCTAGCCATGTCCCACTGTTTCCAGTCAATGCTAAGCTAAGCGAACTTTTTTCTTTAAGCATAGCCTCATTTCAGTACTTTGTAAACTGTGGAAATGTCGTGGAAGTGTTCCTTTCATCACTGCTCTCTATAGCTGTGAATTATATGTTGAATAACAAAAGGCTTGGCTACAATCCCTGCAATACAAATGTCATGATGTCGTAGGATGACATCATGTCTGCTTGTCCCTCCTGTCCATCTCAGAGGGGAATATAGTACTTTTATGATGTTACATGATGCGTTTTATGGTTTCATAATGGAGTTTCCTGCAACATTTTAAACATGGCCATATATTTTGGAACCCCTGCTGATAGTCTGACAAACTTGGAATATATTATACCTCCTACAGGTAATTGCATCTGACATATTTAGTTATTGCACTGGATTCTGTTTGTCTCATAATTCATACTCTGTCATCATTTGCGCCGGCCTTTGGACCATTGGTAGAATTATTGTGTTGCTAAGGTGTTTCAGAGCTGAGTGGAAACGTGGCTCGACTTAGAGTACCTTCGAAACACTTTTGCTTTGTCCTAAGTTAAGGGTCAAATGGATGGGGTTTGACTTCATTGGTTCCAATGAGAGAGTCGAGTTCAGGCAAATGGTTTCGTTGTACCAGCCGTGTTCAACAGATCACAGATCAGAATGTGAAAAGATCTGAGATAATTAGCACAGATCCTTGAAAAGAAGACAGATTTGGTTTGGGTTGGCCCCTGTGGTACCCCTCTATAGCTACAGTTTCTCTCTGGCTAATGCTGGAATGTGACAACTGGTCACGGCAGAAGAAAGGAGGGCCTATTCCGGATTGGATACAGTGCTGTACGGCCCGTTAGTGCAGCATACTTGGCCATTACAAACGCTGCATGTGAATCTGACCACTGAAAAGTGTTAAAGCACAAAGAAGCCTCGCTGCTCCTGAGTGCGACGCTGTTTTCGGCACTCATACCCATTCTTTACGTTCAACATAAATACACAAATCCTCTACATTCTCAAAATTGACGCATTTTAAAAAAGAAAAAAAAAATGTGATCAGATTACAAACCAATTCTGGTGGAGGATTACATTTTTTTTTTTTCCTTATCAGAGACAGAAGGCTTTTGAGCAGAAACAGAATGCTGCATTGTTTCTCCAGCTGCTCCCTCCTTGGCAGCGCCTCAACACTCAGATCCTCCACTGGCTCCGTGATTTGTCATCAGCAATTAAAGTTGTCCTCCATTATAATCTCCGCCGCAGATCAAAACTGATCCAGTTTCTCAAAGGAACGCAGAACTTTAAACAGAAGTTTGGTCTCCACAGAACAGACGTGAAATATGGACTCTTCATATCCACGTTTGATTATCCTTCAGTAAAAGTACTCCTCAGTTAACTCTTTAGTCCGGTGTGTTATTTTACTGCAGAAAAAGAGTCAGGGGTACACACAAGTTCAATACTTCAAGTTCCACGTTTTCAGGATTTGGTGCACAGATTTTTTTGGTTCAGAATGGAGAAAAGGAACCTCTTTCCTTGGCAAGGGACAGTAGACCCAGACTTTGCCAAAGTCTGCCATGCGGTTGATTCCAGTAAATAGTGTGCCTGCAACCCTCTGGTTAGGGTACTGGTGGGTATTGTTGATGCAGCGTGTCCACACCTGGTGCTCTGCGAGTGTGTGAGTAAATTGGAATATGTGTTCATGCAAATTATACAGCTGGAGTAAGGTGAAAAGTGACCCGAGATCATTAGCAGCCTTTTCTGAGCAGGGACTCTTTAAGGACCCATCAACATGCATCTATTCCCTGTAGAGAAAAAAAAATCAATGCCAGTCAACGTATTAGTCCTCGGTGTTCCAAGTCCCCCATTTTAATTCAAGTGAGGTAGCGGGGCTTCCATACTGTTGAGCGTAGGTGGCTGGAGGTGCGCGTTTTTATAGGTCACTGTGCCAACACCCGCAGCTTTGCTGGAACTAGGCCAGTGGAATTGATTGTAGAAGCAGAAGGTAAGATGCATTAAGGAGGTGTGGGAGAAGGGAATAGGGGTTGTACCCGGTGCTGAAATACACACATGATCACATGCTGGTGATTGTAAAGTAGTCATGCCACTGGAGGTGTAATAGTGACCTCTGGAGAATACTTTGACAGGAAGATGGCTCATTTTAATGAATTAGAAGTAACAGATTGAATAAATTCAAATGCATGTCGCCTTATCTTAATCTATGGCTGTGACTTTGTACCATACGTTTCTGTCATCTATTTATACAAGTGTAGGATTTCTGAGTGTGAGAAATATGTAGTATTGTGCTCTCGAAACTTCTTTTCTGGAACAAAAAATGTTCTATCCACGACATTTTATAGAGCCCATTACAATTACAATTCCAGTTGTAACTTTTCATATCACTTGCTTGACACCTCATCAAAATGATGTGACGCAAGTCTCACTATTGAGTTTCCATTATGTAGAGAGCAGTGAATCAGTGAACAAGGGAGAGATTTCTGACACAGCCACGTAAGAGGTTATATAGTATTAAAGAATTCCTGCATGCGCAATCATTTATTTTAACAATCCCATTTTGTAAATGCCAAAAATATCACCGATTCCATTTATTCTAAACTATTGAGTGTCCCTTATTCAGAGAGGAATCAAACAGTTAATTGCAGAATGAATATCTATTTTTCCCCTCGTTCAAACGTTTGTTGTAATTTTGCACGGAAAGTCACAGCCCTGTTGAGCATTTCTGCATTTTATAGTTTATAGTGAAAAGCAGCAAATTAAGACGCCAGCAAAACAGCATACATTTGCATAAATTCTCGCCGACGCAACAACGATGTATCTGCGGCGGCGACATCTGTCTGGCATTTTGAATCATATCGTCAGCCTGCACACAGCTGTGATTTATGTATTGTTTGGCGCAGTCAGAGAACAGCACTCGATCCGTTTTTTAATCAGGCGTCACATTTATCACTGTGGATGCAGGCGACTCAGGGAGGCCACCCTAATTACCCGTCCACAGTCAGACACTGTAAACAACTGTCGGGGCCATACTGGATGCAGAATTTGGACAGACTGATTGGCTGCTCATTTGTTTTCTGGTTGGAGCTCTCCGGTGGGATGGATGGAGGGTGTTAAAGTTGGCCGCTGTTTCACTGATAAGAGCTGGATGTGTTTGGGGAGCCAAGGAATTTACAAACACTTTAAAACTCAGCATCCAGTGCTCCTGGATATTGGCTCATTTAAATGTGCTTCTCACTGTGAATGCTGTTGGGCACAGTGCCACACTGTAGGCATATGGCACATTTATTGGGTGAGGCGTTTTTTTAAAATACCTATGAATTTCTCATTAAGAGCGCCTATTTTAATGTGTAAGGGAGAACCAAAACTGTATTGGAACCTTTATTCCAAAGACTCTCCTGGTGGTCTTCGGGGTGTTCACGGAGGTGTGAACCTGTAATTTGCTTTTGAACTGAAGTGAGCTTTACACTCCCCAGACCTCCCTCTCAAGTGTTTTTCAATTAAATTACATTCACACATATTGCTTTTTTTAAAAATGGTACAAATACTCTAGTGGCAGGCAGGTCTGCTTTTACAAAGACTTCTTGTGCATCTGCATTTGTGCATTAAGTTTTCGTGTTCATCATGTAAATACTTGATTAATTACGCGGCTTTTTTGAGGCCCGAGAATTGACCCCTCGATTCCCAACCCGGCCTTTCCTTTCACTGCATCTGATGTATTTATGCCCTGGGGAGAGAGCATTAGTTTTATTAGCCATTGATTTCCCATAGCCTTCCCCCTGCTGCGGGCGGAGGATTCATCACTGCCTTTTATTGACACCATCACTCAGGGGACGCTGCGGTGGGCTCTGCCTCCTTTTTTTCGCTGAGGTGGCAGCGGTGGCATTGTTGTTAGATCGCCTCTATTTTGTGCAACCAGCTAATGGGGAAGCGATCAATCACTCACTTAGATGGAGATAAAGACTCTGGGATCAATCTGCTGAAGAATAGATGAAAGAGTTGCACTCTCGATGATTGGGTTCGTAACTTTGAATCACTGGAAGTTTGGACCTGAAATGATGAACAGGCAAAAATGTCTGCGCTGTCTTTGGGTTTCCTGCTTTAGATTTTAAAACTGGAACAAAAACACGGCGGCCGTTCTGGCAATCGTTTCCAATTTCGAGTGCTCACGGAAGTTGAACCATGCCTAATTTCTAGATCTACAATATCTTATCTATTTATAGGGAAGTTCAGAGATGTGGGTCAACAATCATTACAAATTCAGCACTGTGCGTCACCACTCTCCATTTAACAACTGGCTCCCAGCCGATGCTTTTCAAACTAATATCCCGAAAACAGAGATGGTGGGTGAGACAATGTTTGATACTCACTTATGAAACATAAAAAAAAGGACATTAATATGATGTATTTATCAATCAGAATGTTTCCAGTAATGGTCTATTTTACAATGAGTTGACCCTGGCCTATATTTGGAGTTAGTTGTTCTTCTAATCAGGAAACCAGCTTCACAGTAGACATGAAAGCGAGTCCTTGGCTTGACAGAAGAGAGACAGCCAACTTCCTGATGCTTAGCTCAGACTGTTTCAGGCCTCTTTGAAGCCGCCGCAAGGAATCCTG
The DNA here is from genome assembly GCF_910591455.1 of Pholis gunnellus. Lineage (NCBI taxonomy): Eukaryota > Metazoa > Chordata > Actinopteri > Perciformes > Pholidae > Pholis > Pholis gunnellus. The sequence continues at coordinate 12,005,727 of NC_136549.1, read as the reverse complement.
TTTCTCCTGATTGGCTGCTCGGAGAGACTGAGGATGTTGAAGAGACTTTATCGTCATATCAGGTATCAGTTGACTTTTGGGCTCAGCTTGATGATGACGCTGAAACAGCTGGACTTCAGTAATGAGGAGAAACTAAGTGTGTTCTTTTCCTTATTTGGAAAATATTGATGTGAGTGAAACTTGTTTGTAATTATCCTCGGTCTGTTATCGAGTAGAAGCATTGTATTTGGGTCTGTGAACAAAAAAGAAAATATTTTAGCAAATATTAAGCTTTGCCGTTTTAGAAAGAAAGGAATACAACATCTAAAATAGACGGCGTTGTGTAGTTGGCTGTGCTTTCAATCTACTTTCTGCATGGAGAGTTAAAATAAGTCATTTAACTTCTGGTTGGTTATTCTGCACCCTTGGGAAAGACGCTGGGAGCTGCAGGATGGGGCTATTTTTAATCAATGAAAAGATGGATCCAGTGAACTGAGCAGGAGAGATAAAATGTAGGTTACTGCCTTGAATACAAAGTGAGTTGCATCCTCTGTGTCTCAGGTTTATTTTCAGTAATACATATATTTATATGAAAGAGATGAAAATCTTGCCAGATTTGTCCTTTTTTTCCTCCACATCATCAGTGCCCAGCTGTGTTGAACACTATCCAGCAGCAGTTCATCACTGTTCACACAAGTCAAGTGACGGAAAGAAATTGCATCTGAGCAGGGCATAAAATCTGTCAAATTTCGCCTTAGGCACCGGCAAAAGGAAGAAACTCTGCGTGGTTGAGGATAAATCTTTCACAACTAGGCCACTGGCAGTATGACAGAGTTTTATGAATGCTATCTGGACATTTATGCATTTTTCCCTCTCCTCCCATATTCGTGCCAGTATGGCGTGGGACTGAGTGTGGGAAAGCTGCGGTGCTACTTCTGGTGAGGGGGGGGGGGTATTGTTCTGCCAGTGGTTTGAACGCACCCTTAATGCTCACTTCCTGGCCCTTTCAGCTGACAGATATACAAACTAAACAGAAACAAAGAGCTGCTTGAAAAGAGGAAATATTGTATTAACATCCCTGCGTATCGTCTCTGCAGCGTAACCATTTAGTGAGGAGAAGGACATTTAAACAGGAACGGTATCTCTATTAAGGTCGGAGGAATATTGATGAGGACATCAAATCAGAAAGCCAGAGCTCATCTATACTCTTTCATCTTCATCACCCCTGCCATCATGCTGTGGCCACGTACTGGCAGGATTATAGAAGCTGATTATTAGCCAATGAAGGAATCGCTCAGGCCCAGCCGGCGGGCGTAACGGCTTTACGCATGATCGTTCCACCTCGCGCCGTGATGGATGGGTAGATACTTCAAGGATGGATCCCCCACGTGTTCACTTGCCTCATGTGGTGCAGTACAATACGCTCCCCGCTGCAGTGACCATTGAGCGGAAATTTATGGGATTTTTTTAATCCTCAACCAGCTGTGGCGTTGGCTGGGAACAAAGCCACGACCCTGTGTTTGGCTTCCAACTCCGGCACCACATGGATTTAGAACACCGCTTCGTATAGATTACATATCGTGTCAATCTATGAGCACCTGGAGTGCACATACACACAACCTTTGAAATCAGATTACTCTTTGACCCCTGACCCCCGTGCATGTCTCGGAAACTCCATGATCGCTTTCTAATCCGGTTAGGTTTGGATTAACACAGAGGTGATCTGGACCCTGCAACCCACCCACACATACACTCTCTCCATCCATCTTTAATACACTGCCCATCATCTCCCTGCTCGTGCTGGGAAGACAGAATCGAAAATGACGACGGTCGAAATCAATAATTGGTAATGGATGCGATGAGAGACTCCTCTTCCAATGCAAATTGTTTTGAGAACTTCGAAAAACGTGCCGTCTACGATCGATGTCGGTAAACCATTTGTTCCTGACTTAATCAGGACAAGTCATGGAAGCATAATTTATACTTGTTTATAGATTAGCAGGGATGAACTAGGAAGAACAGGGAGTCTATTGGTTTTAAATGACTTACATTTTTTGTTGTATTGGTCTGTATTATCTTTTTGGGTCTAGAGAATATGAGAAAACATTTCTTTCCAAAGCCCAGAGGGAAGTCGACAGTCGTCTTCTTTTGTCTGACCAACAGTAAAACATCTAAAAATCTAAAAACATTCTGTTTGCAATAATATGAAACACAGAAAACCAGCAAATCCTCACGTTAGAGAAGCTGAAACTAGAGAATGTAAATTGACTTGATTTGTTGTCTATTATTTTTGCAGTAGTGACAGTAAAGGAAACATGAAAGGGTTCCCTACTGGAATCGAAATGGGGATGTTGCAGTTCTATGGCCCTTTAACTCTGTGTCTGAGAAGTCTTCTGTGACTCTTTACCATTTCGGAACAAAATGGATGTAAATTCATGGTGATCCCGGCAGATTTCAATTGTTTATAAAAAAGGTGGCAGCTCTGTAATCATGGCGCTCTTTAGTGGCTCAACACGTTTTCCTCGGTGCTGCTGTGATATGGATTTGTTGTCCCTTCGGCACGGAGGACTTCTCTCCTCACGGAGTCCTAATCATGTGTGTTCCCGTACACAAAGCCAGCAGCATCAGTGAAGTGTTTACTTCAGCGGCGCGCCAGCCCAAGATTAGCATTGTGTGAATACGACTGTCTGCCGCTCTGTGTGCTTCATTAGCGCTCTTGGTCAGTAACGAGGTGGACATTTAATAGATCTTTAGACAGACAAGGGGCCCTGAAAGGAACATTGGTACCACAGCAGACCACATGAGTTACATCCTTAAGGGAGAGTAGAGATTAAAAGGATAAAAGGAGCAGAAAGGAAAAAAGTAACGGTCATAAATTAAGGAGGGAAAATGGATTGATGAAATGATATTAACTTCATATTAGAAATTAAGATAAAAGAATGGATGGAGGCGGGGAAGTTGGTGGCTAGAAAGAAAGAAGCAATGTCAACAGGGGGGGAAAAAAACCAACAAAGAGGTGATGATATCCTTGAAATAATGTCCAGCTCAGTATCCATTAGTAGCGCTGTTTTTAGGATGATTGGCTAATCCATCTCATTACTGCTGTCGGGGAGCCGGAGGATGCACTCGGCTAGTAAAGGTTGTAATTCAGCCAGTCCTGATTACGTTAAGCGATGGCAGTTTATACTGCAGATGTTTATTAGGCCGGTGCACATGCATGCAGACAGACAGGCTGGACCAGAGCCCAAATATTTAAAACAGACTCAAGTGCAGTGTTTTGCGATGCAGTTAGTATTGCTGTCCTATTGGTGCAGAAAACTATTTAAACTAGAGATGGGTTTGTTGAGGCTGACCACAGAGAGTAATGTACTTTAGTGTAGAGCCGTGTGTGTTTGTGCATATACACTTATCAGAAATCTGTACACTGAACTTAACACAGATGCAATTACAAAAACAACTATTTTTATAGGATGCAGTCTAATTGAATTTCCATAATAAATATTGATATTTGGGAGTAGTTGTTTAGAATAGCTTACATTGCTGTATGCTTAAATAGTTCTGCCTGTATGTGGTCATATCGACGTAGCTCTGTGACTGTACTCTTGTTTAATTAAAAAAAAGTGCCATGGGGCGTTTTTCACCACAAGGAGCTCGTTTTTTACTTTACATTACTTTGTGTGCAAGAAAACTCCACAATGTGCACCTTTAAATATTAAGAAGATTTTCAGCAAGGAAACTCTGAAGACACCTATTTTACCAGAAGTAGCCACTTATACATATACCTTCTGATAATCTGACCAACAGTTAATGTTGGTGAAAATACTTATAATACCATAATTGATATGATTATTTTACACCAAGGAGGGCATAGTGGAACATCTCTGCACTTTATTCCCTTGTGCTAAGCATAGAAACTGTAAATATTTAATTAAGATATTATCCCGACAGATCTTTTTATAGCTGCGGCACAAAGACATGGAATATCTGTCAGTAGATTCTGCTCCAGCTTAGCTGTATTTTTGGGAGATGCAATCATTTCTGATCCACCCTAAATTATGTAGTTATCCTTAAAAAAATCTCTTCCTCCCTTTGTCCACATCTCCTTTGGGACTGAAGTATTATAATAATGAATAATGGCTTTCACTTCATCTAATCAGGTTGGAGAAAATGTCAGTCGGTCCCTTATATTTTGAACGCTCAATGTATATTTAGGGAGTGTAGGTTCCAACAAGAGGCCTAGTGTGTGCCTGTAGGCAGCCACAGCACTTGAAAAAGCAAATCACTGGTGGTGAGATCACTGTTGGGGAGGTGGTGGAGTGCCTCATTTGCATATTGAAAAGAAACATAGCCAAACACTGAAAGACAGCCAATTTTCTCGTCACTAAAAGCAGCGGACAGGTGAAAGAAGACCTCACCCTCTTACAAATGGTCCTAAAAAAAATCTCTCTTTTCAGCCCCTGATGGAAATCCGTACCGATTTTACCTCCCCCCCGCCACAAAAAAATAAAAGAAGCAAAATTGAAAAGACCTAACCCGTCCTGTACTTTGAGGATTGTGAATAGAGTGCCCCGCAGCCTGCCTGCCTGCCCCACATACGGTCGCTGAATACAAAAGACCCCCCTCTGTAAGAGCAATCACTACGGGAGACCACTTTATCTGCACCGCTGCAGCGACAGGTCTCAATGAAGTCGTCAGCACAGGCTCTACTGTCACACACACACACACACACACACACACACACAGACACACACATGTGCACACACTCACAAACACAAAGACAGGCTCCATGCATGTCGCCATTTATTTCTTCAGCCCTTACAGCCACAATGGAACACACACACACACACACACACACACACAAACAACCAGTACTTTCAACCCATTCCCCTCATGGCCGATGCTTTCTTTTCATCCTCCAGTGCCGGGCACGAACAGGGAGGGAGATGAGTGGTTGGCGCTGATTTGAATATTTAAATTATTTATCACCAGAGAGCATTGAGATCCAAGGCATAGGCTACCAGGGGACGCGAGGGAGCCGGGTGAGGGTGAATCTAGCCATGTTTGGATTTGATAGTGTGCCGTTATTGCCTCGGGGGACACTGGAAAGTGGGATAAACATGGCCACAAATGCAGATTTTGGTGGACATGCTGGTTATTCTGTTTCAGTAATGAATCAAAATTTTTCAATGTGCATTTTTAAGTCTGAGTCAGTGTTGTAATGTGAGATTGCTGTAGTCTCTCAGGACATTATTGTAAATACGGCATTAATAAAACGTTACGATAATCTTTACATTTCAATATATGTTTATTGCTCTTATATCCCGAGTCCCCCCGTCATCATATCATACTCCGCACTGTACTGGGACTGTAAAACGTTTTGTGAATAATAGCTCACTGTGAAATTACAGGAAATTACAGGAAAAAACAACTGGATGATGTCATGCATCGGTTCCTTAGAAATATCAGACGGGGGAGAGTTCCCCTTTGGCTTGTTGCAACTCAGAGCCTGAGAAGCACACTTTCAAAGAACAATCCTGGGAAATGAGGGAATTTACTACGGCTCATGTGATGACAGGGCTGTTGAAGTAAATTACATTTAAATTCGGATTAACACATTGAGCAATTCTCGCTTTAACACCCGATTCGTCTGATTTCTATTTTTTCCGCGGTGTCAGTCTTTCCCTCTCTACGTTTGCTGCTCTCATGCTGGGTGCAGGCTGGCAGCTCGATCTCTCCCTCCCTCTTCTTTATGCACTCAGCACTAAGTTGCAATCTCTAGACAAAGGAAGTCCTCGGCTGGCCCCCGTGTCGCTGTCTTTTCCCTCTCTGGTGCGCCGTGCACGAGAACAGAAACAACGCTGATGGTAATCAAGCCCTGAGAAAAGAAGATTGCCATTAGGTGTGATCGAAACCTTTTATTGTTGGCTTTTATAGTGATTCATTTTTCCTTTCATTGGAAGGTGGTTTGAAATAACTTTTTCTTTCTTTTTTGTTGCTCCAGTACTTGAACTTATAAAGATATACAAATATATAGAAATTAGATCAGATGTCGAGAAGGCTGATCCCTGCTAGAAACTGATGAAATCATGTGACTCAACGTCAGTAGACAGTTCACTGACAGAACATGGAAAGATTCCTGACGTTAAGCTGACAAAAGAAAAATGCAATTCGTTGTTTTCGTATATTTATAATACTGTATCTTGTGGGGGATTCTCCCATCCAACTCTGAGTTGTTGTAGCTGCCATCCATCACTCTCCATGTGGTGAAGCTCATTTGTTGCAGCCTGTGAGTGTACACGAACGAGCTTGTGTCCCCAGTAATGATCCCCTAATTATGAGAATCCACAGCAGCCTCGGGGGTGTGAAACTACCTGAGTGAGTGTGAGTGTGTGTGTGTGTGAGTGTGCGGAGGTACCTGTGACATATGTACATGCTGTGAGTGTGAGAGAGAGCAACAATGCACACGCCTGTGCATTTAATCACACTCTGTGGCCTGTTTATTACATTTTACAATTATTTTACAAATGTGTCTAATTTCAGATTCGATTTGAGAGGAAATGGTGCATAGTTACAAAATCATTTCATGACAGGTTAATAGCAGACCACCTCAAGGTGTCACTCAGACAAAACCAGAACATGCTGATGTAGCATTTCAAAATTAAAGCCCTTCAAAATCGCATTCATGAGCTAACTTCAAATCACATTCGTGGGACAATTTGTCTAATTTCAGATTCGATTTTAGAGGAAACGGTGCATAGTTACAAAATTATTTCACGACAGGTTAATAGCAGACCACCTCAAGGTGCCACTCAGAGAGAACCAGGACATTCTGATGTAGGATTTCAAAATGTCATTCATGAGAATTTGGCGTCCTCTTTGTATTTGTCTATTAAAATTCAATCATGACAGGATCATCAGCAATGTGGAAAACATATTATTCCATATGAGGTCATGCTGTACATACTGTGTGTGTCCAACAAAAAGTCTTTGGAAAAATGATTTCTTCATACTTACATGTTAAAATGCTTAGTTTAAAAAAGAAATATATATATAGATATCTATATCAGAATTTCCCAAAGCAATTTTCAGTTCATTGTTTTTTTTTTTTGGCCCACAGCTTTACTCTTCTTAAAACGATCCAACATAAAACAAATAAAGAAATGTAGCCATTCATTATGTATCACATTGAAGATATTATTTCATGAATTTTATGGTTAAGATTCTATTTTTCTGCTCCTTTAGCCGAGCCATTAAGACCAACCAGGACCTTCTTCCTGAGACTCCGTGGACCAACATCCTGTCTGACGACTTCTGGGGCACCCTGCTCACTCACAGCGGCAGCCACAAGTCCTACCGTCCACTCTGCACCCTCTCCTTCCGCCTCAACTACACCCTGCATGCCCTGCGTCCCTGGGGCTACCACCTGCTGAACGTGGTGCTGCACGGGCTGGTCACCGCCCTCTTCACGGCCTTCAGTCGCCCGCTCCTCGGCGGAGGACTGTGGAGCCTGCTGGCCGGCCTACTTTTTGCCTCTCACCCGGTTCACACTGAAGCGGTCGCTGGTGTGGTTGGGAGGGCGGACGTTGGCGCCGCGCTGTTCTTTTTGCTGTCTCTCCTCTGCTATGCGAGGCACTGTGGACTTCGCAGGGACCCACGTGGGACTTTTTCGACCGGGCGATGTGGCGGCAGCTCAGTCAGCTGGTGCTGGGGCTGGATGCTGGGCAGCCTGTGGTGCGCGGCAGCCAGCATGCTGTGGAAGGAGCAAGGGGTGACGGTGCTGGCCGTGTCGGTTGTGTACGACCTCTTCGTGTTCCAGAGACTCCGGTTGCGCCAGGCGCTTCTCCTCCTGCTAGGAAAGGTAAATGAATGCACGGCACGCATGCCACAGGGGCCGGCGTGTTCACCGGCTCTTGCCGTCTCCACCGGTTTCCTCTTCATTCCCCCAGAGGCATTCCTCATCCAGCCAGCTGTTATGGTTCCTGTATGGTGGATTACGTTTTGTGTGTGCATGCTGTTTGCGTTTCATTAGCAGTGTAATTAGGAAAGCTGTTTGCCGATGCGAACCGCACAGTTGGTGAATGAAAAGTAAGCCATTGTCATTTGTCATCTGCTAAACAGGAAGGAACTATGTGCACAGGGGAAGTCTTCCACTTCCTCGCAAACGCTGCCACCAACTTCAGCTTGCTGCAGTAAATAGATGCACATTAATGCAACGGAATTTAGATGAGGGTCTCAGCCTCATTATGTTTGTTTCAAGGAAAAAAAGAGCAGTAGCACAGGAAAAGCTATTTTCAGGACGAGTTGTTTTTTTTTTGTTCAGTATAAGGTGACAAAAGGAATGTGCAGAAAAACAATAACACGTCCTACTCTGGCAAATGTTTTTTTTTCCACTTGTCAAGTAAGCTGCACAAACAATGTACACACACACACTATTCTTCTTCCCCTTCAAACTCAAGTTGTCTGAGGAGGACAACCTTGACGCAGTGACTCATCTGGTTATGGGGATCAGTGGTTGACTGGAAACGCTTCCTCTCATAGGCACTCTACATTTGATTAGAGAAACCGCTCCTTAGCCAACATGATGGCCCTCGTAAAATGCATAACTAGCGTAATAAAAAGTCCCCTTGGGTTTACTGAGCAAGGACAGGCTGGCTCTCAATGGTGTGTGTGTGTGTGTGTGTGTGTGCATGGGAGTCTTTTTATATAGAATCTATAAATACCTTTTTTTATAGCGAGGTTTGTGATGTAACCTTGCATAGCTCATCACAAATGTCCTATGGAACTTTTCTGGTGTATGCAAACTACAGCTCAGAACAGACTTTAGCGTGACAATCTTATTTACACAGCCAGCCTCTAAATGAACACACGTTCTACCACGTGTGCAAGACCATCCAAAACAACACCTGTCTTCCAAATTGTACCCAGTCATTTATCAGAGCTGCTCAATCATGTGTATTTTTGCAGCACAATAAAAGTATCTAACTCCTTTGCAGATGATGAAGCAGACGCATATTTGATCTTGAATGCCAGAAAGAGGGAGTATGTAGAGTACAAAAGAAAATCCATCTCTTTCCTCCTGAATGTTTTTTAATCTGGCAAAGTCAATGGCCAGAGGAGGAGCACCAGTTCTCAACCGTGCAACTAAAGATCAAGATGTCAGATGTGATTGAGTTGTACTGACTGGCCCACAGTTGAGACAGTGGGGTTTAATTGCCCATTTCTTGGACACCATCTCAACTTAAAATGATAAAAAACAAAGAAATATGGAAGATAATCCAAATTGACTAAAATGTCAAACCCTCTTAAAATGCAGTATTTTTCAGGATTGTATCGTATCATAGGGCATTTACATTTGTTTGGTCTGGCCCTGTGTAAAACAAAGAGAGAGACAGAGCCCAACCTGAGAGACATCCAGCACTTTTTTTCCAGTCTGTTGCATTACGGTCGAAAAGATTTCATCACCCTCAGTGTTTGTCAGAAGCCATTATGAAAAATCCCATTTCCCTGTGTGTTTATCACACAGGAGAGCAGGGATATCATCAGCAGCCTCCGCCTCTCTGTCCAGACACAATATGCCTGGCCGACATCCCCGTGTCAGCCTGTCAGGTGCCGGTGCCAATCCCCCAGCGCCGCCTCCAGCACATCTGACTCGTTTATCACTCTGGCAATGCCCTCCTCTATTGCCCTGGTCACAGCTATCTTGGCAGGGAGCTCGTTATGTGCCGGGGGCCAGCAACGGGGGCAATCGTTTCCTCGATTATGAGCCAGACGTCTAAGGACGCATGGGAACACAAAAGGGAGAGGGAGAGAGAATAAGAGGAGAGGGAAATTATGCCCTCACTTCCTGTCCTTTATCTGGTCTTGGTCTTTGTCACCTACTGTGCCCTAAAAGCACGTTGGGAATGGACGACCATGGCGTCTGCTGTATCACACTCTGCCACTGAGGCACACTGTCAGTAGCCATTGAATTTGATGGTAGACGGAGAGGTTGAAAACATTCTCGCTGGAGAACAATGCAGCGCGTGCTATCTTCTATTTAAATTAAAAATATGTCCCATTTCTTCCACAATGAAGCAAAAGATTGGAACATCACGTTATCTGACCGCTGCCTCACACAATAAGGAAATGTAAATCAGCTGCAGTGAGGAGAGCAGGAGACAGATGCGCTTCGCTTTGGCCGGCACTCCATTTCTCATCCTATTAACTCCCTAATCGGACTGAGATGAGATTTGAAATGAGACGAGGTAGAACGGAGGGAGTGTTAGATGGAGACAAAGAAAGGTGTGGCGTTAGCACTGCAGCCTACCGAGAAGGCAGAATGAGTCTCGCATGCCAGGATCATAAGAAAGAACATTGTTCTTTTCCACTCAGTTTGTCAGCGGCTAAAACAAACAGGTTGATGAATGAGGCTCCAGGCTTTAGACAGGTCCAGGGAAATAGTTTGCTTTTGTTGGTATTAGGGAGGGTCACATCTCTCTAAACTGGGAAACTTTGGCAGGCAAGATTGAGTTCGTTGAAAGATGTTTGTTTTAATGTTGAGCAAGGATTTCAAGCATTTACTTGACAGAATAACAAAGGCCAGTGATTAGACCCTGTGTTGAAAGCACTAAATCAAAAGGTGTGGAACATAGTTCCTCAAATAATCCTCCATACGGCACACTTTTTTAGATTTTCATTTCACTTGAGGCACATGGGCATTAGAGGGATTTTATTGTGTTCTTAAAGTGGTGCCTACTCCTCCTCCCCGTTTGACTCAATGAGCGCTGCAGGCTCGCAAAATTAAGTTCAGCGTAACCAGCTGACTGTTTGAGGGATGTTGTCCCAATTATCTCGAAGCAAAAGCATTCAGCTGTGAAATGATGCCCTCTGTTGCACGTTCTGCTGCATGCTCTTTATTTAGCTTGCATTCGTGGTTACACTGGAATGCCAAAAGTAGGGAATGGTCAAGACTCTTATTTCTTATCCCAAACATATCGTACACAAATTATAAATGCAAAAACTTGCCAACACTGACACCAAGACAAAACCGGGTTTGTGAGCTTAGCCATTGGTGACGCATATGTGGAGCCGGACACAAGACTTTGAAGTGTAAATGGAACTGATCTGTTTGTGCAAGTGGTTCTTGCATGAGACCCGTTGTATTGTTGAACCTGGAACGATATTTTAAGATAATTATCCTCAATAGCACAAATTAGTAATTACAACAAAACCAACAAAGCTGTATGACATTTCATCGAGATCATGAAGGATCCCCATGCTGTCGTGCAACCCCTTAACACAGTGATGTCCCTAAATTAGTCGAACAAGGAAGCTCTTTAAATGTCACGTTAACACCACCGGCGCCCTCCGCTTTCATCAGCCGTCTTGGTGGACAGCACGCGAGGCTTCAACCTGTGACCCGTCTCATTACAGTTCTCTCTGCCAGCAGCAGCAGCGGGGCTTTCATGGATAGAACTAATGGGGTAATTAGGTCACTCTATCAAAGTCAGCCCTCTCAATGCCAGCCAATTGCGGCTGTCTGATGACTTGGGTGACTTGCGCCAAGTCAGCAGAATCCAGTACACATTAGAGAGTTGGAAAAAGAACTGGATGCATGCCTCATTGTACCTTTCATCCCAATTTAACATGTCACTGGTAATGCATGAAATATGAGCACGGCTGGATGTGTGCTGTGCAAACACGGTGTGTCCAGAACTTTGAGGGCCTTTCCATGCACATGTCAGTGAGAAAGAATTGCTCCACAGTCGGAGGATGTGGCCCCCACCTCAACTTGAACGCAAGAAAAATACACTTTTTAATATTTAAATCATCTTTTAGTTGTAATAAGTAGCTGTGAATTAGACTTTATGGTTGGCATGATATTTGTTGTTTAGTATTATCTATATTTTGGGAATACAAGAAATCTTAACATTTTCAAAATAGATTTTGGAGCACAACAAGATCTTGATCTAAATTTCTTAAACAAGTGCTAGAAAGCCCATGCATGATCAGCCCTGTGTGCTGGAAAGAGTTACGGGCGGTTCGAATCGGACTTGACTTTAACAAGAAAAGTCCGGAAGATTGATCCCCCGCTGTCCTGCGTCAGTCCACAGCAGCTTTTAACAGTGCGTGTATGAACTCAGCCGTATCCCGCTGTTTCTTCAGGCGTGTTTTAAACACTCTGCACGCTACAGTGTCAACAGGCGGACCACACACTTCTGGGATTAATAAAACGAGAGCTAATAATGAATGGCACTGTTAAAAGATGAAGGCTTGGGAGCTTAATACTGTGTGTTTATGTGCGGAAAGAGAGCAACGAGAGAAAAAAAGTGGATAATAAACTGAAAGTGGAATAAAAAGTAGTAGGGGGAAAACAGAAATGGACGCTGAATTTCCAAATGAGGATCCAAAGTGGAGGAGATATGTGGAAGGTTCAAAGGCTTGGAGGGAGCGGGATGTTGCGTTTGACAGTTGGCTGGGGATTATGCCAGCCGTCCTCTATGGACACACATAGATCACATGAAGGCAAATCAATCATAGCTAAAACATGTTCCCAGGGATTTAAGTTACAGGAAAGCTGAATTCAGTCAAATTAGAAACAACCTGAAAGTACATAAAGAAAGTAACCCCTTGGTATTAGCTATTGTGGCTAACTGCGTTTGGTTTTTCAGTCCGGGACAACTTGCCATATAATACATTTTTTGCCACATGCCATAGTTAAAATGGCCACAAATATTATATTATTTTATGTTCTCTTGTTTAAGCCAAAAAATCTTCCTGATCATATTGGGCTGGTGTAAAAAAAAGAAGGAAGTGGCTATCATGAATTTGTCCGATTTTTCTTTTTAATTAAAAGGAGATGTAGGAGCAGACTAGTCCTCCCTTGTTGTAGAAGTCTGGCTTGTCAAACACAGGTGTGACTCGTAACCTTAATTAGCTCCGGAGAGCAGGGTCATCGTTAATGTGATTAGTTGCACCTGTGTCTCTCCTGCCAGGAGTCAGAGAGTGCGCCAGGAGATAGGTCCAAAAAATATCTAGATTCTAGAGTTTAGTTCGTTTTCAAACTTGATTACAAGAGCAGATTCATAGATACCTGTGAGAGCTGTACGTGCCCATTTTATGATTTTTGTAGGCAATATTCTTATAGTTTTAAATCACCACTAAATCACAAAGCCAGCTCATTTTAAGAGCTGTATTAGTCAGAATAGTGCCCTGCCAATAATCCTCCGACCATAAAATGACAATGTAAGCTGGAATTGTTCGGAAAGTCAATGAATCAACAGTTCAGAAGAGAGGTTGAAGGACTTTTTGCAGCAATTATAGGGTGTAGTTTAGTCTTGAATTATTCAGTTGTTGGGTTATTGAAGATCTATTTTCAACCGACAACAGAAGACTTTACTGAACCAGCAATCCTTTCACTTCAGTCCTGGTGCATCAATGTGTTGCTTCTAAAATCACACAAGGGATCGGTGTGTCAAGTTGGCTAGACAATCGCCAGTTATTTCCTGCTGAGTTTGTGAATTCATGGTCATTCATCATTCAAAAGCAGACCCGGCCTCCTTCCTCGCACGCTTGCAGGTGTGAGTTGTGTGATCGATCGGGAAGTCAGTTCAGGAACGATTTAGAAATAGACAAGGCAGCGAGGGGTAAAATGAAGCTCATTCACCTAAATACCACAACTCTCTTGCTGCAATTGGCTTATCTTCTGATGCCAAGCAGAATTGGATTTCTCAGACAGTTTCCTCCCTTGATAGGCAATGTGGTCTATCCATCAATAAGCCCCCCCCCCCCCCCCCTCCTTTTTGTGTAAAGAAGCACTCTCTCTTATCCTTTGTTTGCTGCCTTTCAGTATGCAAATCAATATCCAATTTTTTTTCCACTCTTACTTTCCCACCGCTCATCCGAAATGTTGAACTCCTGGAACTGGCCCTGTTCCATCGCTCAATCGACAAGTGGCTTTCTGTGACTAGCTGTGTCTACACTTCCTCCCTCGGCTAACCTCATGAGGGAACATGCTTTTTCCATTTGAGATATGCAGAAATCAGCCGGAGCCAGTCGGTCACGGGAGTCAATGCTAAACCTCTTATTCTAATCCTAACATGGGTTTGTTATGGTTAACTTGTTGTTTTCCCATCACGGATCCTGAAAGCGGGCACGGCCTTACTCCAGCATGCTCATTGTAAGAGAGGGAGTATTTCTCTCAAAAGTTTATTAATGAGACAAATGAAAGCTTGTTCTTTGTGCTCTGTGTAGCTATTATCTGCCTATTGTGCAATTCATTCAGTGCGGATTATACAGAGAGCGTAAATTATTACTGGAGTAGAGTAAACTCAATTAGGAGATAAAAAGAAAAGTCGGGCTACACTGGATCAACACTTTGAGTTATAGAAGACATTGGAGGACATCAAAGCCAATACAACAAGACTATAAGACTACTTATATGTAAACTATCCTTCTGTGCAGCACTTTCCAACAGTATGAACAGCAATTCAATTATGAAAGTACGCACTTGTGTATGTACACACACACACATCTAATTCCCCTCTGTACAGGTTCAAATACAGTTCATATTGCTCTAAAAAAAATAAGTGAGCTCAGAAAATAGGAAGTAAGCAACATCACTGTGCTCATCACTCATGATGTTCTGTCGTTATTAGTCTATTAGGTAAACTCTGTTAGGAACTTTTTTTTACTCAGGACTGCGGCAGCCTGTCTCTGTCAATAAGCCTGTATGACATTTTAGTTTAAAGTTAACGAAAGACATTTCCCTCCCGCCCGTCAACGACGAATGTAATTCAACAAGCCACTGATCAAAAGTCAAGGATGTGATCGCACAACTGTATCTCAATTTATGCACCGAAGACAGATTTTCCTGAAGCGTAACCAACCAAAGGTTCTCTATGTTTCCTTCCAAGTATGTATCAACACCATCAGGAGTTTAACAACATTCAGTTTAGGCCACCGTGACAACTGGTTGCGCGTGCCAGTTGGTTTTAAAGGTGTTGCGTGACAGAAGACCTAATAGGGATCATGCTGCAGAATTAATGCTCTTATGAGATGCAAACAGCATCTACATACCAACACAATAAGTCGTAAGCTGATTAACAGTCACACTCACTGCAACCCTGGCAGGCAACAAGGAAAGACTTAGAGAGAAATCCCCTCATGCTTCAAATGAACTTCAAAGTTGACCTCAACCAGGTCAGAACTGAGGCGAGTGTGGTCTACTAATATGTGGAAGTACGTTGATTTCTTTCTCTATTATGTGTGGCTCTTCTCTATTTACACACAATTTATTTGCAAACCAAACGTGAAATTCACTATAATGAAATCTTCCACCAGTTTGAACATCACATATTCGATTGAAAAATGATTATTTCTCAATGTAAATATTCACATTGTGGCTGACCCAATACAGCAGCTGTCAAAAACCCAATGTGTCTTTCATCAGTATGAATGTTATGTTTCACTATTTTTATGTAAACCGAGCTGTGTTGTTTCTGGCTATGATGAATTTAGATTTTAAGAAGTATGCTAGTTTTAGCAAAGAACTGTATAATTGTACGTGAGTGTGGTCTATGCCCCAGGAAGCTATCAAAAACATTCCAGAGATTGCGTTACACAGTTTCTCTTTCTATAGGGGATAGTGGGATCATACACTTACAAGCCTTTTCTTTATTTCAAAGGTGGCTTTATAAATCAAACCCTAAAAGCTCATACCGAAGGACTGAAACATCCTTCTTAATAACTTGTTGTCTACAGTGACCCCTAAAACATTTATAGGACCTGTGTTGCTCTGATTCAGCTCTCATCAAGACCTTGACAGTTAATGAAATCGCTTTGGAATGCAGACAAAACATTGCGGCTTTGACTGAGCTCCTCTGGACTAAAATGTTGATTTAGGTGTTTTCCTTTAGCATGACTTTTTTTTTTACTCTCTCCTCTCTTTTCAGAAAAAGAACGTGAGTGTTTTGCTGAGTCTTGGCGTGCTGGCGTCCTGGGGAGTGATCCTGCTGTCTGCTCGCCTCTACTGGATGGGTAATAAGCCTCCCAACTTCTCCAACTCTGACAACCCTGCGGCTGACTCGCCACATTTTCTCACTCGAACACTAACGTTCCTCCACCTGCCGGTCGCCAACGCCTGGCTGCTCCTCTGCCCCGACAAGCTCAGTTTCGATTGGTCCATGGATGCTGTGCCCTTGGTCAGGTCCTTGGCCGACTGGAGGAACCTTCACACTGTTGCCTTTTATGGTGGATTTGTCCTCCTGAGTTTGTTTGGCCTCCGCGGCCCCACCTCCACATCCAAGGAGACCAATGGGAAAGCCTATGTCACTAATGGGAAATCAATGAGCAATGGGAATGGTTACCATGCCCCTGACACAAACCATAACACAGACCAGGGGCCACCAAAGACCACCCTTAACGGGTCAGCTGGAGTCCACCACTGCCCTCCACGGACGTCCCTGCCCCCCACAGAAAACCTAGTACTATTATCATTAGGGATCGTCTCATTGCCTTTCATCCCAGCCACAAACCTGTTCTTTTATGTAGGTTTTGTTATTGCAGAGAGGGTACTGTACATCCCCAGTATAGGCTTTTGTTTACTGGTTGCTGCTGGTGCAAGAAACCTGTACGTCAGACTGAGGACTAGAGGCTGCAAGGCCTTAATGTTGTGTCTATGTGCGGGACTAGTGCTGCTGAATGGACTCAGAACTGTTCAAAGAAACAGGGACTGGAGCAACGAGGAGAATCTCTACAAGTCTGGGATTAGTGTGAATCCTGCTAAAGGTAAGAGACGGAGGCGGCAGTCCTCATTAGGGATGGGTATCAAAGTCCCGCCCCTTTAAGGGGACAACCATGGGACCTTAAAACTGTCAAGCACCAAAAGCCATTTAAAGCAATACAGTATAACTTGTGAATAAAGAAACAACACATTGTTCTTCTTGCAAATGAAACGTTAGATTCATAAGCAACAAAACACACAATTGTTCAATTGAATACATTCTAACATCTCTGCTTGGGAAACGTTTGCGTATATTTGTCATTTGATGAACTAATTTATTCGATTCTATTTTGCTTTGTTATTTTTATTTCAGCAAGTTGACGGCAATAATAACACTTTTAAAATGAATACCAACGTATTGTATTTGCGCTCTGAAAGTGCAACTTTTGACTGACACGTGTCTCCTGTAGCCTGGGGCAACTTGGGGAACGTACTAAAGAACCAGGGCAAGATGGCAGAGGCGGAGAAGTCATACAGAAACGCTCTGCACCACCGAGGGAACATGGCCGACATGCTGTATAACCTGTGAGTGTTAAAGACGCCTGTTCCCCCCCCGTCCTCCTGTTCGCAAAGTCCTGAAACGAACGGCTTCCGATTCCTCCCATTCATCGCTTGAGATTGCAGTGGCAGAACAAGAAAGGAAGACGGGAGAAAGGGAAATAGCATGCTGAAAGAGAGCGAGTGTGACAGACAGGAAGATCTTAAAGACAGCAAAAATAGATCTAATACATGAGGAAAAGAAGCAAGTGAGACTCAGACCTCAAAGTGTGATGCAATAGTGTGACGAATAGGAAATAGCCTTGTTTGTCCATGGCGGCTCTTTGTACCTTCTGCTACCTTGGGTTGCGGGGCCTGTAGAGGGGGGGGGGGGGGGACCACAAGGCCGCCTCTAATCCTGGAACACGGGGTGTTAAAGGTGCCAAAACCTCATAGCAGACCCATGTCTCTCATGCTGACACTGTTTTTCTCCCTACTTCTCTATTCCCTCTCAAGTTACGGGTGTCAGAAAGCTGGCAACGCAACATAGGGAAAAGTGAAAACCTATGCATGGTGTTTTGGCATTCTTTGAAGCTGAGGTGCACTTTCAATATTATGGATGGTCGGGTATATTGGGGGTCATGCTTTGGTATATTGGGTAAATGATACAGTAGCTGCTATAGTTTTGGCTGTTTTATTTCTCAGCTTTCACCCAAAGTCCGCTCATCACTTTGACGTGCTGTAATTTTGGGCAAACCTTCACAGATTTAAAATACCAAGACAAAACCTAGGTTATGCAGTTAATGCCGTTGTAAAATGTGTCACATTTTTTGCATTTCTTTGTGTCTTTTAGTGGCTTGCTGCTGCAGGAGAATGAGCGATTTTCTGAAGCGCTGCATTATTACAAACTGGCCATTGGGAGTCGGCCAACACTGGCATGTAAGTAAACGAAATAAAGTCTCAATTTGTGGCTGTGGTTGAGATCAGGGGAAGGAGTTATAAGCGATTAGATTTTCTCTCTCATTGATTAACCAGATGTGAGCCAAGGGCCGTTATTGGATCACCATCATGGTCCAATTTGAGTGCTGACTAAGATGTTCTTTTTCCACATACTCATTTGGAGGGCCATATTCAGGCTATTTCAGCTCGACGGTGAAATGATGAGATTCAATCTCACACTTGAGTGCCCGCATGTGAGATGAGCGTTTCGTCTCTTACTGTACCAAGGACAATTTTTATGAGAGAGGACAGGACAGGTTCCAGACTGCTTATTCAACTTAATAAGTTATCTTCACTTCGTCCTTCGCTTCATCTTTTTTTTTTTTAAGCGTCATTTATTTCTATTTCTCACTCACTTTTCTTATGGAAATGTAATCTGCGTTTGACCTCTGTGCTGTCTCCCTTCTGCTGCATCTTCCCCGACTGGATGTGTGAATGAATCAGAGTTTTTAGTTTAACAACCTCATAAATGACTTTATTTATTTGTTGGGATTGTATTGTTTGTCTGTTTATTCAAAGATCTATCAGGGAACGTGTGAGTGACAGCCAGTTCTAATCCTGTGGTTTTGAAATTGCATTGGCACGTTGTGCCATTTTAATTAATTTCCTCTCCTCCTCACAGCGGCCTACTTGAACACAGGAATCATCCTGATGAACCAGGGCCACCTGGATGAGGCCAAACGCACCTTTCTGACTTGTGCCGACATTCCAGATGAGAACTTGAAGGACCCCCACGCCCACAAGAGCTCCGTCACCAGCTGCCTGTACAACCTGGGAAAACTGCTCCATGAGCAGGGCAAGCAGGAGGTTAGGAGTCAAAGCTCAACCATTTAAAATTGAAGTCCCTCATCTTTATTATGCTGATGCAAAGCAAAAACTGCCCTGTTTTCCCCTACTTCAGGAGGCGCTGTCTGTTTATAAGGAAGCGGTACAGAAAATGCCCAGACAGTTTGCACCGCACAGCCTTTTCAACATGATGGGTAAGTTACTGTTGGAGTCTTTGTTTGTAATGCAGAACTGAAATTGCAGCATAAAATAATCACTACTTTGACGATATCTGCTTTGAAATTAAATTTGAAATTAGTATTTTGACGAGGTAACTCAACCATTTGATGCGTATAATTATGAAGAACAACGCCATGCTTGTTTTCGTGACGCGAGTAAAACCTGGTACAAGTTTTGGCTTGAGTTTCAGTGATTCATTTTCACGTGTTTGTTTCCATTGTAGATGTTGGTCTACCATTTCATCTGCGCTTTGAATTGAATTCAACAAATTGAGATTAACTCGCTGCCAAAACAAACCTTGAGGAGGACTTGGACCACCTGTTTGATTCCAACACTGCGCAGACGTTGTGTCCTTCTTGCAGAGGATTGAAGCTAATCCGTGCAATGAATCACATCCCTCTCGTTGTTATTTTAACACTAATTACATTATTGGAAGCTCATCCTGACGGCACGGTTGAGATTGCAGGGAGATGTCTGCATATATTCCTTGGACAAGCTAAATGAAAATGGGAAGTGTGTTTTGTCAGGTGGTGGGAGGGGTTGATGGAGGGCAGTGTTTGCATTAGTGTGTGATGTCCAGGGGCTTTGTTTAAACTGATGTCATTTTACCCCAGAGGGCCCACAGCATGTCCTCAGATCAAACAGAATCTTAGAGAGATTTACACACAATTGTTCTTTCAGAAAAAAACTTTTTCTTTCGAGGCTAAATTGATTTATTCATTCAGCGTGTGAAGACCTGCACCTGCTAGAAAAACGCCAACGTTTGGAGGATTTTTATGAGAAGCAAAAAGCTGAAGCTTCAGAATGTATTTAGACCCCATTCACTTTTTGCACACTATTGTGTTGAAGATTCAATTTTAAATTGATAAAATTGACATTTTTCTCCTCGTCAATCTA
This sequence comes from Pholis gunnellus, assembly GCF_910591455.1. Taxonomy (NCBI): domain Eukaryota; kingdom Metazoa; phylum Chordata; class Actinopteri; order Perciformes; family Pholidae; genus Pholis; species Pholis gunnellus. The sequence continues at coordinate 11,985,608 of NC_136549.1, read as the reverse complement.
CACTGAAAAGACCATAATGAGGAAGTGAAAACGACATCATATTCAGACGTTTTGCTGTGGCACTCCAAATTGTTGGCAAAGGAACTTCCGTTACGTCTTTGTTGTCTTTGATGGACGATGACTTGGCCTACTATTGTCATTGAAAGACCAGGACAGCACCTTGGTTTGGTCTTCTATGGCGAGGACACATAAATTAGCACAGACAAGGTTATGCTAATACAAATAGGCCAGCATTTCTACTGCAACACATTGAACAACCACTGCTCAAAATGGACCACATTTGGTACATTAGGTGCCAATAGCCTCCAGAAGCAGAGAGTAAGTGTTTCTGCAGGAAAATGCATATGTATGTTTCCTTTGTTTCCTTTTTATTCATAATCATCCCCCAAAACACAAGTTGCGACTGTTGCTGTGTGCTCTGTTTCAGGAGAGGCCTACATGAGGCTGAACAGGCTGGAGGAAGCAGGTCACTGGTACAAAGAGTCCCTCAGGGCCAAGCCTGACCATATCCCAGCCCACCTTACGTATGGCAAACTCCTGTCCATCATTGTAAGTCCCATTACTGACACACACACACACACACAGTAAGAATCACGAGGCGAGCCAAAGCATTATCTTAGTACCGATTACAGTGGCTAACTACCTGGCAGAGTGTAATTAAACGTGGACCTGAAGTGGCAGAGTGGAGTGATGAATAATGCATACTGAGTGACTTATGGGAGCATAGCGATCGATTTCTTTCTGCAGAGCCGGGAGAACTGTGATAATTGTTATGAGGTGTGAGCTTCTGACTCTGAAACATGCATGCCAAACAAAGTCTTCTCCCCTGATCAGAAGTCAGCTCGAGGAATTGTGGCGCATTCATGAATATGTCGTTTGATCTCGAATGCTACTTGTTAGTCTCGTGGAAAAGTGGATCACACAGTGTGAAAGAAGACGCGCTGGAAGCGATAAATACTTCTTTCGTGGCCTTGAATCAACCCTGATCCAGGACCGGTGCCAAACAGATGAGAGAACAGCCCAATCGTAGCGGCATAAAGTCATGTCTGAAGGTCACGGACGTGGGGATGAAAGCTATCCCTCTGTGAGTGGACGGGTTCCAGATCATCCGTGTGTTTTCTGTCTCTCACTGTGTATATACATGCGAGTGAAGACATCGAGGGCGCCACAACTTCTCTCAAATGTTACCTTGCCATTCCAATGTTTCATTTTCGACAGAAAAACTTCCCCTCTCCATCCTCCCACCGTCGCTCCCATTCCACAGAAAACAAAAACACGTTTGTGGACGGACAACGGATGTGTTCACAGCTGCGTCAAGTTTAGACGTGGGAGTTTAACCGTGTGCTCTCTGCGACCCCTCTAGAGATGTTTGACCTCCTCCCTTCCACAGCCTTTGGGTGCTGAGGAAACCAACCTGCAGCGCCTCACTTGCAGCTGCAACCCTCACTGGCTGCAAACCTCAGTTCTGATCATTTCCTCTCTTTGTTTAAAGATTTATAGATATGCATAGCACACACACACACACACACACACTACACGTAAAGCACAGGTTCAGATCAGTGGCTGGACATCTGCTGTGCTCCCTCAGGCTCAGGACTGCAGATCCATGCAGGGCCCTGACTCTCAGAGAGGCCCGCTTCACTGCTACAGGGGCTTAAGGAACAGGAGATTGGACGGACCCTGGACAACGGGCCAGTGGACAGGCTTATAATGCAATTACTCTCCTTCCTTATTAAATCACTCCCATCAGCTACATTTTTGGCTGTCCTGCCGCAGTCAATCGACAATACAGACACGGGGAGGGAAAGGTCAACCTGAAGTCTTGTACTGCGGTTCACCCCAACACGTGCTGTAGGGCTGTTTTTCTTGAGTAGTATTACACATCAACTTTCAAAGTGTCCATCTCCCCCCCTTCTTAAAGCCACACAATAATAAAGCTGGAACCTGATAGTCTTGTGCCCATCCACATCCCTCAACAAATAACAAGTGCACCTCCCGAAGCCACTAATTTGCCTCATTCTTCCCAAGGTCAAAGTGTTCACAAATAGGCCGGGTGTAACGTTAGAGCCCTGCTGTCTGTCGGAGATCTCTTGCTGGAGTCAGAAGGGTGTGGCGTGCTTTAGGGAAAGTTGTGGTCAGTCGCCGCTAAGCTGATTTATGAATTTGAACTCGAGCTGTGTATTTAGACATATTCATCACTGATGCTCAAGAAGGCGAAAACATGATTACACAGCTTTAAATCCGTTTAGAAACACACCACTAAATTGTTTTTAGATAGTTGCATAAAAAACACAATTAACTTTGCCCTGAATGCTTTCATAAATCATTTAAATGATGACTTCCTCCGACCTAACTGGACTGAACCACTCTAATTTCAGTTCTGATGGATGTCTGGGGGAAAGGGTTAATTGAATGTAAAGAGAAAAGTGCCAAAGAAAATGCGAAATAAGCCATCGAGGCCCCATATTCGCTCATTCATTTAGAGGGATTGCGGGCATTGGGGAAAAGCTAATGAAGCAAATGTAATAGGCCCAGTCCTCTCATTCCATTTTGCATGGCAAATCCATTGGCAATGTGGAAGCAATCAGTGCTGAAGCATGAAACAAAAGAGGTGGAGAAATTGAGCCTCGTGCACACAGAAGCTATATGTTTCGCAGTGTGGTTGCAGGTACACACACACACACACACACACACACACACACACACACACACACACACACACACACACACACACACATCTTGGAGGTTTTTCTGTAAAGGTTAGGCATAGGAGGTGGGATCCTGCTATTACTAAGCCTCTACTGATGCATTTCAGTGCATTGGAATGCCTCAAGCAGACACGGTAAAATACAAGAGAGATGTTTGTAGCTGTGTGTGTTCGTGTACGCATTTGTGATACAAGATGTCCATCTACACAGTATCCATGTTATGTATTTATGCTGCATACTGTTGGTATTGAAAATGAATCTTACTTTGACTCTGTGGTCCGTGTAGTCCAAAGCTGGAGCAGATCTCAGCAGTTTGCACTTCAGGAGGGCATCTCAGCCTGTCCGAGCATATTGACGAACATATGTTGACCCAGCTATTTAAGACCAATTCCTTCTGGTTGCTTCAGGTGTTTGGACCCCGGTATACATCCTGCAGGTCTACTATATTTATATTGTGGTCGACAAAAAACTTGAAGTCAAAGTGTGTCTTGTAAAAAACTAAATCTATATATCAAAATGTTACATCTTAACAAAACTAAATATTGTGCAAAGCTATTCCTTAATTAATTTGAATATCAGGTGTAATTTCCTTCCTTTTTCTTTTAGGGGCAGAAGACAGAAGCAGAGGAGTACTACCTGAGAGCTATTCAAATAGACCCGACTAAAGGAAACTGCTACATGCACTACGGTAAGAAGAGATATCAAAGGTTTTCCTTCTGCAGAAAAGGCAAACATTTTCTGCAACGCCTGTTTGAAACATTAGAATCCTAAAAATATGGATGCCTGTGTCCTCGTAAATTTCTCTTGTGGTTGGCAGAGCTATGAGAATATCAGTTAAAGTCCTTTTCGACCAGCTACAACATGCCTGATTGCCCGCAATTCAAACCTCTGCCATTCCGCACTTGAAGGCTTTACTGTAATGATCGGACTTTGCTGCAGTAAGCTGTACTCAGGATGATTATTAGGCAGGGGTCTTTAGACTCTTCTATCCAAGACCTATAATTTGTAGTGTCACCTTCGGACCCGGAGTCATTAAACACACCAGCTCCTCTTACAACTCGTGTTGTAAACCACCCTGGATCCAAGCGCATAGCTTATGTAACCTGATAGGAGTTTGGGAAAGAATCAAAGCAGCGTGGTAATCATTTGGAAGTGTCAAACACGCTGTTTTTAGCAATCCCTGCACCCCTGTAACAGATTTGTGGACGTGTGAGATAATGCAATTTACTTTTGGTATCAGTGCCGGGAGTGTTGGAGCTGCACACATGCAAGGCTATGTTTATCTGAGTGGGGAGCCGGGGATCAGAGTACATTGTTTACCATTCGTAACGGAGAGTGAAATGCCGCGTTCAGCCCGTGCTGCTCTTGACGCAGTATTTCATATCAGTTGGGAGAAACAGGCTCCTTACCGCTCCATGTCGCTATCTTCAGGATATTTATAGGAAATGAAATCTGTCCCGAAAGCACCATTGTGCGTTGTCCCTTTCTCCTCTCTTCCTTATCTCTCTCCGTTCCTCCTGGTGCTTTCTCTGCGCTGGATATCTCGGGGGTTTGAGTTTAGCTCTTGTCCCCAGCGAGGGGTATGTTGCTGTCTTTGGACCAAGCTGTTTCCCCTTACACTCGGGTTCTCCCTCTCTGCCTCTCTGGCTATTTTCTTTTTTCAATGTTATCTTGTAGCTTCTTGCTATAGGTGATGTGTACTACGCCGGTCCCTTCCTTTATCGCAAATCTGGCTGCTTTGGCAACCCCGGGTCCACTGGATGAGCTCCAGGTGTTACTGTGTAAGGAGAGATGGTATCAGTCCACTTTGTAACACAACGGATGCGCACACAAACACACACATACGAGAGAGTGAAAGGAAGCGAGGACACGGAGGGTGATAGCTAAGACAAGGCCCCCCCTTTCCTACCATTGTTCACAGTAACTCATTTTAATGCAAACTGTCCCTCATACGAACCGGTTCTAAATAGTCTACTTCGGTGTCTAATGGCTTGTTTTTTTAAAGCTGCGTTCAGGCGAATATAGTTAGCTTTCAGTACAAGAAAGGCCAAAAGAAACACTCCTCAATGGAGTCTTCTCCGCATTCCCTTCTCCCTACATTCAGCAGCATCTGCGGCCGAGCCCGGCTGTTAATTTATAGCCGCTGAGGCAGGCACTTGCGGGTGCCGCACCAGGTGGCCAGCCTCCCACAGGAAAACGCATGAAATACCTCCGTCTCATCTGTGCTCTCAAACGTCGCCGAGCAAAACAACAATCCTTTCACGGTCTCACTTTTCTCTCGCTGTCTCTGCCTCCTCGTTGCATTTCTTGTGGCACTCTCCTGCGTCATCCATCTTCCTTTGTCTCCCCAATGATCTCCATCTTTGTCTGACAGAGCTTCTCCACAAGCTTTCCCCGTCTTTCTTGGCCCTTCAATGCAACTGCTTTCATTTTGCTCACAATGACAACGCTAACATGCTAATTTTTTGCATCTATACCATTTACCATGTTTCCCATCTTGGTTTAGCGTGTTAGCGTGCTAAGTTGTATTACATTTTGACCTGATGATGGTGCTGGATGAAAAGAGATATTACAGTTCATCCCGAGGGGGAATATGGATGGATTGCCATGAAATTTGATCCGGACGTTCAACAGTTGTCGGCAATTCAGTTACAACCAAAAGGGTCAACCTCATTGTGTCCCTAGAGGAGAATTCAGGGATCACCAAAGTCATTTGGAATCATCATCTGGGGACCGTCAATTACTGGCAAATTCTAGTTGTTGAGATATTTCAGTCTGGACCAAAGTGTTGGACATTTGCCATCACTAAAGCCATACCATGGCTAAAAAAGCACTAAACAGAACTTCTACTACGCCCAAGAAATACATGCTCTTCCTCTGTCTTCCCCTCTCTCCAGGCCAGTTCCTGCTGGAACAGTCTCGTCTTGGCGAGGCGGCGCAGATGGCGGAGAGAGCTGCCGAGCTGGACAGCTCAGAGTTTGATGTGGTCTTCAGCGCCGCTCACATGCTCAGGTTGGCTAAAGTGCTGACAGACAACCGCACGGCTTGAAAGTGGAGTTTCCCTCCTTGAAAAAGCATTTAGTACAGAAAATGAAATTATTGTATATGTCAAGAAATGTCCAACTTTTGTATTTACAGACTTTTGCCGCTTTCACCGTTTGTGGGTTTATTATTTACCACTGCCATTTAAAAACCGTCTTTGTAATATAAATTATACCAATGTTATAGAATAGTTAATGTATACTCTATGGAAATCGCTGCCATAAAAGTCATTATGTATTACATATATAAACAGCAGTATAGTTTCAGTCTATCATCGTGATGTTTCAGTCCAAGGCTTGTAAAGACGCCATCGGAGAATTTTCCCTCAAAGTTTGGCAAGCACGCGCACAGACAGCGCATAAGTCTTAAAACGCGTCAACGGGGTCTGCAAATGTCCTCTATTCCCAGCAACTCTAGCAAATATTGGAGCGATGTGCCCTTACTTTTTTGCTCTACATATCTGGAGAAGTCATTACTGCTCTCTATAGCATCCATCTAAATGTAACGCCACAAGAGGATTTGTAAAAAGTTGAAAGTCTCAGGGTTTAGCTGGCGCTTTCTTTTGGAAAGTAGGCAAATCTAACCGAGCGATCATTCTGCCATATTGTGGTCCGAATGGTCGTTTTCAGCCGAGACTGACTGAGACATAAATCCATACCAATTAGGATTGGGTTGAAGCAATGTGACACACCTGTCATTAGCTGGATTTCAAACGTAAGCTGCTCTGCTGATAATAAAAGGTGAGCTTTGCATATTGACAGACCATAACCAGGATTATAAAAATGAATCAGTTTGATGGAAGATTTTCCTTTAAATTGCCTTGCATGTACCAGGCCTACATTTCATTGCAGACAAACTCTTAATAATAATTCAAATATTGTGTGTTGGTATATGATTTCTCCATTAAAGCAGTTTTTACATGTTTTGGGTTAAACCATAATGCATGTTTTTTTCTGCCCAGCTTTACTTTCCATGAACCCTGACTTCCTGAATCTTTATTTACTCTGCAGCACTTGACCAAACAAGACAAAGGCTTAGGAAGCGAGCTATAAGATGACGACTATGATAGTCAGTCATGAACTCCACTGAACCCCTGATAAAGTGTTGCATGGATTCTCCAGGCATATTTTACTTGAGTCACAGCCTTATAAATATGAATTACCATGTCGGGAACGCATGGTTTCCTTGACTTTATTAACTTTGGCACTGCAAAGTCCGGTTCATGTACCCTTTGGATAAAATTGTATGGAGCAGATTAACTGTTGCCATTTTATGAACCCAGCTGTAACATGTGACTGGTTTGGTGGAGTGTTTCTGGCACAAACAACATCCGTCTCTCTTCATTATACTCTAATACATACTAAATTAGGCATAATGGAGTTCAAATCAATGAAATCTAAATTGCATTATCAAGGCACATATTCACAGTTAATACACCGCTAATAAACGTATCACCTCTCATAGAATGTTATTTCCTTTTATTAGAAACTAAAGTGTTTAACAAACGCATATAAAAACAATAGCAGCCGAATAAGGATCTGTACCATCCGTTGGCTATTATATTAGTTTATTTAGTAGTGTTTGAATACTAATAAGTCAGTTTATAGCTTGGTGAGAAACATCTTTGTCTGCAGGAGAGAATTAATTAGAAATGAATGGCAAATTGCAATCTGGAGAGTAAAAGGTTTAGATTCGAAACAATTTATGTTAAAAAGCAATGAGGGTTTACTTAAACATTTGCAATTAAATAAATACAGTTAAAGGTGTCTTTTTTGCAGACTAACCTCTAGTCTTTGCTTTTCTTTGTATTCATATCAATAAGTAAAAAACAACTGGCAGACACATGCAGCCAGGGATGAGGGTTCGTAAGTAGACCTTCTTTCATTCACAAACCAAAAAAGGTTGGAAACGTTTTGACGCTTTGAATAAAGTTGATTAATCTGTATTGTACCTGCTTAATATGACGGTGCATTTGTATGTTATCCTATATTTAAACAGTTAATCTCGGAAATTGAGATGTCTTTTTTTGAGAGAGACCTGTGCACAAGAAAAAAACTAAAAACATACAGTATAAGCTTAGACAAACACAGACACAACACACAATTTACATAAATAAATGAGCGATTTGAATTTCAACGTCAAGTATTTAAAACAAGTTTTTCCAAGCCGAAGACATGACTATTCCAATTAGAAAGTAAAATCACCACCGAGGCTTTTTGATTCATTAGCTGATTAGCTGCACAATAATGGAGGAATACAATTATCTGTCCTTTGTATAAACTGTATTATGTCACATTCTTACTCTTCCTTTCTCTCTGTTCTTCTTTCTCTTCAGACAGGCCAGTCTTAATGAGGCAGCAGAGAGGCAGTATGAGCGGGCAGCCAGCCTCAGACCAGATGTAAGTACCTGGGACTAGTGGGCCTGTTAGCACTTATCATGGAAATGCACACACACACACACACGCTTGCACTGTAAATTCAATTTACAGCATAATATGTGTTACCCATCATTCTGACACGATATTATAATACCGTTGTTCCTGGCAAATGGAGGGTTATAACATGGAAAAGTGTGTTCTGTTCATGGCTGTGAACTGGTGCCTCAATGTGCTTTATGCGCACACAAAAGATCCCGAAGAGAGAAGAGTTCAGTGGTTACCGTCGCCTGTTGTTGAATTCAGCCATTCAGCTTCCGAGTAAACACTTGTTCATCACGGTATAGTCTACCAGACAAAGCCTTGAGGGATGTCATGTCTGTCGATGTCAGCACACGCGGTTGAGGAAGTTGGGGGCTATTATATCCAGTTTCTGTACATCAATCAGACACTTCAAAGACAAAGGGGTCTGTGAGAGGTAACTTAGAGCCGTAGGAACCCCTGTGTTTTCAGACAAGACCTAGAAGAGCTTCCTGCAGTCATTTGTCATGCTAGTCTGCTTAGCAATGGTCTGCTCTGTGACTTATGTTGCAACAGGAGAGAGGGTTGGACTTTCATCTACATGCCTTTCACTGGAGTAATTAGAGTATATATATATATATATATATATATATATGTATATGTACAGTGTATATTGCAACAGGCTTCATAGTCGTGTTCCCCCACCTTTTCTGTGTGGTGCTCATGTGACCGTGGTGTAGTTCGTTTATAGCTTAACGTTAGCTTTTAAGTTCTGCCAATTGCGTTCACATTTAAAAAATCGTGAAAGTGGTGTTCCTTCGTGAACATTATTTAGCTGAACAATACGTGTAAGTATCATAAACTCGTTTTTGCCACAGAGCTTATTTTCTGCAATAATCCAAAATTCAATGGAACAATCTTTAGTCGAGGGAACCAGGTCGATGCTAACTTCCACGGTTGGCGTACAAAAATGCGTCATCTCTGCAGCACTCTATGGTCGCATATATTTCCTTCTTTTTTTTCAAATCAGCTGAGCCACTGCTCTATTCTTTTCACGTACCCCCTGGCAACTGCAGAACCACCAAGGGAACAAGGAGGTCTACTAGCTGGGAATCACTGCTTTAAGCATCTGCCCTTTTTTAGATAAGGTCTGCCTGTCTGTTTATATCCTGTTTAAGCCTTAAAAGCTGAGTAACTCCATAGAGGATAAGATTACTGGTCGCCCATTTTAATTTGGAAAGCCATGTGTTTATATTTCATTCTGTAAAAAAGTACCTACAAGTCATTATAATTCTCAGTCTGGAAGCATTCATGTGCACATCCAGACAAGCCGGTGGCTTCTCTTGTCATTTGTCACGAGCTTCTCTCGTCGATGACATTTTCTATGCACACGTCTGCTTAGCAAATAGCGAATGACAGTCTCTCAAATTCCAACTTAATCCAGTAGCTTTCAGGTCATCAAAGATTCTGCTCTTGCTGTACGTGTTAAGAAAGAAAATGACTGTGTGCCTCCAGAGAAAGGTGCGAGTCAAATTCTCTCACTTTGCACAACTGAAAAATCGCTCATCTCAAATTTTACGCTGTACTCTGAGCAGAATAGGCTGTTTACTGGGGGAAATTGGAATTCTTAAGTATTTTTTTGTATATGTCTTGAGAATTATAATTTACAATATAATGATGGTTCAATGTAGCTCATAGGGCAGGAAGCATCTCAAAAGCTGAAGATCAGATGCAGAAGCTAGCTTACCAATACTGCATCTCCAAGAAGAACTTACGTGTTTCATCCTGTGATTGTAGTGTAGCAAGACGTCAAAAGAACAAAAGTAATTACTGAATTACTCTCTGTCTGCCTCCCTGTACACAGAACACAAGCAAGGCTCCATTTCTGATGATTTAGCCCAGTCTGTGTATTGCATATCACCCAGTTGTTTAGAATGGCAGAGGGACCCTCATTAATCTTGCTTACCATGTCACAGCTGCTTACAAAGTTGCTTAACGGTACAAAAAGCAGAGCGAGGGCTCGGAGCACTTTGAAATGGAACCGCATGATAGAATCAATTGTTGCACTAGGTGAGAAAAAACAAACTCAACTGAAGGGGGGGGAGGTAATGCACTGTAGCTCCTCTCTCTGTCAAACTGCCTTAATTAAGACGAGGTGAGAAAAACAAGCTGCCACTCCCAACTCTCGTCTCCTAACACCGCTTGAGAAGTGGAATGTAAACGAGAGAAATATCAATGAGGGACGAACCCTCGTGTTTGGGGAGAGAAAATCTGTGAAGCAGTTGCCAAGTTGCGAACCATATGCCATGCAGCGAGGACCGCTCGGCCTGGGAACAAGGCCAGGTCCGGGGGATGAGGTGCCGATTGCTTTTAGGATGAGATTTGTGTGCGTTTGTTAGTTATGGCGCGCAGAGATTAACGTCTATTGACCTGGATTTTGTAGATTTCCACGACTGGTTACACTATTCACAGACAGATGGTTTCAATTTGCAAATTCAGAAGATGGTATTTTATTAAATAAGACTCCAGAAGGACACCTCTAAATTAGTTGTTCATTCATGTAAAATAAATCTAGAATAGCCACCTATTTGTTCACTGTGGCACTATATCTATGGACACCCATATTGTTTTTTGGCCATGCCTGCTACTGCGCTGCAAGAATTAGATTAGGGCTAATTTAATGCATGTTTGATTTGCTGAGCCTCAAGCACATTTCACCAAAGCCCTTGCCTTAATCCACCATCCATAAAAAACAACAACCTGGCAAGCTTGTTAAAATGTGTGTATGTCTCACATAACTGTCAGATGTAGAACTGAGAAGGGCGAGTTTAAAATAGTTTACCCAGATAGATAAATCCAATGTCGACACAAGTACAGTAATCCTGTAACTCCTTACAACTCACCATGATTATGGCATTTGCTCCACTCTTGTCTCCTTTTCTCACTGGGTCTTCGCCCTCTGCTAGTACCCGGCTGCTCTGATGAACCTCGGTGCCATCCTCCACCTGAATGGGAAACTTCCCGAAGCGGAGGCCAAGTACCTGCGCGCGCTCCAGCTCAAACCCGATGATGTCATTACCCAGTCCAACCTGCGGAAGCTGTGGAACATCATGGAGAGGCAGGGACTCGGGATCAAAGCGTGGGCTCGGGATGCAGAACAGCGGCCTTTGAACTGAGAAAGTAGCTGCACTGTTCCCGTCGTGACGCGTCCTCCAGAGAGCGAAGCAGGACGGGATGATAAAGAGCTGGAGGCGAAAAGCTCTCTCTACGAGACAACAAAGACTAATTCTTTAGAGATGTGTCCCGTGATGCTTGTTGAAGGCTTTGTTTGAGGCTTGGCATGTTTGGCATTCAAGGGTGTTAAGAGGTCTGCCCAATAATACGTCACCACCAGCGCTGTACGGTGGCTCAAATGACTAATGTTACCTTTATTATTACATTTTAAAAAGCAATGCTCAATGTCTTTAAAAGATGCACTGAAATCAAAGGCAAATAATTGCAAAGGTCCAAAAGAAAAAAAGCTCTCAAAGATCCAGATGGTTATGATTTCACTATCATTAAAAACCTGGGTATGTTTTAAAGCACTTAATTCGAAAGAGGATGTAGAAAAATTATTTAAATAATAATTTCTTTAGAAAAGTTGTCTGCACTGATGAATGGTGCCAGCTGGTTTGTGTTAAAGGTGACTCCACCGATTTTACACCGCGAGTACCACTGCATAAGTAAAAAACATTCTTGTATAAAATCGTTAGAGAGCTGCGCAATGTCTGATAAATTTCCTCAAGTTCGAAAATGCAAAAAAGAATTGTGAAGTTTGAGCTTACCAGACCTCTGTAGCCCACTCCTGACCTCTGCTTGGGGTTAGCTGCTACAAGCGTAACACGGCCGAATTTCTGTCCTACCTGTCGGGCGTTCACGTTGCATTGTGGGTAATGTAGGCGCCAGGTTTTGACAAGAAAGTAGAATGTGCAAAATAAATAAAAGACAACATTTCTGGTTCTGCTGCATTCATTTGATCCTCTTTTTCTTTTGATCTGTTTACCGTGAGTCCAACCATGTTACAGGATTGCTAAATCAGTGGAGTACTCTTTTATAACACCGTGATTAATTACCCTCAGGGTGCTCTCGCCTTCAACTTTTACGCCATAGTAAATACATAACATTAAAAGCATGCTAGTGCTAAGGCATCTTCAGGTACCACCCTCGAATACAGTGCTTTTTAAAAAGTTGCTCAAACCAATTAAAAGAGCAGGTTAAAGAATAATACATTTAGCCAATTTAGTCACTGAAGATTGTTTGCACCTGGTGCATTGTCAATGCTTGTGACTGTAAACAGGAGAACAGTTCATGGGAAGATTCCTCAGCGGTGCCAAAGCCTGTACCGAGTCTTTACGCCTCTCGTGCCGAGCAAGAACTGAAATGTGTCGTGTTCCTTGTGTCAAACGAAGATGTTTCATTTCACGTGATCAAACTTAATTTATTAATACATGTTGTTTTGTGTGAAGAAGCCAACACTGTGCCGTCACTGTCACGGTAGCCCGCCCTCTCTGATTTTTTTCCACATAGATAGGCCACAGTATGCAACATGACAATTACATTCAAATGTTTTTGGGGTTTTTTTTAAGTGTATTTCAGGGACATCAGGTTGTGGTTCCTGTCACAGAATGGCTTTGTGACACAGAGAGAGCTTCTTAAAGTGATGTTAGGTGTTTTCTGATGATCGTGATGTTTGGTTAAATTATAGAAAAACGTGTAGCCGGAAATGTGTTGTGTTTTGTAAAAGAAAAGTGAACTTTTTTCCATAATAAAAACATGACTGGTGCTGTCAGCGGTGTGATGTGCTCTGGGAAGCCTGTGCCTCTCAACAATATAAATCCAGTCCGCCAACCCACCATGTATATTTATGTAAACACAGATTATGCACTGAGTTGATATTTGGCCCGTAATCCTGTGACTGCATATTAGCATACACCACCATCTGTTTCTCACAGAGATTGGGAAGTGACAAAATATGAATATGCGAGTCTGCTGTGTTCAAGATAGACTTACCTAAAGCCAATATGCAATATTACAAACTACTTGGACTCAAGTTTGCAGTGAGCTAAAAGGAACCCCTCTAAAACGGGCAAGAAACAAAGAAAAAAACGATTGAATCCTTAACGCTCAACATTATTTCACCGCTATAGAAATCGAGCTTTAAAACATTCTAAGCTGTCAGAGCAGGAAAATCACAGGTGTAATTGATAACAGTAACGATGGGGAGGCTGGAGTCATCGTTAACGTCATTAATTACACCTGGGCTTTTCCTGACAGGTCAAAATCTCTGCAGGGGAAAAAGGGTCTATTCTACATGAGCAGCAGCAGCAGCAGTAAGTACACTGTCTTTACTTCCCCGTTACAAAGCTGTATGCATATTAATAAGGAAAAAATGTTTTCCTCGTTTTCTTTTGTCTTTCATCAACACAGTTACACTTAATTTTTACACAAACTGGGCATGCATTGTTGTCACACCAGATAAGGACATATTTCATGTTTTATAAGCTATGGTCCAAGCATAAACAAATAATATATTCCCTGAGTTTTCCAAAAGTAAATCACAGACAAATGAATACAAAGGAAAAGTGTTGTTATATACTGTTTGTCTGAGAGGTCTAACTCCCTGTTAGGGATGCAAGTTATCAGTCACAAATATAGAATATAGCATATTATAATCTATTCCAGAACTATTTCAGATTTAATTTAGATATTTTTCTGTCTTTGAAAAATGTTAATTCATGTTAAAAAAAAGGAAGTGATCTCTCTCCAGTTACCTCGTCTTGTTTTCATTAGAGACAGAAAAGAATAGTGTCGCACTCTCTCTCTAAATGACACAACACACGCACAGCTCTCTGAGAGGAACCCCGAATTAGACTTCTCACAGACTCAACATGTTGATATCATCTGATCAAGCAGACTTCAAAGAGGTTCTAATCACATGCCAGGCTTTGAGCACACCACGCCGTACATATTTAAGAAGATATCAAACTTGACTCATTGACTTGCAAGAACTCCCAGCCCCAGTTTCAAACATTTCAAACTAGAAGCTAGCATAAATCTGTGAGGACATATTTAGGTATGTAATAATAAGAGCACTGAATCAAGAATGTATTTATTATGCACAGAAACCCCATCTGTTAGACTCATCACTGAATCTGCCCATCTCGCCCACAGGACCAATTAAATCATCTCATATAGTTTACTGAGAGATGATGGCCTGGCTCTGGGAAACGGCACCAACTACAAAAACTACCAACGCCATACCAGTAAACAGCCACCTACCCATGTGGATCCATACAACATTGAGCCAAAATAAGTGAATCAATTATTAAAATAAAAATAGAAGAGAGAGTGATTTATTTCTATGGCTGTTACCAATGAAATTGTGAATATTTTAGTTCATGAAAATGATGATACAAAAAGACAAATAATGTGCGAGTAAGTGCATTTCACTTGGGATTGTACAATGGGAATTTTATGGGTTTTCTTATCTTTTAATACAGTCAAATATTCCATGTAATATAATAATGAATTATTGCATTATGGTGTGGAATGGATTCCACATGGACAGTAATGTGATTTCCATGTTTTATCCAATTACGTACACAAGAGCGTGGACGTCATTATAAAATAGATAGTTCTGGGCAAGTTAAACAATAATTCATCAAATAAATTCAGGGCATGCTTAAAAAATTGATGTAATATTTCTGAAATTAATTAAATAACTACATTTTTCTTGGGGGGGGGGGGGGGGGCAAAACAAGTCAAGTTGCCCTATGCTGGGCTTGCTCACACTCTGTCCTGACTTATAAAGTTCATTACAATTGAGCATGAACGTAAGAAAGAAACAGCGAGCTCTTATTTTTGTAAACCTGGCCCCACCTTGTCTCTGTATTTCCCTGGTCACACTAGCCTGACAACCAATGAGGAAGCCCGTTGATAACCTCTCCTTCTTCCTGCCTGTGGGGGTTGAACACACCACCGGGGGTGGGGCCAAGTTGTCTCCATTCCAGGAACTGGTGGAAAGTAAATGAGTCTCATTTTGCATGAGTGAAACAATACAAGCAAGTCATCCTCGTCTAATTACAGCTGAGTAACATTTTCCATCAGTGGCGACAGTTTGTACTTACTGTGCTTTACACCTAGCTGCCAATTAACTGTAAGCTTTTAATACATTTGAAAGTATCTATCTATCTATCTATCTATCTATCTATCTATCTATCTATCTATCTGCTGCCTATGTCATTCAGAATATGAAAGTTATTCACACACGATGGCTGAATGTTTTCCATATCCGGCAGATATGACCTGTGACATGACCCAGCAACACCTGGGCCTACATGTTAAAGTGAACCTCTAAAACTCCACAACAGGGAAGGAAGCGAGGCAGGCCCATGACACATGAAAGATTTCCTCCCACTGCCTGCATGGCAAGCATATGGGAGAAGTGGAAGCATACGGCTGGTGCCTTTATGACTTGGTGTGTCACTGTACTGATGTTCAGGGACGTTCGATGTGTTTTGATTGAACAGTCGGGCATACAAACAAACATCTCTTCACTAAAGATTGGCTGTTGTCAAGAAACTTATCCCAGATGCACACATAAAGTATGAATGTATAAATTAGTATGAATCCTGCAAGTATAGTTCAAGTACCTCATTTACCAAGTGACTTTCGGCTACTGAATATAACCACTGGCTGTGACCGTTGGGGTAATTAATAATGATGATGCTGGGAGAATAAATCCAGATGGGCTGCTGACTCATCATGAAGGAGTAAAGGCAACACCTCGAAACCATAATGTGGACCAGTCAAAGCTACACCGCAGCCAGTGATGTCAGTGCAGGTGTGTGGTATTTGCTTTAATTATGAAAGTATAACACCTGTTTCAACGTCACTGATTTGGGCGTGTTGATAACTGACACCTGCAGAGAGCAGTCCAACAAGTTTTCTAGCTTGATGGACTTTAGTTTCGATTCCCTCGCTCCTGTTGAAAGTGCTTGTCAATATTAGAGGTGCTCCTAACAAAGTCTACACTACACCGGCAAATGCTAACAGTCTGACTGTAGTCTGAGTGTGTAAGTGAGTAAGTGCCATTTCAAGCCCTTCATCCCCAGTAATGATACAGATGATAAAAAAATGGAACAGGAATAAACACATGTAGAGTTTAGTTTGGTTCTGAAAATAAATGTATTTATAAAGCTCATCTGTTTTAAGATCCAAGAGAAAGCTGCTCAAGATCTTCATTTGACTTCATTTGTACTGAATCAAATACTCAGGATATATTTGATTAGGATCAAAAATAACGAAAATCGTTGGATGTGCGATATCATTCACACAGCTGTCGTGAGAGTTTTTGGAACTTCCATGATCAGGTTTTTGGAAACCCTTTTGTCCAACGGTTGATTTTCCCACCATTACCCGAGCCAAAAATATGACTTTAGTCTTTTCACCCGGTGAACCTCGTGTTTTCCCGCCATAAAGCGGCAATTGATCCGTGCTGCTGCTGCTGTAGTTGTCCGCATATGATGCATGTTTAGCAAAATATATTCCTAAAGAAAACAAAGGAAGTCAGATCAGTCAGACCTACATTCACAGTTCTACTCTATATAGTATAATGTTGCACAGTCATTTAACTTACCTTTGCCATACGCGCCTTGTCGAGATAACCCTAAATCAAAGTTATATGTGCAAATGGTGTCAACATTTCTGATTTCGGTCCCATGAAAGAGTTTTTTCTCCTGGATTTCTTTGACGCCTTTGATTCTCATTAACTGCTTCTTTTTCCTTTGACATAAATAAACAGAAGGTTTGATTAAAAAGATGGATAATGATGAAGGGAATGGAGAGAGACAAACTCAAAGCCGTCCTTACCGACAATACATGTCCCATAAATCCATATTCTGTATCCTGCTGATTGATACAATGGATCTGTACAACAGCCCATCCTTGTTCACATAATCTGCCACAGTCTGATACTCAGCACTGAGTTCACTCAGAGGGATTAACTGTAAAATATATAAAAAAAATACACATTTAAGTTTTTAAATCCCAATGCCTGTCTTTCTTTTTTAATAAGATACTGAAAGTAAAAACATTTATAAAAAGTACAATTTGTGAATTTATAATTATGCTTTTATCAGATTAATTTTATAATTTTTTTTCATAATCCAAACAAAGATGCTAATGTTAGCTGGAAATATGTCTTTGTGTAATTTAGACAACTTGAAACAAAATTAGAAATTTGATTACCAGTTATATTTTAATATAGTTCCTTGCTCACAACTGGCTTTACTGAATAGTTTTCTATGCATTTATTGTCAGTTATTGTCACCTGGTACGGACAAGTGGGATCAACCCTTTCCCAGAAAACAGGAGGAGCACTGACGCAGGAGCAACTGTGGGAGGGAAGAGGAAGTCATTTCCATTGTACTTTCACTTTCATTACTCTAGAAACTAAACTGACATATCTATGACTCACTGTCGAGTGTAAACCTTTTATTTTAATGTGTTTTAAATCTCATTTACCCTCTTTCAATGTTGTAGCCCCGTTGGACACTTATTTTCCTTCCTGTGACATCAGTCCGTATCATTGCTGTTTAACAACACAGAAGTCATGTTATTAAGTGCTATACAGGTAAATGAGGACACACACAATGTGGTCAGATAGGCTACCTGAGAAATCAATGTTGAAGTGACAATCGGATGACAATCCTTTTAACACCCCTTTTGAGTCTCTTCCAAAATATCTTTCCATATCCTCACTTCTAAGCGGGTTATCAGGGTGATTCTGTAGGATGGACAGAAGGTAACACAAGTTTAGTTATGCCTCAGACATTCTGCTCCACATAGATGTGTGTGTAAGGTAACGGATCAATCTGATGATCTAGATCATGATAGATTTTAAACTTAAGAAAAAAATTACCTCAAATCTGTGCCACCTTCCACAGTCTCCCATGTAATACCAAAACAATGGGGTTTCTGATGTGTCCATGGGTTCCTCTTCTTCATTGTCCCACATTGTCCCGACAGAATGTAATATATCACAACAAAAGCTAAACGAATAAGTTAAGTAATTAAGTGAGGTAAAACTGTCCTTCCTCTCTCTGACTTGCTCAGGTAGCTATTACAGTTGACATTGGTGTTCTTCATATACAAATAAGGTGCCATTCATAGCCACACCTCTGAGGTAGGCTGTCTCTCTTTACTTTGAACAGGAAGACATTGTTACCAGCACAACAAAATGTATCACCAGTCACTTCATATGCTTACGCTGAAAAGTTTATTAGTTGTAAGATGTGCAAATTACAGAGACACACATATAGCTTCACACACACACACACACACACACACACACACACACACACACACACACACACACACACACACACACACACACACACACACACACACACACACACACACACACACACACCTCTAATGTTATGACTGGAAACATCGGTTTGTCTCCTTCACTTGCATTTACAAGGAAATGCAAAGAGTTGCTTAGGATCCATCCTTGCACTGTTCCGCCACCTTGTGGCCAATATGATACTCTGATTCATTTTGTTGCTCTCCTTTCTCAAAAACACACACACACACACACACACACACACACACACACACACACACAATCATTCAATGGATTCAACAAATGCACACGGCAAAGCAATATTACATTTTGTGGTTCATTTTCATTACAGTACTATACATGTGCTGGCTACATTCAGTTTTTGAAAGATAGATTTACAGCAGGTGCAAAGAGAACCTGCTTATTCCTTCAAGAAACATGTTCGCAGGTGGGGACATCACACTCGGATGGTTTTAAGTCAAATGTGATGCTGATCTAGTTTTGGTTTGGAATGAACTTGGTTGCAAACGCATACAAAAATCCAACCTCGGCCATTGTCACGTCTTTTAAAGACGGAAGTCAACGGTCAAAAAAGTTACACAGAAACATATTGCTAAAAGGACCACAAGTGAACAAGACATCACAACTTTATGTCACTGTGACACAAATACAAAACCTTTCATGGAAAGGGGGAAAAAAGTGCACAGATGCATGGTTTAAAAAAAAATATGCAGAGGTAGAAGCGTTCTTATGAATACAAACAAAAACCTATGCCTACATAATACGTTGTACTAAGTACACACAGATGTCACTAACTGAATGAGTGAGCAGGAACGTGTTGCCATTTTTTGGTTTCGTCATTTGGAATTATGTCTACATGACTTGTAAAGAAGCTCATGCGTGGCACTGTGGATGTGGCTGATGGCAGGACATCACCTATAACCTACAGGCTGCAAGTCCCACTCATATTTTAAACAACTGTGCACAGATATTGAACAAGCAAGCACAGATTTATGCATTGAATACAAAATTGCCACAAAGACTGATCTTTAGTCAGCATCTTCATCCTTTTTATGTCGCGGAAAACATTCCAACCACAAGGGCCTGTCTCAGAATATACTGTACAGTACACAAACTGTACACGGAGTCTTGTTTTTTGTCTTCTTGCTTTTCCAAATTCCCCAAAGGCACTTTAGATGACCCATGTTCCAGTTCGGCACTGGATCTGACTGAAAGAAAAAAGGCAAATGTCCCTTAAGCCGCCTCCTTTTATTCCAATTTTCATCCAGTCATCTGTATCCAAGATGTTTCCATGTTTAGAGATCCAGCCTCTATAAAAACAAAAAAAAGTCTTCTTGTTAGGCTTCAGTAGAACTCAACCAGATACTCTGGGTAAATCTGATTGCTGTCAAAAATGACATAAATCTTTGGATTGGCCACATCGTCCACACAACTGTCATAAAAGTTGGTGAAGCTGGCATCCTTGGACGGCGGTCTGCAGTACATAGGGTGACCGACTGTGTGTTCGCCAACAAGCACTCTAGCCAGGAACATGGTCTTGTAGGGCGGCTCAGTCGCAAATATCGGTGGGGCGAGTCCGTGTCTCTGCAGGGTGGTGTGGTGCTTCCCTGTGGTGTGACAGAACTTACTGGAATATTTGGCATCCCGGGCAAAGTAGCTTCCTGTAGGGGATGGAAAATTGAATGAAATGTTAAAAAAATCAGAAGACAAAAGCAAAAACGGTGGCAAATGGTTTCATGATGTGAAATCACAACGCAGACCGATCTACCTTTGCCATAGACATCGCCATGGCTTCCTGTCAGCCGCCAGTCAAAGTTAAATGTACATATAGCTTGTATGTTGCTGTGTCCTGTGCCGTGAAACAGCATTCGCTCCTCAATGTCCAGTGTGCGCTTGACTTTTCGCAACTGCGTTTTCTTCCTTGGGGGGGGAGAACCAATGAATGACAACACGACACAGAGGACTGATCATCACTTTGTGGCTCAGTGTGCTATCAGCAGGACATCACAATCTATTCCATGTTTCAGGGAATTCGGTTGATTTACTTCAACAGAGGAAAAGCTGTGTCTGTTTGTAGGGGCGGGAAAAAGGACTGAAATGAAATCAGCATCACAGCAGAATTCTCTGGTAACAAACTAGCTCTTTTAGGACATTGTGCTGTCCACTCACAACAACACAACAAGGGTCTACCTGCAGAAGAATTCCCATAAGTCGAGGTTCTGAATCCTCTGGATGGATTTGATTGGATGATCCATAGTCCTTTCATACAGCCTGGCGACTTCTTTAAACTCATAGGTGTCTCTTCCGAGCTGGATAAGCTGCAAGAACACAGTCACACCAGGGTAACGCAGTCAAAGTAATACCAACAATAGTAGGGCTGTTATTTTACTCACCTGATAGGGCTCATCAGTATTTATTCTCTCCCAATGACAGGGAACAGGCAAGGCAAGATTATCACATATAAACCTGACAGAAGAAGTGAAAGAGAGAGGAGAGGGTTCAGTAATTTCATTGTTAGTTAAGTTAATTTGCATTAATGGCAAAACATCATTAAGGAAAAGGTTGCAATGAAGAAAGAAACCGTTTCCTTTCCTTGATAGATAAAGGGATCAGTTGAAGACAATAAAAGAAAGTTTCCGTGGTGTTTGAGCACCACATCTTACCTGAAGCCAGTTGCAGAGTGGAGGGAGCGCTTGATTGGCCGCTGCTTCCCCGTCGTTACATTTATCTGTCGCATCACTGGTGAGGAGTGCAACAAAGATTAGAGCTCGCATTCATGCATTCATCAGAGGACTAATCCTCTGATGAAGAGCCTTTCGTATAGCTTTAACTAACTCATCGCCATACCTGAGAAGTCCAGTCTGTAGGTGTACTTGGCCGTGTAGAATTCCATGACACCTCGCTGGTTTCTGCTGTAGCACTGCTCAATCTGAGCACTAGTCACAGAGCACGCTGCGCTGGGATCAATCTGACAGGGGGGATTGAGGAGTGTTAATTACTCTAATGGAGAGCTGAAACATTTAGTTGATTTATCATTTGGTCTATCGCCAAAAGCTTAATTGGCAGCTATTTCAGTGACTGATTAATTGTGATTTAGTAATAACCTAGAGCACACAAAGTAAGGATAATAAAAACAGTGAAATTTCACATTTCAACAATCGAATGGTTGTCATTTTGACTTTAAATCACTTTACTTACTACTACTTTCCACGTGGGAATTGTATTGACTAAACCAAAGAAGAGCCAGTCTGTGACATTGCACTGAGCAGCCTTTGACTGACATTAAAGCCTGCAGACTTTAGGCTCTCAGCTGCACACAATCAGAGAGCAAGGTGTCACAGAGGGGAGGGATCAAGGACAGTACGAAAGATGTATTGTGATGTGTGAACTACCTCAAACATATGCCAAACTCCACACTCAGCCAAGTAGAACCAGCACCATTTGGGATCGGAGGTGTCCATCTCCTCCATCTCAGTGGACTCCTCCTCTGACGACCTGATGGCTAACATAGCTAAATCTGAAATGAATAAGTGAAAATCACACTTATGCAAATAGCAGAATAAATTAAGGCATGAGGGAGGGGACCACGGTGGTGTTTTGTTCGTGACACAAACATAACTTCGAGTGCATGTTTTAAGTCATGGTCGCGAGGGCATGTAAACAAATTCAAATAATACAGAAACTGCCTTATCAAGCTAGCTGTCATTAGCGGCTGCCGCACCTGACTCCTCTCAACTCAACGGGTGCCTTACCGGTTTCCAGCCCGTCTCTAACTGGCTCCTCGTCCTTATCACGATGTAAATCCTTCGTGCATTATGAATCACAAAACATCACAGACTCCGAATGAGAAGGGACGACTGACGCGACATAACACTTTCGTCTTCCTGTGCGTTGTTTACTTTTATTTCCTGGTTCGTCACGCAGAAAACGTCAATGCGTCAATATGATGTAACTCCTCCCCCTAAGAAACAGAGTAAATGCTCCCTGATTTTGTCCTGTCAGGGTAAAAGTCTGCCCAGATACCGCACCAAAAATGTTTTGATTAAGAATAAATTGTTCATAGATTATTATGAAATGTAAGTTTGTGCATATATAAGCAGACGCTTGTTATGCTGTGCCTATGCATAGAAATAGGACGATTGAAGAAAGATGAAACGTTTTTTTTAATAGGTTATAAGACCTGATTAGAACCAGACAACATTGGAGGAAGTTGAAAGTATGTTTTCGATTAACTGCTGCATATTTTACTTCAGTGTTTTATACATTTTTTTCATTTCATGCCACTTGAAGTGCAATTTCGTAAAGAAATATTGCACTTCAGTGCATATGAATTATAGTAGTAAGTAATACTAAGTTACTTTGCAGATTGAGAATGACATACAAAGGCGATCAGCTCATATGATGCACCAGAGACTACTCTTATAATAATAATAATCTAATAATAGTCAAATAACATAGCGAACTATAACAAATATGTATTTTGCATGTTATTGCACTTTCGTGGGGCATGCCTATTTATTTACATTGTGGTGAGGGAGCGTCCACGAGGACAGCTTGTTCTGCATGGGACCTTAGTAATAGTGTGTGCCTGTGCGTTCGTGTGGTGTCCATCAGGACACGCCCACCTTTACAATAGAGATTTTCTTCAAACTTCGGTTAGTCAGTCTCGGGATTTCATTTCCGCCGCCCACTGCAAAAAAAAGTGAGTTGGTTGCATGCGTTCAAAACTCTCTAAAGAAGCTAGAACTGTTCGCCTTAATATGTTCTTACGGTAGTTTTTGCAATCATCAGCACAAGTTGGAAGAGTCATTTCTTGGAAGTTAATTAATTGCATTGGGAGTCGGATGGTTTTGTCATTTGGCGTTGACAGAACCAGGAGAGAAGGTTTAACAGACTGCTGTGTGAGCTATTGGGATAATTATGAAAACTACTAATTCAATTGTAAGGTCCCCTGGACGAGAGCCGGAGAGGACATAACATACATGGTTTGCATTTCACCGGTGTTTATTATGTGTGTGCATTCATGCAGACGGAGAGATTATGACTAAGGAAACGGCCACAGGGACTCCTGCTGGAGTCTCGGGACCAGATGGAGTGGTGCATCCTCAGGGTGGGGTTCAGCCGAGAGGGAAATGGGCCAACAACATGGAGTTCATATTCTCCATGGCTGGAGAAATCATTGGCCTCGGGAATGTTTGGCGTTTCCCTTATCTGTGCTATAAAAATGGAGGAGGTGAGGGACCAGGTTTTTGAGATACGGGGGGGATTATTTGCTGGATGTAAATAGATGTAAGCTGAAAATGTGTGTGTGTGTGTGTGTGTGTGTGTGTGTGTGTGTGTGTGTGTGTGTGTGTGTGTGTGTGTGTGTGTGTGCGCGCACATGCATTTGAATACCTGTACACGCCTGTACTTGCATGTTTGCATGTGTTAATGTATGTTCAATGAAATGACAGATGGCAAACAGATCGGGTCATGAGAGAGGAGGAGAGGTGACACCAAATGTCACTCACATCCGTCATTAAAAAACGTATTCTTCCTCATTTTACACACTGAATTCATGACAAAAATTGTTTCCATTGTTGTCTGCATTGTCAGAAAACATTTGATAATATCCCATTTTAGCTTCTGTATAGATAGATAGATAGATACCGTTCTCTAAGTTGTTGCCCTTGACAATTTTCCCAAGTAACATGGAAAATAGTGTAATCCCACTGTAAATTCTTTCATTACAAATAATCCCTTTCATCCCACTTAGCTAGTTAAATAATCAACCTTTAATATGTGTCAGATTTGTGGCTTAATATGTATTTATTTGTCTGTGTGCAGCATGCCAATATTTGTGGAAACGCCACTTTACATCACATACGAGTGACTCTCTTTAAAGGTTATGTTTATTTGCAGGTGTCTTCTTCATCCCTTACTTTGTGTTCCTCTTCTTCTGTGGCATGCCTGTGTTCTTCCTGGAGACGGCGTTGGGCCAGTACACCAGTGAGGGCGGGGTGACCGCCTGGAGGAAGATATGCCCCATGTTCGAGGGTAAAGACAAGGCTCGGACAGATTTTTTGTAGAATTACTCAACAATGAGTCCGTTGACATGCAGGAAATGCATGTTTTTTCATCGCGCTTTCTTCATTGTTACTGGACAAATACATTAAGATGAATACATTTTGTTGATTGTGGCCAGTACTGGTGGTTGATTTTTTTATACCACATAAAATGCTTCCAAAGTGAAATAATGATAAGAATTTAAGAAGAATATGTATCTTGTCCTGCAGGTTTGGGGGTTGCGGCCCAAGTGATTGTGGCCTATCTGAACATCTACTACATCGTGGTGTTGGCCTGGGCCATCTTTTACCTGTATAACTCCTTCAAAAGCCCGTTGCCCTGGTCCACATGTGACAACTGGTGGAACACTGGTGAGTCACGCGTTGTGATGAAACGACGCTGGCTTGTTTAAACACGTCTGTATTTGATCAGCAGTGTCGTTATTGCGTTCTCACGGACTTCACCGAAAGAAAATTTGACACCTTTTAACACTTTTAATTAAGCATGCAGCATCAAACTCACCCTCATCTTTCTTTCCTAAAACCTCTTAGAGTTATGTCACAGTCGCTCCAGCGTCTTTGGCAACCCAGATTTGTTTCAAGTTGGCTCAAACTGGTCGTTCCTAAACAACGTCACCGCACCTGACTACATTCTCAATGACAATTACACGTAAGTTGCATCTTTATTGTCAAGCTGTACCTGGTGAACGTTAGATATTCTATTAGTGTTAATGTAATCCACAGTGGGTTATGTATATTATTCTTAAACAAGTAGTTTTGTTGCCTTAAACCTAGCCAAACTGTGAGTGAAAAAAAAATTATTAACTAAATAATAAGTAAGTGTTACTAAGTATGAAAACGCTGCTTCTCAGAGGATCCAAGCCTAAGTCACAAGCCCTTAGTTTGACCCATTCACCAAGCTAACTATTGCTAAATTAAGTAGCATATTCAACTCGGCCGGGTGTAAATAGCTGAATAGCTGCCATGTGACTATTCTCACCAGGGTCCAAATACACACCGTAAAAGAAAAAGCAAGAAATATGGCATTAGTATTGGCTTCCACAGATGTAGCGGCATTTGGACACACCCATGTGTTCATGTGTTCAGAGCAGGAGGTTCTTACATCTGTTTCTGTAGTAAACAAGTACAACAAAACAACTATTAATTGTTCCCTAGGGATAGTTGGAAGGTGAAAAGTACACCTAATAAATATAAAGGACTTTAGTTCAATAGTGGTTGAAAAAAAAAGTGGGGTTTTAAATGGTAGAAAAATGCCAGATTGATATAATGGACAAGATGGGAGATTTGATACCACTCTCATACGGTAAATATGAAGCTACAGCCAGCAGCCTGTTAGCTTAGCTTAGCATCAAAACTGTGAACGGCGAAACAGTTAGCTGGGCTCTGGCTGAAGGTATCACAATCCCAAATCCATCACATTTAAATAATAATGATTAAAAACAGTCGTAGTAACACCGCTTTGAACATTGTTGATCTGACTCAGATATCTGAGTGCTGCAGTTTAGAAAATGAAATTTGAGGACTTGACTATTCAAAGCTAAAAACAATGTAGCAGAATTGTTTAAAGTTATTATTCAATTTCAAATCACCTTCCTTACTTGCGTATGTTTTAAAAAAAATATTTCCTGCAGTGAGATTGACCCATACCCGATTGGCAGGTCACCGGAAGAGGAGTTCTGGCAGTAAGAAACACACACACACACACACACACACTGAAAGTTTCATCCTCCCCAGTGTGCATGTCTGGAACATTCCTCAGCAATAGCTTCCAGCCTGGCCTGCCTGTTACCAAGAGGCCATCTTTACTGCCTGGGCATTAAGTGAACATGATGCTAATGATAAACCATTATCGCTATCATACGAAAATGGAAGGCGTCTATTTCTGTATATGTAATTATCTATGTACTATGTCTGTTCTTTGATTTTCTTTTGAACCGTTCATCCAATGGACTTCACACAAAGTGGGTGTTTTGCTGAGGACCCAAGGAGTGTGAAGTAGTTTGGATGAGCAGTTCTCGGAAAAGCAGCAACACCGGAGGCCAAGCGATCGCCCCGTTTCCAAACAGGCACTGCACTATTTATACTAATTTGCAGATATTTTGGAACACGGCTGCTGCTCTTCACATGTTAATCTCCTGATTTGTTGGGTGGATATTGGGAAATCACTCTGCTACAAACTGCGCTGCATGATGAGAACAATATGCGCTCTGTTACCTTGCAACTTCTATAATGCAACCCGAAGCCATCCAAAATAAACCATGACAGATTTCCAAATCTGTATTTAGTCATTGAGATGCTTCGTCCTGAGATGCTTCATTCCCATTCAAGTGGACAAACTAAAGGGAAATATAGCGTTGGATGCATTCATGGAGCACTAGTAGCGAGCTGTGTTTATCTGCAGTGGGTTTCAGGCTTATGAAATAAGGAACAGAGTGGATTGAATTGCACATCTGTTCATCCATCAGTCTGCGTGTTATTTGCAGAGGATGCAGTTTTACATACAGTGCATGTGTTTTCTCTTCCCCACAGCCACCGTGTGTTAAGGATGTCAAATGACATGTCCATGGGTAAGGTGAACTGGGACCTGGCTTTGTGTCTCCTGCTGGCCTGGATCGTTTGTTACTTCTGCATCTTCAAGGGAATCAAATTGACAGGAAAGGCGAGTTTTGAATCCACACACAGTACTGTCCCTGATATTAAAGTTGCGTACACATGGCTTCTCTAGCTCATCGATCTACCTTCACACACCTAGTATGTGATTGGTATGGATGTAATAAAAGAACATCAATGGGTGATTGATTTTTATCTGGAGTCATCAATGCATACAAAGTTATAACTTTTACAAAAATATTTGAATTTAGAATTAAATTAAAGATGCTTGCACGTACTGGACATTATGTGGAAGACAAAAGCTAGGGCATGCATGTATTTAACATATTTGAACACACACACACACGCACACACACACACACACTACATCCTGCCCTCACACGTTGGATTCCCCTTCTTGAGTCTTCTTTATGACAACAATCAGTAAAACCTCTCAGTCCACTGTTTGTTTGGATGCACTGTAAACATATACTTGAATTGCTCTTCTTCCATGGCCCTTCTGACACAGTATGCATGCTTATTGCCCCAGTTGTTGATACAGGTGTCTTTGAAATAAACTCTGGAGCCTGTAATAATAAAACGTACTTGCAGTTAACACAAGAGTGAAATCTAAAAGATTTTAGCTTTATTGCTCCATGGAGTGTTTTGGCATATTTCAGCTCCTTGTTTTGGTGCGACATCGTCGATTAACTCTGATAAACCTGTTGTAACTTGTCTAGCACCAAACGGCAGGCAGACAACTTTTGTGGAGCTAAGGGCCAGAGTAGCTGGAAAAAAAAGTATTTTTAATGTTGCTTCATGTCCGCTTGATGTGTAAAAAGGCAGCGCATGGGGAAGTTTGCCCTCAAAGCTTTTATATCAAATGTATAATATAATAATAAGTCCGTGTTTTGTGTCAGTGTGCTTGTTTCCGTTGTCCCCCAAAAAAATCCCTTTATGCAGGGTAAATGAAAAGAGTGTGTGTTTGAGTGTACATATACAAACTACC
Source organism: Pholis gunnellus (assembly GCF_910591455.1). Classification (NCBI taxonomy): domain Eukaryota; kingdom Metazoa; phylum Chordata; class Actinopteri; order Perciformes; family Pholidae; genus Pholis; species Pholis gunnellus. The sequence goes on along the minus strand of NC_136549.1, from coordinate 11,957,391 downwards.
TTTTTGTTGTCGGTGTTTTGTGTTTTCAGGTCGTGTACTTCACTGCAACATTCCCCTACCTGATGCTGTTCATCCTCTTCATCCGAGGAGTGACCCTCCCAGGAGCCGGGGAGGGACTTCGATATTACCTCACCCCTGACATAAGCAGGCTCATTGATCCACATGTGAGTACTCGCAGTCATAATCCAACGATGGTTCCTTTAGAAACACCAACCACAATATAGAAATGCTGTATCTGCTTAAGTAAACAATGCAGAAAGAGGCATTAGAACTCAGAGCATCGTCTCTCTGTTTATTTCTCAAACCTTCTCTGTCTGTTAGATGACTCAGTCCTCTAACAGGAGGCATTCAGTGCCCTGTTATCTCCTCCCCATTTCTTTTTGCCTTCAATCTGGTTTCCGGTCCCAAGACGAGAGTCTTAACAAGAAAAGCAAACCAGGATCCTTTTTCAGTGAGAACTTTGTCAAAGAAAGCTTCCCCCTTGAGTAGACAGTAACATCATCACACAGGAGATACAACAGTCTCTCCCTATGGGGAACCTCGAACACACTATGAGGGCATATTTACCTTCAGAAAAAAAGTCAATATAACTATTTTTAACCTGAAACTCACCATCATTGCCAATTTCTGATTTTATTTTACATAAACTAAGTATTACATTCTCACAGCAGATCTGTCATTCGCTCCGCATAATGACGTAGTTCTGGATGCCATGCTCACGCACAATGACAGCCTCTGTTTCTGCCAACAACAACGAATTAAGAAAAGAACTCTTTCTCCCACAAAATAGATCATCACCCCTCTCACTTCCCCTCACCCTGCTTCCGCTCTATCTCCGTCCGAAGCGGCGCTTCAGGGGTCAAATGTAATAACCAGAAGGTTAACCCTCAGTCACCCGGAGTCTCTTCCTCTTCTCCTGTGGGCATGTGGATGTGCATGCATGCGTTTTTGCAGGAATTTTACTGTTAGAGAACTGAGTGGACCTTGTAAGAACATCTACTCCCAAAATGTTTGGGTATGAAATACCTTCATTGTAATGGCATAGTCATTTGAAACCGAAAAACAAACTCCTGCTGTGTTTCAGCATCAGGGCTTCATTAGGGAGCCATGAAAAGTCTACTCGTACGGCTCTGGACTATCGTTGGAATCTTAGAATGCAATCGTGGAAGGAAGCAAAGGGAAAAAACTGTGAGAAAGTAATGTGGCGTAATGTCGGAAGCAGGTGAAAGCAGTTATGTGTCAGAAAGCAATGGTACGCAATCCCACATGCTCTTAAAAACCGATCTGAAAACAATTCTGTTTCTAATAAGTCCTGCTTCAGCATGCAAACGTCTCAGCTTGAACCGCAGAGGAAGTCATAAACAAGTTCTGGTCCGCATCTGGGGCCTGTTTGAACTGTGTCTCCTTTTGTTCATGTGCGTGTGAATCTGTATTCAGAGCCGCCAAAACAAAAGGCAAGTTTCTAAAGACACAACAGTTTCCTCCTTGTCTGGTGTCAGATTCACTGACTCACTGATACGTCTGCCCCACTGCGGGGCCAGAGAAAGGGGCCCATGGGAACATGGCCAGCTCTGTCTTTTACCGGACGAGACTCGCAGTGCTGTTGTGCCTCTAATGTTAACCAGATGCTGTCAGAACGAGGGCCCCGCGGACAGACATTCGCGTCAACAAAACCCGCCCACGCCCGCCAGGCTGAATGGACGCACATGTGGCGCACACTCACTCTCTCGCAGTTGTAAATGCAGGGACAGAAACAAAAAAGGAATTTTATACAGAATGTACATTTCAACACACAATCACAGAAATTGCCAAATAATTAATACCGGCACAAAGCAAAGCTGTTTGTTATTGTGCAGTTGTGGTTATTTGTTTTGACCTGGAAAATGACTTTGTTCTTGCTCTGTAAGGAAAGAAGTTGATGGAAAGCAGATATCCGGGTTATTTGAACAGTGTCAACATTCCAGGTCCCTCTCAAATGTTTCAAAAGTCAATCTCTTACCCACTCTAGGTGTGGCATGACGCAGGGACTCAGGTGTTCTTTTCCTTCGCCATGTGTCAGGGAGTACTGACCGCTCTGGGGAGCTACAACAAATACAACAATAACTGCTACAGGTCGGTGTCCTCACACGCAGCGCATGGTCACATTTACAGGTTTACATTCTTGTGCTCCTTCACAGTGCAGCCTTTTGTTCTTGGTATGTTGTAGGGATTGCTTGGCACTGTGCTGCCTGAACAGTGCCACCAGTATCTTTGCTGGTTTTGTTGTGTTCTCGGTGCTGGGATTCATGGCTCATGACATGGGCCTATCGATGGACGACGTCGTTTCTTCCGGTGAGTTCTTTCCTCCCGTTTCAGCATCTGCATCTTTCATTTCACTGTTTGTATTTATTTTTCATGCATTGTTGGGCTGCAATAAATAACTTTGAATCATCAAATCTTCATAATTGAGAAGCTAGAAACAAGAAATGTTTGGCATTTTTGCTTAAGAAATGATTACATTACATAAATCAGAAAATAGTTGTCCATTCATTGTCTAACAATCGACTAATTGTTGCAGCTGTACTGCGTTGTGGCTCAACAGTAATTCGGGCAGTGGCAGCAACAATCAACAATGTCCACAAGATGGCATCTTAAGTTGACACACAGTCGAAAGATTTCCACTTAGATGGGATCGGGACCCCTCAACGGGTCACAGGAAAAATGTGAGGGCTCACACGATGATTGAAGAGATAACGGAATTATGTTGATTTATTTTTTCTTTCACTGGTCCTTAAAGGAACAGTGTGTCGGATTTTGAGGGAGCAATTGGCAGAAATGGAATATTTTACATAATATTCACAACTATATTACTATTTGTGCATAATAAGGTCAAACAGAATCGTGTTTTGGTTTGCTTAGAATGAGCCCTTCATATCTCCAGAGAGAGCCTTTCCTGTTCTATGTAACGTGAAGGCCAGCGTAGCTCTCTGACACGCTTGGAAAAGTAAAGGAGTGAGCGGATAGGCATAAGTATTGCTGTTGGTACAGTTGGCACCACTAGAAGCCACTAAATCCTACAGACTGGTCCTTTAACTAAGTTATAGCCTTAGTAACTGTCCATACTAAGGCTATAACCTTTGACGAGGGGTTCAGGAGTCATCGTTAGGGGTCACAAGCCAGGCGGGTTTGGAACTACCGTGTTAAAAGACTTGGTGTTGAAGATTACAGTACGCTCTCATGTGTTGATTGATGTATGTGCTTTCTGCAGGTCCTGGTCTGGTCTTTTTGGCGTATCCAAGGGCTCTGTCGTTACTGCCTGGCTCATCCTTCTGGGCTGTGCTCTTCTTCCTCATGATCCTCTTCCTGGGCCTGGACAGTCAGGTATTGTACGGAACGCAGTGTTTCAGCAGCATTATTATACTCCCTTCTGAGCTAATCTGTTTCCTTCCCCACAGTTTGTGTGTGTGGAGAGCATGGCCACAGCCCTCTCAGACCTGTTCCCACATCACCTGAGGAGGCCGCGCGCCAGAGAGGTGCTGACCCTGGTCATAGCCGTTGTCTGTTTTATATTGGGGCTGCCGCTCATCACAGAGGTAAGCAGCAGAGAGACTTGTGATAATGAGATACTTTTTTTTGATTTAGCACGATAATCAGGTAATTTCTGTAGTTGTTTAATACTTTAATTCATGACCAAATACCTTTAAATTTGCAGCTATATTTTCTAATTGGCAAATATTAGCATGCTAGCATTCTAAACTAAGACAACACACATGGTAAGCATAACTGCTAAACATCAGCATGCTATCGTTTAGCTCAAAGCTGTCGCACAGCCTCGTGCAACTGCTAGTATGGCTGTAAACACTCAGTGTTGTTAATTAACAACACTACGTTTTCTTTATAATCAATATTCAAAAAGTGGGCATAAGGCAATAGGGAAATGTGAAGAGTTGGTAGAATATACACTATATGCTACACTTGATATCCTGTGTACACCAGTAATTAATTAAAGGGTTTGATTTCATGATCTATGTGGGTCACTGACAGTTTGTAAACATTTCAATGTTTTTTTTCCTGCATGTGTATTGTGCTCATGTTTCAGGGAGGGATAGTCCTCTTCATGCTCATTGACAACTATGGTGCCAGTGGAATCAGTCTCCTCTTTATCGCCTGTTGCGAGAGCATTGTCATTGGCTGGGTGTATGGTAAGTCGTGTCATTGGCCATAATGGCCACACTACATGATTTATATTATGTAACAGTGAATCAGAGAAATCAACTTCCTGTAGCTTTACAACATCTGTAGGAAAACAGCATCTGATATCCACAGTTTTATTTTTTATCCTGAGTTATATTAAAAGAGCTCTACTAACAAAAGAAAAGAAAGTGATGAGATTGAAAATATAACAGGATCCTGTGCTTATTTTTGTCTTACAATATTTCGAATGACTTTCTCAGAACGTTACATATTCCCCTCATTGCTTTGCATACGCAGCACATATATTCTATCTGTATCTGTAATAGAATCCAGGTATCCACTTTAAATACACTGTATTCTTACTCTGTGTGCACTTTTTTTGCTTTTTTCAGAAGCTTGAATACATTTATTTTAATATCAGACATCCATGGTACCCAGACAATGAATCCTACTGACTCTGATGACCCCCTGACTTTACCTCTAGCGCCATCATTGGGTCAATATGTCCATTTACATTACAACCTCACAGAAACTTTCATTCTTTTTTTTCTTCTGTTTTAGTTTGACACAAGCATACTCGATTACAGTGATGTCGCTGAGCTCCCAGATACATTATTGTTATACAGAGAATAATCACAACATGAGACATTTCTCTGTGTTTTGATAATCATCATTAATCTAACCACTCAGCTAAAGGATGACACAAACAGTCTGTACCTCAGTGGTTGTGGTTGAGTTGATCTTAGACCAGAAGGACGAGTGCTCCATCTGCTGGACTGAAACCTAAAGCAACACCTGAAACTATCTGAAACAGGCCATTTCTTTTGTGGATGTTCATTTCCTGTGTCTTTGCTGCCATTTTTCCTCCCTATCTATTTAACCACAACATTTAATGAATTTTTCAATGGTTATCTCTTTTCCTCAAGTGTTGCCTACACCACAAATATTAGTCTTCCTTTTCCAATTCCCACGTCTTCCTCTGCCATCATTCTGGATAAATCTTCTGAGCTCTCACCACTTCCCACACCTTCATTATCGGCAGTATTAGTGGCTAAATTACAACATGTGGGTGGAGAGTTTGTCTCTTCTCATATTGGTCTTTACATCTCATCTCTAGGAGCATCAGTATTACCCACCTTTCTCAAAACAAGCCATTTTCTTTCAAGAGACTGAAGGCGTATTCCTCGGTGCTTCCACTAACATCCTGACCGTGTTTGTGTATATAGAAAAAAACGACTTGCTCTTTGGAATAAGCCTCATCTACACATCTTCTACTAATGCAAACTGATGCAGAGTGAGGACATCGATCCGTCTCTGCAGCAGCTTCGAGTTGTTTAGCCGTCCGTCGGGCCTCTTCCGAGTTGTGTCGAGTCTGTGTTGAGTGTGCACAAACTTCCTCACCCAAACTTCAATGAGCCACTCACTTTCCTCCTCCGCGTCGATGCGATTAGTCTGATTACTGTATCATTTTTGTAGCCGTGTCTACTTTCCTTGAATCTTAGGTTCAAACAAACCAACATTATGCAGTCGACAAAAGAAATACCACAAAGCTTAGGCTTCAACACCTCATTGGGTTTTTTAGTTTCCTGTAAAAGCGAAACCTTTTCATGCCCCTTTGATTGACTAACACCTCCCCGTCTATGACTTTGCAGGTGCGGACCGTTTCTATGACAACATTGAGGACATGATCGGGTACAAACCATTCCCCATACTGAAGTACTGCTGGTTGTTCATCACGCCGCTCATCTGTGGGGTGAGATACTCACACCCGCGTCACGTCTCTCGCTTGATTCATTGACTTTGCGTCTCTGCTTTAATGTCTATTTCCTCTCATGTTTTCACATGTATTCATGAATTTCTACCTTATATCACTTCAGAACACAGAGCCATAGCTGCCTCTTGTCTTCGTTTCTTCTTGTTCCCCCCTCTCTCCTGGCCTTTCCGTCTTTGCTGAGTGTTTCACATATTTTCATTTTGCCACATCAGTAGTTATGCTTGAGCTCACATATGGGGGGGAAAAAAAAAAGAGTCGAGACTGCAGATTATTCCTGAAAATGTTGACATATCTGTTTTTAAAAACACACTTTACTGCGTGATCGGTACAAGATCAGAAAGTACAGCAGACATGTTCATTCTTAACGGCAATCAGTAGTCAGATAAAGGAGCATAGTGGTGTTTTTGTATGTTTAAGCAGCATATATCGCATACAATTTAAGATACATAACCTCTGATTCAATTTAGAGAGAATTAGATTTCGTTCCACTTCTTTCTATTGGTTATGATTTGTTTCTCGAGCTCAACAAAGCCCACAATTACACTTGTTTTACAGCTACGCCTTTTTACTTCTTGTCCCCTAGGTCACACTACTGCATGAACTGGCGAACTCACACCGTATCATGGTGTACGGTTATGTAATCGGCACCCGGGGCATCGCATTGAGCACGCTCCTTATCCTCACTCCACTGATGTGTATCCCAGTATTCATTCTTGTCGCCCTGTGCAAGGTGGGTGAATTTGAAAGTAGTATTTGGTCAATTTCTTCATACAATTTTTTTGCTTTCTTCTCAGATCTTAATTTCTATGCTGTCGTAGGTGCTTAACTATGTATCATAACATTATGTTTTAATTGCATTTCCCTCCTAAAAATCAGAATCGCCAAAAAATGACGACACCATCGAGTGATCTGCGTCAGGCTCGACCACACATGCCAATTCTCACACTGTGCGAACGCGTCGTCTTCAAGGCACAGGTGCAGCCAAACAGACATGTGGCGGAAAACAAAGAGGATCTGATGATGGGGGAACCCAGCGTGGTTTAATGGCAGCACGTGATGGTGCATAGATGCCCTCATTGATTGGCACAAATCGATGACAACAAAACCACATTTTTTACAATCGTGTGCAAAGTTTTATAAGTGTTTACACATTTCAGTATTCAGGGACAGTTATATTTTTTCACGTAGTGTTTTTTTAGTCTTTACCTTTTTCATTTTTTTTAATAATGAATATTGGAAAAGTCCCATACAATGTACATTTTTCTAAACACCTATAATCCTGTAATGTAAGTGTCCTAAAAAAGTACTTCACCGACAAAGCCTTTCACTCCTATAATACTCACAATGAACAGTTAAAAATCTATATCGCTGCAGCAGAACCAGAGATATCGTATTTTTTTTTTCCAATCATTCTTCATCCCCATTAAAACCTGGCGCCTACATTGCCGCCGACAGTTCGGCCAGAGATCTGGATGAGATATGCTCGTGACGGCTAATGTAGCTTTGAGCTGCTAGCCTCAAGTTGAGACGCGGAGCGGACTACAGAGCTCTGGTTAGCTCACTTCTTTCTTTCAGATTATCTTTCATTTTTTTAACCTGTAGTCCAACCGACGTTGCCAAGTGACACACATCACTTGAGGAAATCCATCAGAAGGCTTTAAACAACTTTGTTCACAGATACAGTCGTACTCCCAAAGACCCTTTAACAGACTTTGATGTGTAAAAAAAGATGGATCGCCCCTTAAAAACATGCATCCGGAGCATTTGAGTTATTACCATGCTTTACCCGCAATTGTAAATTGTATTAGCAGTTTGTCATCAAAAGTATAATGCGGTCAAAACTGTTACATCATACAATGTTGATCCTAATCAATGCAAAATCTGTTGTTTTACTGCAATGGTGCTATCATGTCCGTTGAGTGTTTGTACTGCTATAGGTTCACTTTTATTTTCATGGATACATCAATTCATGATATATGTTACAATAGTGATAAACCTCATTAATCTCATTAAACATATCCCTATGTTCAATATCCTGGTGCCGTGTGCCTCTTTTCATTCTGTCCATATCGATTTCTGACCAGTGAGGATTAACATCCAATACAAATTCAGGATGATCAGCTCGTCGGGTCAGTGAACAAATCTCATGCTTTCTTTTTATGTAGCAAGAAAACGATAATATGACACAAGTCTGTGTGTCTTTCGACCTTATTTCTGTCGTACATGCTTCAAATTCAATAACTCGTGGATGTGTGTAGGTGTGATTTTACAGTATGTGTAATTGGTGAACATGAACATGCTCAATCAAGTTCAGTCAGCTGTGTGATCCAAACCGGCATTCAATTAACAGAGAATTCCGGTCAGTAGCCTCCCACCTCCGCTCACCGCCTGACTGCTCCTGACGACAGCGAATGACCCTTAGTCCTGAAAAAATTTGTCCCTGAAAGCTTAAAAGACAATAATTGCGTCAATCAAGTGCGTCTTCAAATTGACATTGTTTTACTTTTTTCTCATGAAGATACAAATCAACAACTTGAAGCTATCCGATGTTCCTCAAGTGACAGGAAACAGCGGAAGGGAAAGGTTGTGACCCCATTTTGTCCATTGATGGCTCTGTGCTTAAATTAGAAGTTGCCCGAGGGTGCATATATATATATATATATATATATATATATATATATAGGTTCGCAAGTGGTGTTTACAATTAGAGAAACTACTCATCGACCTTTACATAACTAGCCATTAAACCAGCTGCAGCAGAGAGCCAGAGTGGAAAACACGAACCAACAACTGAAGATATAATATGTCATACAAATATAGAACGGTGAGTAAATGAAGGACAGTGGGACGTTGTTAGCTTTCATGGAAACAGCAATGAAATGAGAACATTCTTTCTTTTTATATGAAGGGTAAAAAAAAAGTGAAATAGTCCATTTTCTTATCTTTTTTTTCTTTTGCAGCCATTATGTAGCTGGTACTGTAGCTACATTAGAGGAGTACTCCAGCGATTTAGTATTGGACTTCCATACAATTCATGGACTCCAGAAACTGATTTTAAAAATAGATATTCAAAATCGAAGCAACAGAAGAACAGTTATTTTAACTTTTAGTCCCTAGAGTCAAGCTCCATGAACACCCAATACATTTCAATTCCACGTCATAGTCACTTGTGTTAGTTCATCCCTGGCTGATAAATGCTGACATGCTTCAAACTCCACATTGCCAGTTTGTAAAAATGTGAACTCCTGAAGCAAATCTGAGATAACCGTGATGACATCTCTATGACTTCTTCAAGGTTATTTTCTCAGACTTTATGGAGCTCCCTCCATAGCCCTGGAAGACTTTACCTGGTTTAAACCGTTTAATCAAATTTAGGAATGTAAAACATTTGCAGTGTGTCAACCACTTGGGTTGGTTTAATTAAAAATCACCTGGATAATCTCAGGATGCTGGGCAATTGAGTTAATTCTGCTGCAGATATAATAGTTTAACACCTTTATATAAAGAAATATGTTTAGGCGTGTAAAAAAATACTTGTGGAAAACTGTCTAATGTTGTTCTTTAGACATAACTTAACCCTGAACATATGCAGACGAGGCCATTCAAACTCACCAAACCGAAAACATTTTTTTTTTTTATCATATCAAAGGTATTTCATGTCTGGCTTGCTGTAGTGTCATCCTGATCTCACCACTTAACCCTCTTCCATGGATATAAGCAGCACATACCAAGGATGGGACCTTGGCCTGGATGCATCGGATGGAGGAAGAGGACGCCTGTGAAGCGGGGGGGAAGAGGAGATAATGTGCATATATACTCTGTTAAACCTTTTCTTGTGTTTAGACCTCCGAACCATTCATGGGGAAAGAGCTCTATCCATTCAGTAGATTTTTTCTAAGTGTCTGTTCAATAAAATACTCGAAGACATTTGAGAGTTTTCACATTATTTCTCACATCACAAATTGGCGACTAGGATGGGAGTGGACGAGCAATCAGGACCCCGTTGGACAGAAGTGCACTACTAGATAGCAGATTCCTCCCAGATGGTGAGAGGCTGTCCTCAGACGGGGTTCGAGATTGCCGCTTCGATCCTGGAATTGGAAAAAGAATCTCACCCGGTGAGAAATGATTTTGTGATGTAACAGACACTTTGAAGTGGCAGACTTGTAATCTCGCACTCGGTGCTGGACAGAGATGTCCTAGTTAACTTGTAGTATTTAAAGATGATTTGGTGTCTCCTTTCAAGTTGAACTAAGTCTCGATTGGACCAGATTGTTTTGGAGATATACCGTAAACAACTAACTAGAGAAAATGTATAAAGTTCAAAGTAAGTCTGAGCCTGAGTAGCCCAATGCCAAGGTCTTACCTCCAATAATAAAATGTATGCGGGACAAAGACAATCCGACTGCCAAACAATTAGAAAAATTAGATAAAATTGGGGTTCCCTGAAAAAGGCAGTTTTAGCCTCCGAAAAAAAATTGGATCAACTCAAAATGTGTTTGGAACAGAGAGAGAAAGGCGAAGCAGGAAAACATGAAATAATGTCCAAGAGGGAAAGAAGGAAATGTAAAAGAAGCACAAGTAATGGAAAGAGAGAGATGATGATGGAAATATGGCATTTATGTTTATTTTGTGTATTCATTTGCGGAAGCATTCAACGTGTGGAACGTTTCCTACTGAATACATGTCGGTGAATGACGTTGTCGGTCCGACATGCATCATTCTGTGTTGCATTTATAGCCATCGAGCCTATCCCCATACATCACCAGCAACGTTTAACGAAGCTTTTCCTTGTTTGCTGCAGTGAGAAAATGTCTTTCAGTCAACTGTGTAATCCAAACTACTAACATGAAGTCAACTCTGAATGCATCACAGTAACAGATTGTAAAAGTTCACATAACGCAGATTGTGTGTTCTGCTTGATTGCTTCTTCGGGGCTTTTTAGGCGACAAAGTCTTGATGTGATTGATCGTGGGGTATATTAAGGACAATGACTTTGCGCATAGCAAGGTCACAAGGATTTGATGTACTTGGAATGATAAAACACGATGCAGGAGTAATGGAAGGACAGCAGCGTGAAATGGAGAATGAGGTGGTTGATAGATCTCCAGGGAGACATAGTTCTCTCTGCAGTGGCGCCAATGAAACTCTACCGGACTGATGTATCAGGCACACTGTAAATGAAGACATTTCAATGCCCCCTGTCACTTCCTTTATCTCGTTCAGTTTTATTATTCTATCTCCAGGGATGGAACAATCTTTCTCGGCGTCTTTTTCCGTTTCTTTGTATCTTTTCATCTCATGTCCCTCTTATCTACCCGGCCTCCACGCTGCGACATATCAACTTTTCCCATTTTTATCTCACTATCTTTTCATTCTGCCTCCCAACTCCATCTCTACCTTTCCTTTTTTGCTCATTATTTGCAGTGGTTTATCAGTCCCTGCCTCCGTCATCATCATCTTTCATCTTTTCACCACAATCACGCTCTCTCTGTAGTTTGTCCTTAACCTGTGAAAATGTATGCAGTATGCATTGTCTTACGTAATGCATTACATGATGATGTCGGCGATATTAGCCTCTTATCTACGCATGCAAATCGCCTCGGGGAGTTCCTTGGTTTATAATAACCACCGCATTGATTCACAGACCACGACGCACGCTGTGAATTAAAGGCAGCTCGCTAGGAGGCCTCAGAGGCAGTTTCCTTTCTAAAGGGCTGCCCACTTCTGTTATTGAGGGACATTTTGTTGACATGAATAAACTGAATTCCAAAAGAATGCAAATCTGATCTTTTTTTTTTTTGCTGATTCAAATTTTTAAAGTTGAAAGTATTACAACTTGCACTTTTGATTCACCAAAACATTCTAGTCTATATAGACTCTATTCAGCCCTATGTTCCCTCAACTCCTTGTTCCCTCAGCCTTATGTTTCCTCAGTCCTGTGTTCCCTCAAACCTATGTTCCCTCAGTCCTAACCCCCTAAAATGCTAACACCAGTATGCAACAAAACATCTAGATTTGCTGAATCATTCATTGTATGTGTCATAATGCAGTGCAGCTCTCTAACTAGTGTAAATGAGGGAAATGCATCAAATATGTAGGCCAGTGAGGAAGTCAAGGCAACACATTTGATGCATTTCCATTGACATTTGTTAACATAAACATCAACCTCCATCATTTATGTATTGTTTAAACATATATAATCTCTTAGACTCTGTTGAATACAATAAATATACAGCAACATTATTATTCTAAACACTGGCCAAAAGAAATAGTGAGAATTCACGAGTATCATTTTTCTAAAACAGCACACATGATTTACCTTCAAACATTATACATTTTTTTGGGGATAAATTGTTTGGATGTTGCTAGAGGCACTCATTACGCAGTGACAGGACCAGCGCTCATGCATACAAATGACTGTGCTGCTGACGTTTATACCTATATGGGCATGCAGACTCAGCAAATCTCAGAAGTATCCATACTTAAGTTTCCATCACAGGGGAAAGTTACCACAATGGATTTTAACGGTGACCTTTACACAACATACCACACCTTCTAAAAGCAGCAACAGTCTCATTCATATGCAGTAAATTAAACGTTCAAATATGTGGTCATAAGAGCGGTTTAACATTATGTCAAAGTGGAGCAATTGTGTGTCTCCTGGTGTATCTTTTCTCTTTCACACTACATTTGTATTTAGTCTTGCCGCCTTAGCTGATCAAGAGACCTGCGGGAGACATACATCTGCAACAAAGAAGATCTTATATTCGGATTGTGTTTTGGGAAGGCCAACGGGCAATACTGCAGAAATGTAATGTCGTTAACTGGACTTTGGCCGGAGCATAATAATATCAGTGAATTTTTTGCTTTTTATCACCACATTTGCTCTCTGTCTCTAATTTACCCTCCATGCCTTTATCTTCATTCTGTGATATTTGACCAATCCAGTTCTGGCATAATCTTCTAAACTCTGACATTAAATTGAGCTTTCAGACAGTATGTCTCTGTTAGTCTGCCTCTTTCACCTATAATCGCTCCCTATTATTCTCAGTTGTGGATGATCTGGAATCATAATTAGGCTGCATTGATTGGGGGACGCTGTAAACAGATTGATGAAAACCAGTTTTGACAATCTAGCCAGCTATCATCATTTGGGTCCACATGGTCCATAAACCTCGCCAGAGATCAGAATGAATCTGTTCTCGATAGAAGCGGCTCGCTACGGGTGTGATTAAGCTTCTAATATGATTAAATCTCTCTCATTTGAAACCCAGTACCTACCAACTGTCCCCACTCACCGGCACAGCAATGGGCATTTTGTACAGTGCTGCCAATGGCATTTTTATAATATTCATTAGTCTTTCTAATTGGCTGGTGCTAGAATATGTGGAGCAGATATTAACGTTAGGAGGTTACCTGCCAGGACAAACAAGAGAGGATCATGTCTCATATCTCATTCCATTAATATTAATAAAGACATTGTTTTAACGTCACTAGAGTAATTAAAAAGACAATATACACAGCGTCACTGTATCCACTTCCAAGTGCACTTGTTTTCATGGTGTCTGGATTAATCACTGTTAAACAAGCAATAAAGGGAAACTGCATGTTTCAAAAAACACACCCTATTTCTTGAAAGAAGAAATTACAGTCTTACTTACAAATAAAAAAAAAACCTGACCATTACACCCAAAATGTATGGTGGCTAATGCTAGCAAACATCACAGTACAGTCATAACTGAGATCACTGACCGTTCTCTTCTTGTGTTACACTACATTCAGTAAGACACAGATACACCTTTCAATAGTTTCATTGAGGAAATGAAACCACCTATACCTCACTTGTTTCCTGCTTGTTGTCCAGTTTCAGTTTCTCTCAACTTTCTTGGGAAATTAAATGTACCATTAATTTCCACTCGTGGCTACAGTGGCCACTGTTCAGCAAAAGTTAGGCAAAGTCCTGCTTGGATACCAATTAGAGGCACCAGCTGGGACTGTGTGGCACCTAATCACAAGATTATTGAAATGAAGTGGCCGTTTCAGAGGCAAACCATGGCAGATAGTTCAGATATAGTAGAGTGGCACACTGCAGTGAGCTCTCTGGATCACAATCTTTGAATTCCCTTCCGCCTTTGTCTGTGTGTATGCGTGTTGGTCTGCATGACGTCCTGGGCACCATAATCCATTCGGAACCTAGCAGAAATATCAATTGTACGAAGAGTTTTTTTGGTAGAAATTAAGATTATTTTGCACTCATACATTTTGATCCTACCTGCCTTTCTTCCAATCATTTGAGTGAGGACACTGAGTATTAATATTATGTCACTTTATGTGCTGATCGCCAAGTCTGATACTGGCATGACCACATTTCCAGGGTCTTTGCCAGCAGCCATCGCTTGTTTCATTCTCCAAAACTCCACAAGCTCTTTCACTGATCAGGCCCTTCTCTGTTGGGAAATACCATGGTAACGTTGCTGGCAAGAGCTGACCTCGGCGATCGCAACAAACACATACGCGCAAAGCACAAACACACACACACACACACACACTGCTGCTGCCGCTAGAGTTCCCCACCAGAGTTGGGCGATTGACGTATCCCCCATGGCCTCGGGGCCTCACTAGTCAGAACTGAGCAGTAATCAAAGCAGACACACAGGTCGAACTTTATTACCAAGCACTCGATAGTAGCTCCAGGAACAGCCACAGGTCCTCCAAAGTACAGAAGGCTATACCGGAAAGAGTTGCAAAATCAAAAACAGCTCTTCGGGCAGCAGATACATTGTGGCTTCCCTTGGGCCCGGAGAGCCGGCTAGAAGCTTTGCAAAGTTGAGTTAAAGATCTTTTTTTTTTTTCCCCTTTGGATGTTAAGTTGAAGTTTCAAGACTTTTGTGGTGCCGTCGTAAAGCACTGAAGCTCATGACCTGACGGAGGACTTGGACATTTCTCAGGTAGGAATCACCTTCTTCCCCCTTCCTCCATCCTCTGCTTTTACACTTTCTGTCGTTGAGTAAGTTGTTAAGTTGATTTTGTCCATAAATCACAGGGTTAACACAAAGTTTGTTTTAGTTCAATAGACTGCCACAGACCATAGAAATAAGTATATTAATCAATATGACTTCATTAACTGATCGGAGCTCTTTGTTAGCAATTGTTGAGAGAAGTTGAAACTCTCCTCCTACTGCATAGCATCATAATAAAGGACATCTTAAAAGTCTCCACTGTCAAATAACTGCAGGATTTACTTTGAATCAAAATGGATGACGCCCTCAAAGGGAATCTGTGATGTGTTTGGTATTATTGGTCTGCTTTTGGAGCAGATACTCACCTCGGCAACTATTTGCGAGTATACACGCTTGATCATTTCACAGTATTATGCCCGATTGAAGTTCTGATTACCTTTTACACAGTGTAGAGCATAACTCATTCCACAGCAAGAGATGATATTTTTAATCAATGATGATTATGATAAACATCACAGTCACTATTTGAAATGTATCAGACAAAACTTTTTCCAATACACTTTGCCAATACTTCTTTTCATCAACATCATCAAAAGCTAGAAGGCATAAATGATGCATCTGTTAAATGATGCAAAGGCTTTTCATCACGACAAATTGCAATTGAATATATATTTGAATGCTTTGAAAAAAATAAAAACAGCGAGCACAATGAATCAGGCAGAAAAGAGCACAGATAATTAAGTACGGCAGGCTTTTGGAATCAATGTGGTTGATGATTAAGTATGCAGAAGAGTAATACAATGAGAAAGCTCAGCGAGACCCTGCTGTTTCACAGCTCCTCTGTGTGTGAAAATAAGCAGTGAAATGTCCTTGACATATATATCTTTGTTCTTTCAGGGAATGTAATGTGATGTAGCAAACAGTCTCGAGCAATGGCATGAAGTGATTTGGACAATTTCTGGGTCAATCAATGATTTCAATCATGAACAACTTCCTCCCAATTAACTTCCTGACGTTGTGATGTCATCCAGGCAGGGATGAGGGGTTATTCCACAAACAATGAATGGCTCAGTAAAGATTATTAAAAACTTGACTCAGCAGTTCAATTTGCATTACAAGCAGACTAGTGTGTGAGTAGTAAAGACTTTGAATCCGTCTTTTGTGGAAAGCACAACCTCTGTTGTATTCTCTTCCATGATTTTCTTGTCCATGCCCTTTTTTGGTTTATATTATGATTGAATATCATGAAGAAATTGACTGTGGTGGACTGGAAAGAGAGGTGAGGCAGGACGTGTGCCAGTACTGATTAAGATGCACAGTGCAGTGTTCTTAAGGATGACCTGGATTGCCCCACCTGCCTGCTCATATCAGGCCACTGGTGCTTTTCTGTGCTAGTTTTTTGGCTTGAGTCGACATACCGACATATACCACTTTAAATCAGATAAGAACCTTTATTGTGTGTCATTATGTAGTTTCCCAAGTTAATAACATGGCTGTAAAAGACCATAAAAATGCAACATTAATAAATTGTATTTTGAGTAGTATAGCATTCAATAATTTCCATATATATTTGGTGTAAAACCTCTGCATAAACTGTCGTATTCTCCCTCTGTCGACAGCTCTCCTGCACATTCAGTGTATGCACATTGTCCTCATTCTGTCGAGTCAAGAACCGAACTCAGTGTGAGAGGCACAGTCGGACCCCAACAGAGACTTTAATTCATCACCATTACAGGCCGTGAGGACAGAGTGACTTACTGACCCCACTGGTCTGTAGTGGTCCCACCATGGGGAAGACTGGGCAGAGTACAGTGGACTTAAACTCCCCAACAGAGGTCAAACAAGCTGTTCCCTTTGAGGAGCTGGATCCTGTGGCGCCCCCTGCAGATGAAGAGAAGAAGAAAGAAGAGCCGCCTGACAGGGGAGGCTGGAAGGGAAGGTTTGATTTCCTTCTGTCATGCGTGGGATACGCCATTGGCCTGGGAAATGTCTGGAGGTTTCCTTATCTGTGTGGCAAGAATGGTGGAGGTGAGTGCTACAGTGAGACTGACAGAACCAAAAGATCTTCTGTCAGTTTAAGGTGATTCTGATGACATAATTGGGCTAGATTCCAATGGAAGCCTAGAATTCATGTTAAATGATATATTGAGCCACCACTTGGCCCTGCAGTGGGCCTCTAATGGGGCCTTGGCGACCATTCTCTAGCCCTGACCTAACGTACCTTTTAGAGTCCCAGAACCACACTCAACTCAACCCTCTATAGCAAGTTATTTTCCATTTTTTGGGCAGCTAACTGCATGCTAACCAACTACAACCATCTAACACCATGTCAAGCGAGGCAGCATTCTTAACCCAAGCAACAGTCAAACAATCCTCTACTTTACAAAGTATGCACTCCTAGCTACCATATCACATTAGGCTAACAATGAATCCGGCCAAACGGCATGCCACTTGAAACCAAACCAAATGTACCAAGCAGCCTGTGAACGAGCCTGCTAAGCTAACTGGCATGCTAAAAGCACTATCATCTACAGTTGCCTCACCTTAGCAATCTACCCAGCACCATTAACCAACAACTTATGTAGACCCAGCAGCCAGTCAGGCCATCAAGCATGCAGCCATCTAATCACCAGCAGCATGCTGCTCAATCTATCTTTACTCCAGTCCACCTTTCTCCTAACCCATGGCCATTCACTACTGGCGACAATGCACTTTTAGTTATTGTTCAGTGTACATGGTCCTGTGGTAGCGATGGCTGTATTATTGTGTATGCCTTCATGGGTGGTAAGCGCTGCCCTCCCTGAAGCATCTTTCCCCTACGACCCACTAAGATGACCTAATGATAGCCACTGCCATAGTAGCAATGCTCCGTGAAATTGTGCCATGATGCATATCTCCAACCGCTCCATGCCACGCTGTATTAAACTCTGCTGTTGCGATACATATCTGAATGTCCTGAAAATATTCCCTCACCAGCCATTTGACTATGGTACTGAGGACTATGGTGCTGTAGTATTATGAAGTACTCTGATGAAGACACTATCCCACCTTCTCTTCCTCCTTCTCAAATATCCCTACAACCCTTCCAGTCAGATGCCCATACGCCCTTCTTACCAGCCTGCGGCCAGTCCACTTTTGAATGACTTCTTAAAAGCAGTATCATTTTGACATGTTTACACCAGTGTTGCAGATCAAACCTTTTGAAACCCCCGATCCATCTAACTGCTATCGACATTATCTTACCTAACATGTTTTGTTGATCTACTTTGTGACGATCCATCAGGGGCCTTTCTGATCCCGTACTTTTTGACCCTCGTGTTTGCGGGGATTCCTCTCTTCTTCCTGGAGACGGCTCTGGGACAGTTCACCTCAGTGGGAGGGATGGGGGTGTGGAAGCTCATGCCTATGATGAAAGGTAAGATGTGGATATAGAAATAGGGAGACACATGTACATCTGTTGTGACATCACTTAAAAATACACATATGTTGACTTACTAACAGGATTTTGAGCATCCTAACAGACCAGAATGACACCAAGAATATGCACTTAGCACATTTTTTAAAAATTGATTAGCACTTATTCTGTTATGGTGACTGAGCCTCAACATGTGCTTGGTTTATACTCTCTATTCAACTTTTTGCTCAATATTCCTACTTAACATGAGGCTCTTTCCCTGTTCCATTGCACTTGTTCCAAAAATGACAAGGATACGAAAAAGACGGGCAGAAACGCACAAGCAACATTTTTTATTTTTATATTCAAGCATATTTTGCAGCCAGTTCTTGGTGGTATAGCAATTATACCACTGCCTCCGAGCTCAACGAGCTCGAGTGAAGCACATTGTATCTCCTGCCAGCACAGACAACAGCAGTGACCGTGTATGTCCTGCTGTGCTAACCGCTACTCAAAGCCAAAGGCAACTTAACATTAGAAATAACAATGATGAGGATGATGAAGGTTCCAGCTAGCATGCTGAGTGAAGCTGTCTGAGGGGAAATCTCTGCTCCGGAGACCCGTTACTTATTATATTACATTTTACTTTCAGCTGACCTATAAAACATTGTAATGTAAAATGCTGATGTCTGTGTGTCTTCCTTCTTCAGGTGTTGGCATAGCTTCAGTGGTCCTGTCCTTCTGGCTCAACATCTACTATATTATCATCATCGCCTGGGCACTCTACTACTTATTCAACTCCTTTGGTTCGGTATGTTGCATTATCATTAGTCATTGGGCAGCAAACCTTAACTTAACATTTTTACATTCTAAGTAAAGCTGAAATTATTATAATTTGTCTATCGAGAGTAAATCAATTGGCAACAATTTATTTCAAAAGAATACATTTTATTAATCATTTTTCAGGCAATAAATGTCCAAAACTTGCTGGTTCCAGCTTCTCAAATGTGGGTATTTTATGTTTTTGTCATATTTGATAATAAATGGAATATCGTTTGGGAATTTGTCACTATTATGACATTTTAAAACAAAGCAAATAATTGATCAATGAACAACAGAATTGACAGATGAATCAATAATGACAATATTTGTACGTCGCAGTTTGAAGTTGTGTATTTTGCTTTACATTTCGCATTTTGTCGAGTCTAACCGGTTTTAATAGAGATTACAGAAATTCATCAAACAATGTTTGCATCTTTCAGCTCGTCGTTTTGGTTTTTGTTTCACTCTCATGGCTCCCATCAGCTTTGTTTCTAGCAGCGGTAGTGAAAAACTCTCATGAAGTCACTGTACTTACCGACTAATAAGGTGATAACATGTCGCTGTTGTGTTAACAGCTTGTTTCTGCTGCCCTCAAGTGGCTAAGCAATCCGTTATTGCAGCTTCAATGTCTATTTGGAAAAGCATATTTTTCAAAAATGGATGGTATGGTGTCTTGGCTTTTCCTCACTCTGCTTTTGTATTTCTCTGCGTGAGCACCCGGCTCAAAGAAGCCTGGTGGAGGACATATAAAGACTTTGCAGTCATGGTGCTTGAGGCTCTTTGGGTGGGAAAATTGGAGGATTGTGAAGCAAAGATCAAAACACATATTCTTCAATGATTTTATCTGACGACCAAAAATGTGGAGGGATCATTAACATTGTGGAAAGTCAAGGAGACACATGATAGAAGCTTTCCTCCAAAGAAAAGCAGATACATTTCATTGTATACATATGTGCATATGTTTTGTGTGCAGGAGCTGCCTTGGCAAAGCTGTGATAACCCCTGGAACACAGAGAAATGTTTTTGCAACTACAGTCTGACAGACACCACCAACCTCACCAGTGCGGTCACAGAGTTCTGGGAGTAAGTAGGCGAGATATGTTCCTACCACACATTACGTGTGTGTGTGTGTGTGTGTGTGTGTGTGTGTGTGTACAAGATGCCCTGTACAACAATATGTTGAAGCTTTTTGAGCTTGTGTGTGAATTAATTTTCGATGTGTGTTCCTGCAGACGTAACATGCACCAGTTAACCAATGGTCTGGACGAGCCAGGCGAGGTTCGCTGGCCCTTAGTGGGCACTCTGGCGCTAGCCTGGATCCTGGTCTATTTCTCAATCTGGAAAGGAGTGGAGTGGACCGGGAAGGTCAGACCTGGTGCTTAAGTTTCTCTCCATTCTTTACCTTTCCTCTCTTACATTTTTTCCATAACATTTGGTACAAAAGTTCATTTTCCCTTTAGGACAAATCGCAACACATTTGATCCCCTTGAGAGCCTTGATGCTTCTTTGACGGGTAGTTAGTTGAAGTTAATCTGTCAATCCTAGTTTAGTGCATTTGTGCACAGGCCCCTCCTGAAGGCATTAGCTTTTAGTAGGTGTGTTTTTTTCATTTATGCCTCTCCTCGGGGCTGAAAATGCAATCCGGCTTGACAAGTAATGTGTGTGATTGGTTACTAAGCATTTAAGTCCTGTCTCATGTGTTTATTGATCACAAAGCCATAGCTCATAGTTCACAGCTTAGTTAATATTCGCCATTGCTAAGTCTATTGATCGGTCCCCAGAATTAGAAAAAAAGATGAATCATCCGTTGAGCCCAAAATTCACAAATAAATGAATCTTTACTGTGTTTAGAGTGTCACGTTGTGAGTTCACATAAAAGCGGGGCAGATGATGTGTTGGCCCCACAGACTCAAACAACACTCAAGTGTAATAAAAAAAATGTTTAATCATTTGATAGATATGTGTCTTAGTATTTATTCTTCTCAGATTTAGAGGTGATAGCAAAAGAGTTCGAAAAAGAAAAAAAATAAATATATATCACTTTGCCTGTTGCCTGTTTTTTTTTTAATTACAGCAAGTCCAAGCAATGTATGTAAGCAGAAACACATTTTCACATTCACTGCCTGTGGATAATTGGATTTTGATGTGAAGTGAGAAAAAATGAATTCCCCAAGGCCCCGGCCTTGACGGACATCACCACTTAAGCATAATGATTATGTTACTGAGCTGCGGGCCACATCCTAAAGGATCCAGCGATGTCTTCTGGCAAAGAGAAGCCATGAAAATATTCTAGAATATATATATATATATATATATATATATATATATATACTGTGGGTATACAGAGTGAATAGCAATCTATGTTAGTTTAAATGCCTTCCACCTTTCTCTTAGGTGGTGTATTTCTCAGCCACCTACCCCTACATCATGCTGATCATCCTGTTCTTTCGTGGGGTCACTCTGCCTGGAGCCATAGATGGGATCCTCTTTTACATCACTCCAGACTTCAATAAGCTCACCCAGTCTGAGGTAGACAGTTTGCACACATTCAATCACACAGACATGTTCATAGACAGACAAACACAAACGTGGTGGTGCGCATACGTGTATCTGACAGGTGTGGCTGGATGCAGCAACTCAGATCTTCTTTTCCTACGGACTGGGCCTGGGATCGCTCATTGCACTGGGGAGCTACAACACTTACAACAACGATGTATACAGGTAGGAACGTGCAGTCACAGGCTTTACACTTCCCGTTTTCTTCTTCCATCCCAACTGGTCGTTTTGTTCCTTTCTCTTCAGGGACTCCCTCATTGTGTGCGGTATCAACTCCTGCACCAGCATGTTTGCTGGCTTCGTCATCTTCTCCATTGTAGGCTTCATGTCCCAAATCACCAAGAAACCTGTCAAGGAATTAGCAGCATCAGGTACAGTGCTGTTTGGCAACGCAAGACTGCGTAGGACTTCTTATAATCTTTGCCTCGGTGCTGTGTATCTTCCATGTTACAGTGTGACAAACAAACCAATATCCTTCTTTATAAACAGAAGAGGAAAGCTTTTGAGCTTGAGACGGGTTGTGTATTTTAGCTTTACATGAAAAAAGCCTTCTCAGACAAATTAATCAGCTTTCAGTCCTTCTTTACTGCACATTTCAGTGAACTTAATGTATTTGGCAACATGGAAGTCCTATTTTCTAGACATGTAAATATCTTAATTTCAGTAGGTTGCAGTATAATGTCATAAGATTAAGCATTTGTAATTTAAATGGTATGTCTTCTGCGTGACATTTAGGTCCAGGTCTGGCGTTTTTAGCGTATCCTCAGGCTGTCACCCAACTGCCCATGTCCTCTCTGTGGGCCATCCTCTTCTTCTCCATGCTCATGATGCTGGGCCTGGACAGTCAGGTACAAACAGCACGCGTTTTACCTGCTGCTGAACAGATGGTTTTATTTATCAGATTCTTTGGTTTATTCTGGCATTAATATTGCATTTATTTATACCCACAAATTAAACTAATATTCTTATTTATACCACTATAGCATTTTTATTTACACCATTGTTATATCTTTTTTGTATACATAGTTTACATATTTACATTTTTCCATATTTATTGTTGATATATATATTATGGTAAAATGCACATACTTATTCTTAATCTATTTTCCTTATAATTTCTCAATGCTTCTGGACATTTCCATTCTAGAATGTCAGCAACTGCAACATAACCCAGTTTCCACTAGAGGATCAATAAAGTATATCTGATGTGATATGATTCTAATGTAGGTGCTTTGACAAAGAACATTGATTCATTTAATAAAAAAGATGATCATCTCTGGACTTCGACGATGCTAAATCACTGGGGTGCTCTTTTAATAACAAACTGCAGTATAATCTTACCCGTGTCTCTTTATAATATGGATGTATTAGTTCTGCACAGTGGAAGGCTTCGTCACATCTCTGATGGATGAATATCCCCTGATGCTGAGGAAGAGGAAGAAGCTCTTCATCCTCATTATCTGCTTTATCTCCTTCATCATCGGCATCTCCAACATCACACAGGTGTAGTTGTGTCCATCTCTGTGTGCCCTTACTCCATGTTGATTCTTGATATCAAAGAGCACTAATGTGTGAATGTATGACTATGTTTTATAAGAAGGTGGCAGTTTTAAAACCCAACACATATACACACCTGAACATTTGCAATTTTTTTTTCCAACACTCGGGAAAAGAGCCCCTTCCTGCATTATACATAATGACAAAACGATGTCACAACAACCTGCGGTGTACATTAATCATGCATATTTTATTCAATGAAGAGAGGGGTTATTAATATTCAGCTTCTAAAGCAGGTATTTGTGTGTGTGTGTGTGTGTTGAAATCTTCCAGGGTGGTCTGTACGTGTTCAAGCTGTTTGATTACTACTCCGCCAGTGGGATGTGTCTTCTCTACCTCGTCTTCTTCGAAACTGTGTCCATATCCTGGTTTTATGGTAGGAAATCTATTTTATGCAGTCTACGCGTACACCAAACATCGTGGGGTGAAATCAAATACAACCACAGCTGAAAAAAGCTGAGCTGGATAGAGCGGACTATATTGTTCCAAGTCACCTAATTAATCAAGCATGTCGATTTCATATATACTGTAGCTGTCCAACAGGAAATTACATCTATCTGCGCCCCTTTCTGTGATAAGACTATCCGTCCAATCAGCTTTGCTTTGTCCTTGTACTTATTATCTCCAGATTAAGACACACTTCTTCTTTGTATTCCTCTCTTTTATGCTACAGGAGCTGACAGGTTTTATAACAACATTGAGGACATGATCGGCTATAGGCCATGTGGCTGGTGGAAGCTTTGTTGGAAGTACTTCACTCCGCTGATCTGCCTGGTATGCTGTGAATGATGATCAATTTAGCGTCCATAATATGCGTTTTTCTAAGTCAAACCCTAGCATCTGCTTCCTTTTCCCTCACGGAGATCTATAAAGCTGTAGCAGGTGCCAATAGGAAGAGAATTGATGACATTGCTGAATTGGTCTCCTCTGCTGTGTTGGGATTTGTGCTTCAATTTATGAACTTTTAGGCCCTCAGGGAAATCTTGGCAATGCCTTTATTGTCTCTACTCTAGTGACAAAGGAAGTGTAATATTGAAGGACCCTATAGATATGGAAAATCAAGGGTTTTCTGACAAAATTAAGAAGTATAACTATGACATATAGGCTATAACTGGGCTAAATTTGACTGAAACGTGAACATTTTAAACAGTTGGTCCACCATTTTGATCTTCACTGAAATATCTCTGTTGTTGACTGTTAGCATGCTAACACTCTAAGCTAAGATGGTGGGTGAACACGGTAAACATTATATGTGCTGAACATCGGCATGTCAGCATGGTTATTGTGAGAAAAACTTTTTCAAACAATGTTACACAACCTAAACATCTAAACACTACAGTTTCACTGAGATGTCTTTCAACCAACATATAAATCACTCAGTGCTTGCTGTTCTCATTTTGTGTCTTGTTAACTGGCGAAAGATTACTGTTACATGGACTAAATACAATAATTGTGTATTGTAGGGGGTGTTTACCTTCAGTGCCATTGAGATGACCCCTCTGACCCTGGGGAAGTATGTGTACCCGATGTGGGGCCAAGTGATTGGCTGGTTTATGGCTTTGTCTTCCATGATACTGATCCCAGGTTATGTCATCTACATGTTCTGCGTCACCAAGGGCAGCATCAAACAGGTACAAACTTCTTGCAGATCTCACAGTTTGAGAGTTTTGTGCCAAGGACACTGCTATGTGGAATTGCTGAAAACTGAAAGTAAACTAAATAAACAGTACAGGCGGTAGTTGAGAGACACGGTGCATGAAGACAGGAGGTATTCAGACTGCAGTCATTCAGGAGCGTACAGAAGAGGTTTGGCTTGAGGCCAATGCCATTATCCTGTTTTTATTTAGGAAGGTATCTTTCGAAAGTAAACACAGCTTGCGACAGTTAATATTTTGTCAGCGTTTTCCTTGAATTAAACCATGTCAACTATGGCTATAAAGCATATTTCGTTCACTTTTTACACTATTAATTTGTACTTTTTTGTCCACCTAAATTTTCACGTCTGGACTCCTCTTTAAGAAAAACTGTTAAACTTTCAATTCTAATGTGTCTTTATCAGCGTTGGCGGAAGATGACAACTTCCCGTCAGGATGAGAAGCCATCAAAGCATGAAGATTTTGGCCACACAGGGAGCATGGTCGAAGCTCGTGTCTAGCAAGGATTGTTCAGGTTGAAATAATTCCCTTCTGCCAGGACCTACTGTAGTCAACACTGAAATTTGACAAATGGACAGAT
Source organism: Pholis gunnellus (assembly GCF_910591455.1). Lineage (NCBI taxonomy): Eukaryota > Metazoa > Chordata > Actinopteri > Perciformes > Pholidae > Pholis > Pholis gunnellus. Next base: position 11,931,917 of record NC_136549.1, on the reverse strand, counting down.
GGAGTCTTGTACAGCATTTTACTTTGATGTTTTCCTCGATTTCAAAGTGTGCTAAAAAGAAATCTGATGGAAATGATGGAAGAAGATGAGGCTTTTCAATTTTGATTAACTGCGGTAAAAGAGTGAACCGTGACTACAAATTGAATGTTATAGATCAGCATTGAACCTGTGCACGTATACCACATATATACCATTAATGTATAAATCTTCATTCTACTTGTACATTTTCTCTACTATTCAACAAAATCACTGTCTTTGTCTGTAAAGTTACCACATGTCTCGAATGTTGTTGTACAGAAGCATATAAAAAATCTGGTAAAACTTGATTCGAGGTGTAAAACTGTAATGCATCAAAGATGATTTGCTTGTTGTAGCTTAAAGAACCAACCAGCCAGCCACTGTGATAATTTGTCCAGCAATAAATATGTGGGCCATCCAGTTATATTTGTTGTCTTTGCTGATTGGGGAACTACAAAAAAAAATATTTGTATAGAATGTTAACATGATGGAAGTTGTACAGGCTATTTACCGTAGAGAGTTTCCCAACTAACACAACTTTAAAATAAGTTTTAAATGAAGTTGTATAATCTCAAGTATTAGCCTTCATAGCAGCTTGTTTGATTAGAATATTATGTGATCCTTTTGTTTTTTCAAAGAGGTGTTTTATACCATAAAATGCTTGGTTTTGTTAGTTTTGGAAATTATGAAATTAGCTGTATGAAGGATTTGTCCTAATCTTACTCCAGTTTATTTCATGTCAGTAAAAATATAAACTGTACTTGGTAACTCTAGAGATGTGATGTAAAGCTTTAGCCCAGCACTGGTAAAAGGTTGTCCTGTTGAGATAAACCCTGAAGATGTAGAGCCACGTGTGTTCAGAGCAGCACTCTTAATATGGTGAAATTATTAATACAATAATTTACAACCATGGTAAAAAGCTACAGGAGTAAAGCCCATGTTGAGAAAAGAATAATCCTTTTAAACTGCACTGACTTTTTGGCCACTTGGGGGCAGCAGAAACACACTGTTCACAGAACACTGGCATAATACAGTATATTATTTAAAAGTTACCTATTAATACAGAGTTTCTTTTAATTAATACATTTTTTAAAACTTGTTTCCCCCCTAGAAAACAGCTTGCTGTTGCTGTTGGAAATGCCACTGATGAGATCAGATATTTCTTAAAACATTAAAGTTGCATGCCGGAAACCAAAACAATCAGCCAAAAGACACTAAAACTTTGTAAAGTACAGAGTTAGGTGATAATAACCTCACGCGATCCTTTGTTAATGAAAAGATATTGATGATAGTTGATTTAGCCGTTTAGATGCTATGCGCATGTATGATTGTACGTTTTTAATTTAATATAAATTTGGTTCAAACCTGTGTTATATATGATACATTTTAATTCCACTTTCTAAAGTAAAATGAAAGCGTTAGCTGATATGAGTATGGGTTCATGGTGCAATGCACGTAAAACATTTTTTTTACATTTTCACAGTAAGTCTAAAAAAATAGACTGAGCTTGGCTTTAAATTGGTGAAGAATCAAACTATTACATCCAAGAACCAAAGCAAACCCTTGTTGTGAATAGACTTAAATCATTTTTAATAGCATGTTGATATACTGAAAGGACAGGTAGAGAGGGATTCAAAGCCAACTGAGGGACGTGATGGTTCATATCTGTTACACTCAGTTTCCACCTGTCTTCATCATAGTTTTCACCATAAATATGTCCACTTTTTGTAATTCTTTTTTTTAAAACTAGTATGAGCAAACACAGTGTTGAAGAGCCAGACAAGATCCACATATCATTCATGAAGCGGTGCACTGGTATGGCAGAGCCCTTTTATCAGTGTTTCAGTTAAGAAAGTTAGCCACTACTGCGCTTCCATGTGCTAGACTCCCAAAATGCTACATTGGTTTCCTTTCAAACATAAACTCATGATGTTCAGTGTGCCTCATATTCATGTTTATTGCACACACACAGGACGTCTATCTCCCAAAATGCTTACACACATTGTCAAGTAGGGAAAATTGTTTAACCATAAAGAAAGGGTTGTGAGAGACATAAGAACAAAAATAGCCACTTTTTGGCAAAATAGAAGCCTCAAATTTGCCATTATAAATCCATTATCTGTTCGAAGGGGTGTTTGCTTTAATCATTTTTTTTTCCAACCTCAAACGGAACATCTGTCATCTTCATCTCCTGCGAGCGTGCTCACAGCAAATTCAGTCATGCACAAAAAATGCTAAACCTTTGGGAATCGGAGTTCAATAGGCCTCCAAACTGATGGCATGCAAGAGAGAAGAATCACATTATATGTGAATGTTGATCCAAACAAATGCATCAGCAATCATACAATCATCCATCAGTGTAAAATCCATAACATCAGAACTTTTGATGTTATTTACTGAAATGTATTGCATAACCTTCAATGTTTTTTATCGCCACTAATATTATAAAAATTGTCATAAAAGCTCTTAATTAATTTTGAAAGCGCTATTTCTTTTTGTTGTGGTGAAAGATAATAACAAGAGAATTACCAAAATGAACGGGATAGAGGTCAGATTTGTTTTTGGGAAAGTCACACACAAACACACGCACACACATAACCTTGTACTTGTCCTTGTGGGGACCTGTTACTGACATATTGCATTCCCTAGCTCCTTACCCTAACCTTAACCATCACACCTAAATGCCTAACCCTGACCCTTACCCCAACCTTAACTTAAACTTAATTCTAACCTGAACGTAAAAACCAATTCTCAACCCTCAAACAGTCCTTTGAAGGTCGGTCCCAAAGTGAAGACCAGCCAATATGTCCTCATGAAGGTCTAAAACTGTTATTGGTCCTCACAAAGATAGCTGTACAAGTACACACACACACACACACACACACACACACACACACACACACACACACACGCAACCTGCAACCTCCGTCTTTCCACTGGGTGAGTGGAAAAGGACAGAAAGATAAGCTGGAGACCTCCCTACATTGCCTCTGTGATTATAAATCAACAAATCAGAAAGGTGGGGTCAGATGAGAGCAGAGTTAAATGAACATCCATTCCACAGTACCTGGTGGGGCTTATGTTTAAAAGATGGACGAATTCAAGCTGATGCAGTCGCTGACCTATTTCAGAATGAAGGTCGCGTGACAGGGCAATAGCATTTTGAAAAGGCTAAAGGTGGCTTGCTTGTCCTTTCCGACACTACTTGAACGTGGTATTTACAATCTAGGGTGGGGTGAAAGAAAAAGAGATCAGATAATGCATTCTTTTTGTCCCGTTCGTATTTAAAGCAGACAAGCCAACAGCACAAACAATATCATTAATGCCAGCATTTGCAATCCAAGCTGTGTGTGTGTGCCTCTGTGGTTTTTGCCTTTTTAAAAATGTCAGACTGAAAGGTTAGGAGGGAAGAGGAAAAAGTCACAAGGAGCTGAAACAAAACCTGGGAGTTGTACCGACACAAAGAGACAGTGTCTGGATGCTTTGTGGGTGGACCCAGTCTCGCATTTATCCACCGACAGAAAACACACAAAGGTGGAATATGCTTTACGCAAATCAGAATAAACACAGATGTTGACATTTAACAGTTGTAGCAGAAGCATCTTCAAGGAAATTCATGGTGATTTCCTGAAAAAAATGCAAAGAAGCGTTTCATAAACAACAGATGACAGCACAGTGTACATATATTACATTTGAATGCTGAATGGTTGTAGTTTGAGAAAAGTCCGAGAGTGGTTTCAGCAGCTTCAACGATTTCAAAATATGAAAAAGACTTTCCCACCATCAACATGTGGCAAGAACTCATGGGAAGCGTAGGCGATATTAAATATGAAGAGTAAAAGACAAACATCAACAGGACCATCCTGGGCCGACTTTTTGGTTTGGCAGAAATCCGTGTGATTGGTTGCCTTTATTTCCTGTCATACTTCACTGTAGAATGATCTATGGAGAGTGACAATTCAGTGTTTTCTGATGATCGAGAGCCACAACACAACAGAGGAGCGGATGTTCAGTTTTGTTATTCATTTTTTTGTGCTCCCTGTGGGAGAGAAGCGTGAAAGGACTATTTTTTTCAAAGCAAAGGAAGGAATTTCTTTTTCTTTCTTCTAGCCCTAGCGTTTAGTCAAGTGCAAAGGAGTCAGTGTTTAGTGGAGGCTATGTATTTTGGCACACGTTTTTCAGTAAGTGTCAACTATGCACACGCGCGCACATACAGCACAGTAGGCATGAGGTTTGGGATGATAAAAGCGAACAGAAGCGGAAGGTCCTTGGAGTGTGTCCAGCCGGCACAGTCCATTTCTGTCGTTGGTGGTGGTGATTACCGGAACTAGAAGGAATCCATCCAGAAACTGAATATCTGTGTTTTCTTTAGCAAGTTAAAACTGACAAAAAGTTATAGAAATTTGTTAAAACTACATAATATTTCAAAATACATGTGGAATCAAGTAAAATTTTATATATGCACTTTATTTCTCCTTTTCTCTTTTAAAACCTTGATTTTTTCTTTTAGTTTATTTTTTCCTTAAATATATGCATATAAGTGAGATTTTTTTTTTTCATTATAGCTCTTTCTGTATGTATATATGTACATTATGTACTGTTAAATAGGTAGAGAAGGGGGTGGGGGTTTGTGTGGGAGTGAGTGTTTCGGGGAAAGAATACTAATGAATTTATTTACACCATGCTCCGAGAGCCACTTGGGGTCCGGTGTAGACTGAGGCGGGGGTCGGGGGGTATATACTGGTGAGGGTGGTTGTAAGGCGGTGGTGGGGGAGGCAGCGGGGGCTGGTGGCCGTCGTTGTCATGAGAGCAGTCCGGCGAGCGGACCGGGGTGGACATGGCCGACTGACTGAGCTGGTGGTGGCTGTGGTGGTGATGCTGGTAGTGGTGGTGTGTGGGCGTTTGGCTGAGGAAGGCCTCCATGCGTCCGTGGCCGCTGTTGTCGAGCATGATGACCTTGACGATCTGCTGACACTGGATGAGTGTCTCGGGCCTCAGATCAGTCATGCTGACAGCCGGCTGGTGGTGCTGCTGGAGGTGGAGGTGGTGGACAGGGGTGCTTGCCGCTGACTGCAGCTGCGGGTGCTGAGGTGGAGGCGCCGGCCCATGGGTTAGCCCCTGGAGCCCCTGCTGGAAAAGCAGCTCCCCCTGGTGGTTAAGAAGGGCCACGCTCTCGGGACTCCGAGCCGTGCTGCTGCTGAGCTGGTACGTCTGAAGCCTGTTGTGAATTGACACCTAGTTTAGAAAACAGCCAAGAGAACAGCATCAAATGTTATAAAACTGGTTCCTCCTCTACAGTCCGTCAAGCCCTCTTTTTGCTTTTTTTTGGGGGGGTGGGTGGGGTTGGTGAACGCACAGCACACACACACACAAGGCATGCGTGGGGGCTTTGGTGTTGGGGGAAGTGTAAAAATATTGTGACTACTGCAAACTCCCCTCCCTCCACCCCACAGGTACTGGGAACAGTGCAGCTTGGATGCTGGGAACACCAGTGTGTGACTGTGGTCAGGAGGAGGAGAGTGGTGGGGAATGGGGATACGAGATTTGGTGTGACGCTACAGAAGGGGCCCGGTGGTTCCAAAGGGGACACTGAGGGCCCCTGTGTCTCCCTTCCAAACCACTGTTTGGCACTATGGTGACAGCGGACACAAGGAGACTTGGGGGGGGGGGGTCGGGGGGTAACCAGAACAAAGACGGAGGTCATACGAAGAAGAGGAAGAGGTGGAAGGAGAGGAGGTGAGCAGACTGACAACCACAGACGTCCACAGGTAACACTCATCAGAATACAAACCTCCATACGTCACATTTATTTCAACTCTCTATTCTCTGCAGACACTTTCCCTCTGTCAAAGTTTGTTTCTCTGCAGACAGTCTTCTTCCCTCAAAGTTTATTATCTGCTATCTGTCTTCCTTTATTGTTGGCTACCTTTCCTGAATTCTTTTTATGTCGCCTATTTTAAGGAAACAAGTCAGGCTTCCAACCCCGTTCTCAGAAAGCATATGCCAAAACAAAAATATAAGAAGCATTGTCATGCTATTTTAATATTTGTTGCAAGTTGAAAGCTCAGGTTAGCACAGTGTTTGTTAAGTAGAGTTCCAATTATTGGTCAATATAACTAAATGCATTACAATTCAATTGAGAAGAATCTATTAGGAGAGGATAATGACCAAGTGAAAGCAACCATTTGCATGTTTATCCACTATTTTGACCACAACAGCCTGTTTTTATGTTTAGCCAAATTTTTCTCCGAATTTTGGGAGATCAGGCAACTTGCATTAGCATTCACACAGCAGCTAATTGCCTTAAAAAGCAAGAGCAGTCCCAACTAACAACCCTTAATAATGTTATCTATGTTCTTGTCATTTTAATGCCTCATGGAAAACACATTAGAGCCTTATGTCAGGAATTAAATATCTTTTCTTTCTCCTATAAACTTACTTTTCATACAACTGAACCACATTCTCAATTACGTTTCCAGGATTATTTTTGCCATTTTAACACACGTGATTGAAGTTGTTCATTGAAACAAAACAGAAACGCAACCAAATTAATTGGTTAGGTTTAGAAAAAACTTCATGATTTGACTTCAAATAAGTATGTTTGTTATGTTATTTACTGACGTAAAATAAAAATAGGTCAACATTGACTTTTGTCTCCTGAGTAGGAGTCCTGTGTTGAACTTCTTCCCTGCATGGACTTTCGAAAAGTAATTGACAATACAGTTTTGTTTTAAACGAACGTAACTTTTTGGACACCATGCTGTTTATCAGTATCTTTCAAGTACCTAACTTGTTAAAAGCTATAAGTACCAGAGCTGTTTTTAAGTCTTTTGAACCGAGTGCGGGTCAAGTCTCAAGTCTTTAGAGGATTAGTTAGAGTCTGACGCGAGTCTACAGCTCTGCAATGTACTGTAAATGTGCTGACTAACTGTCTCCATAGTCCATAATTTCTGACTCAAGAAATTAGTTTTCAATTAACTTTTATTAACCTTCTGTTAGGATGTCAATCAGAATAAAGTTTCCCATAAAAACTCTTCAAAATGGCGACAGTGTGAATAAGGTCAACGGAAAATCACCTGCAATATAATGGACTTTCAATGTAAAGTATCTGAACTTAAGAAAGGGCTTACAGCGGTGTTCTCTCCTTCTCTTACAGGAGCTGATGTAACTCTTGTGTGAAAGAACTCCATTAACATTTGCTCCTATTCAATCTGCCAACCACTATTTCTCCTTGACAACTTGGCACATACACTTAAGAGTACAGTATCAATGAGCTCTGAAGAACTTTAGATAAAGAATGAAGGATTTCGCTGACCTGCTGTTGACTTTTAAAAGTTTACATTTTAAGTAAAAAACGTCTTTTCTTTCCCCGACAGAAGACCAAACGTGTCCAAAGTGTGAGATGTATGCACAACATAGTGCCCTCAAAAATGTCCACAGCGGAATGAAAAATATACACTACGATCGGTACACAAACTAAACAGCAGAGGGAGTCATTTCCAACACAGCTCAGGAAGTAAATCCGCCGGGCCAAGAAATTCATTTTAGCTATGTAACATTTTAGCTATGTAAAACCACAAGTTATTGTTCTCACATGAGTGCAGATCAAACAAACAAGATGTAAAGTAAAGTGTCATTTAGTGAGCTCCAGAGGTGCTGGTAGATTTGAACAGCTAGCTTCCCCCCTCCCCCCATGTTTCCCCTAAGCTAGGCTAATTGTCTCCTGACTTTAACTCCATACTTGTCAGAGAGAATGGCGTATTGATGTTTTCATCATATTAACTATTGATTTTATTGATTTGCAAGAGTCACAATATAATTGACTCTTGCGAGTTTCTTTTTCCAACAACAGCATTAACATTTGAATTTGTTTTCCTCCTGTATGTGATTTGGACGGTGTAGTACCCAGCTGACATATATTTGCTCTGACGAGGGCACGAGTGGGTGGATCGTTTGCTGGATGAGGAGAAGCTGGCAGAGTTTAAAAAGGGCAACTATATGCAGCAGTCTGTTTGCCTGTCATGTCTGTGATGATGGCTTTCTTTGTGTTTCCTTTTGCTTTGTATGTAAAAAAACAAACATATCCTTTTAAAAGTGTGCCCTAACACGTCACTGGTATTGCTGACTGACGGTGTGTTACCATGACTGTGTCTTCAAGGGTGCAAAAAAAACGTGATGAAAAGGATTTTGAAAAAGTGAGGGGGATGTGCGAATTACACCTTGACTGTGTTGAAACTCTTTAGCCACATTTAAACCACAGCACAGACTGCGCTGAGGGAGACAATAAAATAAAATTCTTCCAATTTATAGAAGCTTGCTGTGGGATTCAGTCATTCACGCCTCTAGTATGCGCAGGATTGTCTGTGTGACCCTCCTGCTTTCCAAGATAAATGTGTTTGGACAGCTAACGGCTCCCCACCAGCCACTGACATTTACTGCACACTGCATGGCAGAGAGGATGACGGCTGGTGAAGGGAGCTCAGACAACCTTGAAGACTGGCCTGATCATCGCTCCCTATTATGAGGACCCAAAGGCTGCTCAGAGAGCAAGAGAAAGAGAGAGCACTATGCATAAAAGAGCCATTGCACATTAGAAAAAATAAATATATATATATATTTGTTTATGTCTTTTAAATGTCTCTTGTGCAGCAATGAATGCACGTTTGCTCTTCTGTAATTATTGTGATTCTACAGGCAGGTATGGCTTTGAAAATGAAACCCTTCTAAAGCCATTTTAGTGCGATGTACGGTATATGTCCATTTGTTCGAACCAGCACCTGAGTACAGATTTACAGCCTGCAGTATTAAGAGTGAGCTGTGTGAAATTAAACAGCCACTGAGTGTCAACTTGACCCTGTCTGTTTGGTTTTTCACTCCAGCCCCTCAACTCCACAGCCAGAGAAGTGACGAGGGAAAGGTCATCTGATGCCACTAGGATGGTAATTGCAAAGCCCCATGGGTACCGTAGTTCAGCTTGCTCTATTGCTTGCATGAAATGTTCGCACGAGAAGTTTCCCCCAGAGAATCTGGCAGAGGGGTGGAGAGGTGACGTTTCTGGGTCAAATGAGCGTTAAATTTATCCGCCCGCATGTTACTGTGTTAATTAAGGTCTTGGTGCGTCACGTGGGTACACACACACACAGACACACACACGTAGTATATTTATTCCACACATGTCCTCAGCTACTTTCAGCAATGATGGCTTCTTTCTTTTTTTACTATTTTAAGCACCAGAAAAGGAGTCAACAATTCTGCCTGAGCTTGTGAAACTAATTACAACCTATTCCTTTTTTTAGATATTTAAGCCTCTGAGTCTGATGTGTTTTCTGTGCATGGGTTATGATTTGATTAATTGTATTAATTTCCACAAACACACCATCTTTAATTTTTGTACGGCAAAGTACTTTTATCTAGTTTGGGTGGGTTACCTGACACACTCGCAGCACTTTACCCAGCAGTGCTCGTTCTCTCATCCACTTCTGCTTGACGCCTCGAGCCCGAAAGATATGACTAGTCCTGAGGTTTAATCCTATCTCATCCTACCTTGATGCTGACACCCTGTACTGACTTACCTGTTATTTGGGACATGGCCCTATAACTAAGTACTTACCTCTACTGCATTGTGTCCACTTCTTTCATCTATCTCCTGGTTTCCTGGACGGAGAAAAAAAAGGAGGGAAAAGAGACAGAAGTGGCAGCAAAATGTCTGTAATTTTATCCTTAACTGCTTAATAAAATGTTTTTTAAGTGCAAGAAATACACTTTAAAATAAGGCACTTCATATCAATCCAACCAACAGACAATACATACAAGATTTGTTAGACTGTAACACCCTCTTTTTAAAATATAAACGTGTTTTTCCAATTCAATAATTCATAAAAACAGCAGTGGTTCAACTTTAAATTAATGCAATTGAGGACAAGGTCTCTTCAGTGGGTCTTAAAATGAAAAAGCGACGGTGTTCACACACTCACACACACCTGATGGGGAGCCCTGTTTGGCGCGCAGCTCTAGCTGTGTGCCGTTGTTCTTTACTGAGTGTGTCTTGGCTCCCTGCTGCTTTTCCAGCTCCCCTGCAAAGAACAGAAGACAAAAATTATCCATAATTTACACACCATGACAGAGCGCAAAATAGGTAGATAGACAGGCGGTATAGACGTAGATGGGTAAGAGTAACAACATTAATCGGCATAAGTCTACTTTCTTTAAAATCTCGTTGCCTTCCCCTCCCACTCTCTCCTCTAATCTCAAAACACAACTTGCCATCTTACTAATTACACTTCACACTTGATGGTAATTACGTGTCATTTCCAATCATGATGACTAAATGTTGTTTTGTCTCCAACACTGCACTGCATTCTAATTCTGAGCTGCAAAACTGCCGGATGCGACCTTAAAGCTGGGGGAGGCAGGTTATTATTGGGCAAAAATTCCATCGTAATCTTTCATCATATTGTAATTCAATGGGCAGTTTTCTGGAAAAGCCCCTAAGCCCCTCCCACAAGACGAGCAGGGACATATGCACACGCTTCATACAGTAACTTGTCATTCATTTAATTTCAGAAATAGACAGAAAATGTTGCCAGTAAGAGTTTAGCCTTCTGCCAACCGTAGTTGTCACGCAGAAGGCTAAGCTCTTAAAGATGGAGAGAGAATGACGCTCGCCCCAAGCAACTGCCGTAGCCACCGTGAGGCTAGCTCAGACTCTCTTTTGGGTTGCTTTCCAGCGTTGGCAGTTGTTGCCATTGCTGGAATAGCGATTTCCCCCCGCAGGATATGCTGCCGTTGAATCAGGCTGTCACGGAAGTGCATGCACATCTGCATTTGTAGTACAGCCAATAGGAATTTCCCTCAGATCGCAATGCAGGAAAATATGCACCTCCATATAAACAGAAGCTGTAAATTCTCCATCCTATCTCAAAGAGGGAAAGCCCAAACATAAGTGTGCCAGCCGCAGGGATGTTTGCTAATGTGCCAGCACCACAAACCCCTTGGAGGAGAAAGGATGATCTGGTGTTTTTCTGTGCAAGTGCCAGCAATCATTCTTGTTCTAAATGTTGTTCCCGTCTTTGCAAAAAGTTTTTGTGTGCATGCATTTTCAAGAAATATGTCTCAACATGAGTTCTTATTTGCGTGTGTTGTTTTAAATTGCGCACAGCTGTCTATCCTGGCTCCACTCTACTGACATAAATAACTTCCGTCTGTCAACCACTGCTATGTTGTTGCCTGCTCTCCCCGGGCTTCTGGCCCTCCCTCTCTGTGAAGGCTTGCGTCAAATACCAGCAGGGGAGGCTCTCTTTGAGGCCCACTGGCAGGAGCCAGGCTCCGGATACTCTGGTTCTCCGTGTGGGTCTAAGTATGCACATGTCTTATTGTCTGGGGAATTTCAAATGCACGCAGACCCAAACAACTCAGATGCCAGGCCTCTTTTTACCTTCAATTTATTGCCCCCCTGCCGTCTGTTTGAGCTGCAGTGCACCAAAGATAAGAAAATGCAAAAAGGCTGTCCGCACCTACACAAGTTAACAAATATCACAAAACGAAAGGACGACTTCTGACTCCAGTGTACTATCTGAGGACGTATTGATTCCCACACAGCGTATTTTAGAATCCACTGTAGTCTCCCATTTTCCAAGATGTGAGATTATTGATTTGGTTCAAAATGTGACGCTGGCTGCATTGCCAGAGGAGGATTCTCACACACATTTCACTTGATGGACCTTCTATGTCACATACACCCAACTAACTGGCAGCCTCCAGTCTAATGTATGCGTCTCTAATCTTTCATTGTAATATGGGGAAAAAAAACCATAAAGACAGACACTTACACTCGATACGTATCTGCTCCATCTCCGACACCTCCGCGATTGATTCCTTCAGGTCTTCTACAAATTTGAGCAGCTCCTCAGCACTTTGGGCACAAAAGTTAAGTACCTGCTTTTTGTCTGAGCCAAAAGGTGAGAGGATGGTGATGCCATGAGGGTAGTCTGGGGAGCGCAGAAGAGTTGTTGAGATAGGAGTAACAAGAGACATTGCAAGAACAGTTTGCAAGGAATCAGCGAGTTTAATACGACAGACATTAAAATACCTTTGAATGTAGATTTGTTTACTCATTCTTTTCTCCTTTTTGGGAGATATTGTAGGAAAACACTCAATTGTGCATGCAGTGTGGACTGAAGAGGGTTGGGATGATTACATTTTGAAAAGTAATTGCAAAGGCATGATTCACGAGAAGCTTTTTTATGGGAAAGTCATCACAAATATGAAAAATGAAGCATTAATACAAAGAAGTTAAATATTTAACGTATTTCGATTACAGCCATAACTCCTAAACTCCTTGTTTAATTCCCCTTGGAGGTACTTTTCTCTGTTTTGTAACAGTCCAAAGTGTCTTTCACAGCAGCTGTCTGCAGTGAAGACATTATGACTTACATTCATTTTCAAACAGGTGAAACTGCATGCCAAGTAGGCCCATTGCTTTGCAGAACGTGTAGGCTGCAGAACTCTTCTTCTTTGGGCAAAGCTTCAAGATCTGCAAACAACAAGAAACCAGAATAACGGCAACAATTTGAATGACCGAGAGCTCAAGTGTTCGGAAATCTTTTTTTAATGGTCCACAGATATGTATAACAAAGCTCAGAGCAGATAGAGTCTATATTAATGTGCAATATAAGTTTCAAAGTGTATCCGATTGTGTGCTAGAGCTCTTTGAAAAACAACACCATGGCGAGCTTATGTCAGGATGTATTTAAATGTTACGGAGCTTTTTCATCGAATGACCTTCCAGATAGAGAAAGATGAGGCGAATCTGTTTTTGCAGCGCGACCGTTGGGCATCATTTACCAGGCGAGCCGTGTTAAACCAATACATCACATTGACACATTAAAAGCTACTCAACATTTTCAAGCTACTAGAACACGGGCCACATTTAAAGAAAAGTCCCCATCGCTTTAATTTTGCAGTAAAGTCTTTCAGAATGTCTGTCCCACTCTCAACGCTGTTAGGAGAAAAACGTCTCCCTGGAATAAATCGCACCGCTAGCTTTTAGTGCCAAATGAACAGAATTCCATTGTGATGCTTGAAGATGACTCCTTTCACCTCTTACTTCAAAATTGTCCTTCTAATCTCCCGTTCCTGCAGCTATACCAATTACTTTTATGCTTAAGCAGAAAAGGGAGCGGGAAATAACAATGCTTCTTTTCCTTTTGCTGCATTTTGCTGGCCTGATATCAACATTTGACATAATTATGAGAGTAGTTAAACACTTTGGATGAATAACCCCTACGTGCCTCCACATGGGCACATTAATTATGCCCAACATTAAACCTTTTATAATTCTCCAATCTACACAACTTTGGACCAAATGATTAACTTATCTGTGCTGTGAAAAACTACTTTATTACTGGCGCTTAAAGCTGCTCTGTAGGGGACAGATATTTGCTTATGAGTGCACTGCAAAACCGCATTTACTATCTATTATTAAAAGAAAGGGCCGGAGGGGACTGACTGATGAAACATCGAGGAAGAGAGGGAGCTCACAGTCGAGGTAGGTGATGGTGCATTGCAGCTATAAGTGTAAAATAAGCAGCTTTAAACATTGACTGTTTGCAGCAGAAACAACACTTTTTGGGTTGGTTATGAAGATACTGAAAAAGTTTAAAAGAAAAATATGAATTATTACTCTGAATCTGTACTAACCACAATGAGATCATTGAAGAGGAAGACTTCTCTCTGGTGTGCCGCCTGTTTTTGGGCCTTGTTGACATCAGTCACCTCAAAAAGTCGACTGCAGCACACCAGTCTCCTGTGAGGGACAGAGAGAACCTGCAGAGAAAGACACATCCAGGTAAAAGGGAAGCTTCAATCACTCCGATGAAGTGTCTCAGAAGCTTGAAAGTCATTTAAGACCGTATGAAGGAAAGACTTTCCCATCAGATAAAACATTTCCCTCAGCAGGGGAAAGAGTATTAAAGGGAAACCGGGAGACTTTTAAGACAAATGTCTCTTGGCTGGAGTACTAGACATTATTCACTGGGGTTAAAAGCTGAGACTGAAGTATCACAGAAAGAAACGCCATTAAACACAGTTTGCTGAGACAAATTGGTGAAATAAAGACTGACCTTAAAAAAAAGAAGAAAAAAAAGAGAGAGAGAGATAGGGATGAGGCAGGATGTTGTTTAAATTGTGTTCCCCTGAGGAGAACATGGGCATACTTGCAGGTTTACATGATTCTTTACTTTTCTGGGCTGGGGTTGCTCTTTGTAGTTTCACTTGCACTGAAGTTTCTCACCTTTCTATTTGATTAGATGTGAACAAGCAAAAAGTCTCATTTTAGTATTTGAGGAAAATTAAATGTATGAGCAGGTTTGGCGATGCGTGCTCTACCTACTTTGAGTAAATAGAGATACCTGCTTGATGCTTACTTTTAGTAGCTGGAGCAACCCTAGAGTAGGAGTAGAGCAGTCTTGCTCTGAAAGAGTTCTCCTGCTGCAAGTCGCTCAAGCAAAACCTTTTATGAGTTACTGTCAAATTGAGTGTTGTATTTTTTGCGATGTACGTACATCTTGCCGTTTAGTTATTGGCAACTAAAGACAACAGTTGGAAACGCTACACTTGGAGGTCCATAATAAAGTTGGTGTTCTGTATTTTTACAAAACACTGCAGTTGTGTTGCTGGAGGCCTGGCTTCTCCTCTTAGACCTAAGTGCTTTTCGATGTTTAAGCAGATTACACACTACAAAAATGGCCGAGACGGATCAAATCATGTTCTCACACTATTTTCTCTCTCACTTGTCTCCATTTTGGATCACAGTTGTTCCCCACTTTGGGATCAAATAGATCCATTCGTGGGCCTCCGATCTTTTTTTGTTTTTGTGCTTTTCCAATTTTAATTCCCTCTGCTCCCTGGGGACTATTTGCAAAGCGGTGAGTACACACACACACACAGCCTCTTTCTCTTTCTCTCACGCTCTTATCTCTCATCACTGCAGGGTCTACAGACTCCCGCCCAGCTGGTCAAAGCCAGCCTGCTTTCTCATTACACTAATGTCAGAAACATGTAAAGACATCATTAGCTTGAAATGCCTTATGCATGTTCGACACAAAAAAGGAAATGTGGAATTGTTAGGAAACAGTTTGACAAGAGAGTTAGTCATGAAATGAACAATATCAATTGTATGACAAAAGAACATGTATTCTACAAATCGTATCCATATCGAATATTTAAGGACATTTAACCGTAAAACCGCTTGGATGTAAAATCACTTCATCACATTCAAGAAAAGTTGTTTTATGTCTTTGATCAAGTCATCAAATATTCAGCAAAATCTCTTCAAATGTGAACCACTCCCCTTTTGCATGTGTTTTAAATCCACATTAAAGGGACTCTCACACCTGCTGTTACAATAATTATGAAAAGGAAACTTTATCTAAGTCTTTTTATGGCAGACAGCTGCAGCAATAGTCACTTCCTGTCACAACAATCCATCAATTGTTTTGGCCATAACAACACTCCCTCTGTCATCCTATGGCTACTCATCCATCACTGAGACACACTGAAAGGCAAAAGCCCCCCCAAAAAGCTCCAATCATCAGCAATTTTGATACACTGTATATATTTCATGAATAAAGGATAAAATAAATACTTCCCTGAACTGTTGAAGCCTTTCAGTGTTGTGTGTGTGCTCACAAAGCCCATACCCATGAATCAGTGTAATCAGTCAATTATAAAGTTAAATATGTCAGCCTGTGCGTCTGACTCTTACTCTTACTACTTGTAGTCTAAAACACATTCAACTTTGCACAGAAATATTCACAGGGTGAATGAAAACAATAGCCACAAGTGAATATCTGTAGTGGACTCTTAACTAAAGGACATTCCAGTGTTTAAAGAGTGGTTCAACCACTTACATTACTCATGTGCACTGACCAACCTTTCAACCTTAAACAGTTGAAAAAAAAGACTCTTAATGATAGCGGTGGTTAATGACGTATCCAGCTGGAGTGATGACCTGAGGTAATGATCGCACTGCTGATGAGACATTTAATGGCTAATAAATGTGCTCTGCTCACACAACTTGGAGGTGGTATTGATAAGGCCTTGAATAATTAGTATGTGGCTTGGCATGCACTGAGTGACATGTTTTTCTGCGATTCATCTTGCTTACTATACTCTAGCAAGCTAAGAAGACGGCAGATGAACAAAGTTAGCGACTAGCTGGGGAACATTGTGAAGCATTTAGCAGCTCTTAATAGCCAGATATTTCCCTCAGGAGTTGGTTGAGACCAAAAACAGAGGTTAAAAAACACTATTTACAATTGTCAGGTGGCTATCTTAACAATTTGTAAATGTTTGATACACTCCCCAAAGTGTCTAAAAACATCAACTAATGCAGGTTAAAACATGGTTTTAGTCAAAGCAAAGAAAAGGTAAGGGTTTGACACGTTGTACTTTAAAGGGTAAAGGAATGCATTACGTTGAGAGCCTCACAAGTATAGAACAAAAGTGTGTCTGTGTGTCCTTACTGTTTTCATGCCTACGATGGACTGCTCAACCTTGGAGACGTAGGTGACGTGATCTTCGTTGGAGCGTAACTCCCTCAGTTGTATTCTTTCATAGATTCCCACCACCATGTCTCGTGGGATGTCTGCTCCGTCATCCACACCTAAGATGGGAACAGGCCGATTACACACAAAGTACACACATCACTTTTAACATACATATTGTGCCGACGCACGTTTGTTTTGCCTCGTTATTTGACTTGAAAAGAGTGGAACAAAATCCAATATTCAGAGCAAAGGAGAACTCTGTCTCTCCTCGTCTGTACTTGAAATTGTGTCTTTCACTGTCTCCATTAAGTAATGACAGAAGGCAGTGTGAGACGAGGTTAATTGGCAAGTGAAAGGTTAACACACGCAGAAGACTTTCTGTCTGGAACACAGTGCAGTTCAAGGCCGTGGCATTTTCGACGCAGGTAGAGCTGCATGTCATTAGGCTGAAAGGTTGCCCTCGAGATGCTCCCCATTATATCCGCACAGCTGTACCGTGCTGTGTGGTACATTGAGTTTCCAATGGGGCAGGATGTGTTTGGAGAAAATGAAGCCGCCACAAGTGATGGCGGTGACAGTGAGGCACCCTGGGACACCGCTGAGACATCGCTGCACATTATGGAGTCGGAGGGAGTGGAGTAGATGTCCGGGGGGGGGATATGTGTGTAAAGTGTCAGATAAATAAGTGACTTTCTTTTTTTTTGCTGAATGCCTCTTTACTTACACTCCCAACGACTTCACTGCTTTATGTCTCTTTGCATGGTGATTACAGTTGGTTGGTGGTCCAGACTGAAATATCGGAAATATTGAATGGATTGAGATGCCATCTTGACATCCGTGGTGCTCAGAGGATGAATCTCAATGACATTGGTTGTCCCCTGACCTTTTCATTTGGATTTCACATATCATGTGAAATATCTTAACATCGTCAAGATGGATTGGTACTATTTTCTTACAGTCATTCATGGTCCCCAGATGATAAGTCCTACAAACTTTGGTGATCCCCTGACTTTTCTTAAAGTGCAACTTGAGGTTGTAAAATAAAGCTGTATGGAACACATTTGTTTCCCAGGCGATATATTACAGTAACTTTGGTTCCAAGTGGCGCCATCAACATGTCAAAAATGTAATTTGTCTAATAGTTTGATTTATGACTAAACACCTGAAAAAGTGAAAAAAATGGTGAACGGAACTTAGTGTAAATCTGAGACCACCCTCTCTATCCAGTAACTGAGACACTGCAATTTGCATTTTTCAATGAGCTGACATAAAGGATTAATTTATGGCGGAGGCTGGTTTATATTATGTTGGGATAGCTTTGACACCGACTTTGTCTGTTTTTAATTGAGATAATGAATGTTCTATGGTTCTTCATTACTATTGGTTTCTGGTGCATAATTGCATTTCACCTCAGTCAATTAGTTGATTGAGTTATTCTTCCGTCGGTGTGTGTGAGAGACGTGATGGAGAAAAGAGGATAAAGAATCAGGGAGAATACAAACAAGGAAAGACGGCTAAATAAACAGACCAAATTGTATTCTGACCGAGACAAAACAAGATAAGAGAATGCATAGAGAAATGGAGAAAACATAGTAAACTGAGCAGAAGACAAATAGAGAGGCCACGAGAGAGTGGCATATTACAATTTGCATAAGATGCCAAAATTGATTTCTCAACTTAATCTAATTGTGGGGAACAGTCTGGGTGAATCTATTAAAGTTGTTCTGCATCGACCTCAGCGTTCCCTGATTGATTGCGCAGAGGGAGAGCAAAACTACGACGCTCCCGTCTCGTCCTCAACGGTCGGCGAATGAGCATCTGTCTGCATACGGGAGACAAGAATTACAGGTGCTTTCTGTCGGCGTCGCTCTGAGTTGTGAATGCATGAAGCAAGGCCGGCAGGGATAGAAATATTACCGTATCTTTTTATTACCTGAATTCATGCAGGGGAGGTTTGATTTAACACAGATCCAGACACTGTTGGACACTGACTCACTTTTCACTGATTCATCTTGTTGAAGGATTATTGAGTATTACTGATTTTTGTATTCAAACTATTGGGAAATAGTCACAAAATAATAGTAATAATAATAATACTCAGAAAACCTCTGATGACACACAAGCACATAAACACACCTAAAAACGATCCAACATTACATGAGCCGATTATGTCACCTAATTACTGTCACTTTAACTCCCTTAATGAGCCTCTACAGACAAGCTTACATGCTGTGTCACTTACCCCGTAGGTTGCGTATGAAGTCCTCCAACATCATCTTGCGGTCGGGCTTGATGTTTGGACTGTACATGTCAGTGTTGAGCAGAATAATGGCAAAGGCCAGGATGAAGATGGTGTCTGGGTTGTGAAACTGCTGCACCACATCGGGGTTACACATGCAGTAGCGCTGACTGTTGGTGTGAAGGAAGTAGAGAAAGAAGAGGGTGAAGTTAGAGAGAAAGAAAATACAGAGTAAAGAAAGTGGAGGGTGGAGGGATGAAGGCAGGTAGTAATATATGTGGGTCATGTAGACATGACAGAGAGGAAAGGAACAGGAAGGTATGGTTTTGGAAAGAATAGGTGAGGCCAGTTTGAGGGGATGACAAGTACAGAGAGAGATGAGATAGAAAAATATATAAAGCACAGGAATAAGAGGACAGATAGGAAAGGATAAGATGGGAAAAAGACACTAAATGCATCCTTCAACACACTACATGCTGATGAATGCCTTGTCACGAGCTGAGCATCAGAGTGTCGCACAGAAATAAGAGTTATGGCTTCAATTTTTGCTCGTGGCTTCATCTGAAGCTGTTTGCTGCCTTTCAGCAACAACGAACCCTCACAGCGGTTGCTCTGCTCAAACGGTGTCTCTCTGTTTCAGCACATTTGTCCCACTGGATTGGATGGTTATATGGCTCGTGCACTACCACGACCCACACAACCTTCACCGAGCCGCATTTAAACATCCTCCAACATTTATGGGCCTGCTTGCTGGATTTATGCAGGTTGTTACTGTGACGAAGAGAAGAAATACTAAGTTTGAAATATGAACATCTTTCCTTTGGGTACTTCTGCAAAAGAACGCGACAGAGGCCAGGCTCATTCTGATGTAGGTCCCAAAAAAGACAACATACACCCGTAAATATAAAAGGTTTAGAATGGAAATGCCTCTATGTTTTGTGGTTATGGTGGACCGTGAATCTAACAGATTTGCAGACACCTACTTCTGGTGTGTGCTTCAGAAAGAAGTGCCCAGAGGAGAGAGATAATTTGTTTCTCTGTGAAGTGCATGGACACTTCCTGGTTGGGGAATGAATAATACAATACAACAGCATCTACTGTGTGTGACTCAGACTATACAGAGTAAGAGGAGAATGAGAAGGTGTGTGTGTGTGTGTGTGTGTGTGTGTGTGTGTGTGTGGACCCTGTGGGCTCAGTGCTGGCGTGTGTACTGTAATTGTTACTTTAATAAGTCATTATTTCCATTGGGGCTGTAGCACCTTTTTGCAGACCCACTGAGACGCATTATTGGAATCTAATATCTAATATGGCTCTTGTTTTGGTATATGCACATTATTATGGAAACCAGTTTAATCAGGACTTATTTGCTAGATATTCATCTATATAAATGACGAAAATAACATTTATATTTCTGGTATTTTGTTTTTTTTTACTGAAGAGCCTCTGATTTAATTGTGTCCCCCCACTTATAACTGTAAACAGCAGCGCTTTCACATGTGCTTGTGGTGTACAGTATTTGTTTTAGCCTCTATTTGTTTAGGGCTGCACACCGATGCTTATTCAAATCTCAGTGTCTGAAACCTGCGACTCCACAGCAACCAGCAATTATCAATTTGCCTGTAAATCCTTATAGCACCAAGCAGTGAAAAGCCTCAATTTGTGCTTTCTAAGTGTGCTCTTACTCTGCACAGACAGACATCGACAAAATGACGAACCAAAAAACAACAGCAAGGCGGTAAAACGACAAAAAATTGCCGCTCAGCGAGTGGATTTGGCACATGCTGCCGTCTTCCAAACTAATTTCATTTTTTTGTCACAGATGGCTAAAGATGGGGCAATCCAATAGTCATTATGTACTCTGTGAGGATGGTGCAAGATTATACATGTCGCATGATCTTTATCTATAACAACCATAATAGAAAACAGAGCAAGTGTTTGTGACTGCAGGGTGAGTAAATAAGGATACTACACTGTAATGCAGACATGAAAATATAAACTGAATATATATATATGCAGCGTTGGGAGCTGGCTCATATTTGCTCATTCATTAGCACACTGACGCAGCAGATACTGAGGCTGCTGGCTGTTTTTCACTTCTCCCCTCTCTCTTCTCCACTGCTGCTTCAAATCCTCTTCACTTACTTCGGAGATTTCTCTCTTTCTCTGTGTGTGTGTGTGTGTGTGTGTGTGTGTGTGTGTTTGGAGGCATATCAAAGCCCAGGAGCAGGGGAGGCAGGCACAGAGAGGCAGTGGCGGTTACGCAACGCTGGTTATTTATAAACCGTCCTCCCTCTCTCCTTTTTCTCCCCTTCTTTCCTTCCTTTTCCCAGTTTGTGCCCCCTCGCCCACATCCCCCCTGTCTCTCTCTCTCTTACTCCTGATAACACGCAGAGCCAGCCTGATGTCCAAGCCTTACCAGTGCCAACCACTCTGCCCACTGACAATGCTGGCGCCTTTTCTCCTCATTGGACACCTCGACAGCAGTGACAGGTGGTTGTTACTCCAGAGGGGCCGCGGCAAACAGTTAGCATTAACACACAGAGCCACAGCTGCACTGCAAATTGTCTCCCTGCCGCAAATCGTGGCTAGAAATGACACGCTCCCTGGCTGTAGATGGGGACTGCATTGTCAACATTTTATTGTAGCAGAAAGGGGGAAAAAAAAGTGTGTTTGTTGAGATGAGGCAGTGTGACTCGACTGCTGAGATCATACCTGTGTCACCAAGATTCATGCGTATTTATGTTCACATGTTCAGTCTGTGATTTGTCCATTACTTATCGGGGGCTTATGTGTGCATGTCCACGTGTCTCTCTTTGTGTGTATGGCTGTGGATTTGTTTCTGATTAAATCTTGTCATACTAGGTTGTTTTCATGTTCCCTCTTTGTGTATCT
This sequence comes from Pholis gunnellus, assembly GCF_910591455.1. NCBI lineage: Eukaryota > Metazoa > Chordata > Actinopteri > Perciformes > Pholidae > Pholis > Pholis gunnellus. The sequence goes on along the minus strand of NC_136549.1, from coordinate 11,910,221 downwards.
GTCAGGCATACAGCGCTCTTTGATGAAAAAGAGACTGAAGCCTGAGCTCACGGCTCACAAATCACAAATTCACATCTGTACCTCCTCAGCACGCCTTCACAACTTGATGTAGGCATATTTCATGATCAAGCAACCTGTGAATTGCATCTTAAAGCCCTGCAAGACAAGTTCGGCCCAGAGGTAACGCTTGAGTGACAGTGTATCATTTCATTTTTTACAACCGCTCAGATATCAACACATTTGCATTACAGTACAAAGTAAATGACAACAGTAGGACAAATGAGGGATATTTTGCATGGTAATTATTCATATCTGACTCCCTCCCTGACTCTGCACAACAATGTTTCTGAATATTAATACTTTTGTCACACTCATGGTCAAATCTCTTGCATGTGCGATATAAATAAAACAATATTATTAATCCATATCTGCCAATAAATCCCCCTAAATGCTACATGTTGTTCCTTAAGCATTGCATCCTGAGTTGGTTGAAAATGCTGTCTTTTAACTGGACAATCAGGGAAGAGGTTTAAGGAACGGTTAGAGTTCAATACAAGAAAAACATACCCAAATTTAGATTTTGGAAATGTCCGCTTATGTGCAGAATACTGAGAGATGAACCCAGACTGCAGCTACCGCTTTTATAATTACCTAAAGGCCTCGATAAGACGTTCCACCTTCTGGGCTTCTCCCTGGACACGAATGTGGGCCTGAAACTTCCTCAGCGCTTCATCCAGCTCCATGCCTGAGAAGTCCATCTCATCCACCACACAACTGTTGAGCAGAGTAAGGAATGGATGGAATACGGAGGCCGCAGTGGAAAGGAAGACACAGGGGAGAAAAAAGGAAAACATTAAAATTCAGAGCATTGGTGGATGTACACCTAAAGATAAAAGTCCACTCATCTGCCCCCCAGTCACAGCACCACTCTGCTTACTGCAGCTGTTAGCCACGCACCAGGGATTAGACTGGACCCCGGCTATCTTCATCGTGCCACAGCCGCCAAGACACACATGCACACGTAGACGCTTACAATCCCTCAGAGCAGAACATCCTCCCTATTACCTGAGAACCCCGGCTTAATGACTTTAATTAAAAAAGCAAAATATCCTGCCCAATGACTTCAGGTGGATAAAAACAACGTGGGCAATTTGGAGGTGAAATGAGGCTTTGAAGTGAAAGGTGACTTCAGGAACGAGTTGGAGGGTTTTAAAGTTTCCCTCGCTTTGATGTGAGGTGTTCTGCCGAGGTACAAAGTGGAATGATAATCGAACTATGAAATTAAAGTCTTTTTCAACACCCTCATCTCCGGCTTTCATGCGGCACTCCAAACCTATCCGCACTGGCTCAGGATCATCTTTGCCTCGGTTATTATCAGCCCATTGATGGTTCAAAGAAAGATGATGCTGCTGATCTCAAAATAATTTTTCACAAAAATACAGTCGTGATAATTTCAGTTTGTTGGACTACAGAAAAAACTCTGGAGTACATACACACACACACACACACACACACACACACACACACACACCACATGAAGATGGATTACTGTGAACAAAGAGGGTTACTGAGGTGGGTACTTGACTGTGACACACGCTGCTCCAGCAGAAAAGAGACAGATAGCTGAGTCTACAGTACTTCCCGACGCATCGCGTATCACGACATGAGATCACTGCAAAACCTGCTAACAACATAAATACCATGAAGTGTACCATGAGTATTACAAGAACTACACCTAGCAGTCTTATATGTTTCACTCCAGTCACCACTACTGCAACTTGACAAACAGTATGACTAATACTACTACTACACTTCTGCCACCACTAGTACTATTACTACTATTTGAGACCTACATAGGTCTACCATTACTACTACTTGTCTTATGTATGCAACTAATATTACCTGACTCATTCACTTCCCCTTTGAATCAGTTTTCCCAAACCCTCCCATTCAGACCACTTTATTTTTACTTTCTCCCTCATTTCTTTCCTTCGCGTTCGAAGAACCAAAAACCAGTGCTCGCGAAGAGACACGCTGAGTCTCGACCGCCCCGGTGCCCTCCTGCCTCCAGCGGAAACCAGTCAACATTGCTCTCCTCCATCCATTCCTCCCCTCAACCCTTCATCCCTCAGCCCCCATCCTCTTTCCAGACCCTGAATCCAACCCTCTTACGTCATCATCGCCACATTTCCATATGTAATACTATTCTAAACGCATATTTGGTGTTGACTTTATTAGTTAACTGCTATTAGTACAATATACTGGAAGCTGCTACTTCGAACACATACTAATACAACTGGCACTTTGATAATACACTGTGTATTATTTTCCACTAGTAATTGGATTTAGAAAACCTAATCAGCCTAATGCTTTTTAAGGTAAAGCTTATAGTACACAGTGCCTCTGACTTGATCACTCCCTTGACTGCCGAGCCTCTCTCATCGCCCTCTTCATGACTCACTTCCTCGCACCACCACCTCTCTCTCCCCCCTCTTCCCTGACTGTCACTCCTTGTTTATGTAACGTCAGACGAGATGCTCTCTAGCCTAAGTACATCAGCCCCTCTCCTTCCTCCCTCCCTCCCACCTCCTTCTCATACACACTCAAACATAATAACACACGCACACACGCACTTCGCTGACACACAATGTGTGTATACACGCACTGTTATCACGCATACACTTTTGTTGATCTGTATACTGTACCTGGCAAGGGGATACACATCACATCTGTCTGCATAGCAGGGCTTAAAGTGTGTGCTTACAAAGCTCAATGGCAGGTACACACACGCGCACACATAATGCAAATAAAAGGAAACAGCGGACCAGATGGAGCCATATTTTGAGCAGCCAATGAGCAGATGACAGTCTGAAAACAGATTTTGTTTTTCCTGCTAAAGAAGTACACTACATTATCGGTAAATGGCTCCTCGGGGTGCCACATTTCTTGGAACCCAAATCTATAACCACAATTTGGCTTAATTTACTCGAGACGTTTTAACTATTGTTGTTCATGCTCGGAGGAATGTGAAGAGGGTGAGGCACAGCTTGATAGGGAGAGGAGGAAGATTCAGGAATACAGGAGACAACATGATGGAGACACACAATGCATTCACACCCTCCCTACACACACACACACAAACAGAGCACATGCTTTCACACACTCACTCACACACACATTCGAGCTCAATAAATCAACATGAGAGATTTTTTCACATTAGATTGCAATCCCTCACCCGCTCTCCTGTGACAACACTTTATGGAAAGTGCTCTCACACACACTTTGCACTCTGCTATCAGGTTCCTCTTCAACGTCACTTCCACTGTATGACTCCACTGTAGGAGAACATACACACATCTATATGTCCCAATGTCACCTGCGCTGAGGTATATATCCGCTGTTTGAGGCATTAACAAAAGCATATCCTGTTAATCCAATGTATTTGGAGCCATGACGGCGTCCATTTAAAAGTAATATGGATATTACATGAGGGCAGCCTGGGGTGAACAACTTGGCAGAGTGCTGTGCTGTGGGTATGTCTGCCCTTGCAATGACTAAAAGTGTGTTCTAGGTTTGATAACTTGGGACAAAAGAGAGGATAAAAGAAAGATCTGCGGTACCTCCTCCGGGTTGATATGCAAATTCCCAAGTAATTGCTGAATGAGAGAATGTAATAGAATAAAAAAAGACAATTACCGAGATCAAGTAAGGACGTTCTTGAAAGATAGAAAAGAGAAAGAACTTCAAAGAAAAGAATGCCCATCAGGTTAATGACCTGGAATGAAACTTACAGGGGGGATGTGAGTCATGTGTGCACGTGTGTCTTGCAGTGTCTTCACATGTATGTGATGAGTAATAAAATAAGGAGGCATCTCTAACCCCATTGCTTTAATGTGTATTTTCTTTCCCTTTTATTTTTGTTCTGCTGTAAAGAACACACTGTACTGCATGATAACTGATCATAAAGAGTGTTACTCAGCCTGTGAAAACATTTGTTTACTGTGTTTTTGTGGCTGTGGCGGAGCTTATTCGAGTCTGAGAAAATAAACTTGTTATCTGAGCTCGACGGTTTAAGAAAAAAAAAATGGTATTGGCTGCATTATGGGGGTTTAAGGATCCAGCTATTTTAAGTTTGCCCTTTAGGGACTAAGAGTCAGGAAATCTTAATTATCCAAGGATTTTTAAAAGGCAAGCTCTGGCCCTCAAGCTTGTAATTTGAGAACCCTGGTAAAACCAACTAATGAGGTGCATCATGGGAAGTATAGGATCCAATGCTTTTGGAGCTTGCCCCATATACGAATTTGGGCATCTGCTGTTTAAATTTTTAATCTGTCTCATGTACGTCTCCCACCTTTTTCAAGGTACAATGTGATATCACTGTTGTGCCCCATTAAAGGCACAAACTTTAAATTAAGGTGGAGCACCTTGGTCGCAATTCTAAAATGCCGACTATGTGGAATCAGCCAACACTATGGAAAAGTGCTGTACACCAATGGAGGATTCAGTCTTTAACTACATATAGTAAGCTCTAATATGACACAGTTCTGAGTTCATTAATGACTTCTTCCTAACTTTTTGAAATGAAAAAGTAAATGCAAAAATCCACAAATATCCCAAACAACCTCTCCACATGGTTGGAATGTATTCTCACACACAAGAGTGCTACACCCCATACGCTTCAGTGCATCTCCCTATGTGATAAAAGAAACTGAAAAACAAATAAGGGCAGAAAAGGTCTTTTCAGCTTGTTATCCTTCCTCTACAATTCTGTCAACCTAGATTTACAATTGGAAGCGATATGAGGGCTTATTTGTTGGATGATGACACATCAATTTTAGCTTGTCTTCAGTTTGTTCCCTAAAATGAAATATAATAATCCAATGTCAATGTCTGCAAAAATAACAGCTTTGACAAAAGTGGTTATGATTTAGGTTTCGGGGAATCATCTGACCCCAAAATGGAGTTGAAAACTGTATCTTATCAAAGTACATTGGGCTCAGGTATCAACACGACTCCACCACCACTATATCGTGACTAGTAAAGCTAAGGATTTTCCTTGTGCTAAATTCTCTATTGAATCCAGTCCTGCAGTTGACCCCGACCCCTGATCTCCCAGAAAATGAAGGGATTAGTAAGGAGAATCCTCTTTTTATGAGGAGCGGTAAATGATCCTAAAACGCGCTCAAGTGTGTGCTACTCACTCTAGGACATCTCTGTTGAAGGGCTTCTTGCTGTTTCCGAGGAACTCTCCTATCATCTGTCGGCTCAAGCCCTTCCTCTGTAGCAGAAAGTGGGCAACGCCGATGGGTGTATCTGGGATGAAGCCTCGAGAGATCAGGAACTGAAGGCCCTTGTCCGGGTTTCTGAAACAAACAAACCAGAGTAAAGGAAAGGGACTGAATGAGCGAAAGGAGTCTGTCCTAAATACACACCAACACAAAGTAGATCCTTTATTTGCTTACTATTCATTTATTCTAATAAATGCTGAGAGAACATTAAGGACATTTCATAATACATTATTTCTTTAAAAGCTGCATTGTGGTAATAAGAATCATGGTCGGAAAATGTCGGGTTGCTTATTGTGCATACCTGCGCGGTGTCGGTGAAGACTGCTAAAAGTGATAAAACACACTGGGCACAGGCTCATCTGTATTCATTCCCATGCTGAATTACAACATTCATTAACAACTGCTAAACAGCTTGACACTCTGCTAAAATCAGAGGACACTGCCAGAATCATAATGTCTGATCTGGGATGCAGCCTTGAATCCCTGTTTATATGCACACAGGCGCTCCCAGGTAGACTGGAATGAAGAGGGTCAAAGGTTTGCTTTAGTCAATGTTGGTGACTTTTATTTGTATTTTTCATTACTTTGATGACAAATTGATCACTGTGATAAATTACGTCTGGCGGGCCTCTCCAAGCTGATTTTAAAACCACACCAAAAAATTGATATCATCCATTGACTACCAGGGGAATTGTAAAAATCAACCTAAAAATGTGATATGGTTTTGAAAATAGGGAACTGCTGCTTCAGCCTTACGTTTTCTGGTATGACCTGCAGCTTTTGGAGTTAGCTAATGTTTGCAAACTCTAAATAGATATTTTGTGTAGCTGACATCAATAAGCGCTAGCGCTACTGTTACACGATATTTACGCATTCAGAAATTGTCCCTTGTGGCCACATTAGCTGCTGTTTGGCAAAAGGAAAGGCTCACTTTGAAGCAGGACAAGGTTTTTATTGTTTTTAAAAGGTTTTTTTCTTTTAATAATGTATGAAGGAGGGTTAGCTTAATGCATACAGAAGCTGTTCACCTACATGCACAAGGTTGTTTCTTCCACTATAGTTAAAACATGCAAAAACCATCGGCGCGATCATTGATATACAGACATAAGCTAACACCGATTTTATGTGCGAGTAGTCTATGAGAGCATCCATTTGGCTGGACAACGAGGAGTGCTTCCATGCTCACGCCTTCCGAAAATTGCCTAAACATCTCATTGGTTTCCATGAATCACTGCTTTTGAAAGTCATCTCCTCTCCTATGATGCCATCAGTCGTCTTGCTGATAGTTTTCAGCTGACTGCATGGCAGAAGTTACGTATGAACAAGGGAGTTATATCGTAACTATTTATAACCCTATTAGACACAGAAGAGAATTGCTCCAGGGAGGCTACCGCATCAATGCCACAGCTCTCCCCTCTCCAGTCTCCATACAGTGTTTAAACCACAGCCTTTACATAACAGAGCAGTGTGTGTGTGTGTGTGTGTGTGTGTGTGTGTGTACCACAGCTAATGGGTTTATAAGGCGAGGGCGGGACAGAGGGGAGAGGAGAGGGGATAAAGGGCAGGATAGACGGAGGAGGCTGGAGGAAAACCAGACAGAGCAGATGTGCGGGAATAGGAATGTGAGGACAGAGAAGGGGGGGGGGAGGGGGATGAGTGAGGCTGGACTGCCTCACAGCATCTGCTGCGACAGCCTCAGCACACACTCTGTTTCTGGCTCGCCCTCTCAGCCGAAGGTGATGTCTCGCCAAACGAATTTGGCAGATATCGCTCATTTGATGTTTGTCCAACAACAGACGGATCGCACATGGTGATTATTCTTCGCATGTGGGGGTGAAGATAGGGAAGGAAAGGGAGGAAATGATGCAGGATTGATGGATTCTTAGAAGTGATGCAGAAAGAGACCGTCCTCATCGGACAGTCATTAGCCCATGTTTACATCTTTTTTGATGACATGGATTGCCTTAACAACCTTAACCAAATAGCCTTAGTCTCCGAATGTTCACAAAACCTTTGTCATAGAGGTGACACGTCAGAAAACACTGAGTTAATGGAGCAACAGTGCAACATAATGAGACACATGCACACAACAGAGGAGTGAATGCAAGAGACAGGACCCAGAAGTCACACTAAAGTGACAAATCTCAAATAAACTACTCCATTCAAAGACCTCTTTCTTCCTCACACACACTTCTTTTTTCCCCATCTTGGACTCCCACCCTCATCATAAATACAAACTTCCACTTTTATTGGCCCTTTATTTTAGATCCATTTCAGAGGTGCACAGGGGCCGTACCTCAGAGCTGTGCTTTATGGCCCTTACAAGTGCAGCGTGTTGCCTATGCCTCCAGATGCAAACATTTCTGTTTCTAACCAGTGATAGATTGATGGTCGGTTTGCGCCGCTGTGCATTTTTCTGAGTGGGAATACAATTGTGTGCCGTGACTGTAAATACTTCAAAACATCTGAATCATTACACTAATGGGTTCTTGCTGTCTTATGTATGCCCGGAGCCCTGTCACATCAACCCTGCAGGCTACACAACACAAACAGCACACCCCTTGAGATAACACCCTGAATAAACATATCCATCTTAACCCCAATCGTTTCCTTAACACTAACCAACTGCGACAATTTCAAGGGGCATATCCTGTTGTAGGCGTGTCATGTATAACTATGCAGCTGCAGATAGACCTACTTGACTGCAGAGTGATAAAATTACCCGGATCTACTTACTATCTTCCGCATCTATGGGCCCATAGAGCAAGCGCGCTAGCGTTTCCTTTAACTCCGCCTCTTTTTTAAGTGTTCGCACTGGGAATCCAATGCAAGTCAATGGGAAACAAATCTTCTTGCGTATCACATGACTGACCCCGGAAGTTGTAATTCCACGGTTTGGCCAGTACGAACGTTTTCTTCAAAGCCCGACGCTCTTCCTGGGTGCTTGGTCACGACGCATTGAAATGTTACAGCTGACTCCACGTATATTTTGATGAAATTGTAATTTCTCCTTTTTCAAATCAGCTGAGCGACTCGACAATTTGACCATGTACCACCTGCAGAACAACTGCCGAAGATAAATTAGAAATGTTTTCTCTGTTCACCATCTGGATTTCAGAGTTGGTAATTATGTGCTGGGTCATTTAGCACCGAGGGCAGAATGTTGATGCGGGCGAGGTAAGTGTATGCACAAACAAACACAGACCCGCACATAGTTTTTCACAGAACTCTCTCCTCCTGGCGTCAAGGTATCCCTCTCGAGGAGTTGGGAAGACTTCACTGATCTGCTGATCTTAATTAGCCTTCCCTAACATATGCATTCAGATCTGCCTCTCTGACTCTCTCTGACTCTCTTCACACTTATCTCTTATGCCACCTTTTATTTAATTCATAGAGCTCTGCTGGTGCTCCATTTTCATGCATGATGGGGAGTCGGTGTGATTCCCCCGTGAGCTGCTCTGATGTCAACGCTTTCACTACATGTCTATTATTTCTGACCCAGTAGTGCATACATATCCATCCGTACAAAAAGAGCAATATACTCAGGAATATGTCATTTATGGCACACCTCCTCATGTAGCGTGGCCTTAGATGTGTGTGTGTGGGGGGGGTGGGGTTAAAGGGAACCAACAACGCCACCTGGGGACTCACACCGCGGGAAATATAAACTTAACAACCCTGATATATGGTTTAGAATTTATTAAGGGCACACAGATTCATTACCGATATTTGGACAGAGACGTGTTTCGTAAAATGAACATAATATTTATTAAAGGAGTCAATGAAAATCATCAAAACATGCAGAACAAGGGAAAAACAGCCAAAACATGCAAAGAAAAACAAGTCAAACGGAGGCAAAACAAGCAGATAAAACAGGCAAAATGGAGGCAGCAAAACATCAGCAGGTGAACCACAGCACCAGGACAGGGGCCAAAAGGGAGTGAGGCCAGGACCACAGGTGCCTTTTAAATGCTGGCACTAATTGGGGGGCGGAGCCTATAGCCTGAGGGCTGCGTTCACAACCCTACACTTTCTCTGAGGAGCGTTCCCGACTGCACTCACATCCTCCCCTTCTCTGTTGAAGGTTTTCTATCAGCTCCCTTGTGTGATGGCAGTTGTCCTTGACACACTATTCAATGTAGCCATTGTTATTCCATACACTCTCAAGGTGGAAACTTTATCAAGCGCTCTCTGTCTCTCGACCTTTCACCCCCCTCTACCTTTTTGTGTCCCTTTCGGTTCCTCTCTCTTGCTTTTGCACTCCATTTCCATTACCCCCCGTGTCATTTTATTCTTGTGCAGGCCGCTGCACACACACACACACACACACACACACAACTTCAGACTTTTCCTCTCTTTGATTTGCTTTCTCCCCAAGGTTTCCTTGACCACCTGCTGCAAGACAAACACACACCTACACACACACCTACACACACACATTACATTACCTAAATGTGTGCATATGTGTGAGCTAGTTTGTCTGCACGATGAAGCAATGCCCAAGTTTTAGCCCAAAGCAAACACCACTGTTTAAGATGCAAAGGATACACCAGCGCAGGTATTAGAGGGAGGATGTGAACTGGTGGAACTAATAAGCCTCAAGCTTGATTGCCCCCTCTCTCTCTCTCTCTCTCCCTCTCCCCATCTCTCTCTCTTTTTTAGCACTTCCTTCCTCATTCTGTCTCTCTCTCTCTCCTTGTAGCCAATTTATTAAAAGTCAGCTTATCTTTCAAGGTATTTGATTTGGGGAATGAGAAGAAGGGATGGCAAATAAGTTTCATAGCTTTTTTTCTACATGTCATTTTCTGAAAACTGGGAGTTTTCATTAAACAGTCATTACAAATATGTGCAGTCCTCACTTCCCCTCTAAGGATATGGCTCAGATACAATCTGAACAAACAGATGAATGCTATAGCCAAACGTTCTGTGCCTCTCCAGCTGCCATTTAGAGTGACACTATCAAAGTGGACGTGTCTTGAAAACTAATTGTACAGCGAATAGTAAAAATAGAGTGCGCCAAAGTGATCTTTTCTTTATGCTATCTGACAGGGAATTCGTAAGTAGACTTGCGAAGTAGACTGACGTTGAAATGTCATTAAGGTAGCAGAAAGCCCTTATGTCCTTTGTTTCTACTCGTGTTACTTTAGACACGAGGATATTCTGATGTATAAATCATATTTAGAAAGAGAGGAGTAAAGATGCCAGGGTTCAAGTCTCAAATCATAGCTTGGATTTTCCCACTTTAATTTTTATTGTTTTGGCTGTGGTTTTTTGGACCTAAACTTAAACCACGGCTGTTTCAGTTGGCAAACCATAACCCTAACCCTATAAGTAGTTTTACTGCATTTTGACAGTGCTGCTGATGTGCACAGGGGAATGAATCTCTAATTCTTTATCGAAACAGGCGAGTTAATATCTGATGTTATCTGCTTCTAGAAATAATAACAAAATAATATAACTTTATTGCAGTTTTTATATAACCCACCTCCCTCCTTGCCATTCATGTTTTTTTCTTTTCTTTTCTGTATTTTGTTTTTATTTCCCCTGGTAATTATTTCCTCTCCAGTAACTGCACAGCTCGTTCCTGCTCCTCTTGTTTTCAGTGTCACGCTCCGGCATTGAGTCAAAGTTAATCGGCTTTATTGTGCACTTTTATTGCGCTGCAGAGCTTGGCAGTGAGCAAAAAGATAATGGGTGTTCATGAGCTCCAATCTTCCAAATTTGTATTAGATGGCTTAATTGGGGCAATATCCTAACAAAATCTTGTAGTGGTTTTGCACCCAAGGGAACGCAATGTATTCCCTGTTGAAAGCGGGATATTTTAGAGAGCAAGGAGAGCTTCTACAGAAATGGTTGAGGTGGCCGTGACAAAAGAAACTTGGTTTGAAATGTTAACACATTTTTCATTCCAGTTCCTAAGATGCCGGTTCACACAGTGCTGAAGGAACTTTTAATTACATTCACGACTCGCAGCAGAATGACTAATGAGAATTTTAGGCTTTGTCGATCGTTGCCATTATTTTTTGGGATCCACTCCTCATGTATTCCGACAAATTGTTACCCAGCAACTCCATCGTGAGATCAGTTAATTTATTAGGAAACTGTATGTGGGGTGTTTGGGTCCTTTAGGGTAGGCTTTGGGTGAAAAGCTAATAGAGCATATGGTAAATGTCCTCATTTAAAGATTTCTTGCAAGTGTGCTGTTGGCTGCTTAGGACATTGTAAACAGTCATGTGGTTACAAACCTTTCTAAAAGGAGAATTTAAAGTGTTGAACAAATAAAATAAGGGCTGCTTTTGAAAGATAAAACAATCTAAAATCAGCACCCATCTTAGATGTTGTTCTGCCATTTATTGTACGATGTAAATGTTAACATAAATTAACATATGCGTTATGTAATATGTAGAAAATACATATTTTAGAGCTTCTCTGAATATGTAAGGCTTTTTTACATCACGGCATGACAACTAACTTGCAGTCATAATTCACCAATCGTTCCATTTTCTACAACAAAACTGAGTGAGTTTGACACACATCTCAAGGGGTCAGTGTTTCTCTCAACAGATCAACAGATTTAGTCAGTGCTGGCCCCGTGCACTGTTGCAACAGTTTGTTTTTTTGCCTATCTCTCGCTGCCATGTAACCACCTTGCACCTGTCTGGAGCGCGTCCTGCAGTTCTTATCTGGTTTTGACTTTGTCACTCTTCACTTGGCAGCGGGGGGAGAACTGAATTCACAATGGCTCAAAAGCTGCAAACATAAACAAGCTTTCCGAGACAGAAATGCTTTTCTTCTGATGTCAATTTGTGAAGCCACAGTGGGAAATGCAGCGGGAGTTGGGTTAGGCCTAATAGTAGGATACAAGAGTTACCTGTATCGCTATGGGTTCCTGGCATCTAAGGCAAACTTTGAGATCAGCAGGTCTGTCATTCCCCAATCGCATCGGTTAGTCTTCAATCTAAACTGAAAGCTTCTTCGCTTGTGACATTTAAACATCCTGCTTGAAAATACGAACAAGTATGTGAGCTAAGAAGCTAAGTATTTATGAATATATTGGTAGAACAAAATAACCAACTTTAGGCTACACAGCAATACAAGGACAATGTGCCATCAATATTAAAGACATTAAAAAAAACATTAAAAAGTTCACTGGAAAAAAAACGTTCAACCGATGGAACCATTTTTAGCTTTAGTAGCTACGTAGCTACAGCTGATATTCTTCCTACCGTTATCTAAAATGAACGACCAATTGTTTCAAACATCACAAATGGACTTGAGTGGCAAATCTGCCACTGTCAGCATCCCCTGCATTATGTGCTGGAACAAAAAGCTTGACAGGCGGAGCAACAATATCTATGGGGTGTGTGGATCTTATCCAAATGTCATTTCCACCTTGTCTGGGTTTGTCTGTTTTCTTCACTTCACTCCTGTTCTCTTAAAAATCAGTCCCCACGCAGCTCTGTGTCTCAATAATTCATCCCAGTTTTGATTTGTCTTTCTGAGAAGAAAGAAGACACCTCGGATCCAGCTTGGGACTTGGGCTTCATTCTGTTTGTTCTTTCGGCACAATGGGGATCTGTGAGGAAAAGTGCTTTTCTTTGCTCTTTCGAGTCCAGAGAGCCACATCAAACTTCAGGTATACTGAGAGGAGGGGTGGAGGTACAGACTGTTACATTAATCTCACTGTACAGTATTCTATCTCTTCCAATATATCCTATCATTTTTCTTTTAATCTTTCCAGTAGTAATCAGAATATATATTTAAATTAATCAATTATTCCCAAACGCCATAAAAATGTCCGGACTGGCTTTGTGTGTGAAGAGATAGTTTTAAAATCCTACTCTGGCATACTTTGGAAACAAGGCAGAAAGGAGTAGCTCACCAGTTTTAAAAAAAATAAAGAAATAAAATGTTTAAATCTCTTTGTGATCCTTCATTTTTGGGCAGTAAATCATGACAATGATTCAGAGGTGACGCCATGAAACCGCAGCCGGATTGTAAACACAAAAGAATACAAACATTCAGTGGCTACTCACACATTGAAGAGATTGAGGCCGATGCGGTAGAGGCGTTTTCGCATGACGTCAGTGGACAGCGTGGGTGATTTACAGCTGGCGGGGTTCTCACAGTGGTAGCGTGGCAGGCTGAGGATCATGGCCTGCAGTGCCTCCTTGGACGAGGCTTCAGATGTGGAGCGTGCCTCTGTGGACGTGCTGCTGCTGCTCATCTGCTCTGAGCTGTTATCTGCAGTCTCGGAGCTGCACCTCTTGACTTCCAGGGGCGCTGCCATGGGTGAGCTCCCCAGCAGCGGTGGAAAGACATGAGGGGGCTTTGTGGGTGGTGGCAACACCACCATAACTTCCTCTGGGCTTTGAGGAGCAGCCATCTTATCCAGAGGGGTTAGGAGAGGCTGATCCTCCTCCCCCAGCTCCTCTTCACTCGGTGGAGGAGCAGGGAACTCAACATCCTGCTCGCCTTCTTCAAATTCCGATTCTGGGGGTGGCGGGGGCTCTTGTGGGGGCGGTGGTGGATCTATGGGTTCGACTGGGAGCTCTGCAGGGGGAGGAGGGGGTTCTTGTGAGAGGCCATGAGAGATGTAGATCGGAGAGGAGTTCGTCGTTGTGGAAGTAGATGTGACAGTCGTGGAGGCTCCTTCTTGTTGGACGCAGCTGCCGAGGGTGACGGTGGACGATTCCATGACTGAGGATGAAACACGGAAGTTCTGGCTGTCGAACTGCACCGTCACATCCCGGAACGCCATCATCAGCTTGCTTGCGCTTCTCGACAGGTCACTCGGGTCCAGTGGGCCTTGATGAAGCGTCGACTCTCCCTCAACGCATCCTTCTCCTCCATCTCCCCCTCCTGCTGCTGCAGCACTGAAGGAGTCGGCACCGAACTGATAGGTGCCGCCTTCTTGCAGTGAGCACATGGTCTTCAGGCTCCAGTTGCTGAGTGCATCGTCTATGGACTTTGCCAGTGACTGGACCTGTTCAGTGAATGAGTCTTCCAGGTCGGTCAGGGAGCCACCAACTGTGGCAGGCAGAGATGGCGAGCGCACCAATGGGATGCCTGTCAAGTTGTAGCCTTCTGCCAGGGCCCGCTCAGCAGAGAAACCCTCTGTGTTTTGCACGCGGACCTTGCGCAGGGAGATGCGTCGAGGCAGACGACTCTCCAGTAGCGAATTGCGGATCTTCTCGAAGTTCTTGCTGAGCTGGTACTGGCGGAAGGCAGTCTGGATCTTGCAGGCAGCACGGCGGGAGGTGAGGTGGCCACCGTATTTGTGCTCTAACATTTCGATCTAAAAAAAAGAGAAGAAAGAAGAGAAAAGGAAAGTAATGAATTGCTGGAATTTCTGTTGTGTTTTTTTAATTCATTTACAAGAAGCAGCTAACAGCTTATAACCTGTAGGGGCAATCTGCAATTATTGAGAAAATCACAACTGTCTCAATAATACATGACAATTATGGCTGTGTATTGATTAGAAATTGCAGAGCAACCACAAGATACACAGAGATCGGCAAGTCAAAACATTGCCAAGGACTCCCATAATCCGCTTTTTCAAGGATGCTTATATTTATGAAAAGGTCCCTTTTAAAAAAAAAAAATAAATCATTATTCTCCTGCCTGTCACTGTGGTGCATGGAAGATGAATATGGCATATGAGTTGAATGTCGGTGTGAAAAAAAACAGGTAGAGTGATGAATGGGATAACTGTGGAGGGAAAATAAAAACAAATGAAATTCCCAGGAGAGAAAAAGGGTTGTAAAGTCCAATTTTAGTAAGAAGCAAGCTAAATTTAAATATTAAATAATAATATCCTCACATGGTTCAGTAATTATTTTCTGCATGCAGGCCTTTTGATGTGTAAACTGAACCTGCATACAGTTTGGTCAAAGCCACTGTTTGAAAGAGAGCACAGTAAGTAAGGCTGACTCATGGCGTTTGGTCAAACTGTTCACTTCCTCGGCATATAAAACTCAATCTGTGAGAATTCCATAGAGAAGTCCGCAACTTTAAATTGTCTAAAACTGAACAAGCCATTAATCTTGCCTGTGAAAAATTGCTCAAATGCTGTGGGAAATAGACAGAGATGTAATATCGCCATTCTTATCAGGCAGCAGCTCAAACACTAGATGAGACCTCTTTGAGTTTCCCAGAACAATCGGGGTGTGGGTATCTTTGGAAGGGCCCAGAAACTGCTCTTATCTTCTCCAGTAACTCTGAAACCCTTTTCATTCAGACTAAATCAATGACTATAATTCTGTTTCTGTTCTAACAGTATCAAGGGCACGAGTGTGGAGGAGGATTCAGCTTTGAAATAATAGCAGTGTCACCTTCTGTCATTTTACAAAAAGAATTCTATGCAGTGCACATTAAAAATCAGATTTCATTCTGGGAAATAGAAATCCTTGCTATTCCCTGCCTCAGTGTTTTATTCAGGAGCTGGTTTTCTTGTATTGGGGTGATGTGTACATGAGGATTAAAGTGGCCCAAGTAAAATATCCGTCCTGTAAATTCAAATGCCATTGAACAAACGGTTACAGCCTCCACGAAAGGATCAAAATGTGACTTTCAGCTGCTAATCTCCCTTCGCTTTAGCACTGGACAAAGTCACCCAACCACCTCCTGATAGGCTGTAATGCCTCGAGGGTTTGCAATTTGTGATAAGTGGTTAGTTCAAGATGCAGCCTCGGCCGTTGTCACTGGAGGAAGGGAATCACATACAAAGCTCTTTAGAAAAGTGGAATGACACTGAAAATCCATCTTATCTCCTCCATTTATATTTCACTGCAGAGCCTCTGCGAGCAAAGTGAGACGTACTGAGAATATCAAGGTGGTTTCTGAATAGGACGCTGGTTCGCAGCTCTACTGTCTCTGCTGATGGCGTCCTTCTCATTCGCCGTCAACTCTGACTGGCCAAGCTCAGCCTGAATATTTTTTTTTAAATCAGGATTGTTCTGTGACTGTGCTCTGTGCACTCTCTAAATGACAAGGTTAGCCTTATCGCTCCAAAATATACCTTGTGTAGCTTCTTTTTGTTTCTTAAAAGACAGGCACAGAGGTAATATGATCTCATTACTTAGAAAGGTGTCCATCATCAAAACAAATTCTGCAAAGAGTTCCACTGCAGAGGTGCCCTTGGTAGTGAAAAAGGGCCATCAGTGTGGCTGCGTGTGATTAAATGTGGCAGGCGAGCTTGTTTGTTTTGCCTTCTGCGTAAGCAGGTTAGGGGACGATGAATAAAGCATTTGGGTCGCGTTGCTTTCTTTCTGTCGGAGTGTGTATCTGATACACTTTGCCACTCAGATTACAGCCACCAGTACGAGCTGGGACATGATAGATGGAGAGGAAGAACACAGTAAAAAAAATGGGGACAGGATTTCATGCCAGTCTAAGATTGTGTTGGGACTACAGATGTAGATTCTGGTTCAACTTCTTTGTTGGAGGGTTTTTTACCATCAGAATGTTCCACCAATTTCTACTGCTGTCATTACTTACAAAATACATCCAATATTCACTCTCTTTTAGCTCGGTGTTTGGTCTCTAGGGAAATATCTGACACTTTGGCTGCTAAATGCTTCACTATGCCTCCCGGCTAGTCACTAACTGTGTCTGTCTGCCGTCTGCTGCTGAGCAGGTAATGTACTGTGGGATTTTAGAGCTTTGTTTTGCTGAAAACTCCAAAGTTGCGAGCCAACAGCGAATCAATGAGCTGAAAATATAAGGGCACGGTCGCACGTGCTCATATGAGGCGACGTTCACGCTGAAGGTGGGCGGTGCTTAGTGGGGTCAACCACTCACACTTCTTTGCTATTTGTTAAGGCTAGGACTTCACCAAATTTGAACTCCACGTGATGCGAAGATGCAAATTTAGCCGAGGGGAGCTGCAATTGTGGGTGATCGTCCTCTGCAGGTTCATTGCCTCCCACACTATACATTGTTTTCATGTTGTCATGAATACACTTCTCCATACAGAGCTTGACTCAGAGCCTACAGGTGGATGCTGGAGTAGAGGTGGGGCTTCTGTTTGATGATTCTTGTGCTATTACAGACTGATATGTATGGCCACAATAATCATGGGATTAAAGAAATGTGCATGCACATCCCTAGCTGCCACTTGACCACTGTACAGAGAACTACATGTAAAAAAACGGCAAGATAAAGAAACAGCAAAAAGATGGATGATCAGAGCACTAAAGAAACAAGAAAACAAGTGCATTGATGGGAAGGTAAGAAGATATAGAAAGAGGTGATGAGACGGATGGCCGCGCCAAGAGTGGCACTGCTGAAAATACCCCACATTAGCCGACTGTCAGTTCTACCTCTGATCACTTCACCAAGCGCTGATGGAGAGAGATTATTCCGGAGAGGCAGTGCTTTGAGAGCACAGTGATGGCACTGCTCTGTTCCACCGAGGTCTAAATCAATTTTGACGGGCAGCTCGGCACCATGCTGACCTCATGTTCCCCTTTGAACGAGGGGGAAAAAAGGGTGGAAAACAAACCAGTGCAAAGTGCTGCGACACTGCAGTGTGCAATTCTACAGATACTTAGAAATGGCAAGATACTACGGAGAGGAAAAGGTGTAATTCTTTAATAAAGGACGAATAAAGGCGAGGGCACATGGAAATATCTTAAATCAAGGACATACAAAAGGAGCAGATCTCTAAAACGTGTGAAGTCAAATAGGCTACACATCCACAAAAAGGGGGTTTAATATGAGAACAGATATTTCTGTTAATGGTCACATTGAAATAAAAAGGCAATGCGAGTTGCAGGAGCAGAGGCAGATTTTCAGATATCATCAGATGGTGATGGTGGATATCGTGGCTTGAAATATGGGACTTTTTCTGTCTATGTATGAAATATTAATACCCAGAGGCTCTGGAAAAGGAATCTGTTTTAGTCTGGCAGTGTTTGTGCCTTAAATAAAAATGTGTCTCAAAACAAAAAGGTCAACCAAAAGCACAATACACAGCATGTTTTCTTTATGATTTCAAGGAGCATATTTAGTCATGTGCCAAGATGTTTTTCCTCTTTTCAAGCCTTACGAGATTACATATCATGTAGAATACTCATTATTTATAATACTAGCTTGTGGTAAAAACAGTTTGCTTGTTTGTCTCTGAGCAACAAATTAATGGAGTTAGATGAGAAGCGTGGTAACGCTCAGCAGGAGAGCTCATAAGTGTAGTTCCCAAAATGTCACACTATTCCTTTAAAAAGAAAAATCAATGCCACAGGACACATGACAACATGGCTGTCCAGAGGGAACAATGCACTGCATTTCCTTTTTTAGCCATAATCTTTTAGTCTCTCCTTTACATTTGTGAGAAAAGGCTGATGTGTGTAAGTAAAACAGCAGCTTATCAGATCTCACATGCTGCAGAAATAAGGGGCGAAATGCAAAAAACACGATTATTAGCCTTCATGCACACTGTCTTACAGCACAGAAACATCTGCATGATTAATGAGATGATTATATAACTGCAAAACTGGGACACAACTAACGCTGACTGTATTACAAGATGAGGATGACAATAAAAAGACTTGATGTCATCAGAGGATGGGGATCAGTTAAGCTGAGACATCATTGACCAAAGTCAGTTGGTGAAAAAGGTCAGCGGTTACTGAAAGACTGAATTCTGACGCAGAAAGAAATGCAGTCTCATCAGCGGTGCAAAACAACATGAGATGGTATGGCAGCAAACCAGTGAACAATGTCATCACATTTGCGAATCCACGCCTTTTTGCATCAGCAGTTTTAGGACAGGCTGCTTGTTTGATATTTCTTGTCTTCGTGTCGCTTGCGCATTTAAGTGGCATTATGAGTGCCATCAAATTTAACTTTTCACCGTTGCGTGTTTCACTTTATGGAGATAAATACCTTTTGATTCGCGCGTACCTCAATTACTCAAGCAGAGATTAGCAGCAATTACAGAGCAGGAACAGCCGTTTCAAGTCAGGTCTAATCACCTATCACTTCATCGTGCCGAAGAAACAAAAGGCTGAGCAGTCTGCGAAGATTGAACCGGCAAAGATTGAACCTGCATCACTTTCTTTACCCAAACCTCTCTATGTTTGATGAACAACTTTGGAGTAAATGTGTCCGTGCTTTACAAACAGGGAGAAGTGTAGTGTTCCTAAGGCTTTTGCTGGAGAGTTTTAATAAGACTCAGAGACTCAGATGACAGTGCAGATAGTCAGAGAAAGACTAAAAAACTATTTAAAAGGAGTTCAGATTATTGTATTGTAAGATCACATCATTTTCTGTGGAGATTGTGAGCTTTGCTGGGTATTAACGAGTTGGCGGTTTGGGTTTTCTTCCTCATCATGCTGCGTTTTTGTGAGACTGATTTGCATTAACTTTTGTTTTTATCAACAGCCATACTGATGAACATATAACATAATTTTGTTCACGAAGGAGGTCAAAGAGCACACTGACTCCAATTATTTTCCTATTAATCACACAGCTGTAAAACATATATAATATATAATTGTAACTCCCCCAGTTTAGAGTTGTTGCCTTTTCTTCTGCACCTTTGTGCTTTAGGTGTGGTTATTGTATGGCACAAGGAATTTGTTTATATCAATAAAAATAAGAATACAACTTATAGAAATGCATCTTAATTTAATGAACAAAACTGCCCAAGGCAGGAAAATGTACATGTAAATTCACCAGCGTTCTACTGTAAGGCATAACTTGAAATTCAACGAGGTTCTAAATTTAAACCAGCTTGAAAAAAAACAAAAATAAAAGTTGAACTAGAGACTTCATCACGAGGTTCCTCCCCTGTAATCAAGGTATCGCCTCGCAGATCCAATTACCCTGACATTGATCTGCTGATGCATCAAGCCCCGGCACCCCCAACTGTACAGACACAAGATCAATCTAGCTGATCGCGTATCTCCAGCACTGTTGACAACGAGATAGTGGGAGAGATGTGAGATTAAAGGAGGGAGAATGGAGGTGAGAGGGAGACACAGGTAAGGAGCTGAGGTTAAAAGAACCTTTAGTGTCTAATAAGTAAGCGATGAGTGAGGAAAAAACTGAATGAAGATGGAGCTGACAGAGAGTGAAACAAAGCAACCGTCCCACTCAAATGAATTTGTTTCATTGGTCTCTTGGTTGGTGGATTTTAGCAAACATCAGCCATAATGCTTCAGTAGCTCATCTTGCAATCCAAAGGACACTCTCAGTGTCCTTTGGATTGTAATGTGTCTTCACAGTCTGGTGCCCTGAGGCTGAGAAACACTTAAAACCAGGGCGACTGTGTTCATTAATTGTTCTGGGTTGTTGATTGTCCATTGAGGTTGAGTAAGACACACCACACTTAGAGTAATAGTCATGGAAGTCAATACCAGAGACTTCAGCAACCTTTGCGCCTCAGAAAGAAAACCGTAAATCCAAATAAAATTGTAAAACCTGACAAAAGAAACATGCATGATGTGCAGTTGGTATATGTAGGCCTGCAACTGAGAGAAATCTCCATTGTTGATTTCCCAGAGCTCAGGTCGATTTCTTGTAATATCCTAACCAACAGTCCATAATCCAAAAATGATCAATTTAAATGTTATAAAACAGAGGAAAGCTGCGCCAATCCATACAACCGAGAAGCTGGAATCTGTAAAACCTTGGCTTTTCTGCTGGAAAATGACTTAACAATTCAGTTTTGCACTGCTATACAGTTGTGGCATGCACACAAGACAAATTTAAAAAAAAGATTTAACAAATGAGCAGAGGCTGAAATATACTGACTGAAAAACACTGGAGCATTCATTTCCCATAATGCAACATAACAGCATTGTATTAGACCCATGCTGCCTCCTAAATGCCTACTTCTTTACAAACCACACACTTTGTAATGCAAACAGTCTGTTAAAAAGTGTAGGTGTCAAGTCCAGACCAAGGCAACCCTGATGACATCATTATGACATCATGAGGGTTATTTCTTCAAACACATGGAAATTATACAACTGCTTTCTCAGGCTTGTGACGAGAAAACTGAACTTCATGTGCAAAAATAAAATATTAAGTGATTATGAAAATGATTAAGCTCTAATAATATTATGCATCGCAATGAAGATCTGAGTTGCAGAAAACTGATCAGGAGCACAGACTGAGCCCCACAAGTCTGCTGCCTTACCTGGTTGAAGATCCATGGACTGGAGAATGTTGGTTAGATGGATGACAATGAAAACGGACGGCGAATGTTTGATGGTTCTTGAAATGGAGATGAATATGTAATGATTTCCAACTCCCTGATGAACAGCGTGATAAGAGCACAAACATGAGAACATGGAAATGCATGTTTAAATACAGTCACAGTTCATAGACATATCGGTTTCAGACAAAATCAGGTTAACTGGCTGCAACAAGATGAGAACAGATAACAAGTCACATGCTTTTATTCTTCATGGGAATGGGGGCTTTTCATCATCCAGAGGATCTCACAAAGCAGCAGAGCGAAGACAAACGAAAAGGCTTTCCATTCATGCAGATACAAACGCAATTTGTTTGCACATTGTCTTTATTTTACCCTGATGTGTGCACCTGTACGTATGTATATACAGTGTATAAAACTTAATGTACATGAGTTGCTCTACTTCCAGTAAGTTACAACACAGCAGTAAAATATGGTCGTATAAATTCTGCAGTACTTTCAGAAGACATAGACTCACAATCCAAATTTGGTGAGAGACGAAATCATGTATGGATGACGATAAAATGATGACATGACAATGATGGTTCATGAAAATGAAGAAAAGGAAGCTCATCATTAGAAGTGCCAAAAGGGATCAATGCGACAAACAACAACAAAATCAAAATAACAAAAAAATCAAAATCTCATCAAACACCAGCTTCTCTCCCAAAAACACAAGTTTCCTCTTCAGACAGGAACATCACAAACATGTCAGACCACAAGACGTACAATACACACAAGCCAAGCTACTGTACCCGCTCCCCTCACCCAAACAACACACCAACCCTCCCCCATCCCCAACACAACCCTACCTGCTTATTTTTGAGGTCAAGCGAGAGCTCATAGTCGGAGGTGGTGGAGTGTGAGCCGGCCCCGTTGCGCTGCACCCTCAAGGGCGACGCCGTGTGGTGCAGGCTGGCTCTCCTACCCACCCCACCTCCTTTTGCTCCTCCCCCTTCTTCCTCCTCCTCTTCTTCCTGTGCCGCTTCGCCCTCACGCCGCCAGGCCTGTGCCTCCTCTCCCTCTTGCTTTCTCTTTGCCTCCACAACTTCTTCCAGCGTTTCCGTCTCTTGCTCCACCACCACCTGCTCCTCTCTGCAAGGTGAAGGGGCTTCAGGGGCGTCCTGTGCCGCCTCCTCGCTCGGAACCTCGACTTGAGGCTGAGGCTGAGGCTGGGGCTGGAGCTCGGGTTCGGGCTCGGGCTCGGGCTCGGGCTCCGGCTCGGGCTCGGGCTCGGGCTCAGGCTCCGGTGCAGGCTGAGATTTAGGTTCAGGTTCCGGCTGAGGATTGGTTTCAGGCTGAGGTTGGGGCTCACACTGAGGCTGTGGCGGATGAATCTGTGGCTGAGCCTCTTGCTGCTGTTGCTCGGGCTGAGGTTGCGGTTGTGACTCGACCTCACTCTGCAGCTCCCCCTCTCCTCCCTTCCCTTCCTCCCCAATAGACGAGTCTGGAGAAAGGTCATCGCTGCAGAAAGGAGGAGAAAACGCAGAGTGAGGTTGCTGCTGCATCCGTGGTGAGCTCTGACCTCTTCTCCAGGCTGCCTGGGTTAGTGGTAAGAAGTTGACCTTTTTTTTTTTTCTCTCACTCTGCTACCAATTGTGTGCAGGGCCAGGTCTTCTGTCTACCTGCTCTGTTCTGTCTGCTTCTCCTGTCCGTCTAGACACCGACAGACAATGAAACAATGAAGTAAAAATGTACAGCACAGAACAGCTGACAAAACCACAGTGTACAAAAGTGAAAAAAAAGGATCAAGAGCAATTATTTATTTCAGCAAAATCTACAGAAGAGAACGTGTGAAAAAACAAGAAAGCTGACGGCCAAAAGTGACACACACCCAACACACACACACACACAGACGTGGGGGACAGTCATGCAGCTATTACAATTGTCTCTACGCTTTTTGGACTATATATTTGAATAGTTGCATGTATGAGTCTTTTTCCTTCTCCATTCTTCTAGAAGCCCCCTTTGTTCTGTGCTGCAGGTTTAGTATAAAGAATATATATATGTGTTGGCCCCAGCTTACTTTCTCTTTGTCTCTATCTTCAGGGTTGCCTTGAGTTTTATCGATCCTTTCGGTCACTGCTGTCATGTTGTTTCTATGTGAATGATGTAATACGTGCCTTGAAAATAAGTTTGACACCGCGGTACAAGGCTTTTCTGTCATGCTGGTGTTATTAGCAGAGACACGTTCGATGATCTGTCACCCAGAAGACACATCCATAATAGGTTCGTTTAACAGCAGCCATTGTGACATGTCATTGAAAGGTAAACAGGTGTAATTATGGCCCGGTTGCATTTAGGTGGGTTAGGGCCCTAGCATTGCGCATGCTAGCTCACTGCATTGGCTGTGACACACTAAATACTACAGGTACATAATTAATTTGATTAATTGCACCTGTGTTTGCCCTGCAACGACACGTCAAAATGACTGCTGTGAAGAAAAAGGCCTACACGATAGCAAGTACACCATAACAAGAAAATGCCTCGTGCCTCATGTCTTTGTAAAATGACATAAGATATGAATTGGTATAAAGTATGATTTTGTGTGATCATCAAAGTCATCCTGAATGTTTCTACTAAATTGTATGGCAACTCATCCAATAGTTTATGAGACATTTCCACTTCAGGTTGTGATGGTGCAAGTCAGTAGGATACACCATTTGGAAACAAAGATATTTGGAGATATTTCATTAGATAAATGAAAGCTTTTGACCTGCTGGTGTTGCTAGATAAAATGTCATAAGCATGGACTCAGTGAGCACAAAATCAGGACACTCAGGCTGCAGCACAACATTGGCATGACTCTCCCCAGAGGGTGAGGATTCGTCAGAGGAATTACAAAATCTTTGTCTCCACAGAAATCTGTGTATTCGCAGAAAAAGAGTTGACAGGTAGGAAAATATAACCTCTACATACCCGCCTATTGTATGTGTGTATTTGTGGCTAAAATGCGCGGTGTGTTTTGTGTGTACGCAGCCTTAAATCTGAAAAATAACTCAAACTGATTTGTGTGCAGCAAGATCCCGTCTGCTTCCTCTTCCTGCACAAGAGGCTCACTTCTCATCTTCATGCCACATGGCAGCACATAGGCTTGAGGAGAAAGTATCTTTAGAGAGTATATAGCTGGGTCTACAACTTCTAAAAAAGAGCTTGTACGAGTAATGAATAATGAATAGAAATAGAAATAAAGTCTGCTGTTCCAACACTCAGCTTGCAGGTGAGCTTTTTACTTGAGCAAAAAATAGATCTGCCTGAAAAAAAAACAGAGGACTTCTTTTAGGATGAGAGTCGTTCTGTTGCCTACCTACCGTCTCTGCTCACAATGCTTCCGCTCATTGTTGTGAATCAAAATGTTCCTATTTGCATTTTGCGGGAGCGCTTGTTCTGGTGGGAGATAATCTGACAACCAACAGTACGTGCGGCTGGATTTTTTAAAAGTTACACGCGCTTTGGATAAAGTCTTCAAGGGGATTATTTGTGAGGGGACACAGTAAAAAAAAACTCTCCATGTTAAATGACTGATAACATAAATATATGCATGTGTGTGTGTGTGTGTATTTATGTAAAGCATAGCATCATTGTCAACAACTCCAACGACGGCTTCACTTTCCTCCAACATCTAAGTCTGTCACTCAAACTCCCTCTTCGCATATCAACTTTTCTCATCCTCTTTCCTTTCATCCATTTTGTCAAGCTCCCTGTCATCCTCTCTGTCCAACCGTCCCTCTTACACACACACACACACACACTCACACAGCCAGTCTGTCCTCCTCCAGGTAAGGAGATTGAGCGGTTCCAGGTGTCAACGTGACTGACGAGGCGGAGACAAGCCCTGGATGCTGCCTCTCTCTCTCTCTCCTCTCATCTTTCCATACGTCAGTATTGAAGACGGATGAGCGAGCGCAGCGGCCTCAATGCATTCCGTCCAGAATACAATATACAGTGCTCGCTTATGTCTTCGGCTCTCTCTGCCATAATTGCTAACAAGCTGGTGCTGTAGTCTGATGTGAGTTCAGGTCTGTGTGCTGGTGGCTTGTGTTGTTTATTTAGTCTGCACTTATAATAAAACATTGATTTGAATCGGGGTGCATGAGAGGATCTGCTTCTGCCTGCATACAATTTCGATACAGTATGTGCAGCCTTTGCAACTGTGTGGCATTTTGCAGCATTGCAGGGATGTGAAACATTATGCTGAGTACATGTGAATATAGTGTTCAGACATGCACTTTTTAATTAATGTGCTTTCTGTGTATGTGTGTGAATAAGCACAGGTCTTTTGTTCAATGGTGGAAGAAATATTTAGAGCCGGTTTGGTACAAACATGACTTGTTTAGGTTAGGCTGTCACTTTCCAACAGTCTCCTGACTCTCCGTCTTTGCTCCTGTCAAAATGACTGCGGCCGCTATACAGGACTTTCTCCTTAAACGTGACCATGTGTAGTTCTGGGGTACCTGCTGAAAATGCTGATGCTGTGTTTTTTTTCTTGAGAGGACATTCTCCTTTAAATACAGTTTGGTAGTTTAGTCCAGTGGTTTCCAACTCCCTCCAAAAAGTCACAAACAAATGATCATATTAACCAAACTGTCTAACTCTTTCTTTTAATGTGGATGAGAAAAATAAAAAGGATCACGATTTACATTTAGAAGGGCACATCAATTATTAAGAGAACATATTACAACCCAAACTATATTTCATTTTTTCTGATGCCAGTATCCAGCAGCCATTGGAGCTACAATATCTTCTGCATTCAAAATTCTAAATGTGTTCAACAACTAGGGTGAGCAGTTCCACTGGGACAGAGGGTAAAATACTGGTACTATTGAGACCCAATGCTGACTACAGCCACTGAGCATCTGTTGCACGGAGTGTATGGGCGATGACATCGGACAGGAAGACAACCGTCTTTTCTTTATGCAGCAGGTCCACTGATTATATCCTCAGTGTGAACTCAGTCGCTGTGGACTGCTTCGACTTTCATTAACCTTGATCGTGCAGCTTTTTCCGCGTCATCGGCGTAGAGGTGTGCAGCAGCAGAGATGAGATATCGTGCTGTGTGACTAGTGGGGTCAAAGGGTCTTTCCTCTGGCGGACTGCAGCCAAAGAGTCGCTGAAGACGGCATCATGTTAAAAAAACCCACATCAGCAGAAGTCATAGCAAATGAGATCCCTGAAGAAGCTGCTAGCTACTATGCTTTTTTGTTCAAGAAAGCAGTTTTCTTTCAATATTTATATAAATATATATAGTCTCATACTGCTCATAGAGAATTAATCAGTTCATCAGGCAGAATACAAGGACTGGAGAGCAGAAGATTCTGCATAAATAAGCATATTTCTTTCTTCTGATGAATGCAGAGGGTAATATATGTATGCAGCACATGTGCTGCATACATCACACAAGTGTATTTTAATTTCATCAAAGTTCCTGCAAGAAGTAGAAACATGACGTAGTGCCACATTCACAACAGAGAATTCCGACTGACTGAATTTTATATTCAAAGTATTATTACATGGTAAAATGCTGCATTATTCCCCTAAACAGGGAGCAAATATCTGAGTGGGAGAGGGAATTAAAATAAATAAACACACAGATATGGCTATCCAAGTTCTGACACAATATCTATTAAAATGCACACTGTCGGTTATAAATAAGCATGACAAAGACTTTTCTATAATCATGAGGCAAAGTCAAGTCATTTTTTTTCCCTCTTAGCGATCATAAAGAGTGCATAACCTAATATCTTCATCTTTATTAATGGCCTAACTTTGGTTAACCTTGTTAACCTCCATGTGAACACGTATTGACCACTGTTCAGTATGGGGCACTTCATTGACTTTCACTTATTTTGTGTCACAATTAAAATATGAAATGCTGGTGTGAGTGGACAGGGCTACAGTGGGAGGAATGTTTGTTTGTGTGTGTGATTGCAACATTACTGCCGTTAAAAGTTACGTGACATTATTACCTACTGAGAACTTAAGACGACGAGTACTTTTGCATTACCAAATAAATAAGAATCATTTTGTGATTCCTTGCGCATGCATGTTGGTTTTATTGTCCAGAGGGCGCGTAGTCGACCCTACTGTACGTGTACCTTTTGAATGTATTGCCTCTACCGCCATTGCATAACCTTGGCTACGGCATCTGTAACTCTGACAGGGGCAATATCCCCTTTACAGCTCTTTATCATATCGCGGTAGCTAGCAAATGTCAGGCACTGTTCCCTTCATGTTACGGATCATAGGGTTTTTTATTAATGATGTTACGGAGAGATTGAGACTCTA
This sequence comes from Pholis gunnellus, assembly GCF_910591455.1. Taxonomy (NCBI): domain Eukaryota; kingdom Metazoa; phylum Chordata; class Actinopteri; order Perciformes; family Pholidae; genus Pholis; species Pholis gunnellus. The sequence continues at coordinate 11,882,444 of NC_136549.1, read as the reverse complement.
CAGTTGATATGCTCTCCACCACGTAACCAGCTACAAGCTTGATAATTTCCCTCGGAGTTCCCTGTTTCGGAGCTGTAGCACCGGCATCGCTCTCTTCCTTGATGCATCTCGCCACCAACCAGGGTTCTGGAGCTGTGTGTAAGCAGCTGCTTCTTCAATTTGGAAGAATAGTTCTTTGCTCTTACCCCAGGCATAATTTGCACTTCACTGTGATGTTCTTGTAATGGATTGCTTATTTATTTGAAAAATGTAACTAAATGATAACTTGAATTGCAAACTAACACGTTACATTACTCATTGCAACAAAAATTGTATCTGACTACTCTTATCTATTCCCCCAACACTGTGTGGATATGAATCATGAGGAGATGAGGCAGAGCGTGAAGGTGACAGAGGTACAGAAAGAAAGCTCTGACTCAGGAAATGAAGGAGTGAAAGTCTGATCTCACCAAACAATACTGATGTACAAAAAAAAAACTGGTCATGGGAGTACATAGTTGGAACCTTAACCAAAGTGCTTTTGCTGCTCAAATCCAACCATTGAAAGTGCAATGCTTTGTATACCCCACCATTCTGACAGTATGTTACAAGAGGACAGACTCTTTAGAGAGAATACAGATCGGATTCATCCAACAGGGCCTCCTTTTATGAACAGATGAAAAACCACATCTAGTCTTTGAGCCTCTGTTTTCCTTGATCAAGGTCAAATGGAAACATACATCCGCTATCCACACCCATCTGCAGCTCCCTCGCTCTCATAAGAACTACCATCCTGTTTCAAAGCAAAGACAGTAAAGCCTAGAAAAGGACTGAGGAAGCGTATTTGCAGCACATTCTTGGTCACGTTGTCTGAAGAAGCTTTTGTGTAGAATGGCTTACAAATATAGCCATGACATGATTAAATCATTAGATAGACACTGGACGAGTCACATGGTTAACTGTCTCTGTGCTTTTCTTTTTTTCCCCCCAGAGGACAAGAAGTCAATTTGCACTTGTTAGTGATTTAAAGTCTCATAAAGGTCATTTTGAAAAACACATAAAATTGATCGGTCTATCTAGAATAGCACTGATCAGATCAGATAAATTATGGAAAATGGTCTAAGATGTAATGAACTGTTGTCTTGCTAAAAAACTGGAAGAATGAGGCGATAAAGTGCTATTTGAAGAGTTAAATAGACATGAAATATGCATGAAGTTACTATGCTCCTATACCAAGCATGGCTAACGCTACCCTGTGAAATTCCCTGTGAGCTGACATGCAGTGATGCATGCTAGGTGGCCTTCTCTTTGTGCTTTCTGCTCACCTCATGTGATCAATCCTGCAGGGATCGATTGGTTATGGAGATGCCAATCAATCGTGCGCTCACCTGAGTGGGACGACACCGCTCATAAAAAGCACTGTTTAGCAAGAAAGAGGCAAAGTGACGAGAAGAAACCTAGCGTGAAAGGGAGGCAGCTCTGTACTTTTATATGTAATCCATACATTCTGGCCACTGAAGAGGACTGAGATCAATGTCGACCAGTTTATGTTTCTGAAAAGCACAGAATCAGCCTTCAGCTCTTGTTAAAATCCCATTGAGACATTCTTAAATGGCGGGCCAGTGATAAGCATCTCAGGGTGAGCAGGTTGAGGTGAGACTACAAAACAGCACACGGCACACTCAGATTCTTGCCTCCTGCTGTACAGGGTTAGCCTTTCATTTATCGTGTTGAATTTTAAGACCAAACGAGGATAGTCGCCCTAAAGGATTTAAGAACAAACTGCTTGCACATACTGCACGAAAAACACACAGACCATTATAACCACAGGCATTCCCATGCAATGTCAATGTAACGTCTTTCCAGCAACAACAGAGCACAGGGTATAAAAACAGGTTGGGCTTGTGAAATATGCAAGACAGGATTTCAAATTGAATCTCTTCAAAAGCCGATGCCCCGGGATGTGGATAAAATGGAGGGAGAGCTAGAAAGAGAAAGAGGGAGCGAGACGGCAGCGGTGGAAATTGCATCGTAGATTTTGGTTGACGTACTGCAAGCACAGATATATACACAGCCCAGTACTCAGGGTCAGGACTTCAAGGATGGAAAATGACAGGCATCCATCACTCAATGTCACGGAACGTCATTCATAAATCTGGTTAGATTTCATCCCAATCTGCTGAAAGAAATACGCTTCCATACTGTTATACTACTTTTGGAGACATGCCTTGATTACTTTCAATTGAATGTTTGTTTTTTTTCTAATTGAGGAAGTATCATATCTTTAGGGACGGCATAACATTTTTGGTCTTGGCTATAAAGTCATGTCCAAGTCTTTTGCCAAATTTGTTGCAAATTTCATGGCAATCCATTTTATAGTTGTTGAGATTTTTACTCAAAACCACACATGTCAACTTCATAGTGGCGCTAGAGAAATAATAGGGGGAACACTGAAGTCTCAAAGATATATGAATGTATGTACAAAATGATATCTTTATGCATCCAAAAGTTCTTGAGATATTTCCGTCCGGACCAAAATGGTGGACCGTGCAGAGTCATCAGATTCATAAATAAAGAGGTCATGTGACCCTTGAAATTTTGAGACCCAAATAGGTATGACCATAAAAAGATTTACACACTGATCCAATACAAACATTTTACGTTTGCAGTTTTCTGATAAATTCGGAAAGCACATGCAATAGTGGTTGGAATGACATCATTCCTTGCCAGAGCACTTCCTGCTGAGGTAGACCTTACAATGCCATTTACAGTGTGTCCAGAACATAAAGCCCGCTTTAGATTATCATTGTCTAATGTCTGAATCACGTTTACTTCCCTCGTTCTGATTCACATCATGTTGCAAATATGAATCACAATGCTATTTTTATACCTCGTGGCAAAAGCATCTTTTTATGGGTGCCTAACAGAGAAGCATAAAGAGAAGGAAGTGTTCAAGAACAACAATGCCTGGAGAAAGAATTCGGCTGCTGCTTTGCCTCGTTGTGAGTGGAACAAACAATTGAGCCGTCCCCTAACCCTGATGATTTCACAAGCTAATTGACTATTATGTGGCCCATTGGGGGGAAATAACTGTTTGTTTTTTCCTTATTTGGCTCACTTTCTTTTTCACATATCTGAAAACATCCTCCGGCGGTTTACCGATGCTCGAGTGTCTTGTTTGAATTTGCCTCTTTTAAGCAACACAGGACCTTCAAGGACCACATGGCAGAGGCTCTTTGATGCTAAATCACAGGAACTTGGAAATACTGGAGATGGCTTAGAAATATCTTCAAAGGTCTGGATTTTTTCTTTAGTATACAAAGATATGTATTTAGATATTAAACAAATCTATGGTGCACACTATTGATTCGACTGCTCTACAGCAACTTGCTGCAGTGGGCTTATTGCTGTTATATAGTTATTGGCTCACAAGTAGGAGAAACTAACGGAGTGTAATAAAATGTATCAAGGACACTTCTCAGTGGATCTGAAGTGATACAGCATCATGAGTGTCAGATGATTCAGCTAGCACAGTATTGTATTCATTGTAATTCACCGAACAGTGGTTATAATGAAAGTGCGAGTTGTCACCCCAGTTAAATCTTGGCTGCGTTCTCAGCAATTGAGACTTGAAAGTGAAACAAAAGTGTTTAAAAAGCCACTGCTGTGAAATGACGGGGCAGCTAAATCATCTTTAGTGTGCTGTTCATGTGTCACACAGTCCGTTTTCAGTAAGGCCATTTCTGTCACAATCAACTCCTTCCCTCCAAGATTGAACTGTAAACTAGAATGAACTGCCTTCAGTATTTTATACTTCTTACTCATGCGCTTATTGAATAAGAGAAGACGAGCCACCCACAGCACCCAACATGAGCTGGAGTCCCCCGGGAGCTACTTTATGTGCGTGTGGGCGAGCATGCACAGATAGATATTACACTATCAAATGTAATGACATTTCTCTTAGAATTAGCAAGTTTATTCTGATTACGGTGTTTATGTAAGCCATTGAGCCCTCAGTAATATTAGTGGAATTATAGGATCAACCCAAAATCTATTTTAGGTTTGAAAGCTGGATGTAAAACTTCAGAGCAAGGGGGTGTTTCGTGATTCATGAAAGAATTAATGCAATATTCGGTTGGTACATATACCATTGTTATCATTGGAAACTGTACCACATGAGACCAGAAAGCTTGACAGGTAACATTAGTTAACGGTGGTGGGGCTTAGCAAACCAAATCAGTGTACGCCAGTTCAAATAAAGAAGAAAAAAGACCAGAAACATGGCAGTGATGAAAACGCCACTGTCAACAGATAAACAGTGGACAAAGAGGAAGAATCCAGAATGGACAAGGAGATGAATTGCCTGGTTGACAGAAAAGAAATACCCATAGACTGATTCTCCAAATGGCAGAAAGAGTTGTCAGAGGAGAATCAGAGGCAGTTACTGACATGGAGATAACTCCAGACTTTCATTACATCCAGGAGGAGAGAGGAAATGAGGGCTCAAATTTATGTTGGGAGTTGGAAGTTACTCAAGAATATCCATGGACTTACTGTGAAATTTCAGAATGGGAGGGTGACAAGATGAAGCGGTCTCGGCAGCCGAAAGGACAGATCCACAAATGGAAGAGAGAGGCTCACGGTCATGGACCATATCTCCAAAATGATTTAGATAGAAATGATGAAAGGCAGGCTGAGATATATGGAAATGGAGGTTCAACTGTAAAATCTGGATTCCAGCACTTTTGAAGAGACAACCAGTGAAAAAGGCTGGAAATGTAAGACACAGGAAAGGAAGGAGTGTATAATTTGTCACAAAGCTAATGTCCTGACTGAGCTCAAGGTGACCCCATTAACATTTTTCTGAAATACTTGATAGGTTGATTAATTGTCAGCTGCAAGGAAAACCAAAACAATTACAACGCTCCATAGTTGAGGGAAACTGCAAAGTTGGGTGATAATTTTCAAAATATTGATTTGTGCAGTCAGTCAACAAGGGTGAGTTTCTGATTGTCTTGATTGCAATTCTCTATTTCTCTGTTTTGAAGGTGGATTCGTTGTCCTGTTTATCACACTGCACAGTCATCTATTGGACGTACGGCATTCATTTTGGTAGTGGCTGCTGACAATACCTTTCTCCTGCAGATTACTCTTGCTTTCTTGCTATATTTATGGATATAGAAAACAGATGAGAGTTTGTGATGTTTGTGATATGAACTGAATTACACTCCTACACAAAACACATGCTATGCTGTGATATTCATAGCAACATCTGATACAGTTTAAGCCATTTGTACTGCAGCATTGTGAGGTGGTGTCAACAGAACTGGAAAACATCAATCCACTTCCTGCACCTTCAACCTAAAAAACCTGCTGATGATCACACACACACACACACACACACACACCGCATTCCTTCTGAAGCTTCAAATGGGCGTTTGAAGTAGTGAGGTCCTCACTTTCCAAAATGTCCTCACTCTGAAGGTCTAAAACTCAACTGGGTCCTCACAATGATAGATGTACAAGTACACACACTTCTCTGTCAGTACAGGAAGTATATCTGTCAGCGTGAAAGTTACCATGTACATGTAGAATGATCTGTTTGAAAAGAGAATAACGGTAGAGCACATTTGGCATCTGATAAAACATTGTTAACTCTTTACTGTATTACACCAGAGTTGGCCTTGACGCCCATACACACACACACACACTCACACACACAAACACATACACAGACTCAGCACAGCATCGCCGGATACCTAATGCAGCCAAACACAGCAGCCAAAAATACAAGGGGACCATGAGACAAACACACACACAAATAAATACAAGTTGTTTAGTTTGTTATACCACGAACAAGACTGTCTCTACTTACAGATACAGTAACATAGCAATAGCCTGGAACGTCACACATCATCTTTCGTCACAAGACGTTAAAGTAAAAAGAGATTGAAGTAAGGTAACTAATTCAACAGTATATACAATAAGCCCTTATTCCAAGTGTCAATGTTGTGCACAGACTTACAGTGTGAAGCTATTTATTTCCTTTACTTTCAGGGTTTATTTGTCACCAGCTACAAAAGCAAAAAAACGCGAGAGGAGGTTGTTTATTGTGACGACGGAGCCGAAGCAGAAGAGGCATGGTCTGTCATCGGGCTCTCTATTATCTGTCACTGTTCTCACACACACATGCACACGCTCATATACTCCAAATCAGTCTCCCCTCATCGGTGAAATTGCTTTCAAGGGAAGGGTAACAAAAATAATGTTTCACTGTGCTCATTCTACGGCAAAAAAAAAGAAAAAAAAGAAATCAAGTTAAGCTAGAAGGTGACCAGCGTTGTGTTTCCATTGACTCTCTTGAAAGTGGTGAGATGCTATCCCATCACCGAGCCGATAAGAGGGGCAGAAAATTCAATTACATCTCAGTGAAATGTGAAAGGTTTTTCTTCCAGAGTGAGAGCCCGTCCACGCCTGTGTGGACCTTCACGTTCAATCTTTTCACTGACTTTGGAGGTGACGTGGGTCGTTCGAGAGCGACCAGTCTGGTTGGCAATGTCAGAGCAGGTCTATCACAAAATGGGCTTTGTGGGCTACTGTAGAAGCAAACTAATGATGCGTTATATGGTTCCCAAATGGGGTGAAAGAGTGGAACCAAAAAAAAAGAAGGACGTCTGGTCTGCAATAATAAGTTTGACTTCACCAACAATGTCCTTTACATTACAAGGCCAAACTAAGTTTTGCGAGGAGAAGCCGTACTTTGAATTAACACAGTTTTCAGCTTCTTTTTCTTTCTTTTTTTGTTCAAGGTCTCAGAATGGATCTTCATCTTGAAGGCTTCTGCGTGTTTCAGTTCAACATAAAAGTGGATTTTTTTTTTCTTTTCGTACTGGCACCGCCGGGTCTGTTTTAACAAGTAACTCATTTTGACCACCCATCACCTCTTCAAAACAAGCCTTGAACTGACAGGGAATGACACAGCCTGACATACACACTGCAAAGATGACTCACACACACACACACACACACACAGCTGAAGTCATGGTAACGGGCTCCACACTGTGCACAAAAGCATGACAGAGTAAAAAGGGATGCTCTCTGAAACATTTCCTTTCATCAGCATCCAGTCGTCTAAAGATGGTGTTTTCATTTTAGCAGATATGTCTTCTAATACGAGTCCTTCTTATAAACATACTTTCTAATAATGAACACATATATTTGAAACAGAGAAAATATATTATACTTAAGGATGACTTTTTTACCAAATGGATACAAGCACATCATTAAATTTCCCTCCACAATCTAAGCCTCAACTATGCTCCTTCACTCCCCCCCCCCCACACTCGCCTCTTCGTCATTCCCCGTCTCTCACTAAAGTGAGTAAGGTGACAGCAGCGTCAGGTCGCCTTGTCAGCAGTTTTTCGTGTCCTCCTCCACATCCTCCTCTCCACTCATTACCTTGTTGATCTACCGTCGTGAGGCTGTCGGCGGGCTGTCAGGACAAGGACTCCACCCGGTGATGCACGCTGAACCTGACAGTGTCACCCACGCCGGGTACACCTAATGTCCCTTCACAGGGAACAGTAGGGAACAACCTGTACCCGTTAGATCGCTACCTGGCTCCCTGTGTTCGTGACTGGGAGGCGAGGCCGGCGTGCAGGATACACGCAAACACATTTGCTTCTTTGCTCTCTGTTAGTACCTGTCTGCGTATGTGAATCTCTCACTCCCTCATGCTCCTGCAGTTATTTATTTATAGGTTGTACTTGCTCGTGGCGTGGATTAAGTGAAACACACAGGGATGATCTGGCAACAACAGCAAACCCAGATGTTCAATGTGGCACCTAGCCGCGGAAAGGCAATACACAATCACGGTTGTGTTTGAGTGAAGCTCTGATATTCAGGAAATTTGTTATGAACTATCTGTTTTTCTTGAATGTGCAACCCCAGGTTTATTTTTGCAGTGTTTTGTAGTGGAGGCACCCCACCTTACCTAAACTCAAAGAAAATACAACATTTTTTTCTACGATTTAGTAACAGCTCATTAATAAGGATGTCCTATTCAAGTTTTCCTATAGGATCAGATACTTAAATATGTGTCAATATGTAGCTGACACATTGAAACAACAGGTGTTGCCTTCTGAATTTTTCAAAAGCTATTTAATCCAAATACGGAGCAAACACTCGCAGGTGTTAGAGTGATGCTTCATAAACAAGTGAGTACTCGGAGTACAAACACCGACTCTCAGAGGGCACACAAACCCACAAAACAGGAAAGAACGTACTCACAGATGAACTGTTTCGACTGATAATGATTGATAAATACGTAACTTAAAACTGTAAAAACGAATCAATAAGTAAAAAGATACCAGAGTCAGATATTCAACGACACACATTCCTCAAGAAATTCAGAAAGATTGTGACCGATGAGAGTAAAGTTAATGAGCAGAGCAGTCAACACAAGGCGAGTATTATCAGCATTAGCAGCTAATGCTACTTCCAACTGGCCCATAACATTTTAGTAAAAAATCCATCCTCCCACTAAAAAAAAGATCACAGCACTTCAGCGTAAAGTGATTCACACACGATGAAGATGTGCATAATTTGTATTTAAAAAGGTCAGCCAGAGCCTCACATTTCCACGCTCTTAGTACCTCTTCTGTTTCCTCCCAAGCACTGCAGAATGAAGCAGATTGTTAATTCTCCCCTCCATTTGAACCTGCAGGAGATTCACAGCTCACACTCTGCCCTCTCCACTACCTCTGGAGCCGATGGGTAGGGCAGCCGAGGGCTCAAGATGCCTGCTTTTCGGGGCATTTGGCTCTAGCTTTCCCTTCACAAATGAGCTGTAACACACTGGCACCGGCTGATATGATGTGGACTATGTGGATGAAAGCGATGGTCATTGGGCTCAAATGATCAAACCGCAGTCATAGACTTCTTTACAGTGACTAGGTGGAACGACAGAGGATGAAAAAACGGGCTGACGGCCAAAAGCAGAAAGGTCAGGACAAAATGTGCAGCCAGCATTTGGACAGACGGATGTCTCTGACTGCCAGGACTTGTATTTCCCATTAGCACCCCCTGCTGTCCAGAGGCCAGTTAAATGTGTGTTAGACAAAGGGTACAGCTACACACAAAGAACTCATCCCAGCCCTTTCTTCTTTGCTCACTCTCGCTTGCATACAAAAGCCCTCACCTACACACACAGGGGACAATTTATCGCAGCACCGTCAGGCCGTGTGTTGAACTATTGACTGGCCTGCAGAATGGGAGTATGGGTATTCTGGGACCCCTCAGATGATGGAGACTAATAAGATGGCAGGCCATTAAAGACGGCTGGAGAAAGGAACAGTGGAGGGGAAAGGAAGAACATTTAAACTACCTTGGCACATTGTGTGCACCTGTGTGTGTGTGTGTGTGTGTGTGTGTGTGTGTGTGTGTGTGTGAGTTTGTGAGGGAATGAGTGAGATCGCGTGGATGCTTATTGAAAGTCAAAGAGCCTATACACTGTGCTCAAAATCAGTATTTTCTGAAATCGCACAAGATGGTTGGAGCCGGGACATTCATCTGAGCCGTTGGCAAATCAAAAGATCTGTATTCAGGCTGAGAACAAAGAGAGCCATAATCAGAATAGAACTTCAACTCGTAATGATTGCCTCATTCTTACGTTACGGAAAAGAATGTGCATTTAGCAGTGACTCTGCTAGCATAGAATGGTTATTAGGTGCCGCAGAGTAAGAGCTGTGCCTCTAGGGACGAGTGAGTCGGTCCCAAGGACCAGAACCATTGTTGAACGTGGTGCAGCAAGGGATGAAAAATGAGCAGAAATCCCAAAAAGAGTCATTTAATGCTCGGCATTTAATGTTTATTTTATTATTATTATTCACTGCCTGCCTCTGCAGAAAATCAAAATGTGCTGTATTTATGGTTTAGTCATTACTTCCTGCAGCATATTTCAGTGGGTATTCTGGCAGTAGCCGTGCCTCCAGGGACCAGTGAGTCAGTTAAATGACCAAATCCATTGTTGAACATGGCGCAGTGTATTTCCTGCCTCTGCAGAAAATCTAGAAAATGAGGATGGATGAGTCTATCTCTTCATTTCACACTTAAAATGCACTTATAGTCTATAGTATGTGATCCTTCTGTTTTACCTTCCCACACCATTGTTTATTGTTCCATTTTTATGATTTATTAATATGTTTTATGTCCTTTTGATTCATTTTTATTGTTTTATTGAAGGTGCGATTGTTCTTATTGTTTTACGATTATCACTTTGATTGTGTTTGTTATTCTGTAAAGCACCTCGTAAACCTCGTTATGGAAAGGTGCCACATGAATAAAGTTTATCATTATTAATTGTATTACTAGTAGTAGTAGTAGTAGTAGTAGTATCAAATCTAGTATTATCATTAAAATTCAACCAAACCTGTTTGTAACACAGACTTTCTGTTACAAACCAGATGATCATGAGGGTTTTCTTGACGACGCTCCTCCAGAGTCAGAGAAGAGATTAAACAACACAGGTTGAGCAGCGCTCCTCATCGCTTGCAAACTCACTTTGACACGTAAAATGAACGCAGTGCCCCTCTGAAAATCATATTACGCTACATTGCTATCAACAGCTTTCATTCTGCCTTTAAAAGCGGTATGTGTGCGTCAAATAAGATCTAAGTACCAAGCCCTGACATTTATACAGAGGCTGAAACTCAAAAGACTGCTGATTCTGAGACACACAAGAGACGCTGCAGCAAAGTCATCAAAATGTTGTGCTTTTATTAAATCTCCTCTGTAATAAAACCCCTCCGCTCGCTTCACAATGCTGAGATAAGCTGCAGAGCGGAGGGAGAAGAGGAGGAGAAGCTCTCAGATCTGAACGTCTGATGCTCACCGCTGTACCGCCGCTCTGCTAAAGAGAGGGCTGACGTGACACTGCAGGAATGCGGCAGAGCAGCGAATAAAGTAGGTGGTCTCCTTTGTGCCTAATCAAGGCCTACGTGCATCAGAAACAGTGAATGACGTCGATGATCATGCGGCTGGGCATGAGCAGATCTGGTATCACTGTTTTGTGGTAAGAGTCTTGCACAAATCACGCCTTAGGGTGAAAATAAATTAGTCGCAGCATCACTTTAATTAGAAATTACTCCCAAGCACTCACACTCTTTAAAATCTGCTTTCATTCATTCACAATGCTGGCGAGCGCTAATTTCAATTTTCGGGTGAATTTAGGCTGTACTCAAACCCCCAGAGGACGTGTTTGAAGAGGAATAAGCTCGGCCCCTGAGGAGAATCACACATGAGTGCTTCTCCGATTGGCCACGAGACAAACCCTTTGAGCCAATAGGAAAATGACAAGAGGAAAAACAGGGAAATAAAACAAGGTGGCGCTGGGACTTTCGCCATAACCGAGGACAAAAACAAATTCAACCATGTGCACAGACACTCCCGACGAGCAGTGTCTGGACGCTGTCCCACATCTCCCTGCTGTGCCCTCTGTTCCCATGACAACGGAACAGCAAGCCGACAAGGTCACTTTCTCCAGCTGAGGCAGCATGCGAAGCAGAGAGAGAGAGACACGGGCAGAGGGAGATGAGGACAGTTGTTAAATCACGCGGGTGAAGAGGGGAGGGAAATCTGCCGAACTGTGATCGAGGATACCACGCGGGTGAAATTTAATTTGCGGATGCACAGGTGAGACTAACGCTGGGAGTCTGCTGGTGTGAGGACAAAAGCAGATCTTAAAGCTCTGTACAGTGTGTTTGTGCATATGTGTGTGTGTGTGTGTGTGTGTGGCACATCTCAAAGGCAGGTCTTGAATGACTAAAAAGAGCTTCAGGCACACGTTCCCAACATGCCCCTGAACGTCCTCGAACACAACAGATCAATCATTCGATCGGCTCCTCCTGGCCGTCTCAGTGCATCATGGTTCCTGTAGTTCTCCCCAGCTGCTACCCACGGTGACGAAGCATTTCCCGCTGCGTCATCCCCACGTCACCTTTTTCATTTGGCGTGACTCGGCTAATTAGCGCGGTTTTATTATCAATTCCGATGATTAATTAGAGAAAAGGCCGTCTTGGCGAGACGGCACAGCTGTCTACTCTTGTCACGACCAGAGGTGAATTAATTTCCTGCAGAAACGCCATCATTCTCCCCGCTGTGATCTCTCAAGGTGTCAGCTTCATCTTGACCACTCAAGGCATCGGACATTTTATTTCTGTATGATGAAGGACGTTTTGGAGGTGCAGATGAAAACGAACACAAGCCTCCTAAGTCTGATCTGGCAACCACCCCAATGTGTTGTCCTTCTTTTTATGCTTCACTAAAGACATATGCTTCACCAGATGCAGTGTTTAATCCCGCCTTTCCTCTACTTTAGCATGACTTATAGCCTATCATAAAAGATAAGGTTGTAAACTTTAATTGCACTGTGGGTTAAAAAGTGCAGATCAGCACAATTTTCTTCTGATGAAGTCTAAATGAACCCACAAATCATACTTTAGAATTTTGGGTGAGTGGTTTTACAAACCATTACTCCAAAAATAATCTTTAGTTTAATTGTCATGTGTTCGTTAAGGTTCTCTAACCCAAAGAAAGTAGAGGAGGTTCATGAACTTGATCACTAACTCCCTCGCTGAGAAGGTAAAAATCATTACGGCAGATTGTGTGAGCTAATTAGCATAGCATACCTCATTAAGGCGTTGGTGTGCATATGTGTGTGTACAAGTCGTTTGTCAGGAGCACAGCAGGAGGACTAATTTAAAAAGAGGTTTTAGATGGTGAGCAAGATGTCAGTCTTTCTTTGCACACGGTGAGCTGGTGGGGGAAAGCAGTCGGTTTGGCAGCTGAATCGCCGACAGGCTCAAGTATAATGCCAAAAATATGTGCTGCCACCTGCCAAAGGCTGACTGGTCCGTCTATATTTAACTCTGTGACCAAAAGAGTGAGTGTTTACTATCCAATCAGCGCCATCATTAAGCGGATGACTCAGCCATGAAGAGAAATTGTTACTTACTTGAACTATTATATAATTTTGTCCAAGTGCGGTGGAAGCATGAAAACAGTGGTACTGTGTCAGACTTTAGGTAAACTAAGCCAAATTCAAACTGCAAGCATTAAGACTTCAAACATTTTGTATGCAAGTAGTGGTACATTCCAACATTGTTCTGGTAGACATTAGTCTGTGTGTCTGGGATGCTATTCCAGAAATGTGCTCTGATAAATAAGGTACATATTTTGTTTTATTTACACTTGACAACTTGCAGGAAATGAAATAATAAGTTTATAGTTTGAATCCAACTAAGCTTTCACTGCCTGGCCACTTGCCTCATTCGCGGATTAATGATTCCCCTCAAAGGTCAGCACTTGTCAAGATGGCTTGCTGTTGTTAATTTACTTTTTCACGGGCGAATCCACTAATCACATCATATCCATTGGGATTCATTGAAATCGATGCAGAATTATGGCATTTTACATGCTGATGTGACCAGGCCTTAAGTGAGGCACAGGTTGGACTGAAAGTGCAGGTTTCAACCACCTGTACCATGAAATGTGGATAAAAAAAAATACCACATTGGCCAAGACCAGACTTAAAACCTACACTATTTATCTAAAGGTAGTTTGGCGTCCAACACCTTTGATCCGTCTGCATCTCCTCTTTTCTGACTGGTTTGGATTTAATATCAGAAATGAATGAACATTACCTGGATTTACAAGATAATGGCTCTTCTTGAAAAGCTAGCATCACTAATATTTTGTCAGTCCATATGGCAGTTATGTGCCCTTTCGTGCTCTAACCGAGCCAGATGTTCCACCAAACACCTTATACGTTTTAAGTGACAACTCCAACCAACCCTAGCCAACCTTTACTGGACCAGATCGCTGAGAAAGCAGCTGCACTCATAGCATGTACACATCCGTTTGTGTTTGTGATGGAACAACACTGCCGTTATCACCATTTTTTTTTCTGAAGTGGGAGTTCACATGCAACGGTTTCGTTGTAACACTTGAGAAATGATTTGGATGAGATCCCATACACTCGAGTAAACTTCACACAGTGGCACCAAACTGTGAACATAAATTTGTGCTTTCAAAAGTCTTTATCAAGAGCGAGCAGACACGCTTTCTTGCGATGTTTTCCTCATCAGTGTACACATATTGTCACTTGGAAAATCTGGCAGTATTCATGAATGAGTGTGTAGGAATGAGCATTTGTATGTGAATCTTTTAGATACTCAAATACAGCCAGCACCATTGTGCTCTTTTTCATCCTAAAGACTGGAGAGGCTTCATGTTCTAAAAGTGGACTCTTGCAAGCACACAAAAACACACAGCAGCCATTTAAAAACCTAACGATTCTACCTGCGGCTTGTCCACCAGGCATATTCCTGAGTGTCATTATTTATAGCTCTTCTGCTGGGCCATTCTCCATGCTAGAATATTCTAATAATGCTTTCCTTCCATCTATTAGGGTTCTGGGGCCCTCTGTGTTGACCACAGCAGTTCTCAGTTTTGCTGCAGAGCATAAAGTTAAACGTAAGGTCCCTTATGGAACTGTAAAAGTAACAACAAAACTCCCGTGTGCAATTTAAGAACACTGCAGCAGAAGATGGCTCACACTACTAATTTAAAAGGCTGTGGCCATCCCGCAACCATCAGCCCCTTCCACGAGTGATTATAGATCTGACTTGGTGACCCTGAATACAAATCCACTATAGTCCCTAAACCCTCTGGTGCCTCCTTAAAGCTTGGCAAGAGTGACCAGACTTGTCAGGGTGAGATTCCAACCTCCGTAGGGTCCTCATTATACGTGACAGTGAAATCCTCAACTCTCTTTTCAGTTCACAACTTCCTTGCTCATTTAAATGATCCCACATACACCGTGTTATTACCTGCTTGTTTCCCGCATCCTAGCTGATCGGACAAAGCCCCCCCCCAGATGCAGACAGACGCAAACCAAGAGCAAGCACGGCTTCAAATTAGTAGAATGAGTTGTTGTAGAAGTGCACGCCGGTGCCCTTTTCTGAGCTGACCCCTCTGACTCAGAGGGTTGAATTGCTCTCAGTAGAAAGAGCGGCGCAAATGAAATATCAATGATTGCACTTTGTCTGCCAGGTTCAGTGTGTGAAACAAGGTTTCATTACATCCTGAAGTGGAGGCAGCGCACAACGAGGCAATGAGTTGGCCTTTATATATGTTAATCAGGCCTTGTTAAGTGGCGAGTGGATCCCCTCAATCATGCGAAATAACAAAATGCACACGCGTTTAATTTTTATGAGAGGCTTTTGTCGATTTTTGCAGGGTTTATAGGGGTTATAGCTGCTGTTTGCATTCAAGAAATTGCATTCCTTCTTCTGGGAGTAAAATCGAAACACACACACACACACACACAATACACATATTTTTAGATTGAGTGTAACTGACACTTTCTGAAGATATCATTATCTTTTATGTCTGTTGCGAACAAATATCAATAAATCCGCTTAGAATTCATAGAAAAAGGTGCTCCTTATAACTCCGGAACCTGCATTACGGTCCTCACTTTGTTTTACATCCGTGGGTACAATGCACCAGGAAATGCTAATAGCTAATTCTGCATACTTTTAATCATGACAATTTGCCAAAATGTAAGAAAATTATAAGCTAAAAAGAAAATGATGCTCTGGGATTCAGAGAGTTTTAAGTTTTGTGACTCTACTCTCCTGCCAGTCTATCATTATGGATCCCCCTGCTGATCTAAGGGGTGTGCACAGTGTTGTGTGTTTTCCTGGAGCATGTCAATTATATAACGACTGCTGTGTGTACCGTAGCGACACACTGGCACACACGGACATTAACACACACACACACACACACACACACACACACACACACAGATAGACAGGGAGCTGTTCTGATCACTGCCAAGCCAAAGCATGCAACATGATAAGAACTTTTTTTTTTTTTTTCACATGAACACAGATGCATTACATGTGTCAACAAGAAGGCTCACCAGTTACCAGCATGGGAAAGACCCTACAGTACACACATCAATGCATTATGGTAGCTTTTTTTACATTGCATAGTTACACTTTTGTTACATGGTTGTATTCATACATGACTCTTTCAAACTTTACGTGACCACAGTGGAGAGACAAGCCCGAATGAAGTGACCATGGCTGGTGATGGATGCGATGGGGTGTGGGTGCTATGTGGAGTCATGTCGCCGTGATGTGATGCGGTGATGCCACGTGAGTGAGTGATCGACAAATTACTGACAACAATGCGGAAATACAGAAATCAACAACAACAGAATACAGCTTTTAAAAAGAGATAAGACGCGACAAGAACAAAAAACAAAAAAAGAAAGACACAACCACAAGCTGCTTTCTGTGGAGGCCCCAGAGAGTCCTGCTTTGAAGTGGTTTGCTTCAGAGGTTGGCAGTAAGGGGAGTTGGGTGGGGGGGGGGGGGGTTGTTTTGAGGAGTCACAGGGGTTGACAAGTTAGCAGAGACCTTCTGTTGTCCACTTTGTTAGCACCTTTAGCTAATGGCCCCTAAGCACAAAGCAATCACAGAACAGAACAGCACCAAGCGGCTTCTATCGAGCAAAGTTCAAGTTGCTGAACTACGGTCGATTCTTGTCCCTCCAGCTTTGATTTTATGAAAGTCACTCCCGTTTGGTTTTAACCACTGCCTCTCCAATCTCATGTATTTAGAGGAACTGTAAGAGACTTGGGTTTTGAGTCGGTCGTTTGAGAATTTATCTGATAAATAGCTTTATGAAGCAGCTCTTTAAAGTGTCAAACGAAGCCAATAATAAGAGTTCACTGCTCTGACTTCAGCTCTACGTTAACCGAATGGCTGATTTAAAAAAGCACCTCTGAAGTGTTTACAGTAGGCCTGCCACTTATTTGCCATTAATACGTGTTTGCTTGTCTTCTATTTTCTGCCAAGTTCATACAATGCAGTAAAACATTCCTGTGAAACTAGCAGTCCACAAAAAACAAACCATTTCCGGGCGGATGGCATAATTGCTACTAATGCCAGATGTCATCATTTTCAGTGAAACTCCAGAGTGCACTTTGTTTAATAAAAGCAGGAGGCAAACTCAATTTTGCGCTTTCAATTCTGCTTGAAAAGAGCGAGATAATACCTTGTCAAAGGCGGTTATTATTTCTTTTTGTACTTGCTTATCTAATTCTATATTTTCCAGACTGCCCATTGAACATTAAATATCAATTATCATGCCCCCGCAAAGCTGTCGTACAAAGGCAGAGGTACCACAAGCAGCTAACTATTAGTTGGTTCATTTTTCATATTCCTCAGGACGGTGGATGCAAATTATCACATCAAACTAACATCCGAGATTTAGAATTGTCTGACTTTGAATACTTCTTTTGCAGTGAAAGAGACTTCTGGAATTGATGTGCAAGTACACACGGTTGGATTTCCACTGGATTTATCGCTGCCATGTGCCAATCTGACATGAAGAGATAACAGCGTAATCACCCTTGCTTTGCTTGCTAAACTCAATGTAATATGTTTCCAATTACAAGCAAGGACTTGGCCACTGTCCAGGAAATTGGATCTCGGTGTGATTGATTTAGACATTACTATTGTGGTGATTCATCTTGATAGTCTGACTCACAAGCACTAAAACAACCTCAAAGCCTCAACGAGACCCAAAACCCAAGAGAGTCTCGCCCTTATTGGCTCATTGTGATCATGGAGTTGGGAGAAATTCATATTGTCCCTGAAGCATTTACAACCACTTCAACTTAGATAACACTGCTGGGGTAGTTGTGTTCCCTAAAGAAGTTCCTGCAGCACCGCTATTAACAGGATGCACGATACGTGGCTGCAATTCAAACTTACAATAAAATAAATTGTTCAAAGTACGGAAAGAAGTAAAGAAAAGAAAACATTGTGCAGATGTTAGAAGGATGCAGTGGTCTTACCTGGGGACACAGGCAGTAGACGTCTCCCCCTCAGGGGCCTCTGGGGCAGGGCAGCAGAACTGGTGGAGCACTGTTTGGTTGCTGTGTGATGAAGAGTAGAAGCAGAATGATAGAAACTGTGAAAAGGAGGTCATCATGTTCTGAACGTTTTTCACTTCCTGTTTCAAAAACTAGCGCACTAGGCAATGTGCTGTTCTGTTCAGAGGAGTAAACATGTGGGATGGTAAGCCATCAGACATTGTACATTTAACAAGTAAAACTGTTTTTTAAAGAGTTTGAAAGAAATACCAGATGGCACAGAACACCGGCCCCTCTCCAAATAAACATCATATCTGACTACATGATTTTGGATTGGGAACTTTTTCATTTAATGTATACGCTGCTTTTAGTGCTACTATTCCATTTGAGCTGTATAAAATGTTTACTAGTAGTAGTTTCTACTTTAATAGGGGCTAATGTGGATACAAAATGAATACAAAAATCTAAAAGTTGAGATGTTTCCTCTGGTTTTCCTTCTTATTTGGGTCTCATTTTCCAGGTTATATCCATCCCTTGGAATCAATTCTTCACCTGCCCCTCCGTGTATTTCCCATTTAAGCTCATCACTTGACCATGTGCCTCCCCTTCACACCTGCTTCCCATTAGTCATCAGCCCCAGTATATATTCTCGTCAGCAATCGCTGTTTCGCCAGATTGGCTCCTCTGCCTCATGGCTGTAGCGACCTGCTTCTCCCTGTTGTTTGACTCTCTCTCACCAAGGAGCAGTTGTATCACACTCACACAGCTGCAGCATGCGATGTCTACTTCTTTCTGGGTCCACGTGTACACAATGCTGCTGCGGTGTTCACTTATAGGGACATGACAACGAGCGAATCACAAAGTGTTTGGTAAATCCCACGTGGAGGGGAAAAAAGGAGATTTGGGATATGAGGATCTTGCATGAGGCCAAGTGTGTTTTGATGAGAAGCAGTGAATGTGAACACTTTATTTCGGTATAAATATAGTTCACCAACTGATTCCTCCCTTGCTGCGAAAGAATTAAAATACTTTAGTTCAAAGTTTTATCCTACAACTTCCTATAATGTTGAGGCTGTCCTCACATTTTGGCAGATTTGACAATTTGCAGGAAGTGTGGCTACTTCAAATGTGATACTGAAATGTAGCAAGGAAAGAGCAGGGATATCAAATTTTAATGTGCATGTGAGAAAGCCATGAGTGCATTCACTTTCCTCTCTACATCCGTGTGTCCTCCCTCTCAACCTGGACGCTGCCTCGCATTCTTCACATTCTTGATTTTACGGCCTCATCCATCTCATCCTTCAGTATCATCCCTTCCCCCCACCCCCACACACTCTTCTCTCCTTCTGTCCCCTTTACACAGATTTTCCATCACTCTCTACAACTCCCCATCCCCCCTCCTTTAATCCGGGTCCTACAGGCACGGTGTGTGCTGTGCAAGAGAGCTGTTTGCTCGATTACTCTTGCTGTCAGAAGATGTAGCCGGTGAAAAGAGCAGCCGCTTTCCATATGCCGTGTCCTCATCCCTGGACACGGGACATGGAGAAAGACGGAGAGGAGAGAGGTGAAACATAAAGAGGAGAAAGCAAGGCCCACATTCCCAGCAGCAACCGGCCCTCCATCCCTTATCGCTCCCCATGTTGCCTTTTGATCTTCCGCCCTGCAGGACATCTGCCTGCCCTCATCTCTTTCTGCTTCCCCTCCTGTCTGTCCCTTGGGAGAGGACAGAGAAAACAAGGTGACCTCTATGTCTTCCTACATACCAGCAGCGTGACTGCTGGTTCACCTCAAGAACACTAAAATCCGTTCTTTGTGCTGCAAACTGAAATCGCTCGATATACAGAATTTTTCGGCTATAAGCCAGAATCTAGAAAGTTGATCCTAAAGGTCTTTTTTTGTGCCGCTGTGTAAAGGTTGGAGGTTGGGGGGTATTTGACAGCAACAATAGCAGACAGTACAGGGAGGGTGTGACAGCAAATTAATTCCCATTGTTAATGGCTCCTCTAATTGTGTTTGCCTTAACGACCATGACACCGCTGTGGCCGATTTTAATAGGTCGAGAACACAGGCGCTCTCTGAGGGGACGCAGATTACAGCGAGCGTTGGAAACAGCAGACCCCCTTGCTCACGCAGATAGAGTACAAGTGTATATTCTGCAGGACAAGGTATGAAAACATCGAGGTTAATGGAATAATCCGTTGTGTTGCACTGATGCTGTTGTCATTTTATTTAACTGCTGAAAATGTACAGCAGACATACACAAACCTAACCTTGAGAAGGTTGATGTCACTTTCATGTATGTACGCTAAACATGGAGCTGGAGCCTGCAGATTAGTTTAGCATCAAGTTAGGGGAAAGGGGTTAACAGCTGGAATTGATCAGTCCAAAGACATTTATTTTTTACAAAAAAACAAATTTAAAAACTTCATACACATTGTAATAATATGTCCGGGACTATATTTTGGCCAACACAGTGACTTCCTGGAGTCTCCTCGACAGTTACTGTCCAACGTTGCGTCCATAATCCCACAGTAAGATGCTATTTAGTGCGATAAAACAGTATGTGAGATTTTTTTATTGTGTCCGAAACCCATAGTACGCATGTTGCATACTATTTCAGGTGATATATTACAGTATGCCATCACCGGACACTTTGCCGGCAACAATGCAAAGCGGTAGCGACGACAACATTCATAACAGATGAACTCTAACTCTCAGCAAGTGCACGAACAAATGTATTTTCCCAAAATGATAGGTAATATGATTTATATTAGAACAGTATTTCTAGGTGTAGTAACTGTGTTAACATTACTCCTTATATGCAGATAAGTACAACACATGTTTAATTGAGTACAAAATGGCCAATACTTTTCTTGTTTACCCTCCAGGTTTTAGAGCAAGATGGCCAACTTAAACTAATTCATCATTTTTAAAAAAGCACAAAAATGCTGCCGGCTTTACTTTACACTTATTAACTCATCCATCTCATACGAGATGATCCTGCCACTAGTTGTGCATCATCTTCATGCTGCGGTTTCAAATGTGTGCATCCCACGTGCACATGCCTCTGATATTGTGTGCTGACCAATAAAGACCTCAGACACACACGCCACAACCTGCTGAGTCATCCTGTTCTTGACAACAGCGTTTAAAAGAAGCAGAGCTCATTTGAATTGAATCAATGGGTATTATTGGCAAGGAGGTGCCGCGTGCAGCGGGGTCAGATGCCTCTAATGATGAGACGGTGCACGGACATAACTGACATATACACCCTTTGCCAGACTGCATCAATAGGAAAGTGTGGTCACATCTGAATCATTGATTTCCCCCTATTTGAGGAAAAACACCTCACAGGAAAGTATTATGGGATAGAACTCTTTTCATCTTAACCATCCATCTCTTTCTGCTTTGATCTCTGGCTTCTCACAATTGTCTCTCCATTATTTTTCTGCCGTCTCTCTTCTCACCTCTATCCTTACACTCAAAAACAGCCTGCAAGTGTTTTATAGCAATTTGAGTTTATGAGGGGACCTTTTCTAAAAAAAGGCACACTGCGCGACAGAGATATCACGTACGCGACCAAAACTGCATAAAAGTCAACTATCACGTCGTGAATCATGAATCTGTTCGTGTGCAAGTCGTACTGATATGAGAAGACTAGAGGCTATGATTTCCGAATTAATCTCTGCATCATTGTGACGATAATCCACCCATTCCCATGTTCGGGATTATGCAAACATTTCTTCTGCATCAACATGAATTCGTCTCCAGTAAATTTGCAAACCCTTGCCTCCAGTTTTCAGACACACCCCCTTCGAAACTGTTTGATCGATGCGGGCGCTGAAGATTAAATTGAACTCACACGACCTGCTTTCTGATCTTCCACACCATTGACTCAGTTTCCCTTATGGCCTAAACTTGCTAATACCACCTATAAAAAAAAAAAAAATCTATAAGCTTTTATAAGCTCTTCCACACACTGGGTCTGTTTGAGGGTGAGCGTAATCTGTGCACCATGGTTTCATTGTATTTTGTTTTAACTTCTCGTGTCTAATGTGTTTGTCGATGCGCTCCTCCTTGTGTTGAATTCAGCTTTACTGTGTCAATAGCTCTCCGGCTGATCCAACTTGGCTCGTGGCGGAAGAAGATCCGTGCGCACTGAAGTGATACAATTTGAAGCAGGGGACGGTGAGAGAAAAGGGGGGAGAATAGAGGGAGAGGGGATCAAAGCTCGCAATAAGTGACGGATTAGTTTTCACAGACCATTTCCTGGGCACTCAGGAAAAAAAGAATAGCTGTGAACATGCTCACTCATTGAAATAACATAAATGCAGTTTAACAGTCTGCCCCTGAAGGCCACACATGGTAAAGACACAATTGATCTCGGATGAGGCAACCATATTAACAAAAGTGGTTCGGCTAAAGCGTTTAAGGTTGCATGGCTGCTTGCTTTTTGTTTGCTTGTTGCCATTATTTCTTTCCCATGTTTGTTTTTATGCAACATTTTGGATTAAATGCATTTTTGAGTCAAGGTCAAAGTCAAATCAAGAGTTTAGTATGTGAAAGAAAAACATTTAAATATAATATAATAGTAAGGTGAGTTAAATATAAATCCTTCGTTTGAAATTGGCTTTAAAACCAACAAACTGCCAGGTCAGCGTATTGGTGAAAAGAGAACAAGGTACTTTAGCTTAATTTAAGTCGGCTAATATATTACATACCTTCCACAAGTCAACTCATCTCATGGCAGTATTACTAGAAGCACTATGATCATAGTTAGCATTTTTTTTGTATTACTTCACTTCCATTTGGCAGTAAGTGCCGGTTTATCACTATGTTTTACAGGCTAGAAGTGTGTACGGTTCGCATTTCTACGTGAGGTTAAAATGATGTATTAAACATTATTGTGTGGTGGATTATCAGCCGAAAAATATCCTTGAACTAAATCAGACGTCTCTTGTATGAGCACTGCACCAATCTTACACACACACACACACACACACACACACACACACAGTATACCCTCCTCGAAATTCGGTCCTGAAAGCCTACCGTATCAATTCCTTTACACACACGCACAGTGAGTTAAAAAAAGCTTCCTTGAAAGGTTTACGTCAGCACGGACTCTTGGGCCGTCCCAAGCGGCTTAGCTCGGCCTCTGCAAGCGAAACCGAGAGAGCTGGAGATGGACGAGAGAGAGCGGGACCAGCTTTCCCAAGAGGAAGCTAACAAAAGAGGAAGAAAAAAGAACTTCGTCCTTGTATCAAATCCCTTAAAAATCTCCTGACGGTGCCCGGCGTCAGGAAAGCTGCAACATTTGAGCTTTATTCCCACTATCTCTGTCTCATTGTGGCCTACTTCACTCCACTGCAGCACTTGACAGGAAATATGAAACAATTTCGCCGTCAAGCTCTGCATTTATGCTGCATCACTTCTGTCTGAACAAGATGAGCCTTTTTCTCTTGAGATTGTGAAATGTTACACACTTTTACACACGTTACGTCATTGGGATCTGTTTGGATATGGGCAGGCACTCTCGAAAACAATGTTTGGCAGTTGATTGGATGATCCATCTGTCAATCAAACTTCTTGCCGATCGAGAGATGGCTCTTCTGTGAACGAAGAAATACTCTCCAGGTCTGACATATAAGTGATGCTATTGCAGCATCAGCGCTAACCTCTGTAGGAGCCACCATCGATGTTTTTCGACAGTGGTTTCACTGTGTCGTCACACAGACCTAAGCCACGCCTTTAGCCCCTCAATTGGTCCATGCTCTGGCTTGCTGGACACAAACATGTGACTTGAGGCCTGATAATTGATTTTCGTGCCAAGCAAGGTAACATGTTTACAACTTATTTATGCAAATCATTTGGTAACCATCCTATGCACGTACGCACAGGTATTTCCCCTGATTAATAGATCAAAAGCTCTAAAATGTTACTCTGTGTAACTGTCCAATTACCAAGTTACCTGTCAGTCTGACTTCATGTTTACTCCTCTGTAAAAAGTGAGTGTGAACAGGAACCAGAGCTAAAATGCAACATATTCATCGGACACATTGAAGACAGAATGTTTTCATTACCAAATATCCTCAGTGTATCATGAGCTAGAGTTCTGTAGTAAATTACAATGATACACTATTTAAAATATCAATGATAAAAAAAACTTTCTTGGCTTTCAACATTTTACGCTCTTCTTCCAACTCAGCTCCCAACTGTTGGTCCCCCTTCAATAAAACTGAAAAGAGAAGCCTTTGACAGAGGAGGCAAAATAAGCATAGAGGGAAGGAGCTGAGCCCGGGGGGGGAGAGCAGGAGTCAACCACTTCCTGGCGCTCACTTGTCGGAAAGAGCTCCGTCAGCTGAAAGGGTTCAAGACTGACACTGAGCTGGATTTATTTCTAGAAATAAAAAAATATTCTGTACTTTAACCAATTTTTTTTATAGTGTGACAGATATCTGGGTTTTTGAAGTTCATGCACAGACATCACAGAGAAACCGTTTTCTTTTGCCACAAAAAATAGAAATGCTTGAAACCATCATTAGCTAGCTACACCCACTACATGTATTCTCATTCTCATTTAAAATGCAGTGGGCATATTTGGTGGAGCAAACTAAATAACTTATTTTGCTACTTATCATCTGAGTTGTAGAAGTCTTTTTGATAACAAGATTGTAGTCTTGTTCTTCGGCTAAAGGGGTTCAAGACTGAAACTGGGCTGGATTTATTTCTACTTTATTGGTCCAAATGAAGTAAATAAAAAAATGAACCGGGAACTTCTATTGTGAAGAATTTCAGGAAAATGTGTGTGTGCCTTTCTTCAGCTTCTGCCAGGATGTCAGCTTTGTGTTCATCTAATCAGGCCCAGGTTTCACACGGAGTAAGGATCAACAAATTGAGAGACTTGTCGTTAAATTGTCAGCATATATGCTGTATTATGCTACAATGTGTCTTTTTGTAACTTTTTTGACTGTTGGTGTTTAATGTAAAAAATGTACCGTGGCTCGGAAAAGGTTGAAAAACAGTGACTTAGTGTACCAAAGCTAGCAACTAAATAATATCCTGATTTGTAGCTAATGCTACCATGTGAGTAAGCAGACATTGTGTGGTACAGAAGTGTGTCACCATGACTTAAAACACAAACGGATCCATTTCAAGTAGCAGGGGGGAAAAAAAGAAAGCACGAAAATAGCTGTCACTGATTTTCCCATGAAAGCAGCAGTTTTTCCCACTGTTGTCTCTCCAGCTGGTGCCTCCACTATCGAGCAGTTTTATCAGCTCATATCGAGCATCAACACTACACTGCGTTGCTGCAGGGCCATCTGCTGAAGACTTGGCACCGGGTCAAATTTCACAGATTGTCCCCATGCTTCACGCTGATGCTTGACAGCTATCAAACTGACATGGTTGTCTTATACCAGCCGGGGCTTTGGCTGATGAGGAAAATCCCATCAACCAGATCGGCAACATCAATTTTCTGCTGAAGTAAACGTAGTTTGAATGACACTCCCGGTTTCCCGCACAAGGACGTAAAAGAGCGAGGAAGAAAAGGCATGTAGGCAGACGACGGGGGTGGCATGACAAAAAAGACAAGAAAGCAGATTTTTCACCACATCATCCACATACAACAACGTCTTTACTCCAGTACCCACACGCGTGACTCATTCAGACTTCATGTCCTGCTTCTCTCATTTGCTTCTTTTAGCATGTGCTGCTGAAACCTCCAGTGACATCACTGGTGAGAGTCATCAGCCCCTCCCCCTGGCACTGCGTATACCTCATGATGTAATCCTGGCATCAAGGGGGTTGACAGACGGGGCCGTTGATGATATAACCACAGTGGAGGGGAAGGGCAAGAAGCTTTAATGGTCATCTGAATGGGATGACAATCTATATGTGGCCAAACCAAATGCGTATTAAATGTCACGGGGCACACGCCGACAGGGCGCATACAAACACACACACACACACATGCGGGTTAGTCATTTCTACCTGCGGCTTCCACAAAAATATTAAGATCTTCATTCAACCAAGCATTTAATGTGAGGTAACAAAACCCCTATTTGTAATATTATGCAGAAAATGACTGCAGTAAAGCACAAACAAGCAAGTATATTCATTTTTAAAGTGACATATGTACATGAAAAGAAAGTAATTGGATGAAGGAATGTGTGTCCGCAGGTGTGAAGAATGCAAATGAATGATCAAGTATTCAGGGAAATTAGAAGCTAAGTGGATGCATCCTCTACAATAAATCACGGTTGAGCCTTGGTTGAGGCTTTGTGTGATGTGTTGAGAAGACCAGGAAAGCCGATTGGACATGCTGTGCCTGTTCCGATCAGCTCTGCAGCGCCTCCAAGCCTTAGGTGGATGGCTTTGAACATTACTCTGGGTTGTAAAGTTAACCATACCTGACATTTCCCTGGGCAAGTGTGTGCCTGTGCATGGCTCTGTGTGTTTCAGTGCGCAATGCAACAGCAGACATGGAGATTATGTTGGTAAGAGAGAGCAAATTAACCCCAATATATAGTATAAATACTATGTAGTGTGAATATATATATATATGTATTCGTTCAAATGATACATACTGTATATTACACACCTAACATTGGTTATATAAAACAATGTATTTGGCCTGTAAACTATAAATATTGTATTTTACCAGCAGTTCTTTCATTAAAATTGGCCAACAATACAGCTGTTCTCATCTCAATTAACATTTGAATGTCATGATTTTATCTGAATATTATTGAGTATATGTCTCGTGTCAGATCCTGCTCAATAGAACAGAAACACAGGCACGTGACAAATCACAACTACATGTTTCCTTCAGCGACAACATGGCCTCATAATGTAACCGTTGGCCTAACACTCGTTGGACACACACAGATGCACACTGGTGCACGCGGTGCAAAACAATTAGGATTGTCTGTTGAGGGATTTTCAGGGCTAAGCTCTCAGGGGGTGAAATCTCTGCGACAGATGGGTGGACATTTTTCCATAACTGCACACTGTTCCTTCTTTCAACGATCCCTATTCCCTGATCTGCTGCGGAGGTCGTTAGCTCCCTGACCAGTGAGCGTCGTCACACCGCGTTTACTGCCCCATGAGGAACCCCACCGTCTTTGAAGTGCAAACACTGAAACAACACATTTTATTTCTGTGCATGATTTTCAAGACACCTGTATGTGTTAGTGTATGGCCGACACATCTGTTTAATTACAACGCCGCATACTTTAGCAGCTGCTAACTTCCGGCTAATAGCAGATTTTGTGTTGAAATATTAAAGAGGTAATGCATTGCAGAGCCATTAAAAGAGGGTGTGAAATGACGTATAATCAAGTGCTACACTTATCACGTTAGCGCGGCTTTTTCTTACTTACACGATGAAAAACTGTGTGCGGTTATTAAACTGTACTGTTGGGAAGCAGCTCTTAAAATGTAATGTCACTGTAAGATTTCTTTTATGTAACAAATTGAACGATGGCATCTTTAAACATCGTAAAACACATTCATATTTTGGGACATTACTAAAAACGTATTGATGTGCAGGGTTCGATATGAGCACATCTTTGATTATTTAATCAAATTGTCTGCTTACATTAAGCAATCAAATCGAGTGACGACGGAACACTGATATCATTTCCATTTGCAACCGCGATTCTGAAGAAAATATGTAGATTGCGTTCCAATGACAGACACTGTCTGCTGATTTCTCATTACGCCTCCCGTTCATTTGCATGAAGAAGACATGAACTGCATCAATAAGATATGTGAATAATTGACTTCCAACCATGAAGGGGACAAGTCACTATGCAGCTAGTGTAACATGACTAACGGCAAAAGCATATTTCTATGCACAGCCGTTATGTGGGTGTGCAATATTTACATATAAAAGATGGTGTCATCTGTGGCATCTGGAAGTGTCAAGGACGAGGATGACACATCTTTCACTGAGTCGGCATGGTGCCCAAGAGACAGGGTGTTTAAAAAAAAAATCATGGTTGAGCCAAACTTTGTCATTTTGATTGATTGGGAATAATAGAGGCAGAGGACACTGGAAATAAAGTGTTTGCATTTTTGCCAATTTGTGAGAAAAGTGGGGAGTATGTCTTGTCTTAGCCCTATTTTTTAATCTGTCTAATTATTTTGAGTCTGTTTTGTCCTTTTTCTAATGGTCTCCATCATCATCTTCTCTAGTTTTCAACGACATGTCTGGCAACCTGAAAGGTGCAGCAAGGCAGACAAAAATATACAAATAGACGTATTTATATATCAATCAAATGAGCAACAGAAGTGTCCACAGTGAGCCAAAACAAGTGATATCCTTGATTACCATACAGCCACTACAGAAATGAAAAAGACAGAAAGTCATCCCAGATATCCCCTTACAACAGCTGTTCTCTTGTCCTTTTAACACCCAAACACGACACACAGTCTTTCACACACACACGAACACACACATGGCTGGATTACCGACAACTGGGACTGTCTTTCGCCATGCTCAACTTGTGCATGAAAACAGCTAATATTCTACCAGGGAGTCAGGAATCACCCGGCAGCTACATCCTCTGAGAAATGAAGCAATTTAAAAGCACTACGCACCAAATGTGATATTCATGATTTGGATTCCAGCTGCAGCCGAGCAAAGCCACACTGTCATAACTGAGCAGACGTGATTCCCATTCAGACTGAGGGGAGGGGAGGCGAAGTAAAGAGCAGAGGTTTGCAGGAGAGGAGGATCCAGCTCTTGAGTATTGGCGGCAGGATGGGAAACACAGAGAGAGAATATGTCCATTTGAACTCATCACATCCATCATCCACCTCTCTACTCCGCTCTTACTCCCTCTCACTGTCCCTGAGAGACAATCATGCAGCGAGGCAGTGGATCCACTTTTCTTTTTGGCTCCGGGGACAGTTCACCCATATCATCACAAAACAATATATATTTTCTCATTGGTTTGGCTTTACTACGCTGGTTCACTCTCATGGCTCTCATTAACCTCGTTTCCAGCAGCCGGCAGCTGTTTTCAGCTAAAAGCTTTTTATAAATCCTCTGTATGCTACCTGCCCAGCAACAACGGGCAGACAGACAGCTAGCGATGAGCTGGTGAACATAGAGGAGCATTTAGCAGCTAACAAAACAGATATGTACAGTTGCAAGAGAGATTTGAATCGCATCTTTAGCATTCGATTACACCACTAAAAGGCATGTTTGTTATTTTGTTGAATGGGAAAAAAACGATCATTGAATATTGATATAAAAATACAAAGAAAATGCTTTATTTTGGGGGGGGTTTGCATTTAAAAAGGTTTGCCAGCAAAATGTATAAGTATTTTAACAATCATTTTGATTTAATGTGAGTGTAAGCTTGTGAAAAATGTTTTTTAGCAAAGTTTAGTGTGGCTCTAAGGTTTAACCTTGTGTTGAATGCATATGCTCCCAGAAAGTAAGTCAAATATTAAGAGAAATGACCCATAATAAATTCAGATAAAAGTGAGCTTGGCTTTAAGATAAGGCAATAAGACCTGGAGATCAATGCCAGAGTGAGAGCCTGTACTGGAAAATCCGCAGGCTCATTGATCTGAGAGCATCAGAACAAGGATACTGCAGCAGCCAGCAGGCTCTCAGCAGGGTAACTCTGTAATGTATGCTAAGATGTATGTGCATGTGTGCTATCTGTACGTCCCAGCATATGAGATGGCATGCATTCTGCGCTCCAGCTGGTACGAAGCCAGTAGGAGAAAAAAACGAGGTCACAGAGGGGCGCAGTGGGAGTCACGGCCTGTGCGGAAAAAACATGCGGGCTGCCAGGTGGCATGTGGCATATTAGGGTTTGTGTGCATTAGTGAGTGTTTTGTGTGTAAGTGCAAGAGCTTAAAATATCTGTGAGAGGCAGAGAAGCAGTAGAGAAGCACCTGCAGCTATATGAGGATCCTGGGATTTCCACCTTAGGCAATGGGATTGCTGCCTATCAGACACGCACGCGACTCTATGCACACAAAACACCTCCTCGCCTACGCTT
Source organism: Pholis gunnellus (assembly GCF_910591455.1). Taxonomy (NCBI): domain Eukaryota; kingdom Metazoa; phylum Chordata; class Actinopteri; order Perciformes; family Pholidae; genus Pholis; species Pholis gunnellus. The sequence goes on along the minus strand of NC_136549.1, from coordinate 11,852,486 downwards.
ATTGCCACACTTCTTGACTCCCACCATTCCCGTATTTTAACAAACACGCACCATAGCAACCCCCAGAGCGTGGACAGAGGACCAAAGGACAGGGGGCGGACTGAACGCTCCAGCCCAGCCAGAGGAGATGGGTTAAGTGGGTGAAGAGCCTTATGGTTAGAGGATGGGACTGAATGCCGATCCAGACTGCAGAGGTGGCTCCTGTAGTATAAGACGCTGATTACAGGAAAGGAGAATGGGTCGGTGGGGATGAGATGGTGGAGAAGAAGGAGTTCCGATGAAGTGGAGATGAGGACAGTGAAAGAGTGAGAAGGAATAATGAGGTGGACAACGGTATCATTTGTGAGCTGGGCACAAGGAGGACACCCAGCAATGGAGGCTGAGAGAGTAGGAGGTACAGTTGACAGAGAGAAGCGTAGACAGCATTGCTGAAGGCTTCCCTCAGATCACACAAGCCCCTTAACAATCTTCCTCAGACTGAGCAACACAATTGCAACACTTCAAACTCTCCCTCTGAGAGGTTTGAGCTCACAGCAAAGCAGAAGTCTAGCTCGGATGGAGTCAACTTTTCAATCACATGCACTGTTTACAGCTGAAGGCAGCCTTGCATTTGGATTCTTCAAATTATGCCACTGGAAGAGATCGGGAGTGTATGACGTGAGTGAGTGAGCATTTCATTGTTCATTTAAAGCTTTGCAAATGTTTTTTCCTGCTTTCTTTCAATCAAGCAAAAACACAGATGAGCTGGGTGACAGCTGGAAATCCAGTACATGCCAGTACTCAGGGATTCTTCGTTTACTTACTGGCTTCCTTCTGTCCGTACTTCACTTCCTAACAAAAGAACCTGTCCATGTTATTATTCCTAGCCCCTTAATACCTAAGAATGGCCGTGGCGTTGAGTTATTTGAGATCCTCCAAGAGTTTTTTTTTACTTTTTGTGGAACAGAAACGTGTGTGTCTCAAAGTCACACGTCACTTTATTTACGCTAAGCTAACTTTATGACCTTTTCTGAAGTATGCTCATTGCTTGCTTGATGAGAGTTAGACAAGAAGGTCAATACCGCTCTTTTATTTGCATACTGAATATGAAAGTACCGCTAGCAGCCATGGTAACTTAGCTTAACACAAAAGACTAAAAACTAAAAACTATATAAACAGGAAAGAAAATCATGATTTGTGTCAATCGTAGGAAAAACAAAGTGTTACAAACGACAAATGTCCCAAACTAGCTTTTCCTTTTCCATGTGACAGGCCGTGCTCCCACATTTCCCCCAAAATCTCTAACCAAGAGGAAGACACTTGTAGCGTGCCGCTCACTCTCTCAGGCGCCGGCTCAGTCAAAGGAGTAACGAAAAACGCGAATATTCTGGATAAATATACAAACAAATATACACACAACCCTTATTAGTAAGTTTGTGACATGTCCCTGTCATCCTCCCACTAATAGAAATGTATTACTCCCCCTGCGGCACTGACAGCACAGCGATACACCATCTCGTCTGACCAGGATCAATGTACTAAATGGAAATTACAATGTTGCTTCACGTCTCCTGCTTTTCATGTGTCACTGCTTTTACATTACGGAAATAAGACAGTGTACAGTACGCTCTCTCTGTCGAATTCTCTTCATATCTCTCTCATTGTTCATCACTCTGCAGAACTGTCAGGGGGCATGGTTGGCAAATCACGAAATCAACCCACTTATTGGGTGACATTTATCTTGTACAACTCATATCTTGTGTGTTTGTCCATGTCTGGGTGAATCCATGAGAAAGCAGTTGTTTTTTACTCCTACTATCCTTGCTAATGTGTGCTATTCCTGACCCACGCTCTTTAGGAATTATGTCTTAATGGCACGAATAATCAATCTGGATTAACAGAAACAATGCAAATGCAGCAGAGTGGAACAGACGGGGCTCAGCGCGGTGCGTTGTGTGTGTGTCCCTGTGAGTATGTGCGACTCTGGCAGAGGTAATTCATGTGACCTTGATAGTGGCGAACAAACAGCATTCACGACCGTTCTGAAGCTGCATACAGTGCATTTAAAAAGCACAAGATTTCATGCAAGAGAATTCACAGGCTACAGCTAATGTCTCCCTGTCTTTTATTCCCCCCAGCTATGTTCCTCCCAGTGTGACATCCTTCAGTTTGAGCCTTAATGAGGAACAAGCTGCAGTCCGCACGAGCTAACCTCGATCGGAGGTGTTTTCGTTTTTTAATGTGACGATGTGAATGTGCTGACATTTGTCTCAGAGTCAAAGATTTGCCTTTAGGAGTTTGTGCTTTTACAATGTCACCATGCTCTCCCGGCACCTGTGAAATTGCATCCTCAGCAGAACATGCATTTATAAAAGAAATAAAATGCTCATTACACATTCACAGTGTGGAAACACAAGGAGCCACCGTGACCTCACCGGAACGGGCAACAAATCTACAGGGACGAGTGAAGATGACAAAGATATTCAGCGCGTGATTTAACAAAACTTCTGTTCCGTTACAACTCATCAAAACACACCTGAACTCCTCTGTTTAGTCCCACCCAGTGGTGACAGTCTACCATGGTGCAGAATTAACAGTCCACAACTGTATAAATGCCAGCCATGGGTAGTCAAAATCAATATCTATTAAGCATTCAATTGATTACACACGACAACAACTGAGTGAATAATGTGAAAATACAGGAAGAGCTTGAATTACCTGTCAGAAAATGAAGCCTCAGCTTTTCAGGGGATGTGAAGTTAATCAAAGGCAAATCCAGCACAGGCCCTAGCGTCTGTGATACGACTTTACAGTATCCTCTAGTCGGCCACTTCATCAAATCTTTACTGTCTTGCTTCCCCCTCGAAAATCTTTCAAGAGCTGACACCCTGACGTGGGTGATAACATGCTGTGGCCTTGTAGCTGATGGCCCTGGAGGGTATCAAAGTGTTTACTGGCCAAACACATTCGCTATATTTAGACAAGAAAATGTGCACTGCAAAAATATGCTGACATATTGAGCCTTTAATTTGTTTTATGAGACAGGAGATTAAGAAATACTGTCAATTGTTTGACACGCTGTGTAGTTTCATGTCAATATAAGGTCACGTTGCAAACACTGAGATGAAAATCCAGCAAATTGAAGATGATTTGCATATTATAGGAATTTAAATATATATATATACATATATACACTCATAATACACGGTAAATCTCTCGTTTAGAGGGAGATTTATTTGTTTATTTTTTTTGTAGAGCACACAACATGAAAGCTACTTACTCCGCTTTCCTTGCGTGTCCAACTGAGCGGCAGAGAGTGGTGGGAGTCTGCGGAACCAGGGACTTGCAGCAGGGGCTCCTCTTGTCCTCCTCGGCGGAGTCCGGGCTGCCTTGGCTCGCTTTCGGTGACTGCGGCGAGGTGGGGACGAGCTGCAGCTGCTGCGGGTGGTGGGAGGAAGGCGCAGGAGGGGTCGGATGCTGCTGATGCTGGGCCGATAGACCGGGGATCTGCTGCTGCTGAAGCTGGGCCGATAGACCGGGGATCTGCTGCTGCTGAAGCTGGGCCGATAGACCGGGAATCTGCTGCTGTTGCTGCTGTTGCTGCGGTTGCTGCGGCGGCGGCGGCTGCTGCTGCTGCGCCTGTTGGCCGAGATGAGCCGCAGCTTTGTTGCTCCCCGGGTGCTGATGGAGGTTGGCCGGTGCCTGAGGACTGGCGCTGCGGTGAGTCGGGTGATGGTGGTGGTGGTGAAGCTGGGCGGGCTGCTGGACGTAGTGATGGGGGTCCCGCAACTGTCGGTTCTCTCCTATCAGGTCCTCCACCTTCCGCTCGAGTTCGTCGATGCGTTGGCGCTGCGTCTGGATCAGGCTTTGCTGGTTCTGGACGATAGTGGTTAGCTCCTTCAGGTAAAGAACGGCTTTCATTGGATTATCCAGCAGGCTCTCCATTACTGACTGTAAATGTGGCCGTGTGCCCGACTATGTGGACTTCTCCTTCAGCTGGTTCTGGCGCTGCAAAACGTCGATGGGGCCTCTGAACAGTGCGTAACCGGGATGCTCTGGCGGCCGTCTGACGCCTCTACGCTATGCTGGGGTTGGGTAGTCTCTCTCTCCCCCCCCCCCATTTCTCTCTCTCTCTCCCTCTCTCTCTCTCTCTCTCTCTCTCTCTCTCTCTCTCTCTCGATACTTTGTGAGGATACCAGAAATGGTGCTGATGCAAGGGGGGATCGGCATCACCGGAGTGCGTAGGCGGGGCCGTGGACCGGTGATGTCAACACGCAGGGGGAAACAGTGAAGCTGCACGTTTCACACGTAAATCCACAGTGTTTGCATCTCATTGAAATCCAACATTTGTGAACATGAGCTACTCCCTCTCAAAGCCAAGAAACCAGAGATCCAAGTCTCAAACCTGTTAAGTCATCAAAGTAAACAGTCTAGAGCTGCTCTGTATATAGACAATGAACGGGAGAATGGTTTTGTGGACCCACATCATTTTTCTTTTCTTTTTAATATCCAAATTAACTTGATTCTATTGTAACGTTCTCAGTTGTGAAACACAAAATGTATGGGTGCTCTCCACGTCATCTATAACAATGTTCCAAATTAATTGAGTTTTGGCATCAAAAGTTTTAGCCCTGGTCACATGTAAGGTATTTTAAAATGTCAAACATGTAATAATCCTACAGAGCACAGCTCTGTATTCGGTTGTGTTTTCTGTATTTGCAGTGTTTTTTTTCTCTGCTGTCAAACATGCTTTTTTCAATTGCTCGCGTTCTCAGGCTGCAGTGCGACGGGCTCTCAGCTCCACCGTACTGAGGCCTGTCCACAACAGCTCATTGCTTGATATTGCTCCATTCAGAATTAGTATCTGATGTTGTGGATGTGACTTCAGTATTCAAATTAAAGAAGCTTGAGTTCAGGACGTCCCTTTTGTCCATGTGAATGTGTGACGTGATTAGTATCGCCTGTGGTGCTCTTTTTGTCAAACAGCAGTCTTTGTGTGTTGCATGGTAGCGTATTTTTTGGGGATGTAGCCCTGCAGGGATAGAAAAGAATGGCATGGTTGAGAATGCAATAGCTTCCTCTTAATGATGCTCACTTAGCAGCACAGTATGAAAATGATTTGATGAAAAATGAATCTTTTTTTTTTACTATTTTGCACATTCACATTCCCACTCACCGGTTTTGTTATGCAAAAAAATCCTAAATGTTTTGGGGAAAAACTGTAGTCTGCTCCTGCTCTGTTGAGGGAGCGGTATGATTCTTTTTTGCAAATTGGATCAAAGGAGGCTGCCTTTTAGTCTGTGCCTCGGTATCTCTGACTTTACCAAAAGGGAAATAAAAAACAAGTCAACCAGACAGATAGCATGCAAGCACAGCAAGGAAAGGAAATGGGTTTTAGGTTTGCAGAGATGATCCCTCCTGATACTGACTGAAGTGATAGCTCACTGAGAGAGTGCTCCGCTCTTCTTGTTGCTGTGGTGTGATGCTTTTAAGATTTCCACTTTCATTCAGTTGTTGCATTGCATATGTGCAGGAATATTTACTCCTCGTGGTCTATTGTCAGGTGGATTGTGTTTTTATGTGTAACGGGTCTCTGTGTTTGTCGGTGACAGAATGATTTACACTGTCAAGATGATCGAAAAGGAAAACCTATGTCACTTTTGTTAAAATCTTTTTGAAATCCAGAGGTTGCCAAAATTCAGCATAAGTAACTTACTGTGTCAGGGAAAGGACAATCTACCATATTCATCCACAGGAGGTGGCATTAACAATATGCTGTGATAAATGCTATGAAGATTGTTAAAAGTTTCATCAAAGTTTTTTTTAAAACAGCTCAGAGGAAGTATTAATATCTTATGATCTTGAGACAGTGAAGTATTCGGACCACAGTGAGCCAGAGTGGGTGCAGCCGGGTCCCTGCTTCCATACGGCTGCTTTATAACCTAGTGAAGTGAAAGATGGCTTGCTCACCCGACCAGCGATGTATGGCTGGAAGGAGACAAAAATGAGCTTTGCAGTGAGATTGAAAAAAAGGGGAAATGGTGCCCAGCAGTGACTTTGGTGTTGGGTGACATCAGCAAGGTCCAGCTTTACTTATTATGGACCTTCTGCTGGAAGAGGTGCAACTCACCTTTAACATCAATTACCTCTCGGAGGGGTCTGCGGCCTGAGAGGGTCACACATACTTGATCTGAAACGACACGGACAGAGAATGTCAGTCTGCACCCCAACAACAATGCTAACATCCTGGTTTAAAGCAAAGATAATGTTCACCATGTTCTTAGTTTAGCTTGTTAGCATGCTAGAGTTGGTTAATTAACAAAGCTGAAGCTGATGGGAATGTCATTCGTTTGGCAGGTAAATCAAAGCGTTGGACAAAGAGCAAAAGTCAGCGGATCACCAAAATTATATACAGATAATTCACTGATATTCCGATTCCTCATTCCTGAAAAAGATTTAGAAAGTTTGAAAGTTGGCTGGCGTTAAAGTTTTGCCCGGTCTTCAGATCTTCCTCCGTAACTTTTCATTTCAAAACTGTGTTATATCCATATAGGCTTTCTCCCCAGAGACCTGATTTGTCTCGGTTTTGTGCTAAGTTGAAAGTAGACCAGCTGTATTCCCTCTCATTATTTAGCGGCGTTTGATGAAGAATCTAACACGCACACACACACACAGACAGACAGACTGAGTACACTGTTGTGAACCCAAAGCAGCATTCAGAGAAACCGAAAGTTGCATTTTGAAACAAAAGAGTTGAACAAACAAGAACTCCTGCCTTTGTTTCGAATAGCCATGGCAGTCAGCACCTGCATTCATATTCAAAAAGTTTCCATTTGAAGGGATGGCTGTCATTCATTCTATCCCTCCAGCATTTAAAGCGATTCTCCGCTTGTTCACCGATCTTCCCGACTAGGCAATAAAAGAAAACTACTCCATTCTTCAGCTCTTTTTGGGGCAGCGCTTCTCATTAATATTGATAAGTGGCTCTTTGCATGCACCCGACTTGACTCAGAATACAAAAGATTTTATGCCCTAAGATGAGTCAATGGTTATGGATGTTTTATATGTCATCACTTTGCCTTTCGGCATGCAAAGTTTCAGGAAAAAAAAGGAAAAAAGGAAAGATTTAGTTTTTAAGCTGTCACTGCCATCTTTTGCCCACAAATGATGACAAAGAAGTCAAGCAAGTTCATGTAGTAAAGAGGGGAGGAGAAAGTAAAAATCTGATGGAAAGGAGAAAGGAATTTTCCAAGGACTTTGGAGCCTTAATGGCATTAAGAGAGAAGTGATAAAAGCAGTCGACACGATAAAGCAATTAATGTCAGGTAGAGATTAATTACTCGAAACGCTACACTTCATTAGTGGCGGTGCCAGTTGAGATGTAACTGACACCATGAGCATCTGCACTTTAAATGGTTCAGCAAGTGGCAACAAGTACTGTTTACTATCTACACAGTATACAGCTTTTTTATAAAATAAAAATAAAAGACTATTCTAACTCGGATTGAAGGTCATCTTTTAATATAAACTCGACTGAGAGCCAAGCTCTGTGATGCTACCTGGACATAGTCGTGTTAAATGCATATGTTGGCAGGCTGTTAGGCCAACTCGTCAATTCGCTTCAAGATTTCCATCTTTAATCCAGATATTTAATCCAATAAGAGTGAGAGAAGCCCACACTGAATGTTTAAAATACTGCACACGCATTTCATGAAGTACACTGCTGAGGTGACTTCAGGTAAAAGTCATTTTTCTTCATTGATTTTTCCTGGTATCTCTACACCAAGGAGGAGATGGAGATAAGGTAAGATAAGGGAGCAGAAGCGGTGTAAATGGGATGTGGGTTATGAAGAATAGGCTGCACCTAAAGATGTCAACAGTTAGTCACAATACCACAAGGACTTCTTGAAGATTTGGACAATGTCTTGCATATTTGTGCAAACCTGAACCTCCATGGCCGCTTTGGTGTTCAAAACCAACACCCATCAGCCCCCTCTGCCTCCCTATTGGCCCAGAGGAGCTCAAAAAGGAGAAGGGAGCGAGGCCACGGCACGGTGGCACCTACTGTATTAATTTACACCATTAGAGGTGATGGATGGAAATGTGTGGATGGTGCAGTGCTGGGATTAAGATGCACATTGACAGGGCATTGAACTTTTCCCGTGATGAAAAATGAGGAGATAAAATGTTCTTAAAGGTCTTGATCAAGAACTGCAACACTTTCTTAGATTGGGTGAGAAGTAAGTGTTTTAAAAGAATTAATAGTGTGTGGCACACTGTTTAACACCCTAAAGAATCGTTGCGTTTTACCGCCTGTAAAAATGTATACACCTATAAACAAGTCTCAAGTAATGCTCGAGAGCTGCAGCTCACTCCCATATCGACTCACTTCCCTTTGTAATTAGTATATTCCCTCTTGCAGAGTTCAGGGAGGTGGATATAAGGGGAACAAAGACAGACCAATGCCTGTCACAGGTGGGCGGGGTGAGGCCTGACCTGCTGTGAACCACCGCAGAAGCTGATGAAACAGCCCTGAAACCGCTTTTAGAAAAAAGACACACAAACACAGACAATTCTCAAAGAGCTTCTCACTCTGGTCCACGTAATTGTGTCAACTCATGCAACACGTAAAGTGTTTGACCTCATTCAAGTAAAAAAAAATATATATATATTCAAAAATATATATTACCAACGTATAACATAGCGGATTTTCTTACATAACGTCACAAGCAAGTGTAACAATATTACGTAACAAGTGCAATGTCAGCGTCAGCCGTCTTCTGGATGATAGTCCAGTGTTTGTTTGACTCATCCACCACCCCTCCGACTCCCCTTTTGTGGACTTTCTTGCTTGTTATACTCGTTATACACGTAACCTTCCTACCAAGTCATTTTCAATAATGGTCACTTCATATGCTACGTCGCTTAATCTGACCGAATGCAAAAACGTAGACATTCAAGGTATCCGTGATTTGCAGAAACAGACACTGCGAACAGTTCTTTCCTGGCGAAAAACATTTTAGAAACCTCAATATTGAGTTTTTTCTCAATGCATACAAAATGAATGCCCACTGCCTAATACAGATTCATTGATACAGAAATGACAAAACATGAAATGTGGCTCATTAGTTAACTTGAAGTTTCAGTTCAAGTCAAACCTTTTAGTTGGGTCAAATGGATTAGCATTGAATAACAAATGTGTGCCTTTCTTTGTTTCAAGTCATTTCCGTCTGCTGCTTGTGAATGTTTCATTGAGGTTGAAAAGAGATTCACCTCACGCTCCGAACCCAATTAACACCTTTTGACTGAAGGGAGCATATTGCAAGAAATGTGTGTGTGCATGTGTGTGTGTGTGTGTGTGTGTGTGCGTGTTTCTTTCAGTTTAAACCCTTGAATCCACCAGTCTAATGCTATATTTAAAGCTCCTTTTCCATGTCATTACCTCCAAATATAGACTAACATTTAGAAAAGAAACAGGATTTGCCTCAAGCTGCTTATTTGTCGCATCACCACAGAAAGCTGTAAACACATACAGTAGTTAGTTAGTGCGACATAAGGTCACAGAAATGGGATTGCTACAGGAAGGTCGCCTATTTGCAGCCTCAAAGGAAGGAATGTGAAAGTGGAGAAGTAGATGAATGAATCTTCACCTTGTCTTCTTGAAAAACAATATGTTTGAAGTGGTTATTCCTGTGCCAAGAGGTGTAGGAAATTCACTACACGCATTGTCCTCAAATGAAAAACGCTATTTACTCATGGAAAGGCAATATCCCAGAGCACAATATCAAAGACAACAAAATAAGAAAGGAAAATATTAAGACCCGTTGATAGACAGCAGATATGTATAAGGAGAAAAAACACTGCAAATATATCATGTGAATCATGTGAATTTAATCCATATTGATACGGACATGTCATAGTGACAGCAGGCCTTTACCGTCCAATCACCTGACTATCCGCCTGGCTGCACACCTGTTCCTCATTAGCCCATATTTAATATTAATATTAAAAGAAAATCATGGATCAACTGGAAATAGAATTGTCATATAGCTGAAAGCAAGAAAAGTTGACTACTTCCACCTCAGCCAAGAGTTCTTTTTTTCCGTATACGTATACTTCTGATGGTTCCAGGAAGTACTTGGCAGGCAATTTGCATGCGCAGATATTGGTAGAAATCAGTACAAACAGAGAGAGGGAACCGCAAAACTAAACGATACCACTACAAATCTATGACAAACTCTCTTGACATGTGAAATTATCTTTATAGTTGACACATTGTACATTTACAACTGTACATATTTTCTCTGAGTTAAGTTCCCATGGGAGACAGAGGAAAGGGGAGAACTGTACCTTCCTATATGACAGAGCTGATGACAGCTAGCTACGGTAGCTTGGGAAATGGTGATATTGGGGCAGTGAATTTGATTAATTTACTATCAGATCACAAATAAGACAGGATTACACCCCACGGTCCGTCCTCATGCTTAGAGCATCCATGTTGCTTGCCTGTCACAGTGCTCCAGCCATGTGTCTACCTACTTTGACCTCTCTTTTGAACTCTTTAAAAGGAGTTACTTGAGTGCTGTTTGTCCATGACCGGCCTGCCCTGCTCGTCCTAGTAGTTTGTCATATTCTGTCTGCCTCCAAGATGTGTTGACAGGCCTGTTAAAGTGGTTTAGTTTCACAATTAAAAAAAAAGTTTAGTGCAGTAGCATAGTTTTGGGGGGAGTGGGGGGTGCGAGAATGCATACAAAAAGGAATGATACATTCTTGTGTACCGTGTTTGTGATATTGGCTCAGTATCACTTAGACTAATTCTGACTCTCGCTGAAGGACATTTTGACAAGATACATGACAACATTAGCTGCTGCACAAACTGAGCCTGGAGCTCCCAGTCTCAGGACAGCCCGTCTAATCACCAAGCCCACTCTCTGTTACTGTCAAATATATTCCAATACTGTCAACCCCCCCCAGTCCCTGCAGCAATAAATACACTGGTCGTGTTGTATACCGAAGATTAATGACATCAATCACGCTTCCTCATCAAGGCACACAAACACACACGAATACGTTGCGAACATTGTAATCTGTTTTCTTCGCAGACTAACACACATTTTTCTTTTGGGTTGTTCCATGAGTCAAATGAACTGCCGCTGCTTACAGCCAATGCGGTAATTATTTATTGTCAGGCTCCACTTCTTCCATCTTACAACTTGTGGAAATGATGGTTTCTTGTCTCCTCCAAGACAGCAGAGTCACAGTTTTTAAACATGAAGGAATAGAGGGAAGGAGTTTTGTTAAGTTTAGTCGAGTGGATTTTATTTATATAGCTCAAAATCATGGATCAGAGTAGACTTTGAGCAACTTCTAGGATCTGTGTTTTGCTCTCAAGCAAGCGGTAATTGACTCAACTTTCTTCCTACAAACATTTTCTATTCGTAGAATAGTTTTTTCCACTGCTACTGTTTTTAATATCAAGTGTGACACAGTTCCTTAAAGGTGCTAAATTAGAAATTCAGAGCACGATTGAAGGATGGCCTCCACGCGGTACTCAACATGGCAACAGCGGCTAGTAGCTAATGGTGCTAACGACGCAAACAACGGCAACAGCGATAACCTGAAGGGGAACCGGATGGTGGCCGTTAAGCTTCAGCAACGACGCCATAGTTTGGGACGGCATTATCAGCGGTAATCCCCGTCTGAGAGCGCAGTGCAGATTGCCGGAAAATAGCTAGTTAAGCACACACACTGGGTTTTAAACTTGCTTTCTTTTCGGACCTTCCCAGTTTTTTTGTTAAAAGTCTAGAAAATTGCACATGCAAGTCAGAAGATGGAAATGATAATCTTAAAGTTAAAGACAAATCGTTTTATGAATTCCTGTAGCTCAACACAGTTGTTTCAGCTAACTTTTTTTAGTAACAATAGCTGTAGTTGTAGGCATACTGTACACCTTTGATTGTGGACTGCCACCAAGTGGCACTGACAATGAAGCACATGACTGACTGACTCTTTGGTTTGAGTTTCGGCACATCTAGCCACACTTGAATGTTTGTCATCTTAACAAGTTCCGTGGAAGACTCCAGCGTCCTGACCTTTTGCATTTCACAGTCACCGTGTGGTGTTGACAAGAAAGAACTCCGGATAGCACATCTGGAACATTTGTAGTGTGTGAAGGTCGCCTCATCAGTGCCTATTTATAGATCGAGACCTGGGTTGCTTTTCATTATCAGCTGAGTGCCTGAGTGCAAGAGGTCATATATCAGCTTTTTAACGTGACTAAACACACACACATACAGTGGCTGTTAATGATGGGACACACGGAGAAAGGATGTGACTTCTCACCATCCAGGTTTCACACAATCATCAGACATTTGTATGTGATGTCTGGCATGTGTGAGATATGTGTATCAGCCGTCCATAACCAGCCCATAAAAGCATACAATACACCAACTGAAGCTATTGTTGGTGTTGCTGTCATACTTCAAATAACAATGGCTGGGTGACAACAGACAGTCGACGCACACAGACAGAAGAAGCACATGCATGCATGCAATGTGTGAGACAACAATGCCAGAGGGTTTCGCTTTCCATGGCTTGGAGTTATGGACGACAGCATCATGGCTAAGTTCCAGAGTCTGAGATTCAATTCATGTCTCCTGTGGTTTATTTCTATCGTCTAAAAATATAACTTATCAAGAAGTACTGAAGCAGCAGTAGTTCTTTTAAACTTCTAACGTTTTTCATTCGAATGGACACCATTTTTCTTTGTTCAAAATGTGTAACAATCTGGAAAAAGTAACCGTCTTCCTCATTATTTATGACTTGCGATTGTCATTTAAATTTAGTTTTACTTTCAATATTCTTTCTCTTCTTTTATGGCTGTGTCTGCAAGATCTATATTTAAACATTATGAGGTTGAATTTAGATAGGTGACATCTGTTGCGCCCTCTTCTCTTGATGTATCGTCTTCCTTTTTAATCCATCATGAGTTAAGCTGCTTTCCATCATCTTAACGTGCCGCACATAAACCGACAGGTGCCAGTAAAATAAAACATGATAAAGTCAAGTATGGATATGGAACGTTAAAGACTAAAACTTTATTCAAATCCATTTTAATTGTCTAAAGATGGCGTAACAAAACAACAATAATGTACTTTTGTAAAAAACAACAAAACAATGGGTTTCTACTCATTCTACACTTTCTTTGGGTGCTTTGAGTCATTGCACAGAAAATGGCCATCTAGCAAATGGAGGCACAGCAAATGTACTAGTGGTTATACATGCTTATGACATGCTTATGATTCCTACAGCTTTCAAGTCCCTTAGCCTTCTTATAACTATTCCATACTTCTGTCTAGACTACTTTCCCTTTCCCTGTTATCGTCAAGCAGCTTCATCGTTTGCAGGACTCCTCATCACTGCGCTCCTCCGGCTGTATCGAACATCTTCTTGCGGCCCTCCATGCCTGACATGGCCTCCACGTTCTTACGCCAGTCGCCCACTTCAGAAGTGAGCACCTGGGGTTAAACAGGAACAAAGAGAAAACATCATCTCCCTGAGACAAGTTTCTGTTTTTTTCCGACACACTGGGAAAACCTGCAGGCTTAATGTTTGGTAGTCTGGAAACCAGTACCTTGTCCGTTTTACCGTCCTCCTTCTTTACAGACTTGAGGTTGGATCTGAGGTCCATGGAGCCCTTGTGTTTGGAGCCCAGGAGAGCTCTCATCATCTCATCTGCGGACACCCTCACCTTCCTCAGGGCAGGCTTTTTGAACTTGCCTCCAAGGTCCTGTATCTTCAGCTTCAGCTCATGGATCTAAAACATACGAAAGAAAATGAAATGAACTTTTTTTAAAGATGTGAATTAGCTAATACTGAAGCACTGAGTAAGGAGAGTGTTCACTTACATCTTTGTTGTGTTTGCCCACTTTGGATTCAGAGTCATATCGCTCCTCGTCCACAACTTCAATTTTTGTATGAAGCTGCTTGCATATTTTCTGAGGAGAGTTTTAAACATATCACTCAAACATGGACATACATTCCCTTCTGTAGAAAAAAGCTGTTCTTTTTTTATGGTGTGTGACCCTTACTTGTAGTTCGTCCAGTGATAAACCAGACAGTTGCAAAGGGGGCAAATGTTCTCCTATATAACGCACTTTCTCCTCCTCCCTCTCCTGCCTCTCCCTCTCCAAATCCTCACAGGCTCTTGTGAGGAGAAGCATCTGATAGGACAAAACAGATACCAATTTAAAACGTTGGTCTATTCATGTGAAAGTACTCAACAGAAACCAAGTTGCCACAGTAAATTTACAACATTATATGTCAAAAGGTGGTACGTATATACAGTATCACAATATCTTGTGGCAATACAGCAGGTTGGTGTACGTCAAACAAAAGAGTTTATCACAACTCACCTTGAGAGACAGCTTGCGAGAAGCTGTAATCTTCGACTTCGGCTGTGGAGAAAGAGATTTTAAATGGGCACATATACCAAGAATGAACACAATTAAAAGTACATCTTGCACTATAATATAAACTTTCGAAAATCTAGTTTTTGAGGACTTCTATTTTGGAATCACTCTGAGAGGTTGCTGCTAGCTCACCAGCAGTGATGATACATGCCAAGTCCATCAGCTGCTCCGTATACAGTAAAAACACGTATATGGAAAGTCAAATACGCCACCACTTACTGCAGGCGCATGTCAAAAGATAATGTTTTATTATTAGGATGAGGTCAAGGGGAAAGCTCTCATTGATGCTGATAACAACTCCGGGCCAGATAAGCACTGGCTGATCTTTGCCATGTGCAACAGGACAACGTGTCCCCTCTCCATACATGGAGGATTAACACTGTGGAATATAGCCTGCTCACCTTTTCCCCTTTGGTATAATTCATCGCTCTGGGTCTGTCGGGATGCTGAAACCCAAAACGGGGACAAATGAGTGTGACGATGCCATATGCCAATAGGTTTATATGACAACATGAAGACTCTTTTATCTATTTCAATAGTAAGCAAAGCAGTCAATGAAATAAATATGAACAATGACATTAGCATTCAGGGATTTCATTTGATACACATGAGAGAAACAGATGTTAGTACAGTTTAGGGGTAATATGTCACCCCAGTGCATCACAATGTAATTTGACCCATCAAGGCGCCACATGGAAAACAGTCCTCACCCTTTGACAAGAGGATTAAAGCAAGGACATGGCGAGAACAATTCCCTCTACTATATTCAGCATCTTTATTTCACTGGGACTACTGACACCTCGACAGATTTGTTATAAAGCTCTCGATCAAACAAAACGGACAGAACCGTGACAGCTGTAGTATACAAGTAGAAGATCTGGAAATTCAAATATTCTCATTAAGCTGACATATATTTTACAAAACATCTAGCAATTAGATAATACGCTTGACAAATAAAGGCTTTGCCACTGTAAAACTGTTAAAACACTGTCTATAATAACAGCTCTGCCGGACAAACTCAGTCAGACTTTAACGTACGTAAACAAGAACAAAGAAAATTACAAATCATTTTACAAAATTCTAATTTAAACCACACAAAATGTGAGGAATTCACTGAAAGACCGAAAGACTTAAAACGCACTATAAAGCAATGGTGTTTTACCTGCAAATGGGTGTCTATAAAGATGTAGAGAGTCAAACAGTGGCCGCTGGAGACAATGGGCAGCTTTTTATGTGAGCCCTGCGGACAGCAGATGTAACGTCTGGTCCCAAGAATGTGCTGGCACGAGACCAAGCATGAAATATCACCTCCCCTGACACTGCAACAACACCAGGGGAGGGTAATAATAAGTCATGAGCATAACCTTAATGGTATCGTTTAGATATTGACTCCTGTAGCGCGAAACAATCATGCATATCGACGGGCTGTATCTTTCATATTTAAGAGTAAAGGAAATGTTTGAAATCTTATTTCCTTTCTTGCCAAGAGTTGATGAACATACAGCTGGAGCCAGAAGCTGGTTAGCTTAGCTTAGCTTAGCATAAAGACTGGAAGCAGGGGGAAACAGCTAATGAACATGTGAGTACAAAAACCAAAGTGTAAAAATAATACATTCATCATTTTAAGGGAGGTTATGTGCAGGACTATTTCTTGGGTAGGACCAGTGGTTATAGGCAACTAGCTGTCACGTTGACTTTGTTTTTGTAGTAATTAAACAAACAAGATAAAACATGTTAATTAGTGAGCTTTAGATGGGCTGGTACATTGGTTTTGCTACCTTTGGTCAGAGCTGTTTCCCCCTTTTTCTAGTCTTTAAGGCTAATGTTAAGATAAATTAGCTGGCTGCTCATTATGGCTTCGTACTTGAGAATGCTATCTTATCATCCAACACTTGGCAAGAAAGAAAAGTATATATATATATATATATATATATATATATATATATATATATATATATATATATACTTTGCTTTGAACAAAACATGGCATTTAGGTAATCACATTCATGACTTAGAAGTAAGAAGAATAGTGACTCATACATCGGAAAGAGTTCAAACTAAGTAGCATTTTATGAGTACAATACACACCCAGATAACAGGCATAGCAAAATTACAACCGTATTCTAAGAATAGGTCACACCCCTCTCCCATCACAGGCTGCTTTTAACTATTGACGCACAACATTAGATTTAAAGAAACAATTCATTCAAACTAAATGTTTCTGGGTATTTAGTCAAACATGTTCTCCTGTACAAAGGTTAATACGTGTACATTACCACTGATTCATCCAAGGGGCAAGTGTAGTCAAGGTTAAATAGCAGGAATTCTTTTTCTAATGAGAAATGGTTGAAAATCTGCGAAACTAATTACATCAGCCGTAGCTGTACATATTAGCATGCTACCATGCTAAACTAAGTCACTGCAGTTGACTTTGACTCTTTGTCCTGTGTGTTTGTATTTACATCTGCTGTCAACAATTTCTTGGCCTGACTTTATCAAGATTTCAGAGCTAATCCTGGCCTGAGCTCTGACACTTTCTTACAAATCACTTCACCCCGAAGCATCAAGTTGCTCTCCTTTAAAGCATAAAGCTGATGCAAGTGCTGAGGTGTTATTGGTAAACGGGGCATTAGCGACAAGGACATCTTCGGAAGAGTCAAAAGTCGACGCTGAGCCTTTGTTATTTGTGAGTTGTGAAGGCTTCTCGGCAAATAGAGACCAGGGTGAAAAGGAAGAAGATTTATCTGCAGTATATTAAATATCTCATTCCTTTTGTCATGTCCCCCCATAGACAGATCTAATATATGGTTGTAAATTACTCGTAAAAAATATGTAATTATAAAATGTGTGCTATAAATGTTGAAAAGAGAGAGGCACATTTAATATAGACTATATAAATACTCATATTAGGTATCACGATTTCATTTTATTAATTATTCATATCCCAAAATATCTTCTTTGTCAATGCGCCAGGCTTCAAAATATACAGACACAGTATTGTACACGTATAATAGGTCTGTGTATTGAAATTATAATCATGAAATTCATCCATATTCTCTTTGGAAATAATGCGATAAGAAAGGTAGACATGCCCCCTGACAAACAATCTCACAATAGGTGCATGTATTCCCTAATTTCCCAGGGCACACTTGCAGATATATAATCTGTTTAACATTTGCAATCAAAGTTGCTGTTAAATGCAACAGTGTGAAACACTGAGCGGCGTGGGTTCCTGCCACTAATACCAGAGGAGGAACTGAGCTTAAGAAGAGACAACGCCTCGGTGAGCAATGAGGGCCAATGAAAGGAGCAAGACGCGGGGGACAACAAATGTTCTGTCATAATTTTTTATTTTTTCGTGATCCTCAGCAGGTGGGAGCTCTATTTCTGCTGCAACCCAACGCCGCTCTGTCTCCACACAGACACACACAAAGTAAAACACGGGGAGGCTTTGGGTAGCAGGGAAGGGCTTGTTATGCACTTTCTACTATCATTAGGTAGGTGACAGCTCAATGTGTCGCCCCGTAAATAACAGTTTGACTCATTTTGAACCTTTGGGGTGGAAAGAAAGAAAAGGGAACATTTGCTACAGCTGCATTATTCTGGGCCAATAGTTTTACTATTGATACTCTAAGTATGTTTTGACTGGTAATGGAGTATTTCTAAACTGCAGCTAACTTTCATTTGAGTAAAGGATGTGAATACCTCTTGATATTTGTCAATGCTGTCCATCTTACTGTACCTCTGCACCCCTGTCTGTCTCCTCACACGTTCTGGATCTTGTGCAGGCCTCTGTAGAGGCACCGTTGTCCAGACACAGGGCGGAGGCAGCAGCTGACGCAGGACTTCAGCCAAGTGGCCTGCCATGACATCCCTCTGCCCGCTGTTCTGACCTTGACGCTGCCGCTTGTGAAGAACTTTTAACTGCATTTAACCCGTATGAAAGGTGCCATACAAATAAAGTTTGATTGTTGTCAATTTATTTTGAAGTAGCATTCCTACCCGTTCTTATTTTCATTTAGTGTAATTCTGTTGAATTCAGCCTAGTTTTTTTAGGTCTTTCTACATGCTTCCTACCTCTTCTGCACAAGCTTTACATTGATGTTTATCTGAACATTTAGGGGATATAAGTGGATGCTTTTTAACATGAAGTGAATGCTTTTGTGTACCTGTCATGTCTTTTATTTGAGAACTGTATTTTTAATGTGCAGAAAAAAAAAAAATCGGCAATTCCCATGACACTTTTCTCCTTTGAGACATTAAGAACAACAACAAAATGTTTTACTTTAAATGCCTTTTTTTAATGGAACATAAGGCAACATTCAGTACAGACTTTGTCCACAGGAGGGGAGCAGAGGTTTATTTTACACATCGCTGCGGCTACTTGTGTGCAGGAAACAGCGGCTCAATCAATCATCTTAAAGCCTTTTTCCTTCAGTGCAGACAAAGTCCAGCAGGGGGCGGCAACGCTTCACACCACAGATCTCAGCGGGAGGCCCTCATTAGCACATTCACTTTCAGCCGCCAGTGTCAAGCTACCGGGAATGAAAACAGGACAATGAAGCAAGACTTTCAAAATAATACCAATGCTAACACGCTGTTTAGTTATAGCAAATTGAAGTAACTGTTTATCTGCAGTGGGAAAATTAACAGTTTGTAATTGTCTGAGAGTTCAACCCCCCAAAAAGCCTATTTTAAGTATGATACTGAGGTGTCCCTTTAGTTGTAGACAGTTTATGAAAACGTTTATTTGAAAAAAGGAAATAAGGAAAATAATTTAAACAAAAATGAAAGGACTCAAAACATAACCCAGTAGGCCAGTTTGTTAATCTATCCATGCTTTTTGCACAAAAGAGGCTAGATGCATTAGCAAACACATGCATTAGTGTATCCTCTACTTTATAAAGATCTATTTAAATCAATTGTTGTTGAACAAGTATTTGTAAAAGCAGTTGAATTTGAACTTGTGTCTTCAGTAACTATTCAAGATGGCACATTTACCTCCCATACTCCTTATTTCCATTATCAGCTGGTGTGGATGCTGAAATGTAGCTTTAGCCTCAAACCTTTAGCATAATATAGCATCCTGTGCACATCTGACCAACAAGTCAGCAGGAGACACGTTTTTAATTATGTTGAGAGAGATTTAGTGTTAGCATAGGCTTACGCTAGCTAGTCTACACGAGGAGGATACATGTGTTACTGTGTTCTCTGTTTGCGTGCTTTTATTTTGAAGGGCGACCATTTCTGGCCAACTTGAAGCGCCTCAAAGCGCACAAGGAGCACTTTGTCTGAGCGGAGGGGGGTGTTGACAGGAGAAAGAGGGAGAGGTGGGGGAGACTGAATTGGACTGGCCCGGTTCGCTTGCACCGCAGACCCTGCAGCAGGACGAAGACAGCGGAGACCCCGAGGACAAGAGAAAGAGGATCAACGTGGACCGCATCGGGGTAGGGGGGTGGGCCCTTTTGGATTGGGATACAGGGGGACACCGGGCGGGGAGGGGGGTCCGCATGATTCCTTACAACCAGGCTGTAATGATGGTGGAGATGCACCGAGATCAGTGCGGCGGATTCCTGCAGAGCCCGACACACTGCACCACAGCCCCGCAACCGAGTGTGAGCTGCTGCAGGGTTAGACGCTCCTGCTTCTCCCCATCAGAGCCTCACCAACGTAATCCGGTTTTCCAGACCGAAGCTTGACCCCCAACAACCGGGTAACCGCCTACCTTGCGAGCTCCATTCATACTCCACCCCGTCTGGGTTGAATGAGACGGGGATTTGCAGCGGGACGGAGAGACCAGCTTTGAACCAGCTCCGAACCAGCTCCGAACCAGCTTTGAGTCTGCGTTCTACTGCACCGGTTTTGATTTGCATGCACCGGTTGTTTTGATCCGTGCAATAGACAAGAGGAGGTGGGGAAGATGTTGGTGCGATGCTACCGGGGCAAGCTGTCGGTGTGGGCCGCTATGTGCGTGCTGGTGCTCTGCTGGTTCTACGTGTTCCCCGTCGACAGACTCCCACGCGACAAAGAGATAGTGGAAGAGGTGCTGAGGCAGGGGCAAGTATGGCAGAAGAACCAGACGGGCATCGATTTATACAGGTTCGTCTCAGGTCTCCGATTTCTGTCTATTGGTTTAAAGCAGTGTTTCCCAAACTATGGCCCGGTGCCCCCAGCTGTCCCTATGGCGGGCTCTCAGAAAATTGATTATATTTCCCTTTTTGTTTATGTTTTTTTTTTTTTAACCTTGCATCCACTTTAGAGCACACTAAAGGTAAATAATGCAAATCTATAATAATTTATATTAAGCAGCAAACATAGGGGTTCTAGGGACTAATTATTGTCACTGAGTGTCTGTGGTCTGACCTCCTTTGTCTGCATTGGAAGACCCTGAACATATGGGCACAATGTCAATATGATGAGACTGTATATCTAATGGAAAGTGGTTGATATTAGTCTTTCATAAAATAACCCAATCTTTCAAAAATAACAACTGTTATTCTACCAAAAACATTCTTAAAGCGTTGTATCTGTCAAAGCTTTGTGTGATATACAGGAACATTACAGTAATACCAAAAAGAGATAACATATGATATGTTATCTCTCACTCTATATCTACTACCACAAACGCTGTGTGGGTCTTTCATTTAGACAGTGACGCTGATTTTGTCTAAGTTTAAATTCTTATTCAGTGGAGAATATGAGAATATTCTCCTGGGCAAAACCGGTTAGGATAATGAGAGACGGTGACACCTGCAGAGCAGCGGACAGGGAGGTTGTGATGCTCACTTGGAGACGTGGTTTTAAAGCCTGACAGCTGTAAAGACCCCTGTTTGGTCATGAAATATTTAACATATTTCATGAGCCTGTCACTGAATCTCGTGATGATTTCCTCTGTTATACAGCACTGGGCCATACTCTAGTTCTTGTCCTGTCATATTAATACACATCTTACTGCGTATCTCTATGCAAATAATGAATCAATTATTACAGCCTGTTTTTTTTACCAGTCACAACTGTCTTGTTGAATCCAACTCTCCGGAGATCTCCACAGACTAGTTTTATTATTTCCCACATCCTCTCTACACAGGAAGTTGCTGACAAAGTGCTGCGATCCGCGGAGGATGTTTGCAGTGACCAAGGAGAACTCGCCGATGGGCAAGGTCCTGTGGTACGATGGCGAGTTTTACCACTCGCACACTGTCAACAACGAGACTTACCCACTCCTTGTGAAGGTATGTTAATAGAAAAAGATTACTCAGAGATGCAGATGTGTTCTTGAAAAGGAACTAAGACCAGATTAAATTCAGTCTGGTCTAATGGAAATGGATTTCTCTCCCACTCAGCACAATACAACACTGTTGTGGGGACTGTGGGTTTTAACTTGGCTCCTTATTGGTCCATAATAGAGGCAGGAAGGGGGGGGGGGGGGGGCTTCTGAAGGAGAGAGGGTTACTGGTACACTCTAAATAATTTCACCGTAAAATAACGGTAACTTACTGGCAGCAGGGACGCCAGTAATTTTCTGTTTTTTTACGGTCAAGCTACCATAATTACTTTTACGTATCCTACCGTATACTGGATTACGGTATGTGATAGTAGGATAACTGGGTTTTACGGTGATTTTACAGTATATGTCAGAATGTTACCGTTTATTTACAAAGGGTAATACAACCCAATAGTTTTGCATTTAATTTCCAACAAATAAAAGAATAACAATAGACTATCAATACATAATTGTTGCAGTTTAATACATGTTCTCAAGACAAATAATAAAGGGACATTTGTATTACATCACAAAATTCACAATGTACTGCATGTTTAGAAGAAAATAAATAAAATCCTTAATGACCAGCTTAACTGAACTTGTGAGGATAACCTCAGACTAGTAGCGCCAAGATCAAAAAGTGGCTGATGGTATGCTGCTGTTGTTCAGTGGTAGGTAACTATCCCTGGAGTGGTATGCTGTTGTTCAGTGGTAGGTAACTATCCTTGGAGTGGTATGCTGCTGTTCAGTGGTAGGTAACTATCCCTGTAGTGGTATGCTGCTGTTCAGTGGTAGGTAACTATCCCTGTAGTGGTATGCTGCTGTTCAGTGGTAGGTAACTATCCCTGGAGTGGTATGCTGCTGTTCAGTGGTAGGTAACTATCCCTGGAGTGGTATGCTGCTGTTCAGTGGTAGGTAACTATCCCTGGAGTGGTATGCTGCTGTTCAGTGGTAGGTACCTAGACGCAGTGTCAGTTCACAGCCAGAATGAAAGATACTCCATCTTACTCTTTCACTTTTACATTAATCGCCGCGATATGCATCTTTTTTTCTGTTTCTGTAGTTACATGATATGTTACAACTGGAAAGGTGTGTGCTCAACAGGATACGTCTTGTCCTGTTGTTTTTCAACTTCGGTATGATCGAGTTTGAAGCATGTGTAAAAACTGGAGGAGGCTGTTCTTCAAGTGTCTCCCTCCCAAGTTGTTTCCTCTTTCCTTTCCATTTAGAGGCTTTACTATTGTACATTATGTATGGGCTATTTTTACATGGCTTCGTGCCTGTGTGTGGGTGCGCATGTGGTTGAGGGTGTTTGTATCACGGTGAAAAAATAAAAAGAGAACCTCTGGTGTAGGTGCTGTTGCCGTGGTTTTTGTATCCAGGGGCAATCCACCTCACTAATAATGAAGATTGGATTCCTATTACTGATGCCACAGATTTGCAGTCTAATATCCTGGTTGGTAAATGCGATGAATATGTGACCCTAATTTGCAGGCGTGAGCTGTGCATGTTCATTCATGAGGGATGGGGGAGGTGAGAAAAAAGGAGAATATGAAGTGTGTGTGTGTGTGTGTGTGCGTGTGTGTGTGTGTGTGTGCAGTGGGTCTTTAGACCCAGAATGTAATGTAACTGTTATATTGCAGGTTTTTATTGCTAATATATGTTTATGCTCTCAATTCAGAATACATTGGTTCATTTCAATTAGAGCTAATACAATGCTAAAGATTTCCAGTCTTGAAGATTTGCTTCTTTTTCTGTTTAATATGATTGTAAGCTAAATATTTTTGCTGGCTTGACAAAACAAATCAATCGCCTGTTCATGGCATTTTATTGACAAAAATCTTTAATTGATTAATAGAGAAAATAATCGACACAATAATTGCTGATGAAAAGGATCGTTAATTGTGGCCCTAATCCATATTTTACACGTCTTTTAAGGGGTTTTGAGGGGTTTTATCCGCTGTGGTGATATCTGCCAGCAATCCAGTTTAGATCAAGTAAAAAAACAACAGCAATGTGTCTTCCCAGAAGCAATGTCCTGGTTTATTAATCTACATTATTAAGGCCGTGGTAGAATCAATGATTCTCAGAGAATGAATCAGACGATGGCTAGACCTCCCGAGAGAAAATGAGGAGGTGTTTTATTGTGAGTTGGGTGAACTAACCTTTTTCTAATGGCCTGTATTGTTGCCAGGTGTGTGTGTGTGTGTGTGTGTGTGTGTGTGTGTGTGTGTGTGTGTGTGTGTGTGTGTGTGTGTGTGTGTGTGTGTGTGTGTGTGTGTGTGTGTGTGTGTGTGTGTGTGTGTGTGTGTGTGTGTGTGTGTGTGTCCCAGAAGGAAGGTAACTAATAGTTAGGTGGGATGGACAAAGCACAAGCTCTCGCACACATGTATTCTCTGCCCTCTCAACTACCAGTGCTGTGATTGCAGGTTAGAACACAGACAGACAGCCGCACTACACTAAGCTGCCAACACCCACAGTATCTGGGCATCTGCCAGGGAATGTGGCAATTAGGGCTTTTGACAGTTAATTGCTGGTTGGTTCAATGGCTCAAACGGGGCATCCACACATTCGGTTCACTGGACTGTAGAGTAGATTCCTATGATTTCTTCTTCTAGTATCGAAACAAGTTTGACAATTTCCCTGAAAAATCAGTGAATTTTGACAAAATAATTGTCATCATGGTCACATGAATACATTATGACTTCTGGCTTGTTCCGTCAGACCAAAACAAGAATTGTGAGAGGTATTGTTTTAATCAATTTCTGACATGTTATGGACAAATACATTAATGGTAGGAATAATCAATAAATGATAGTTAACAACCAAAACTAAAATATGTCAATAACTTTCCAGAAATTGCTGGACCATGTGCTACTGTAATAAGTGTCCCCCCTCTCAAATTTTAAGCCCAACTTGCTGGTTCCCCTCCCCTGCTAGATGTGCTGTTAGCAGGGTATTGTCCTCTGACTCAACCCCCTGTCACGGTCTAAAAGAGCCCCTGAGGCAAGAAGAGATGTGTGTGCCCTTTTGTGTGTATGTGTGTGTGTTTGTGTTCTTAAGTGTGTGCACTCCAGGGGTAATAATGAGCACAATTGTTTCCGCCATCTCACTTAATCCATGCCTCAGACTTAAATGCAGCCAAAGCAAAGAGAGAGGACATTTTTGGCTCTTGCTTCATGAAGCGTGTTATTTCAGTGTTCTCTGTAGCAGCTTTAATAAGATCTCATACAAGGATTTACTCGAAATGATGATAGGGCAGCGATTCCCATCCCAGGGGTTACTTGTACCCTAGTCTGACTCACCGGATGTAGACTGTGGGTATAAGTCTGCTATTAAGTATGAATCCACATATCAGCTAATAGAGGAGTCTAAACATGATGAATAAACACTTCTACTAGCTAACATATGGATAAACAGTTTAAATAAGTAGCTAGTAATTATTGAAAAGGGCTGAATGGATAAACAAACTAAATGTAACGTGAAAAAGAAACACAGATTTGGTTATAACGGAAGATTAGCAGAAGAGATAACAATTTTTAGAAAGTGTTTGTTTGTTTCCATTGTTGACATTTGTTTTCTCTGAAAAATAATGTGGGAACGTTAATCTCAAAGTACACATTTATTGAGCTGTTTTTGGCCCTTTCCCACATCCAGTTCATTTTTTTTGTTTACAGGGATGAGAAAAGAGTTTTTT
This sequence comes from Pholis gunnellus, assembly GCF_910591455.1. NCBI lineage: Eukaryota > Metazoa > Chordata > Actinopteri > Perciformes > Pholidae > Pholis > Pholis gunnellus. The sequence goes on along the minus strand of NC_136549.1, from coordinate 11,827,075 downwards.
TACTTGGCAGTACATCCTTTTTCTTTACAGATGTGTTTATGTTTCCTCTGTATTTTTCATTGAATCATTTCACCATAAAATATAGACTTTACTCTTGGCCAGAAACGGAATCTGATTCATACGCTGTATGACCTCGACTTGGTTTTATCCACTTCCTCACTTCCTATTTCCATGCTGGTTTGTCCATCAGCACACAAGGCTGTGAAGGGAAATTATCAGAAGGCCAAGGTCCTGTGCACACATTTTACTTTTATAGCACTTTAAAAGGTACGCAAAGGCACTTTACATGGTAAAAATAGGAAACAATAAAAGCAGTTACAACATGAACAAAAGAGTTGACGTTACAAAACTCGACCTGGAATATTTGCTTTTGTGCACGTGTGTCGGTGGCTTTGTGTGTTCATGTTCCGGGTGCTTTTGTGTGCGCGCTGACAGAGCTGCATGTCTCCCTCTGACCAGGACAACCCTCTGCAGCTGCCGCTGAAGAAGTGTGCAGTGGTGGGCAACGGGGGCATTCTCCGGCACAGCAAATGTGGACGGGACATTGACCAGGCCGACTTCATCCTTCGGTGAGAAACAAGGGACTCTGCGGGGCTGCGAGTGCCCGCGTGGGCATCGTATACGAGGATAGGAGGCATAAAGCAGAATAAAACCATATGGTGGGGCAAAATAAAAGGAGCGCACCAAAGAGAGAAATGAATGACTCGAACAGAACGCTCTTTCAGAGCACCAGGAAGGTGATGCTGTTGATAAACAGCCCCATGTATACAAATACAGTTTTATTCAAATTATAGTAAAAAAAAAAAGAGAAAAGGCAGCAAGGCAGCATCTTTCTTCAACAGCTTGCATGCTGTTCATGCCGCATGCCCTTCAATGGGTGTTGATTGACTTCTTAAACTGTGCATTATCTTTTATTACTGCATTTCCTCTAAATTATCATTATTGCGGAAGTTGAAGCGCTGTTTGTTGGTTAGAGAGAGAGAAAGTAAGTGAACGTTGTTGAAATGTGTTGATTTGATAAAGATAAGTATCCATCACTGGGTTTTATTACAAAGGGACATTGTCACTCCAGTTATTGAAGATTAAAAACATGACAACCGCTTCTCAGCCATGTCATTCCACTTTTAACGTCTCCTCCGGCGTCGTCTAATCATGAGTAATCCAATCTAATCAGAAGGTAATGACTTAAATACATTGTTTTGTTCAATAAAGCATGTGTGTTTTGTTCATTTAGGTGCAACCTCCCACCACTGTCAAAGGAATACGTGGAGGATGTGGGAACCAGAACTCACCTGGTCACCGCCAACCCCAGCATCATAGAGAAAAGGTGATCAGTCAGAATCAATAAAACATGCATCACGTATAAAGAGACATTCATCACTTTCAGACGAGAGGACACGTAAGCACGGCGTAGGTGTGAGCGTCCTAGCATGCTAATGGCTTACGTTGTGGCATCAGTGTGGTGATGTCAGGAGATGTACAGTGAGTCATACGTTTTTTAAAAAACAACAATTCAAACTTCATATGGCACTTAAGAAGCCGAGTTTACAAATAGCTTTTCAAGAAGGATTGAATGGAAATTGAAATATGCATTAGCGAGCATATTTCAACAACAAGACAATTCAAAGTGCTTTACATGAGACATGAAAAGGCATTATAAAAATACACACATGCATAGGATTAAAAGAGTGAAATAAAATAATAATTCCCTCTCCGACTGAACTCTAAACTGTAAAACATCTGTTTCCGCAAAACATGTAATGTTTAACTTAGTCTTTAGTGAGTGGGTAAGTGCCTGGATCCCCCATTGTGTTTCTGTAGTGGTACCGCAAAGGAAACTCATTTCCTCTCTAGACAGGACGAAAGGGAACAGACAGCTCTACAGATGAGTCAACCGGTCGTCAGGTCATGAGTGACACCACATGCACAATAACTCCCGCTCTCTCTCTTTATCCGTCTCTCAGATTTCAGAACCTCCTGTGGTCGAGAAAAGTTTTTGTGGACAGTATGAAGGTCTACGGCTCCAGCTACATCTACATGCCAGCGTTCTCCATGAAGACGGGCACCGACCCGTCACTGCGGGCGTATTACGCCCTGGCGGACACCTCCTCCAACCTCACCATGCTCTTTGCCAACCCCGAATTCCTGCGCACGGTGGGGAAATTCTGGAAAGCCCGCGGCGTGCACGCCAGACGCCTCTCCACGGGGCTCTTCCTGGTCAGCCTGGCCCTGGGGCTGTGCGAGGAGGTGACGGCCTACGGCTTCTGGCCGTTTTCCGTCGGCCTGGACGAGCAGCCGGTCAGCCACCATTACTACGACAACATCCTGCCCTACAAGTGGTTCCACGCCATGCCCGAGGAGTTTGTCCAGCTTTGGCACCTGCACAGAAGCGGCACGCTGCGCATGAGAGTGGGAGGCTGCCCCTCTCCGAAAGGAGGGAGTTAGAGCCTCCTGATGAGTGAAGCGAGAGCGGCCAGTGAGTGGGCTGCAGGAAGCAGATGAAAACATTTGGATTGTGAAGCGGCGGAAAGTTGTCGCTGTGACAAAAAAAAAAATGGGTGCGCGTATTTGCCTTGGAGGAACCTCGGTACTGCATCTGTGTCCATACACACTCCTGGTGTCCCGCCAGCTAATCCCTAATTAACATGAGAATGTCCTCCACCCAGACCAGCTGCACCAGGGACAGGATACACACTTGCAGCCCAACACACACACAGTACCAAATCTTGCCAAGTCTCTTTCCCTCGTTTCTGAAAGTGTGTGTGTGTGTGCGTGTGTGTGCATGGGTGTTTGTTTGTGGTAGGCCTCAGCCGGAGCTGAAAATGTGTGGGTTTGGGTGGGCGGGGGATGTTTTTTTTGTATGCTGACTACTGTATCTGAGTGACATATGGGGCAGCTGGACCAAACCCCCCTCGGGGGCCGGGGGACAGAAGGAGTGGAGGACCAGGGGGAATAATAAACGGCACTGAAAGACTGGCGAAATACCAGGAACAAGGGAGAGATAATGGTATCCTGGTACCTAGTAGCTTGAATAGGACCGAAATTTAATGGAGGGAAAGAAAAAAGACTTGCAGGGGGGGGGGGGGGTGAAAGCGGGTCTGGTATGTGTATGAAAGGATTTTTCTCTCTGCTTTTCTTCAACCGAGCGCTTGATTGGCACTCTGTGGTTCCAAATAGAGCTTTAGTTCAAAGCAGGAGCCATCAGAAATGGAGTCTTAAGTCCTATGTACACCAGAATGTTGATCCAAGTTGCATTTTATCCCTCTCACTGAAAAGGGGAAATGAGTACACCCTGGTGTCCACATTGTTTTGGTTTGCCAAATGTGATTTTCAGGATTAGTGTGAATTTTTTTTTCTTTCTCAGTCAATCAGTGGCCACGAAGAGAAGGCACAACACCTTTTCAACATATGTAATCAGAAATGAACATTTATTTTTTTTTGCGAACAAACCTCACACGTATGTACCTCGTTTCAAAGTGGACATCATCACCGACGGACTATTTGGTACGATTCACTCCCAAGAAGGCTCCCAAGCCATCTCTTGGTGTCTGTACTATACTTGCCAAGTGCCGAGCCAAGGGAACAGTGGCCTCTTTGATACCCACTCCAGCACTGTCCTTGTGCTCTAGAATGGCACGACACTGATATAAAGAGAGGAAGTGGCAGAAAGACAGACTGGATGTCACAAAGTGGAATTTTAGTGGTTGACTTTTTTTTCGTGCACACAAGGAAAAAAAACAACTCGCTCATGTAGAAGCCAACACGACAGACACGGAAGTTGTTTCGTTTTCTATACTTGCCGGCCTTGCAGATGGAAAACTTGATTTGCAAATTGTTTCTTTTTTGTAACATGTTATTTAAGAGTGATGAATGTGACCGTGCCATATTGTCGATAAGGATCACTCTGCATGGAAAGTGCATGGAGTGTACCACAATCCTTGAAAATACTCCTCGGACTTAAAGGTACAGAACATGTGTATAGTGTAGTGCTTTATGCTTTTATTTTACTCATTGTCTGTAAAGCTGAATAAGGTCCAGTGCCTTTTGAGACGTATTATTAAGGCAAAAAAGGAGGATTCAAACGAGGGATATTTCTAATGCTGACCATGCTCTTGACTCTGCGGATCAATCGATATGTGATAGTGACCTCTGACATTGTGTGAAATTAACTTAAAGAGAGCTACATACTGCTGGACCAAGTTAATGAAGAGAAACTAAATCAAATCATTTCAAGTCCAGATGCCCATGTGGCTCTCCGCTCTACACTTTGACCCATTCGTTTTACTTATTGTGTTTCTTATTTGCACCTTTTATTAGTTTCTCTCCTTCCCAGTATTGTGAATGAGTGAGATGTGACATTTTGAGTAAGCATGGTTTTTTAAACTTGTATGTGTTTTTAGTACACAGTTGTTTTTTTTATCTTTTTCCATTCCGTTCTGATCCGAGTCCTCATTCCGTCCTATCAGAATCTGATTTTTATCAAAAGGGAGATTAATCTGTCATGTAGATATTGGTCTGTTAGTGCATTGGCCAATTAGTTTTAGATCTCCAAGCGTTCTTTAAAAGTATACTTTTTCCAAAAGTTACTTCTGGTCCAAATAAACGACAGTTGTTGCCAACAGCAAACATCTGAATCGTTGACGCTGCGCTCTACATCCTGCGCGGCTCACGTATCTGTGCGACTTGTAAGTTTCATCTTTAAAACTCTGAAGTGACCATCATTCATTTTGAACAGTTTCTATATTGATCGAGCGTGGAAGAACATGCGAGACCAATATCACCAGCCAGAGAAGCATGTCATCAATGATGTTTTTATTTTTTACATTCCAATCCCAGGTTTCATGTCGACTGGTTGAACACGGCAACGTGTGCTCTGCAGTTGCGTAACCATGCTTGCGTTTTATCATATATTGTCGATATCAAATTTTCAAGAAAATGAATAGAGATTTTGCCACATCATGAGAAATGCACTTATTCGCTTTCTTGCTAACAGTCGGATGAGAAGATTGATACGCTCTGTGCGAATGGTAAATATGCAGCATCAGCCAGTTAGCTTAGCTTAGCCTAAAGACAGGAAACGGGGAAACAGCTAGCCTACCAACACCTCCAAAAGCTCACTAGTTATCATTTGTGAGTTTACCTTGGAATTTACATTAGAAGCGAGATGGCCGCAGAAATATTTTTCATGTAGGTTCCAGGGAAAGAAATCAGCAGATTCACTGATTTTATTTGGGGCGGGAATTCTGGCTGCAGTGAAACCACCGAGCTCATAGCCACACTGCGAGCCTTGATCAATCCTTAATGATGAGTAATCATTAATCATTTGTAAGTAAGATAATTAATAAGTTCAGAAAACGCTAACTGTTTCCCTCTGTTTCCTTGCTCTTCCTTCATATTTAGCATAGCAGACATGAACATAATAATGTTCTTGTTCTTCAAAGCTGCGAGCATTGACATGAGGTCATCGGAAGAAAATGAAGCGGAACATACCTGAAGGAAATAGAGGATGGCTCGTACACAATGGCAGCACTGTCTATTTTCTTGGACACATTTTAGGGTGACCAATTTGGTGTCATGAGTCTTGTCACGGAAAGGCCAAATGTTTGATCCCCGTAGCGGCCACGTTATCGGCTACAGTGTCCATAAGCAAGGCATGCGTGATTTATGAAACCTGCCACTGTGTTCTCGCCAAACGATTAGTTCTGTATCCTTATTTCCCCTCGTGATGATGTCTTCTACTGTTTGGTGGAAAAACAGCAAGTTCATGCTGAGTGTGTTTAACACAGCAGAGTTCTCACATGTAGAGTTTGTTTCTGTCATGTCTTCATGTGTGAGGACATGCATCACAAATGACCACCTTAATATGAAGTGGGTCAAATAGTAAATGCAGATAAATGTTGGTGTTTGTTTGAATCTGATGAAACTACTGAATGTTCAGAGTTAAAGCTGCTATATGAGGGATTTTAATGTGATGAATTGTTTTTATTCTACCACTGGGGGCGCCAAAGTCATTCATTCAAATTCTTCACAGAGCTTTAAAAAAGAGAAAAGATTTTAAGTTACACGATATGATGATTTTTCGAAACGTTAATTGACGCATTTTCGTTTGTGTTTTTTTTTAATTAGATTCAAACAAATACGAAAAATAATTTGTAAAGGCTGTTTGACTCATTTGTTATTAATACCGGACCAGAGGGCTCAACTTTCCTACATATTTAAATATTTGATGTTATGCCAAGCTTGGTTATTTTAAATAACAGTTGTAAATGTGCTTTATTTACCTTGACTGCCTGAATTTGTTACATTAAAAAACAAAAAATCTTCTTGTTTGCGCAACCCTGACTGTCACCTCCCCTGCTCATTCATGTCATCTGATGTGAACAACCCCTGCCTGAGCATGTTAAAATAAATCAGAAGTACACTTCAAAATGGACTAAACCGACTGTATGTGTCACCTGGATTAAACTGTGAAGGATAAATAAGAAAAAAAGTAATGAAATCATCCATATCAAAGGCAAACACTGGTATCCAATAAAAGAAGGAAAATGAAAAATATGCATCTCAGCTGTGTAGTTTCCTTTCACGTGATGTTGGAGAGCCACATGGTCACGGCTCTGCTCATTTTTAGGGAATAAGTGTTGTTTTATAGCCCAATATGAATGTGAAACAGAAGACAAATGTATTTTTCTCATGAGATGTGCATGTCTTTTTCTAGGCTCTTTGTCCTGTGCTTTCCCCTTGCACAGAAATGTTGACCCTCGCATCGTTTGTTTAGTGGTTATGAATATTTCTGCTCATGGGAAATTGCGTCAGTGAAACCCTCTGCTGGCCACAGCCCTGTCTGTGTGGCCTGTTTTCAGGGCCACACATTTTTGAAAGAAGTGTCAGCAGAAGCTACACAGCTGTTTCCTGCTGCACCGTTCAGCTGTTTCTGCACACAGCTGTTTTTTAAGGATCAAGGCTGTCTGAAGTGGTGAGCTGGATCATATTAAGGATGATATTCAATTAATGAGTGTATTTGTAGGCTGCTACATGCAATAAGTCCTGCATTATATGTAAATGGTCAATTCCACCTTTAGAGAATGATACGTTTTCTTTTTACCCAGGATTAGACAGGTGCATGTGCAGTTTGACAGTGTGGTGAAAGGTGCAGATTAACTTGTGCAATATTATTAGTAAAATACCATATTTAGGGAGGCTTGCAGCATGGCATTACAGATTGCAGTGTTGGCCGGTCTGTCGGTCCACACAGTAGATCCACCACTTTGGTCCAGTCTGAAATATATCACCGGACTTTCAACCCGAAGTGTTGTTGAATTATTTTGAAGGTAAATTTATGATGTTATTTCGGCACTTGTGTTACGTCGTTTGCATTTTACTTAGTTTACGTTTAGTTAACTAAGTGGTGCGTCATAGTTTGATGCCAAACTGGGACGATTAACATGGTAATCATAAACTCTAAAGCACCAGCATTGTCATTGTCAGTTATTTGACATTTTCAAATAAAACCTTAAGAATTGGCAAAATAGGAGCTTCATGCTCTTACAACTATGTATAATTGTCTGTGTGGAAATATGAGTGTGGCAGTCTGAAAACAGACATGCCTCACTTTTTCTCCGCTTGCCAAGTCTATGTCTTATGTCTATTTATGGCACTACGGCAACCTACCCATAGAAAGCAGCAAATGACAACTTGAGTGGGATTAAGAAACTCTCCGTCTCCCTTGCATGCACATCGTCTCTGCTCTATTCAAGCATATGATAGCAACTCAGGACATGGATGAGGGTTATTGCCTTTTTGTCAGCTCAAAAATCTACTAATTCACATCACATGAACCCGAATACAAGCTTTTGTGTACATTTACAGTGAACATGCTATAGGATGTGTTGGTTTTGTTCAGTTACACTCAAATCTAAGATAGACAATTGTGAATCTCTTATTGACTTCAATTATTTTTATTTCGTTTTCTTGGTTAATTCCGGTCACAGACGTGGTAAATAACAAATATGGAGCTCCAGTGTGCTCGTGTTCTGCTCTGCTATGAGTGGTGACTGGGAAATAAACACTATTTTTGATGACCAGATCACCTCCTTTAAGTCTATAATGAAAGACTCAGCAACTGTCTGGCTTTGCCTTGTTTTTATTTGCTTACCGCAGCATCACTGGTGCTCTTACTGGGTGATTCTCCTTCTCTTTAGATTCATTCAGGCTTTTATAAGCAAATCAACTGAGGCATCTACGTATACATTCAACAGGAATTCAGGCTTTTCCAATCTTTGGTCCTGGCAGTGATGCCAGCAGTAAATATATTTTAATGTCTAATTACTAACTCCTGTATTTAGCATTGTTAAACACTGCCAGTGCATTAAATCCTTATCATTCTTTTGTGACATCATATATAGTATGGTTTATTATTTAGGTGATTTAATCATGAAAACGTACTTTTAAAAACATGAACCTGCTCTCACTTTGTTTCTCTATTAAATCACCCTCATACTAATTCACGGTGACCTACAGCCTTTGTTGCAGGGAAACTCAATGCAGTCATAGTTTGGTGCGTTAGAACACAAGCGTGTTAATTAGCACAAAGAACAGCTGTGGCTAAATGTCATTAGTTTTGCAGGTATTTGGCACCACATTGGTTAAATATTGACTTGATGATGGCTCTAGAGGAAATAATTACGATTCATCCTGAGGGGTATATGAATGCTAGTACTAAATTTCATGGCAATCCATCCAATGGTTGGTGAGATATTTGACTCGTATTTGACCATCTGACTTTGCCATCGCTAGAGTCGCGTCGCTAGCATAGCCAAAAATCACAAACATTCATTTAAAGTTAAGATACATGAAATGTACTTAGAAGCACTAATCATATTTGATATTCTCCATCATCACCAAATCAGAACATTATGTAGCCTAATATGGACTGGGCCTGTTCGTGCCTGGGTCAGATGTGCTGCGGCGCTATTAAGCATCAGCAGATCTGCAGTCTGAAGGACTCTCTCTGAAATGAATCAATAGTGTAATGCCACTTTATGCAGTTGGATGGTATTGTGTTTCAGGCACACATAGACCTACATACTCCATTTCTGCATCCAAAGAGATTTGACCTTTTAAACAATGGAGTTTGGAAATGGGCCTGTGGATTTCTTCTAAATTCCTCTTCCTTCTGATCCAGACTCCAAACAGTGAGAGAAAACCTCCCCATCCAGCAGTCCTCCTCTTGTTCCTTCTGTAGTGGTATGACGTTGTGTCTCTAAAATGCTTACTTTAACCAACAGAAGTTGTCAGTATGCGGTTGTGGTACATGTGACCTGTTCTGTAACATACATTAACAGGAAAAGGTCTTCATCCATGGTGTCTATGCTGTTAAGCAGTGTGTCAGCTGCCAGATGTTTGTATTTTATGGTATAAATCGATCAGTTCCAAGTATTCCAAGTTCATATATATAGATGAACTACTATATATGTCCATTCTATATTTATACTGTATTCATCCACAATTATGCACATGATTTTCCTCCCCCGTCATCTTTTCCCACTTCTTGAATACAAGCGGGTAGATAAGATAAGAGGGTTAGTGTTGGGAAAACAAATGAAAGCAGTGTTTCTGTGCAGCCTCAATGATCTCAGTGTGCAAATGTATCCTTAACCTAAACCAATCTCACAAGCAAACCAGCTTTGTCAAGATCTGCAATGGGGGCGTCAAACGCTTTTATTGTGTCTTCAAAAATGTAGATTTCTCAAACATTTCTAGGACAATAACAACTGAGTTCTTCATTCTGACCCTTGATGTAAATTTATATTGTAGATCTATGAGCCTGTCGGCGAACAAGCATCTACACTTCATGTTTTATGAGGTGCCTGTCGGAAATGCATTTGGCAGCAGCATAGCGGTGTGATAAATGCTGCTGCAAAGGGACATAATGGCAATTCAACTGTCACTCAACACATTTTGAACATAAAAAAGATGATGTCACAGTGCATTTATATGAACACATTTATAGAATGCACATGTTGCTGTTGTTAAGAAAATGCACCTAATATTGTACAGTCTGTAATGGCCATCGAACATTGGAAAGAATCAAATAAATGGTTTCCTTTTAATGACTTTTCTTTCTTTCCATTTTTCATGCTCCCTCAACTATATGTAATTTTCTCCGTTGATATGTCAGACACATGGCCTTGCCTGGGCAGCTCTCTGGCATCCTGTAAATGCGCTGCAGGCATAGGGTGGGGAAACAAACCCACGGAGAGAGGCCGTTGGGAAATGCAAACGCAAAAATGTTTCCCCACCGGTGCCCAATGTCAGCTCTCATTACATTCAGTAGCAGAGCCCACTGGGCCAATTAGGGTATGGGGCTGCACTCCTAAAAGCTGTGCGATTGGCCGTCTCTGGTAACTCCCTCCCTAGTGTTGAAATTATGGAGGAATAATACGGGAGACTTGTGGGAGGTCAGTAGTGCACAGGAATGTTTCAATTAGTGAATGGAGGGAGTTGGAAAATGCTTGTAGGGCTACTCTGTTAAGTGCACCGTCTTCACAGTGCTCGTATTTTTAAGCGGGCTGAGTGTGAGAAGCAATCGAGGCTTGTTAGATAAATCCAAGGGAGGGAGGGTAGGGAGTGAGTCTGTTTTTTTATTCAAATATTATAAGGCCTGACTGTTGTGAGAATAAAATAACAAAATATGTTTTGTTTGACAAATACAGAAAATAAATACAAATAGATTAGTTCAAGCTGGGATCACACAGTTGAGAGGCTCACTTCAGTACCCTTGTCTTTCCCCAGTGTTTGTTTAATTACTGGTGGGTCAGCGGCTCACGTCTTGTACGTCTCCATATAACAAATGAGAGCTAAAAAAAATAGAGAGAAAGAAAAGTGGTATCATCTGTTATCTCTGTCATAGCTCTCTCCCTGGTTGAATGCCATTTTCCCCTCCATCCAATACATAATGTATCACATAGCCAACAGGAGGGAAAGCAGGAAGCCCCTGGGATGAGTTCCACAGAACGGAGGGTAATTTGGAGATGGCCCATGTGGTCTATTTGAATTGACTGGAAGGAGATGAGATTTAAAAGGCTTCAGGAGCTGATTTAGCAGATTGTGATTCTGGGGTAATAATTCAAACCAAGCGGGGGCTGAAAAGGTAACTTTGCACAAACACAAATGAACCAGTTAAAGATGCTATAATCCGTATTCTCATGTGGACAAATGTCTTTGTTGTGCATGTGAAAAACAGTGACAAACCCACTGATAATTATCACTTCTTCTTTCTTACTATTCTTTTTTGACACTTTTTGTTACTCTGTTGGGCTCAGTCCAGCGTTTATTCTGGTCCAAATGTCTGGTTTGTGCTTTTATCGCAACCTCATCAAGTAAGAGACAACGTTATCTGAGTAAACTACCTGGCTTGGTGCCAGCTGTGGGCAAAAGCTGGACAGATTCTCATCTGGGAATGAGAATTGCTAATTCAATTAAGGATCCGTATGACCTTCGGCAGACAGAAAAAAAAAAAATCAATGTGCTTAAAAGCATTGGTAATTGGATGGAAGATGACGAAATACAGCTGCTGGCGTACAGATCTTTACTGGCAAATCAATGTGCAGCACTCTCAGAGAGAGAGAGGAAGAAAGAGAATTGACCCTACGCTACGTCTGCATCAGTCTTCTCCCTTCCTGTCCTCTTCCCTCCTGTCCTCTCCCCTCCTGTCCTCTCCCCTCCTGTCCTCTCCCCTCCTGTCCTCTGCTTTATCTCAGCCAGCAGAGGAGTTTACGATAAACGGCTTTTGGCCGATCGTTCTTGCTGTGCTTGTGTAAGCATAGCCGTGGTTGCCGACTGAATTTGGTTTCACTTTTGCTAACATGTTACAGATATATTGATAAAGTCCTGGCTTTTTACTCGCAAATATTTGATTGCGTGTACAATAACAAAGCGTAGTTGCCGCGAAGCTCGCGCTTCATCTGTGTGTTTGTGTCTATATACAATACTTACATTTTGTATCAAACCCATATAGAATACTTTAAGTTTTTTTGGAGAGGGTCACTAGTGGTTTAATCTGGTGAAAGTGGTAGGCTCAGTGAGTTTGGGGCTTCTCAAACATTACAGAGCTGGCTATTGTTTGTAACCCCAGAGCTCAGCAACAACCATCTGCAGAGAGCAAAGTCCTTCCAAAGGAAATGACGCTCTTTGAAAGTGTGTATCGTGTTGGTATAGCATGTGTGCACACACTATATATGAACAGCCTTGATTGATTAATCTGTCAGCACCATCTTTTTTCCACCAAGCCTCCTTCCTCCCCATCTTTAATTTACAGTTGTTGATGCTATCGCCGGTATTGAGGGGAATATATTTACTCCCACACAAGCAGCCGTGACTCATAATGTTGGAGCTGGAAGGACACAGTTTGGAGAATAATGGCAAGTGGGTGGAAAGACGAGTGGGAGAGCAGGCGGGGGGGATCTGCCTCTGACTGTGCTGAAGAGCTTTGTTCGTTATTTATTTGTTTCTCCCTCTCTCTCCCTTTCTCTTTCTTGTCATCCTCTGTGGGAGGAGCGATGGGAATAAGTGCATGCCTTTATGTGTGTGTGTGTGTGTGTGTTTGTGTGCAGAGGTTTTGGTCCTGCGAATGCCAGCCAGGTCTGTTCCAGGATATTTATAGCTCTCATTAGACACATCCCGCTAGAGCCAGGGTCACAGCAGAGTAAGGTGAACACTGAGGGAGACTGCATTCGTCTCACACCAGCAAAAAACACACACACACACACACACACACACACACACACACACACACACACACACACGCACAGAGGCGCCTGATTTGAGTCTGTACACGCTGCCACAGACACAGGAACAGAATGTACAATAGTGCACTATTACCCAGATTTCCTATTCGCAGAGTTAGAAGCTTCCTCCAAACCCATGAAGCGCATTTTGGCACGTTTGCAGATACACACAGAAACCCACCGCCGGAGCTGATCATCTGCTCAATCTGTCCGGTTGAGAGATCCCAGCATGCATTTGGTGCAGCAGGTGGGCAGTGCTACGGCCAAAAAGAGACATGCTGGGGTGAATGGAACAAAACTGCAATGTGTGAACACACACACACACACACGCTTCCATGTGTGATGTGGTGGAGTAAATCACACATAAAGGGTGCTGATGATGTTCTTCTGCTTCCACAATGAAAGATGGAGATATTTTTCTGTTGGCATGGCAACAAGTACCAAACCTCAGAAAGGCCTTTTTCATTAGATGCTGGTCGGTTGGTTCTGGCACAATACTGTAAATATAATACCGACAACACGAGATCAAGTCTGTTCAGACAAAATCATAAAGGAGACGATTAAATGTTGTGGAATATTTCTATGCAGATGCGGGATAAGAGTTGTTTAAATAAACAGAGTCTGATGAATACTCAAAGTAGTAAGAGTCAATTTATTAGCTTGCGCAAGCGGAGAACAGTTTCACAGATACGTATTGCAGAGTCTGTGGAAGTGACTTCAAAGAACAGGTGCACGTACAGAGTATTTATACACTTAGAGACCATGTCCAGCGCGTTTCGCTGCATCTAGGTACCTTCCATCTCAAAGGTGTTATTTCTTGTTATACCGAGGTGTTGTTTCTACAAGGCGCTGGTTCCGTTTTTGCCTTCTGCAAACTGTTATGTTTCTGATGAGTCATGCTTAGGTCACAACATTTCAAACATATCTCACTTAAGAGACAGATCTTCAGTGAAACTGTAGCAAATATGAAATGAAAGGTCTCTCTTCACAAATGAATATGCTATATGTATGGTCTATGATGTCAGAAAGCACATGTGCATTCATTTAATCAAGCATAGCACAAAGACTCGGGGATAAAGTCTTTCTTTAGACTGTAAATCTGCAAATCCAATTTTCAGCATGATGAACAGTAAGCAATCTCCATTCTACCCCTTGGCTTGTGTGCCTTGCAAATACATAAAACATGCATCTACAGTTCAAACCTTCAGAACTTAAAAACACTTTAATGATACAATTCAATGATAAATAATATTTTATCATAGCAGCTCTTTAAGGCTGTATAATGGCGCTTTGAGCGAAATGCTAACATCTGCATGCTAGTATGTTCACATTGACAATGCTAACATGCTGGTGTTTAGCAGCGTTTAGCACGTTCAACCTTCAGTATAGCGTGTTAGCGCGCTAACACGTGTTAATTTGCGCTAACGAGCTGTTGACGGTGCTAAATGATGTTACAATTACAGTTAATCCGGAGTCACGGAAGTCTTAAGGATTCATAGTTCCTCTGAACAAAACAAGAAGCAAAGCCAGAGAAGCATCTGGACGAGTAAACGCTGCTTATAGCTTCAGGTGACTGTGTTATGTCACCGCTTCCAAATGTTTATCCAGTCTTCTCTGTTTATTCAGAGTCAGAGCTGAGGACAGGTCTGGCTTCACACTTTATCATTCTGCTTCTGCTACAGGGGGAGAACGCGTTGTATTTATTGAAACCATACACACTCGTCTCGGGCCACACGAAGCAAATGATGCAGTGATCAATCAAACACTGCCCGGGAATTTAACTTGATGACATTATATTTCATCTTACCTTCAATCACAATCATTTAAATCATTTGTCAGCTTATGTGCCATGATGATGTAGCTTGTTTCATATCTTGTTCTGCCCCATGCACAAACACACACACACACAGATGAAAAATGCTCAGGCTTCCAGGCTATAGCATATCCCATAAATCATTCATTATGATATTCAGTTGACCTCTCTAGTCTGTAGATGAACAGGACAGCCGTGGGCTACCTGAGACGAGTGAGGACATCTGTCCTCTGGAAATGAAGCTGCTCGTAAATGAGCAACAGGGAGATCAGATTTATTTTGTGGCATTTGTACTGTGTGGGACTGCATCTGTACCAAGAAAGTGTCAAAATGTCCAGTTGAATTCGGGAGCGTGAACAGTCAGCGGACACAGCTCAGTGTCTTGGACACACACATGCAAAGTCGCATCAAATGATACAAATGTATGCTTGATAAAGCTGCTGGTGATTTGAGTGTGTGTGTGTGTGTGTGTGTGTGTGTGTGTGTGTGTCTGTGTGTGCAGTGAGTGATGTGTGTTTAGGGTGTGCAGTTAGGCGATTTACGCAAGCGTCATCTCTCTCTTTCAGCTCGTCTGTCCTTCTCACTCTGTCTCTCTCTCTCCCTCTCTCAACAGAGCCACTGCACTGCGGAGGAAACTTGAACTGTGCCCAGCTCTCACACACACACACACACACACACACACACACACGCACACACACACTAAGACCTACAAACACTGTCCAAAAACAGCTACAGCTACAGCTCTCTGTCAATTTTTGTGTTCAGTATCTGCAGTAAATAGAAAAGATTAGTTTGCTTCTTCCAATGTTGATGTTGCATTATCCTAATTTGTCAGCTTTATTTCCCTGTGGATTTCAGAAATTGTATTATTTTTCTCAAAGGTTGTCCTTATATTCCAGTTCTGAACTAAATGTAAATGTTTCGCCACTTGTTTCGCCCAATGCTCCTGTGTTTTATTATTGTGAAACACGACTTTAAATTAATCTTATTGTCGCTCCATGTATGTAAGATGAGTAAACCGGCAACTGTTTGCTAACACGTCTTCCATATCAACTTAAAAAGTTTATGTTTATGCAGCGCCCAAGTGGCCAAAAATCAGTAGTTCCTGTCATGATGTACTCTTAAGTCTTACAGCTTTCATTCACCCAATGAAAAGACTTCCAGCAAACAAGCTCAGAGACGCCAGGTTTCCACTGACTATCAAGTGATATTAACATTAACGATGAATCAAATGACTTTGTGTAATCTGAGAGTGCCGCTGACACTACAACCTCCCTGACAAATAACGCCCAACACTGCAGCTGCATGCAGACATTAGCTAGTTTCTGTCATGACTGGACAGTTACAGCTTTTATCCCCGCCCAACCCACATAATACCAGCACACAGGCTCAGAGATGCCAAAGTTTACACTCACTGTCCAACACACAATAGCAATGAGACAAAGTAAATCAGTGGGCGGTGAAGACGTTAAAGCATTGTGGGAGTTTGTGGATCAAGCCAGAGCCAGACCAGTAAAAATGTCAGCCGGAGAGGTGACCGTTTAGCCATAACAACTTGCGGTATATCAGGGATGTATTTTGTGGGAACAATATGTTTTTCTTTCCCCTGTGGTCTAAAATTACTTAAAGCTATTTAAAATGACTGAAAGTAATCACAGTCATCTTGTTAAGAACTTGAGTTTAACGCGTTTTGAAAGCCGCTGCATAAACCTCGAGCAATGCCATTTATTATGTGAAAAAGCAGCCACTGGTTTTACACTCGTCTAATTGATTGCTTAACCACATTGTGGAAGGCACATTAAAGTCCCATCACAACTCAACCTCTCAGCTGCTGATCTAGACCACAGACCACGACAGCCTCAGCACTAATTCATGCCCCAGTGCGAATGATTAACGCAGAATCCAGAGAAATTGCAGCGCTCATTACGTCTCTGTGAAATTAAATCTGCTCAGGAGTGCAAGTGTCCCTGCGGTTTTGAGATCCTTATGCAACCGTGTTTAGATTATGGTGAAATCATCGAGATAGCAGGTGAGAAAAAACAAACGCAGGTGAGGCGGAGGTGGGGCAAGATGTAGAACTACAGATTGGTTTCAGGCGTTTTTTTACAAAAACAATTCCAAGCACGATTGTTTTTCCAGAACCTGACAACAAAGTGGCTGAACAGTAGGGTACAGTTTGGGGTCAGAGACTGGGGAAGAAAGGCGACTCCTCCTCTGTCTAGTCTGAAGGATCGAGGGTGATGAGATGTCCAGACCAGAAATGCGACTGAGTGTGTGTTGCGTTGGGGGAGCTCGGAGAAATATACTCTGATCATTTTCATCTTTGGGCTGTTTGCCCTCTTCTGAGCACATGGTTTGGCTTTGGAACAACAGTGAGAAGTATTCAGCATCTTGCTCAAGATATCATCAGCAGTTGACCGTTTGCGAAACCCCGTCACTGAACAAGGATAGGTCAAATCATAACCTTATATACCGCAAGGCCCAGCAGGCCTGTTTACACCACAGCAACTCCAGGCAAACATTTGCCAAACTCACTGTTTATTCCTTGTCCTATGCTAACACACTTAATTACACTTTTATTTATAATACTGTACTATAATACTGGGCATAACTATCTATGCCCTGCAATACACGCCGTTTCTGTAGTCCAGTTCTGTGAATAGCTGTTCGGAGTACTAACTTTTGCCTGCAGTGCCTTCTTTTGGTATTATGTCAAGTTGCCATCATGTGCATGCTTAACACACTGGATGCTTGTTACAAAGAAAATCAGCTGGTAATGTTAAAAGCTCAGCTGAAAATAGCTTTTCCAAATAAATAACGGCTGGTCAAATTTGCTTGCAACAGAACAACAATACAGACACACACACACTGGATGAGTGCAGGATATAATTTGTTCAAAGACATGAAGGAAGCAGATATTCACATGAGAGTATATGACATACTTGTACCAGCATGTCCACTCTGTTTTCTACATGCTGCCCTCTGGTGGTATACATAACATATTTTAATCATTGTGTACAAGATGCATTTCATGTTGGAGTCTGCCATCCAGTGGCACACAGGCATATCATTTCTGGCAACTGTTGAAAAATCACTTTAATATTTCTGTACATAACTACACTTGCTGTGAGCTCATTGGGGTGCCTCTTCAATCACATCACTGTTATATTCTTGTGAGATGTAGAGATTGTGTTGTTTTGTTCTGGTGCGGATGGATTGATATTATGTTCTGTATTATGTTCTTGAGTTAATAAAAAAAGAGACCACATAGAGAATAAATTAAAATATCGATAGATAGATGGATAGATGTCTCATTTATTTGATATTGACCTTGTTGGGTATAAATAGCAGCAACTATATATTGTAGGAGTATGCAAACCCAAAGTGCTCAAAATAAATGAAATAAAAATGCATAAAAAAAGTTTAGTGCAGGTCACATCCCTTTCAGTCAAACAAGACAAACAGGGCAGAGCCAGTTACGTGACAAAAGGGTTTGAAAAGAGACCATTTTGAATTAAACTACTGGATAATGTCATTCTCATATTATATATGTGTCTCCATTTATTCACATGTTTATTTATTTCATAAAGTCTCATTTATTTTATTCAGTTTTGAGCACTCTTGGTCTCCTTGTTGAGGTATCAGTCCGGGTTTCGCATGTCTCATTCCACACCACTAGGTGGCAGCACCACAATGCAGCTGCACTGTTAGTTTCGGGGAGCAAAGGATTGTGGGTGTTTTATCGCATAAATTGCAACGTGTGCCCTCCGTTGTAGTGTAGTTGATAAAGACGATCGTTGAGTAAGACGTAGAGTCGAAGCTCCTGGTTTTTAGTGAATACATATTCAAATTTTTTGCTTTTGACATTAAAAGAGAGTACAGTTTGTTAGAAGAGTCTATCCTCACTAGTTTTTACATTTTTAAACTCCGAAGAAGACTATTTTAACGCGCTCTCCAGAGAGGATAAACGAAAGCCGCCAAGTCACTCAGTCGACATTTTTCCTCTGCTGCTATTTTTTTGGTCGGAGATGTGTCTAGAAGCAATGGACACCAGATCGAAGTACATAAGAACCGACTGTCTGCGTAAAACCATGAAACCCGGATCGAAGTTGAGGTGGAAACTGTCCCGCGTCTTCACGGAGGAGGACGAGGCCTTGAAGCAGTGTCGGGCCGGCGCGGTGAGGACCATCCGAAAGTACCTCCGCCGGGAACAGAGGCGGCCACAGCTGGTTAAACTCGCCAAACTGCTGGGAGGCATCGGGAAGAAGGACAAAGGGGAGTCCGTGGATGAGGCGAGTCCCGCTGCGGCCTGTACGCGCCGCCAACCGTCGGGCGCAATGGCGCCGGAAAACACCACGCAGTACCTGATGGGTAACGTGTACGAAGACATGACTACAGACGACGTCCACTGTGTTCCAGTTGAATCTCTTTCACCCACGATGCATGCGCCACAGGACCCCGATCACGACGGCTGCCTCGCCTTTCAACAGAGGGACTTTGAGGAAGTGTTTGACCTGTATTGGCAACCGGAATGAACCGGTCTGCGCGGCCTTGTGTAACTGGTCTGGCCTCCTTTTCCAGCTGTGACTTTACCATAAAGGGCAAAGAACAAGGTGTGACATTTCATTGTAAATGCTTGTGACTGTACTTGTTCTGATGTGTTCTTTAATAAGCCCATGTTATTGGATTGCTATGTCGCATAATTTCATGGTTGGGCTTTATTTCTCACAGCGGCGCACTGGATGGTGCCCGCCCCCCCTACCCAGTAGGGAGCGCTCCTGAGCCCTGCTTGGCGCCGCCCCGAGGAACGAATCAAACGCACCCTCAGCTCTCGCGCCTGGCCACGGGATTGTGAAATCCAGGTAAAAACCCGGGCAGGTATTGTTGCACTGCATTTGTCATTCACGGCAACCGTAGTACACTGTGATTGCAATGTTGGGGCTGAAAGTGCTTTCCACAGTTACTGTTGTCTGAGCGTTTTCCAGGTCAACCTGCCGGGACACATGACTCCGCTGTGAGAGACGAGCGGGAGACCGAGGTCTGTCTTCACGTGACTGACGCAAGGTGACATTTAATGCCCATTGGTTATCTTGACTGTTCCCAAGAAGATTAAAGTCCAAATAAGGTGTGTGTGTGAGAGAGATGATCCTGGTGAAATACTCGTCGTTTAATGTAATGACAATTGTTTAATAACAAACTATGATGAATCCTGAGTTTAGATAACTATGTTCAATAAATATATTTGTTATATGAGAAACAAGTGACTGTGAATTGTTTTTTCTAATTTCTTGATTGTGTACATGATTAAAAAAATGCCACGTAAGTATCGTTTAGAAGCATAAACCTGCGTCGATGGTTACACATGTAGGTGGTTCATATATCCAGCTTCACTATGTACTGAGTGTACAGCGATAGTTCATCTTTTCAAGGTGAACTCCTGATGCAGTTTCCCTGCTGTCTCCACATGTTACACTGGAAACAGTTTTTAAATAGACACGTTGTAAGTAGACACAACACTCGTTTTTTTTTTTTTTTTTTTTTTTTTTAGCTTTATATTTCCAAAAAGGACAATGTTGGTTAGCCTATGACTCATTTGATTACATTCAGTTGAGGGCAGACTAAAATCAATAAAGGTTAAGCCATACTACTATGGTTGCATTATGCAATACAGTTGTAGCCCTCAATGCTACACACAATGTATACAAATATATTTTAATAATAAAACTGTTATATAAGATGAGTTCAATATGCAAATTTGAAAAAGGGGTATGCACTTCTGAATGGTATTTGCCCTGAAACCTGATACTACATGGCCTTAAAGGCAATTTCATAATTCCGGCATAGTCTCTCACAGCATAACATGTTAAATTGGATTACGTGAAAATATCTGCAGCGGGTACTAATGAATAAAAACCTGCAGCTCCATGTGAATTATGTCCAGAATCTGACTACAACAGACCTTCCCCACAAATAGCTGGTGGCTGAACCCTCAGAAGCATGACGTCACACTACTACACACACACAATTTAAGGAAGATGAAATGCAAAAAAAAATGATCTTGAAATATCAGTCACACACCAAGTGGTGTTTAGAGTATTATGGATGTACAGTATTTAAAGCCACCACATGGTGGCAGTAGTGTCCAACAAACCTGGAGCGCCCCTGCAGGTCACTCAGTTGGTGCCACAGGGAGAGGTGTTGATTATTGGTGGTCCATTTTTAGATCATGTAATTTCACCAGGAAGTTTGCACACTGGTACTTTTTACAGTCTCGTGGCACCAAACGTCTCAGGTTACACGTGAGACAACTGAAGCTCAAAAGCAGTTCCTGTTTGAATTGTGATTTACCGTCCCGACGTTTAGCTAATCTACATCTGATACGAGGGGGTTTTAATGGAGAAACTGTTGAGGAGCCAATAACGCAGCACACTAAAAGTTCCATGTCTTTTTAAGGGAAAGAAACTCACCAGGGGGAAAAGCTGCGGCGCGGTTATCTCGATTCTCTTTCAATCTCGGCCCGTCTGATTCAGAGGCTGATAATTCTGATAAATGGCCACAGTTGTTGCTCTGTGGTGACGCACCGACTTCCCCCTTCTCTCTTATTGCTGCCGGGGCCCGGATCCACTGTTTGCTGCCGGGATTCAGCACACGTCAATCTAAAAAAGCTCACCCTGTGGTCCAACTGCCAAGTGTGATGGTCAGCAATTACAGCGAAAGGTGCACTGTGTGTGTGTGTGGGGAGAGACTTGGACAGGACAGCTGCTGGCTGATTAATGGACACTCCTGTGGGCTGCCACAGCATCGATCGCCTTGTATTTGGTGTAGTGCTGTACAGGTATTAACTTGCCTCACTTCTGGGTCCAGCTGATCATTAGAAACAATAGTTTTTTCTCTCTCAATCTCCACTGCAACAACGTCTTCACTTATATTTCATTTAAGGACGCTAATTAAACCACTGGTTTCCAACATTTTCCACACTAATACGTCTTTGAGTGGGCAGTTTGATAAAAGAGAGACTTCCCTCCTAAACTCTCAAGAGGTTTCATTCATGTATAGCGTTGAGGCACGAAGAAGACACGTCCCTAAAATATTAGGGAATACAGATTTGTTGTTTGCAAAGGAAACTTCTCCACAGAGATCGAAAGGCCTCATTAGTTTCCTTCCAGAAAGAGTCCCTTTTCAGCAGTCTGTCCCCAGCTCAGCAGAGATATAACTCATGGGAGGAAGTTTGGGCACTTGGCTCCACATGAAGAGAGAGGGCGGCCGGCCAAGAGCTGGGATTTGGCTCGGACGGCACTTTTGAACACAGCCTCCTTCTAATTGGAGCTGTTAAAAGAATCTGGTGTGTGTGAGTGGATGTGTTTGTGTTGGTGTGAGTTTCGAGCTCTACTTAGAGTGTGAAAACACATCAAGGATAAATGTCAGGCTACTCTATGTGTGACGGGAATTAAGGGCGTAATCTTCATCCTCAAGTCCTTCTCCACACCCCACGTGAAGGCAAAAAATACTGAGCGGACAACCGTCGATGACTATCTGTCTGTGCTGACGTGTGTTTTCGGTGTGAACTTCAGGACGCACCCCCCGGAGAAATCAGATTAAAAGAGTTCTTCACATGAATCAAAACAGCGGAAGCAGCAATTTAAGCTCCCACAAGAAGGAATTCTGGCAGAGATCCTTTGTTGAGAGAAGTGACTAACTAAAGTGTAAATATTTCAGCATTTTTCCACTCATGGGTGGAACTTCAAAGGGATTTCTTGACTGGAAAATGGGGAGTGGTGGAGGTGGGGGGGTAGGTGAGTAATCAGGATGCTGAATGATTAGCATCGAGATCACAGCATTGTCATGTAAACTCTTTGGTGAAAAGTAGGCGGCAAAGGGTTTAGCACCCTGATTTAAATATCTTTGTCTTTGGAAGTGATGCCGTCCACAATGTCACTGGGGACATTGTGGCAGTTTAATGTGATGACTATAATACTAGGACTATATTTACTGTCTAAATCTATAGATTTACCTGTTGGGGGACCATTTGAATCCCTTAAAAAGCTCCCTCAGGTGAAAATGAAATTGGACCCTTTTCCTGTACAGTAGATGGCAGCAGAAAGATTGTCAAAGCAGCCATCTTGTGGTTAACAGGCAGACAGGATCTGTGTCTGAATCTCTCTGGTTGAATTCTCATCTCGTCCTCTCACCATGTTAACCCAGTTTAATCCGATACATTTAATTCAACTGCACTAAACAAAGAATATGTTTGATTCTTTACCAGGAATAACAAAAGTGAATATGCCTTTTATTTTTTCGCATTAGGCGTCAAAGGTGAGACGGGTAATCTTTCAGGATTTGGATGTTCTAGATTCTGGTTGGTCTGGTCTGTTCTTTATATTTACTTTAGTTTGGTTGTACCGCGTTTCAGTTTCTCAAGAATCTACTCGCTGGGAACCTGACCGGGAACTTTTCAAGGTGTCTGGGGGTTAAAATGGAGGGCGAATGAGATGAAATCATGTCTCGTTAAGGGACACTGAGGTGGTCATGTTACACTCATATCCAACACACCTGACCCAAGTACACACACACGGTACCATTTAGTTTTTGTCCTGCAGTGTGCGGGTAGATTCTAGCTGTCCTTCCTCTTTAAAAGGCCTAAGATACTGTGTGTGTGTGCATCATTGTTCTTTCTAACAGGAGGTTGTTTTACTTTAATTTTTCAAGGGTAGGTGTTCGCTTGGCACTAATGCACCCGGCGGCACAGTCACAAGGTGACACACACATTCACACCTCGGCCCAGTACGACTACGACGTGGTCAGTTAGCCACTAAACTAGAGTAGAGTGTCATGGGGATCAAGCCCCGGTGGTCTCAAGCTTGTTTTGACAATAACTTGGTCACATCTTCGCTTATTGTGCTGCTGTTTCTAATTTCTGGGCTCCATCTCCTCGTGATTGTTACTATTGTTATTATTGTGAAACCGTGTACTGGTCCCTAGACCCACTTCAGCCTTCCATTAGAGATTTGTATTGTGACCCAAATAGAAAAAAGCTCGCCGTACCCAGCCCAGGGTGAGCGTTTCATGTCGACCACACGCATTAACACGCGCTCAGACGAGCACACACTTGCACACAAAAAAATAAAAATAGGGCAAGAAGAAGGGGGCATTGACGTTACCCTGTGCACCCTTTGGGAACTAACCCCTCTGCTACACCGACTCATTAGTCAAAACAGTCCGAGGCGAGGAACTGAGGGATGTTCGTGCCACATCTATTTCCGTCCTCATCTCCCCATTTCGCTTTGCTCCTCTGCAGAGACGAAGCAGGGGGCGCGCATGGCCGTTGACCCAGTAGTTTCAGGGAAATATAGGCAGGTAGAGAAGTGTGTGTGTGTGTGTGTGTGTGTGTGTGTGTGTGTGTGTGTGTGTGTGTGTGTGTGTGTGTGTGTGTGTGTGTGTGTGTGTGACACTGACACTGTGTCCAGGGGAGGAATTTGCAGCATGCGGTGTTGACAGCTAACTGTGTCAAGGACGTGAACAGACAAGCCTGCTACATCCAGTGAGAGTAAGAGAGAAGACCTGATTCAGTCATAGCGCTAAAACACATGCTCCAGAGTGCAAACATCACTCTCAAAGGTAAATAATCTTTTTGCTGTTCCACGGAGCACGAGCAGACTTTTGGCCTCTTTCAGTTTGATCCTCTTTTCAGTGCTTCGTCCTGGGTGTTTTAGCAAATATCAAGTTGTTTTTTAGACAGAGTTGTGTGCACCAGAAGGACTAAACATAAGGGACGTGCAAACAGGATTCACACAATTTCTCTTCTCCCATTTTGCCTTGTAAACCATGTATTTTTGACTACTGCACGACACATACAACTCATAGACTATGAAACAAATACACACAGCATTTCTCCTCAATTCCATCGGTTCTGTGTTAATTTGTGAGCACAGCTCAAATGGCAAGTGTGACTCATCCTTTCTCACACAAACACATTGGGTTGTCAATCTTGCTCTATACTTCTACGACTGCATTGTAGCCCGAGTGGCGGATTCCCACGTCAGATTCTGTTTCATAAGAGGTCGGGGGGGGGGTCAGAGGAGCAGACTGTCGGTCATGGCTGCTGATTGGTGGATGAAGGTGAGGAGAAATAAAAAAATATATAAAACCTGATAGTGGGATTTCTTACCTACAAAAACAAGCTCAACAGGTGTTGAGCTTGTTTTTGTGCTGTGTAACTAAAACAAAATAAGATTTTTACAATATTGGCAAGTAAATAAGTCAAATACTACAGAGACAGACAAACATGTAGCGTGGAGATAATATTAGAATGCAAAATACTTGTTTAAGCATAACTATGTGTAATTCTTGTTTTTTTCTTGCAGCTGTGCTCGTTTCTTTTTTGGAAGAAGAGTTCCACCAGCCTCATTTTGTGCATTGTGACAGCCATATTTCTCAGGGCTCCTTTAACCAGTGAGAGCTTTCTTTGACCAGTGCAGCTGAGAAAAAAAAGTGTAGAGGAGATCAGTGACAGCGCGCTGCTGTGGGTCTTGGTGTCCCTGTCACTGCAGAGGCAGGAACAACTGTGTCATTGTCAGATATTGTTGAGGGCAGCGGAGTGTAAACACCAGATGGTTGAGTTGGTACCTGAACGGCATGTCAAGTCCAACCATTTGACGTTCAGCTGTTCAGCCTGTAGATGCAGTCCCTGTCTGAGAAGCCGTGTATGAAATAACCTCTGTGCGCGGGTGTACGGGAACATGATTGTATGGGTTGGTGTATGGATTATGGTTTTGTGTTCGGCATCCAATAAGGCAGAAATGCTTTCTAACACCATCTTCAATAAAAAACATAATCTGTCTTCATGGCCCTGTATAGAACCATACTGACTCCCCAGTGTGCATCAAATTACACGTCTATGGAGCTCAGTAGTTACAGATTAGTAACGATCCTGCAAGAGCAAGACGTGTTATTCCCATTGGAGCCAACTATTTGCAATCACGGTGCTGTATGGTATAGCAAGAGTCCGTATATGACATATGATGACTGTATATAAAGCTACAAGAGCTTGTGAAAGAGAAATTAAATGTGTATCGGCTTTTATTTTTCTCAGGGTATTTTTTGTGAAATACTGTGAAATTTGTGGCTGTAAAAACCATTCAAATGATTCAAGAAGAGACGAACAAATGACTTTTCAACTGGTGACAAAGGGCCACAAGTCTGTTTAAGGTTACAGGTCCACACGTCCCGACATAATACGTACGGCTGTGCACACAGACACAAATGTTGTGTTAATTGTAATTCCATTAAAACTGTTAAAATTCACTTTTCACTATAGGCTCCTACATTGTTCAAAACATGACTTGGTAATGGGCAGTTGCACATTCTCAAATGAGCCATTTGTTATGTTTTCTGCCTATACATTAAAAAATAATACACTTTTTTTAATGCATTTCAGGTTTAGATAATGATTTATAAGGGTTTAATCCTTTAATTGAACTAAAGCCTCAGTAGCTGTCACTTAAATTAATGTGTTTTTTCCCTGTGAATGAGTCACCTTTGGGGGTTTGGCCTAAAAGCAACCCAGCCACCTCACAGAAAACAGATCAGTGTTCTCCAGGGACGACTGAGTAACTTCTGATGAAAACACTTGTTTTCGGAGGCATTCGAGCCAATTCCACCTGCCGGCGGTCGCTTTTGTTCTGACTTTGTTGTGTGGCTGGGTTAAAATGAGGTGTAATAAGCTCGAGTCAATGCAGAGCTGTGAGTTTTGGCAGGAGCTAAATGGAGTCGGATCGATATTGACGAGAGAGACGAGGACGACGTGAGCCTGCTCCGCCCCACCCCATCGCCTGCTGCTGGACACGCTGCCTGTCAGCTATCTGTCACCCAATGCTCACATGCGGAGAGGCGCAATTATAGAGACACAGCGTCTCACACACACACACACACACACACACGCAGAGAGGTATCAGTCTACACAGCTTACTTTTGTTTCAAGGCACATGCTGTGTAGGGGATGCGGTACATGGAAATGGGAACATCAAATTACACTCTCTGTGTTAACAGTGAAGGCCGCTTATGTAACATGTCATAATAAGTGCAACTATAAACATCCAAATGAATCTAATAGATATAAAAACACAGCGCGCACGTACGGAAGAAGATGGCGACAAGAGCTGTGGAATTGACCACGCTTACTCTGCCTCGCCAGTGCCAGGAATAAAAGAGGAACATTGATTTCTGCTCTGCGGTGAAGGATGACTCACGCCGTCTCGCCGCCTTAACATGATGACGTGTGAGGGAAAAATGGAAAAGTGGCAGAACAGCAGCACACAAACAATCCTCCCGCACCCCGTGGATGAAGACGGACCGTCATCACCTTCAGATTTGAAGCCATTAAATGAGAAAAAAGGTTAATTTATTCGTGTACATCGGCAGGCCTGCAGCTGCTTATGAGACAGCAGCACACGTCTTGGCCCTCGGTGGTGCTTTCGACCCTCAGTGCCGCTTCTGTCAAAAACTGGCCACACTCCCTCTCGACGGCTGGATTTAAATTGGTTGTGTTCTATCCTGAGACTTTTGTGGTTCCGTGAGCTCTCCCAGAAGAAATGTGTCAAATTGTCGCTCTGGATCTGCATCAAAGTCAGTCAGGAATGCCCCCCACAGCCTGGATAATCTGTCACCACACATGCAACGTTACAGTATGTCTCTAAATTGTCAGTCCACTCGGGCAGAAAGATCATATTGAAGAATTGTCGAACAATTGTGAGAGAGACGACACAGAGACAGCTCAGGGACAAGAGTCCACACAGCACAGTACACAAAAACATACACATTACACTTTGCGTGCACATGCTACGTCCTCGGGGAGCATGGCAGTGTCTAACTGGATATTCAAAAAGTCATTTCAACACCAGATACACCATTTAACCTTTCTGTATCCAACGGAGATTCTCTGAACATGCATGCTTCTGTCACTCGCTTCCTCACATTTAGACTGGAGGTTAATGTTATTGAGATTCACACTTGTTTTTCTGGAAAGATGGGGCAAAAAAAAGGCAGCATAAAAAAAAATGTACTTTACAGCCGTAAATGGAATACACGTATAGAAATAGATGAACAAAAACTGTGACACAATGCAATGACAGAGGGTAGAGGTTGTATAATAAAAGCGTTCAGATATTGGAAGGAGGACTGGGGGAGGAAGTAGGGGGCTCAGGTGCTACTGATTGGATGGGAGGAGTTGCTTGATTGGGAGCTTCCTGATACAAAGAGCTAAAGGCAGGTACACAGAACACTTGGGTAATATCTGTTTTTTTACATTGTACAAGGTAAAATGTGCTACATAATTAAAAGACCACAATTCTTTTTGTATTTTCAAAGCTATCTGTGGTTCTTTTGCCCCTTTTTGTAGTCATTTTGAGTCTCTATGTAGTTGTTTTGTGTCTCTCTGTGGTCATTTCCAGTCTTCTCCTGGTTAGTATGTGTGTCTTTGAATGACATTCTGAGGGTGAAGTCCGGTCAGAGGGGGGCCTGACACTTTGTGCCCAGTCGGCCTGATCAGTAATCCATCCGTGTGTGTGTAGAAGATTGGTTAAAAAGAAGTGTGAGCTGCAGTTGTTGGAGAGTGAAGCGCTGTTCGGTCCTGCCAGATTAGACGAGCAGCTAAGTGTTATACTAAATGCTAATCTTTGTTGGGCCTTCGACATGCACAGCAAACACACGGAGCAGATGTTGTGTAAGGAGACCCATGAGCCACATTATTTGTGCAGGCTGTCAGACTAAACTTGCCCCCAATTAATGACGCAACAACTGGGGTTTAAAGCAACCGACCTGGGAGGCTTTGCTGCCCTCTTGTTCACATGTGTGATTGCTTTGATTTGGCCAGTAATTACTTTTCCAGCCAGTCGGTTGTTGTAGTAGAGTCACTAGAGGATGGACACATTTTAATTAGTTTAAAACTGTGATTCCCTATTCTCTATCTATTAGATGGCCGCATAAAAGCAAGTATTTAAGGTTTTCAGCGTGTCATGTAATTTGTGGTCCTCGAACACATTAGATGATGACAATTCACAGCTTGTGCAATAAAGTCATGAAGTTTTGCGGCAGGCTTCAGTATTTACTTAAGTTCTTTATGACTTGGCATGCAGCCCGTTGTAATGGGGAGCAGAGTTTCTGGCTTGAGGGCAGGCTGAGTTATGTAGCGTGGATTTCAGCTGTTTACATTTTGTGTTTCCTCTGCCATTTGATCAGATTAAGTCCAGAGAGTTGGCATTGTTCAGTCCACATTGTGAGCGCCGGAATGTTACGTCAGTGAGGGATTGCCGCTTCATTTACTCGACTTACAGTATAAACGCCTCACGTTCACTACCAGCTTTAATCAACGACACAGCTGAAGTGTATTGAAGGCTAAACGTATTAAGAACTGTGACGATAGTTGACTTGATGTTTGGATTTAATTCACTATTTATTTGGGTAATTTAGACCAGATTAGGGTTTCCCCTCAGCATTGCAGCTCTCGCTCTCCTCTCTCACATCCCACCAGTCTGTTTCCCTTGACAACCATATCTGCTGCTCATAATTATGCAAATGATATGGATCTCCGGGCCAAATAGATACTCATAAACAACCAACCCCTTCAACCCTCCCTGTGTTTGTCTATCTAAAGTGGCTGTGATTACCGGTGGAGGTGGAGGCGTGAGTTTAATTGAATGTCACAACTCATTTATTTTTTCATATTTGCAAAAAGGTCGGTTTTTAATGGACATAACTGTACACAGGGGACAGTGGGTGTGTAATTCCTTTTTCACATTTGAGCCTCCTACTCGTCAAGAAATGGACAGAACTGCAAAGAGATTGACATTTGGGTACTTTTCCTTCCCACACTATGTAAAATTCCCGTAGGGTCTATTTCTGTTGCGCCTGAAGTCATTTCTAGTCCGTCAGCGCTAATACTTTTATATCAACCAACCACCCAAACCGTTTCTTTTTCCACTGCCGGTTCCATTTTCCGGCAGAACAAACAGTCCTTTCTTTCCCTCCATTTTCCCTCATCTGTCCATCAGTGTAATTGCACTCTTCCCAGCAATAGAAAGGAGCTGCCACAGTCCTGTCAAGGAGACGGTGGTTAAAGCGTCCCTCAGGAGACCATTCCGACGCTCTGGATATCTCGGTTGTTTCTGAACAGTTTGTGGAATTGCTCACACCTCAATTGTGTCACCTCACTGGCTTTTTTTTAGACTTGAACTCGCCATCGAGTAGCTGTTTTGGTGAATCAGCTGCTGAATCATTCATGTCAAAGGGATTTACAATTGGCTGCTTTTAGCTTTCAATGTTGTATATTTTCAACTGTATGTTTTGAATCGGTAACAAATGAGAGAAATTATTAAATGTATTATGACATTATATTGCTGCGCTTGTAAAAATAACAGAAATGCGTTCTTCAAACTGACTTGGGAGTCCACGCTTTCAGAGCAAATAATCATTTGGTGTACCATTTAAAAAAACAAAACATATTTTAAAAGTTAAAGCTTATTTTCTTTTGTGGATGGTCAAACTTCATTCTGTAAGTTGAAGTTCTAAATGGGTCTATTGGGTGGAATACGGTGATCCAAATACACAATAACAGAAGCCTGAACAATACCTCCAAAGACCTTAGCGCTCACTGTGTTGTCCTGCTCCTCCCGTCTGGCAGTGCACGTATACTATGCAAATACAGCTCGATCCCTGTGTGGAAGCTGTACAAGACTGTAGAGGTGGAAGAATAAGTGGTTGTTTCGCCCTCTCTGCTGTGCGCAGCTGTGACTCACTCTCATTACGTCCAGCAGTTGCTTCTTTCATCTCTCCCGGCTTTACTTTTGAAATGCAGTCGCTTTAATTTATCATCTAAAAGCATTTTTTAAGCTGCAGCAAGGACACTTCACTCGCCAGTAGAAACGGCCTTGAAAGTGTTTTCAGTCTCCTGCGCTGCTCTGTTTGCTTTGTCCTCGTTCATCGTACCCTCATGTCCTGTGTCCTTCTGTATTTCCTTCACTGTAGTATGAGATGGCAGTCTTCAAAAGATGGAGAGAAAGAGGGAGATGCATGTCGAAGAGCTTTTCTTGCTTTTGGGAATTTGGGGAATACACTTCTCATCCTTGTGGGATAGTAACATACACAACACTCTCATATTTCTGTCAGATGTGAAGCTAAAGCTGGCGACAGTTAGCTTAGCATAAAGACTGGAAACAGTGGGAAACAGTAAGCCTGGCTCTATAAATTACTATACAAATTAAATAAAAGGCAAAAACATTTAGTTTGACATTGTTAAGATAAATAAGCAATGGCTTAATCTGCATTGTATACCGTAAATACCAGGTTGCTAAACACCTGAGGTATGTGGGAATGTTTGAAAAAACACACCCATGCATTTAAGTGTTAATGTTGCACACATTGTGAAACGGTTATAATTCTAGGCTGATTAATGGGGTAGTCCCACAATTCCACCAAAACTGTATTTGATAGTTGTATATCGTGCCGACAACTTATCTGCTTATCTGCTTATGTCTGCTTTTCTGCTTATGTCTGTTTGGTTTTGAATGTCTTTCTCATTTATTCAGTCTGTCACCGCGCAGGCTTTAATGCCAAGCCACTGAACCGGAAGCAACACAGTATCTCTCATAGCGCAAAATCTTACGTAAAATATATTGGATGGATAATATGGTCCGATGTGGCTCGAGTCATTCATACATTGCCTTGGGCTGGCATTTACCTGGCATGTCCCTATTAAATCTCGGTGCACGGTATGTGTGTTTGGAGGGCAGGGGGTTGGGACATGGAGATCACACACATTGCGTAGTCTTGTGTTTGTGAAGAAAAGAAGCCTTCACCCGCTCCCGGTCTGTAAATTATCTCATCTCTGTCATTAGCCAATCTTGTGAGTCTGTTTTCCCGCCAGGCTAAAATCCTAATGAGGCCTGTGCCCTACAATTACAAAACACACACAAATGCAGAAACGCACACCTCTCTCTGTCACCCAATGGGGGGGCAAGAGAACCCCTGTGCTGCCCCTGACTTAAATCGATGAACAGACTTCACTTTGGGCTATATTAATACGGGGACATTATGTTAGTCCAATTAAAATGTAATTAGGAGCATTTGGTTTGCTGTATCTACTCTGGGTCGAATTAGATAACTCCAACATTTCTTATTTATAGTGAACTAAGCATGAACTGACGCACATGGTTCATATCTTGGAAAGAAAGAACATAGTGCTCTCTTTCTCTCTCTATCTGGTTTATCCTCTCTGCCTTTTTATCTTAAACAAACACACAAATATAGACAAACTGATCCTGGAATGCAAAGCACAATCACCCTGCGTAAAAAGCTATTTCATTTGCCACTTTTAGCTACAGTTGTGATTCCTTTTAGACTCTTTCCAGTTTGTTATCGAAGGTGAGTTATGCAATTTATTCATCGGAGTATTTATTTGTTTATTTTTCTAATTCTTGCATTTATGGTAGATTAGAGGCACACAGAGAGAGAAAGGCACATGTGACAAAGGCCCTAGTCTGGAATCAGACTGAGGACGTCACAGCCACATGATAGGTGCCTTTAGCCAGCCCAGCCACCCACACAGGGATTACTTGTTGAAAAAAAAAGAAAAAATGTAGATGTGGAGACACAAAAAAATGTAGTTCAACATGGCTGGGGTTGGTGGCTGACTTAATTTATGCTGAATAATCTGTACGGCTCAAAACACACCCGTGCTAACTGAGTTTTGTTTCGCTCATCACATTCCATTTTTAGGTATTTGTTGTTTTTTTTTGTATCTAGGCATAAATAAACACGTTGCCACTCAGCCTTTTGAGTCCGGCATGCATGTTGCTTTGTGTGAGACAGAGGGGGAAAAAAAAAATCCTGTTTGTATGCCGTTGCCAGGTAGAGCTCTGTAGGGATTTGGTTATGAGTGTGTGACTGTGCATGTATGTGTGTATTTTGGAGAAATTACTAAGGGAGGCTGTGTATTTACCCTGCATGGCAAAACCATTCTGTTGACTGTGTGGAAAATCAGTGACATGTCTCCGTCTCTGCCTGGCTCTGCAAAGCCCAGAGGCGGTCCAGGTGGTCCACATGGTGGCGCTCTGAGCCAACATCAAATCTCTCTTTAATGTCCGTGACACTTGTTCTCACCTGATTCTCTTCCACTTCTCTTTCCATCACCATCTCTCATGTCCTCTTGTATTTTCTCTCGACAGAGGCTGAATGTCACACCATCTGCCGTGCCGCGTTGCTGTGTTGGAGTCTTCGAGGGGGAACGTTGTATCAGTGCTGCTCCTGGCACGGATTTCGGCCTGGCCTGGGCTTGGCTGCACTTGCACTCAGCAGGGACACACACAGAGAAAAAAACAAAAACCTGTATATGAGCATATGAGTTGAAACAGGGGGACATTTTAACTGAATGATTTAACATTTTGGATTAGCCAAACTGATGGAGGGAAGTGGACGGAGGGGGGGGTGGAGAAAGAAAAAGAAACGAGAGCAAGAGTTGGTTAATTCTGTCTGAGCTGGAAGCCTCGGCCCCCAGTCAGAACACGGGGGCTTGTCTCTTCTAGTTCCAGAGAGCGCAGTGAAATGCCCTGTGGAGGAGACGCATGGGCAGCAACCAAAGGAAAGTCGGTGTGATCAGCACAAACATGCCTGTGTCAGGGGCGGGGGATATTAATAAGGCTAATCAAATGTGTTTGTGTGTGTGTGTGTGTGTGTGTGTGTGTGTGTGATTTCGATGTGTGTGTGTGCAGTTAGAAGAAAAGGAGTGTAGATTGGCTCTGATTAGACTCTGCATCGCAAAAAACACACAAATACACATAGCCTACACGCAGGGCTATTTTTAGCCACTGTCGCACTCTTTGCACAACCCCTGGGCTCTGCCTCTCTCAGCACAGACCCCCCCCCCCCCCCCCCCCCTCGCCACAGTGAAGCGGACAGCAATTCATCATGATTTCAAGATTTTTGACAAAATATCTTCTCGACGCTGCTTGTTTTTTTTTTGTCGTCAAATCGCCGAATGGAATGAGGTGTTAGAAAGAGACAACAGGGGACAGAGATGGAAGTTCATAAAAATCAGGAACCAGTGTGAGATGTAAGAGAAGAGGAGAGTCAATCCTCCCTTACATCGACCCTTCCCTTGGATGCCGGCTCTGACACACGACAATATTGATATGCGTGTGTGTCTTTCCAAAGCGCCTCTCATTCTTGTGAACATGCGCTATTGAACAGTGACCATTAACGTGCCAGTATAATCAATCACAGACCTGTTCGGCCACAGCGCAGCCACTAGATAGTGTCCATCACTCTCTGGGAGATTCTTCTGTTGGTTTAACAGCTTTTGGAGCTTCAATTGTGATTCTAATTCACAGAATATCTGCATATTTTCACCTTGCACATGATTGATCGACTACTGACGATCCCCCTGGAGAGGGATCCTGTTTGTGCAGTAAATGAGGCAATTTCTATTTTGGTCATACTTTCGCTTTCCACTTGTAACGTGATGTAGATTGTCGATAAGAATTGCATCTCGACATGTCTCTGTGATGATCGATGTGTTTTGTTCTACGATTGATCTATGCCTCAATATTGCTAAAATTAACCGGTACCGCAGCTTTATCGACTACTTCATCTTGCATCTCACATGTCACATGGTCAGGCACATGCCATGTAGGGTAAGTGTATGTAGTGCCACTGAACGCTTCCCCAGGGCACATAGAAACTGTCGTTCCTTCTGTCGGACTTGTATAAACCATTTTCACACTGCACTGCTGATATACTGTATGTATGTCATACTGCATGGCTGCTTTAAAAAAACACATGCTGACCCTCTCTTTGTGACTTAAAAATAGATATACAGAGCAATAAAAAAAATATAAAGTAATTCAGTTGTGCAAATGACCCAAGAAGGAGAAATAAGTGAAGAGTTTTAATATGATTAGAGGATTTAAGAATAATAATCACGGCACAGAACCTGCAGTTAATAGGAATGTGAGAGCAATTAAATCATCATAATTATGGAACATGAATTAGAAATTACTGTGAGCAGCCTAACCACTCTGAATCAAATTAGTATTTATACTACAGATTGCCCATTATGAATTTAACAGTAGCATTACTTTAACTTACATGTTTGAGAAATGGCAGTATGCGCTTTTATCATTTGAATCGAGTTAGATACACGCATAGCTTATATGATTCAGCGCATATCAGGGACAGGAATGATTTTTTTTTCAGTGGTGGAAAGCTAAGTAGCTCCTTTTACTCAAGTACTGTACTTATATGTATTTATATATGAAATAAAACGGTTATAGCCCTCTCACTATTTTTGGTTTATAATATTATATGTATTGTTTAGGTGCAGGTACCGGTAGCTGGAGAGAGACGAGAGGAAAAGAGGCAACAGGGTCTCAGGTGAGTGCCCCTGGGTTTCAATTTTACGAGTTACGAGTGTGCTATATTTAAGCTGATATATGTTTTTAACATCTTCTTATGGAAAACCACATCACTTTGAAAAGCAGCTTTTATCACACGAGTGCCACTTTACCTGCAGGGCTGAGATTACGCTGTCATATGTGTGTTGCAGGCTGGAAGGTTTCTAAAATGATAGATTTCTGAGCTCACCAGAGACTCATTTTTCAAGAATTCTGCTTTTTATATTTCCTCTTAGGTAACACTGACGTAATTCATGTGCTTGATCAGCTCACAGAATTGGCAAAACTATCTTTGGCATTAGTTTAAGCAGAGCTGCTGCAATTATTGGTGCATTGAGTTGTGTGCTAAGTGGTAGTAGTGCTGCCTCAACACTGTGTGGTGACCCATGCTGGTCTGTTTTACTTTGCTGTGAATGTGTTTTGTTTTTCCTCATCGTGGGTGTGGCCTAATTGTTCGATGCATTATGCACAGTTGCATTTGGCTTCAGGTAACCAACTGTCAACTTCTTAAACTGCAAACGCACGCTCATGACGTGATGACTGTCGATGACGTGCACTGTTAGCCGGTACATCACACCCTGTGTGCCTAAGCCGTGTATGTTTGTGTAGAAGCATAATCATCTGTGTCATGTTGCATTAAGCACCCTCTTTAGCCCTTTAACCCCTTCCCGATTCTTGTGTTACTGTATCGCTTTAAGCGTCATCACACGCGTAGAAATGCAAACACACAAACTGCACAGCTCTTGCGGTCATTATTTGTAGAACATTTCAGGCTTTTTTCATGAGAACATTGTCATATACAAGCAGGTGTGATCTCTGACTCAGGGTGTACTATTATGGCTATCAAAATATATGAATGCTTATCACTGAGGTCAAAATGATTTATTTATCCATGTTTAGGAACATAGTACTTTCTATTGCACTCTGACATTTTAGATTGTGACTGTGAATAGTCTATGAATAGAAAGGGCTCCTTATCGGAGCGGTGAACACAAAGAACATAAATATCTCAAATCAAGTCTGATTAACTAGAGAAAACCCATGATCACAGTTATATGAGTTCTTTTGATATGCTCATAGTTACTCTCTCTTTGTGAGCTCTATGTGATGGCAGAGAGCATAAATATACACATAAGAAGCAGTAAGGTTCAGAAGAACTTCCATCATGTAGCGGCTAAGATTTAGGATAAACTGTGAAAACAAACCCGACCAGAACAAAAGGAATACCATGTATTATACGTTTTTCCACCGACTGAAATGCTCCTTTTGTTTCTCCCACTCTGATGTTCTCCACACTACCCTCTACTTTTCTACAACCAAGATATATTCTGCAGTAAAGGTTGATGTGATTGATGGCGCTTCGTGAAGATGAGTGGAGCTGGGGAGTGGGGACTTAGGATGAGATAGCATCACCTCAGTCACTTTGTTACTATTGACACTTGAGTCGGAGCGCTTTTCGAGTTTGTGTTTTTCTTTACAGGGTTGAAGTGGTGAGCTCCTGACGTCATGGTGCTTAACCAGCGTGGCAGTGACACTAATAGATATGTGTGATATAAAGATTAAGGAAATTAGTGTAGGCTATTTGAGAGGAAGCCTGAAAATATTTCATGATCCATTATTGCATATCCATATTTAGTTTAATATTATAGCTTTTATTTCACCTTTTCAAGCATGTTTGCTCAAAATATTTCTTAAATGATTGATCAATTATCAAAATGTATGAATTTTCTGGAAGTAATTGCTCTAAATGATATTGTTTAAAAGTACTAACTTAAAAGTAAAATGGAATTTGATCCCATTAAATCATCGCAAAGATACTGTACAAAACAATGTTTCAACATCAGATGTAGTGTCTGTGTGTGTTGTGGTCTGGTATTCTAACCTCCACAACACATGAAGGATATAACTGGAACATACTGTCAAAGGCTGTTGGCAAGAAGCTAATTTTACTGTTCGGCGTATATCTACCACCTATCGACAAACACACACACGCATACCAACATCCTTAGGGAGTCAGTTCTAAGTTTGGATGCTGCTAAGTCTTGCCAGGAAACCCTATACCCCTCATTGTCCCCGGGACGCGAGCACTTCACATATGACATTTGAAGAAAGATGGTGCTACAAGAGGGTGGGTGAAGTTGGTGTGGATATCAGAGGTCACGTTTTGTGTCTATGTGCGTTTCAATGCTCCTCAGCCGTGTTTAGAGGGATGTGTGGATCATAGCGCGAATGTAAAGGGTTGACTGCGTCTGGTTAATTACTGTATTTACAGAGTGTGAAGCTATAGCGTGCGGCAAGGTGTGAGGTGTTTCAGGCTGCAGGGTTCGGGAAGAGAGTCGGAGGGAATGCGAGTACCTCGCAGTGAACTCCATTTGCTGACTGTCACGAGGAAGGCTGACGCGGTTGGCTGCAGGGAGGGTGACATTTGTCCAAAATAAGCAATGGCTTTTGTGCTAAACCTACGCCGTTGGAGGGTGTAGCCAGGTGAAGCCGCTTCACATCTGCCCTTGTCAACTAAAAGCTCAAAGGTCACATCAGCAGTTGTTAGAGACTGCATGTTTAAGGTCGGCCAAAGGTTATGTGAGTGTATAAACAATTAATTTAAGCGAAGCATCTCAGCTATGCAAACTAAATATTTCAAACGCACCGCAAAACCGCTACATGATATCATTTGAATGCTAATTCGGGCAAATTGGCTATTAGATTAGGAGAGCTCTAAGGGCTTGAACTTGGCTGCCTCTTTGTATTATGACAGTGGCTTTTGCCCGCATACTATTATGGGAAATGGGGGATTTCTGTAAACACACCTCTGTTGACCTCTTGGCCATGATGCCAAAATGAATAAACATGAGAGCCCTGTTACAACAAAGGGGCAATGTTGCACACTGAGATCAGCTCTCTCTGTCTGCAGCCAGCAAAGCCAGCTAAACGTTTCCCTCTATTGTTATTCCGGCAATGACTCTTTCCCATCACTGCATCTTCTTTTAACTTCTCACATTTTCCACAGAAATGTTTCTCCCTCATCTCTGTATTGAGATAAACACCACTATGCTCTGTTGGCTCCACACAATCTCATAGTGGTTGATTATCGCTAATTGACAAAAATAGATTGCGTAATAAATAGCAGTCATTGTGCATCTGTAATTAAGCCCTGAGAGTGAAGAATACTGTTAAAAAGAATTCACCTCGCAGGCTTAAGCTCCTGACGCAGGCTTAGTTGTAATCAGTGTTATTTATGTGGTATGCTCACGGAATGATTCATGACTCTACTAAAAACCTGCATACACAGAGGATTTCCTGGCATTAATATGTAAAACAAACACATCATTTCAATCTTAGTACAATTTTGTTGGTAACATTTTACAATAACATTGCACAATCCAGAGTTCTTAAGGAATACATTGGTACTTGACTCAGGAAAGATTGAAGCAGTTATTTGACAAACAGTAGATGACAAACCCCTTCAGACGGTTACTGAACAGGAACTGATCATTACTGCCCCACTCAGCCACGTCTCCCAGAAATGATTTTCATATTCCACTTATTGGCAACAGAAAATATGTTTTGAGGGAAATGTAATGCAACCGGAATTATGTTTTTATCAAAATAATGAGGAAAAGTTTCCAATGACCACATCTGCAGTAAGTTGCAAAATGTCTCGTAAAGCTGCAACAATTATTCGAGTAATCAAAATGAAAACTATATTTTACATTAACAAATGTTGTTTGGTTGTACTTATATTAATTGAAAATGTACCATTAGCTCATTAATGACACGAGCACGAGCCAGTAGAATCTTCAAAAAACTATTTTAATCATTATGTTTGGAGCACATTTATGCTAATATATATATCCATAAGTGATATTGTTAACTGCCACAGCCACACTAGATGCCTGCCATTAATTATAGATTTTAATTTACAGTATTTAGTGTGGGTCACAAATGTTTATGTTCGTTTCTTCCAAGCATTTATTATCTTCACTTCAAGCAGCTGCAAGAGTTTTTCATTTACCTTTTCAATAATGAGCCAATGACTGCTGCTCACAAATTTGAAATTCATCAGAAATGAACTCAAGTAATACCCTTGAAAATGTGTTGCATTATATTTTCACCAACGTTTGTTTTTGCTGAGATTACAAAGTAATATGACTATCCCCGAAAACAGACATGTTATACTGATTCAATACATTTTTTTTTTTGTGATAAAAGAAATGTTTACTTATGCACTCTCTGGCTTGAACTATTTAAGATTTGTTTGGTCGTAAGCCTTCCTCCGAGTCTGAAGTCACCGTGTGGCCATCAGCAGGGGGCTGATGGTCCATCTGAGTGCTCTGTGTGAGGCAGAGTCTCCCGACTGAGAGTCTAAATGAGTGTTTTAGCGGTGGAAGCATGGCGCACTTTGCTATTGATAAAACCACCAATACACCTAAATGCACACGGAGCACAACAGACTGCTGTACGATGCTCTTATGTGAGTGCTCGTCTGATTGATCCGTTGTTTGCATGATGAGGGGAAATAATGGCAGCATATAATCACAGATCAATTTGTGTTTACTAGAAAGTAGGACGGAGGCAGAAAATACGGCTTCTTAAATGATACTTCGTCACACAGCGGGCGTGTGCAGCTGTCAGTCAATACCACGCAGCGGAGAGTGGTGCTTTCACCATGGTAACAGTACACGTATTTCAATGGTCCATTGCAGCAATTTCTTGCAGTACAATATCTCCATTTTATTCGTGCTGCTTGTCGTCCGTAATTTTCCGTGGTGTCAGAGTTCTGATGTCACCAAATTGACTACCAGTCATTTTCCATTCTAATCACAGCCATGTCAACAAGTAACGATTAACCCGACGTGACTTTGAACTATATGAGAAAGACACATTTAAAAAAAAAAGATTAGAATCCTTTTGATTAGTTGTATTATTAGAATGCATGTATGGAAAAGCGGGGTGTCGGCAGTAGTTAAATCAAACATTACATTTTAACCAATGACAATCCTGTTTGTCAGGAAGGACAGTTTACTTTGTCTTCATCTGCAAGTAAACACACCAGTGTATCAATATAAAGCGTCAATAAAAAATGGATCACGCAACACAACAGCTGACTCTTTCACTCAGTGTTGACTCAAAGTGCTGGGCTTTTTCTTTTTTTTTCTAAACTGTCATGTTTGTATAACATTTCATGTCCTTCAGCATATCCACTTATGAATTTCCTATGTTGGGAACAGCCACTATTTCCCAAGTATGTTTGCTGAAAGTCACCGATGATCGCTGACCAAACGCCCTTGAAAAGAGAAAGAAGTCAACACTGCTGTTTGTCTTCACATAAGAGATGGATTTACCTGGATTCACCGTGACGGATTATAAAAGCAAACCACAGCTAGCACAGAAACGTTGCTGCATACCGTTTAAAGCATGAAGGATGAATGTGCTGCATTAGAGCTGAAGCTTTACAAAGACCTCTTTTGACGAGCCTGTGCATAATTGAGTGGCGGCAGCAGAGTCTAAAAAGGAAGCTCACTTTACGTCATTTGCCAAGGTAGCATCTTTTCATCAAGGCAGAGGAGCAGCATGCCTCCAGAGAGTCGGAAACAATGGACTGCTCTGTCTTTATTAGGAAGATGGCGTTCATTCACTCTCTGAATGCCAGGGTCACGATAAAGCGCTATTTGAATAACTGCAACAAGCTCGATGTACTGTCCCATATTCAGGCATATGGTGCTTTCAAAAAGAACAAAAAAGCCTTCTGCTCAACAGCCCATTTTTGCCTGATTTTTTTTTTTTTCCTGCGGGAAGTTTCTGCCTCTCTTAGGAATGCGATTTTAAACTTGTATAACCCTGCTGAAGGCCGTTTACACTCACAACCCCCCCCCCCCCCATCACTTTTGAGCTTGTGCTTTCTTTCTTTTCTACGGCGTAACTGCGACATGGAAGAGTAAAATTAATGGATATGTGCTTGATGGCATAAAACCCAATGCGGCTAAAACAAAACAAGCGTTCTGTTCATCAGCCAGCTCCCAAATCAATTTAATGCTGACTACCATCTGATTCCGCGTTGGCTTGATTGAATAGCCCATGTTATCTGTGGGAAACAAAATGCCTCTCCGAGGAAACATCCCGCATTGTCTCCGAAGGCATTATCTTGTGTGCAGACACAAATACAGTACATATACTAGAAACACACACAATGGCATTTAATCTTTTGAGATTGCATGTGTAGTCTAGAAGCTCCCCTCCCATGGGAGATCCACACTTATTAAAAAACACAAAAGAGAATAGATTCAGCTCTGAGGGGACATCTGACATGCATATTCAGATGGGAACAAGCACTTACCCCTTATTTCACTTTTGAATCATCTTCCTCATTTCCATATGCAAATGAGCAGCATGTATTAACATCTGGGGTGGCTAACGACTGGGCTGTTTGGGGTGATTGGTTCGGATTGAGTTCAGAGCGTTCGTGGCTCTCTGGGAGACACTCAGCCGAGTCCAGGAGGAGCATTGTCATAAAAGATGGATTATAGTTCGGGATGAGCACGATCAGTTTCTCGTACTACTTTTGAGAGATCTAAAAGAGAAATGGGGTGTAGTGAATCACTTCCTCATATTGCACTCATCCGCAATGAAAGCCAGTCAGGATTAGATCAGCTTAAACAGATTTGGGTATCCAAATCAGTCCTTGGTGTTAAGCAGTGTGTCTCTCTTTTCATAGAAGCCTTATTGTGAAATATGATTGAGGATTTCGACAAATAGAAGAATACTGTCTGCTGTGACTTTTAGTTCTTTTTGATCTAATAGTGAAGATTTGTTAGATAAAAAGCTTTTACTTTGTTACATTGATAGTTGCTTTATGTTGTGGTTTTGGTACAAACAATGCATACCTAATGTAATTGATAAAGCCCGTTATAACGTGAGATTTACCCGTACGTCAAAAATGCTGAGGTTTGCATGTCTGCTTTAGATATGGAGGAGCTGCTGATTTGATCCCAGCTCCTCCTGTTTGCAAGTGTCCTTGGGTAAGACACCTAAACCTCAAACTGCTCTAGATGGTCGGACAAGTGCTTTGCATTATAGCTTGTTGTGTAAATGTGTGTGTGTGTGATTGGATAGCGCTGTGGATATATTAATCCAACCATTTACCATCAGCCTCAGCTCTACTTTGTGCTTAGCTAATCAGCCGCTAGTGTGGCTGTACTCTCTTTTATTCTTCTTTATTGATGAATCTCTTACTTTTTTTCGTTGAATTGTTTTGGCTATATTGATTAATGACGAAAACAATGTATCGCTCCCTCCGTAATATTACTACAACTTAATAATTAATAAATCCGCTTATTATTTCGTCACTAACGTATTTGTTGCCGATTTCTCCAAGGAGAGCGTCTTGATCAATTGCTTCCTTCCATTCAGGGCAGGAAGGTTGGGACGGGGGCAACCAAGTCTGGTTTAAGACTCTGCACTTTAATACTATTCAAAACATCTATTGTTGATGTACCTTGCATTTCTGGCACATATTTGAAAGCAGCTTAAGAGCTCTGTCGGCATTGTGGCTCATTTTTGTGAATCCTAGCACAGAAATTTGCATGTCTGAGCTCAGCCAATACGGATGAGTCTAGTCGGCCCAATGCGGTCTGCACTCTACAAAGAGACTCCCCGATGCTGCCGCTCATCCACTGAATCTTAACTGACTAAGTTACTGTCTCTTAGGAATTAAGAGAGCAATGTGCCAGAACAGGGCAAAACCCTGACCAAATTTCTTTCCTGTTAGTTCTGTAATCACCTATGACGGTTTAATCATCTAATTCCAAAGTGAATATCACTGAGAGAAGAGCTACTGAGGGCTGGTAGTCATAGCCCTGCCAAAGGTACAGTTGAATGTCACTGTGTTCATTTGCTCTATTTTCTACACAGACCATCCGCCAGGGGAGTTACTCCACATTTTATTCTTAGCATTTATTCTCTCCAGGCCCCACAGATGATGTGAGAATACCAAAGATTCACGCTTCAACTGTCACACACATCGACCTGCGACCACCCACCGTGTTTCCCTATATCTGTCCTTTTAATGTCAGTGGAGTCCCAATTCTCCAATGCACAGAAATGCACATTCGTTGCACATGTTCCACAGGTACAATATAGCCACGCATGGACAGAAACTGACTGCATTACACTGGCCCCTGCTCTGTCATTCTCATACAAATACACACCCACCCACACACGCACGCACACACTTGAGGCCGCCCCTTGATATGTGCTGCAGGCCTGTGAAGTGAGTCCATGCTAAGAAAAGCTCCTGCATCCATTGATTGTACCGATCTATTTTCCTTTCTAGCTCATCCCCACCACCGAGTGCACCGCTGTTTCCTTCACGGTGTCATGGTGACATGTAAAGACACATGTGGCTTCGCTGACGTTGTGTGTTCTAGGCAGATTACCACTCCTGAAATAGATCAACCTTTTTGTATTTATCTCCCCCATCACTCCTTCCTTCCCATTTATCCTCTGTTATACATCTCACTGTCTTACTGTCTCCCACTCATCCCACTTGCTATCAAATAGGATGGATTACATCAATCCTGGATGAGAATGTGGGAATTATGGATTTGTATCAAAGGTCACAACCGTTTTATGTCTTCTAAAGATTAAATATTGCAAGTCTGTGGGGACAAGATTGAGGGGGGGAAAAAAGGAACAGCACTACATTTGACCCCCGACTGGCCTGTTTAATCCAACCAACAGATAGGCCACACTTGTAAATGCCCATCATAGTAAATACATACAGTCTTTAACCTATTTTGTATCTTTAAAATAGAAACTTAAGGGCACCACTGTTTAGAACGCGCTCATAAGTTGTAACAAATGTTTTTATTAATGGTTAATAAACAATTTCACGAACGCTTCAGGACTCAAAACAGGCAACCCAGAGGTTGTTCTTATTAATGGCTTACAACTCATCTATAAGGAATCAGTAAATGCTTTATTTATTAATTAACCATTAATAAAACCATGGTGCCTTATGGTGCTTATGGAAAGCATTAACCATGTATACTATATAACTATAATAAGATAAACTAGGTCAACTAGGTGTCTGTCTTAACTCAAATGTTATTACAACAAAAGTTGGCATGTCATAGTGCAGTTGGTGCGACACAACATACAAATAAGCCTTTATGTTAAAATACACAAATACCATAATAGTTGAGCTAAAAACTAAATGCCCAAAAGTTTACAATTCAAGAATCAAATACCCTCAACATATTAAAATGTTTAACTCTCTCTTTCGGTACTGTTTTCTTTGAGAAATATCTATACAAAGTTGTCAACGTAGCTAACCAGCTACATGCTGTCGATGGAACACTTTGACCAAAGTTTGAAATGTCATCACAGCACATTTGATTCTTTTTTTTTTTCTTTGGCAGTTTTTGCAAAAAAGGACAAAGTCATCCAGGAGTCGTCACAAGTTACATGGAATGCGTCTTGGTCCACCGGCCAACCAGGACGATTCAACACTTAAACCGTTGTGGAAATTTGTTATCATCTGTCTGGATGACAGAGGGAAGAGAATAAAAGGGGAAAAGTGTGTCAATGGAGAGGTATAAAAAAACCCCGAGAGAATAGGGACAGAGTTGAAGCTGAAATGCTTGGCACTCTGACAGCTGGTATTGTCAACTTGGTGACCCCCCCCCCCCCCTCCCCACCTGCCTCCACTATGCCAAGGAAAACTAATTACCAGCACGTCAGATCTCTAGCCTAGGAACAGCTACTGCCTTGGCTAATGTAACGCACTGCCTTCGCAGCACAACAATGCAAGAGACATGTCCTCTCCTGGCAGAACACGCGTGTGAAAAGAAAGCATTTCCTATCACGCTCATTCAGACACCGCTTGGGGGGGGATTCAGCTTTGCGGTGTGACATTTTATTCAGTCAAACTTGTGCTTTCAGCCCTTT
Source organism: Pholis gunnellus (assembly GCF_910591455.1). NCBI lineage: Eukaryota > Metazoa > Chordata > Actinopteri > Perciformes > Pholidae > Pholis > Pholis gunnellus. The sequence goes on along the minus strand of NC_136549.1, from coordinate 11,782,094 downwards.
GTTCGCCACCATTCCTGACTGACATCCTGAAAGTAGAAAGTAAAGAGATTGTCTTATTATGCAATACTGAGATGGTTATGGATGTGTGTGTGTGTGTGTGTGTGTGTGTGTGTGTGTGTGTGTGTGTGTGTGTGTGTGTGTGTGTGTGTGTGTGTGTGTGTGTGTGTGTGAAGTATGAGTTTCTCTCTCCCTGTGTGAGAGGTGAAATGCCAAGGTAAAAGGGCCCGCTGACTCACGTTGCTGCTTTGAGGTTAAATTTACTTTCTCACCACCCATGATTACAAAATGCAATTTAATGAAATGAAACGGGGGACCCTCACAATGCTGCTTTGAATCACTCAATTATTTAATTCACTGCAAAGGCCATTGCGTACGCACATATGATATATCTAGGCACCTTAATAGGAGGAGGGAAATGCCCCTGTCTTTCTTTCATTGATTTTGTTGGGTTAACAGACGGTTTAAATTTGGCCTTTTAAAACTTTTATTAACCTTGCAAGATAAGAAGATAAGTTGTTGAACATCTATTTCATTTATCAGTTTGTTGTTGCTTTTGTTGGTCATATTTTTGTGGCTCACAATATACTGAGAAGCATTTTTTGTATCATGTTCTCTATGATATCTATGATATCAAGCGTGTCTGTGTATTAACGGCAAACACCACACATAAACACAACGAGCTTTGTAAATCCCTGCAATGAGTTTCAATCTCTTTTTTTTCTTCTTCTTTTCACATAAACAAGGAGGATATTCTGATTCACTAATTGACGGAGCCACATCACATCCTGCCTGTTTATAATTGAACAGTTGATAAGTTATTTACGACATGGAAAAAAAATATTTTCCATTACAGGTGCTGTAAAGATTCTGTGTGAAAAGGTGACCATGACAAATTGTTTTGTTCCCAATCTACTGTGTGCCGTCTAAGTTCACAAAGGTCTAGGCCCTGTGATGAAACCTGCTGTCAGTGGGATAGTGTGGGTGGAATAAGTTTTAAGCATATCATCTGTCAACACACACATGCTGTAGACACACACACACGCACACACACACACACACACACGTACCGCTTCCCTGTACTCATTTTGGCATCCAAGGCCAGGGGATAATAGTGTCACTGTGTGTAAGGTTTGCATGCGTGCGTATGGGTTTGTGTGCACTCTAAAGCTGCCTCCAGGCTGCTTGAGCTTGCGTGTGTGTATCTGTGTGTGTGTGTGTGTGTGTGTGTATATGCGTGTGTGTGTGTGTGTGTTGTGGTGCTGTTGGCAGGGGAGACAGTCGGACACATGGCAAGTGTGTAAGCAAGTCCCAGAAACACCTGAGCCCCAGCGTTTGCGTCAGTGTATAAATGTGTGTGTGTCTAGGTGGGTTCCCTTGTTGAAGGGTGAGCTCCTCACTGCAGCACCTGTCACTGGTTGTTGAAAGTCGATCCTGCTATTCTTACCTGCGTCACTCTAATTGGTCATTAGTATCCCGTCAGTTCATTCTATAGAAAGTCCTCTGTAGAAATATGTCTGTTTGCTGGTTTTGCTGGTGACTATTGTCGCACATCTGTTTCTTTCTGTTCTAATTCAACAATAATTTTGGGGAACATTTTGCCTTTACTCAAAGCTGGACAGCAGGATTATTACAATTATAGCAATAATACTACTCTTGTCGTTAATCCATATATGTTCAGTTCTTTATCAATATAAAGAATAACATTTGATATTACTAATAATTATTAATATTATGGATTCTATTTCATTACTTCAGTCGGAGTGAATTTGATGTACTGTTAAATAAACTTAAACAAAGATACTAAGATACTGGTGTTAGAGGAAAATCAAAGCAGTATGTAAGCTGAATGAATACAATATAATTTATGTTTATGGTGTTGGGTTCAACGGAGGAATAGTATTTCTTTAGCCCACAAATTTAATAATCCGATCATTTTAATCACTCTAAAACTTAAATGATATTCATGCGTTTTTTTATGTTCCTCAAATTTAACACTCAGGTTTCATTGCATTGGACAAACAATTTGTGGACTCTGAAAACAAGATTTATTTTCCTATTGTATTAAGAGTGCTCTTCACCACTTGTAAAAAACGTTTTCTTATCTAAGAGAAGAACACAAATAAGAACACATTAGTAAATCCTAGAAATCAAAGGATACCAACCTATCGCTTCCTGCATGAGGCCCAAATGATCAGAACGATTTACAGTTGAATGATGAACTTCTTTGTGCTCCCTCGTGGACAAATTATGGAATGGTATCACTGTTTCTAAACTACCTCAAATATACAACATCTTTTTGGAATTTCCGTACAGTTAGGTTTCATTTGTTGAAATATTTGACATCTGCAATAAGCTAATATCGGCTGGCATATCTGCTACCCGAGAGGACCTTCCATGGTATAAATGGTAAACAAAACGATATTGTCTCACGTATACTGTACATTGTTGAGTCCCAAAGAAAGCTCAGCATAGGCATCTTTTTAAGACAGCTGAAAAAAAAAATCCTCCATGTTATGAGAACGTATGATGCACATTTATTGTGCTGGTATGGCGAGCCTCTTTCAGAACAACCTTGTTGTGGCAACACTTAAAGCATAAGACAGGAAATTCCTGCATCAAATGTCACAGGCCACGATAGAGCCTGCAGACATTTACGACATTCATCAGGAGCGGTTTGCATCCCTAACTCCTTAATATGTTATTACTCTTCTCCCATTGTAAATATATTTAGAGGCTTTTAACACTTGTTTTGTGTCTCTTTGCGGTCACATGTGATGCCCTGATGTTTTTCTTTCAGCTCACCAAAGCATATATCCCTGTCAGCTATGTTGAAATGGCAATAATATCATATCCACTACAAACTACATTGACATTCAGTCTTTGTTGAAAAATGAATGAAAATCTATTGCAAGTATTTTTCATATCACATTTGATGGTATCACAATAATTCTTCCGCTTCTCAAGCATGACTGACATGTTAATTTCATATATTTATCAATAATTACAGCATGGCTTTTGAAAGTGTCTTTTTCTTTTGATTGATGCAGCGAGACAGTTAATTTCTGTGTATTCTGTATATTGTGATTTTTTTTTTTTTAAATATCATCATCTGCTGTGATACAGAGGGCAGCTTGCATACTGCTGCTGTGCATAAACCAGCTCTAACGTCTAAGAATAGACCTTAAAACCCTCCTCTGCTAAACCGGAAGCCTCTATATTTAACTCATCTAAGTCTGGTTACCATGACAAATGAGGGACATGCATCCCATATTGCATTATGAGAGCACAGTTATAGACTCCTATCTGGGCTGAAATTGGTTTGAAGATCAGATCAATAGATTTTAGACCTGGGAAGGCCATCAATGTCATTACAATCAAACAATGATGATGCTGTAAAGCTCTGGTGCATTAGTCATACTTGGATGTTAGTTTCAGTGTCCAATAGGATTTATCTGCCTCATGTCTGCTGTCGCAATTTCTGTTCTCCTTATAGGCCACTGTAATTCAGTCCAGTCAGTATGGAAGGCACCACACTACAGAATATGAGGGGGAACATATAAATTATGCAAAAATGTTTAAATCATGCTTCGATGGAAAATCGTATATCACAATACTGATGACCAAATATCTTGATATCGATATTACGATGATAATGTAAGGGTTAAATAATCATCAGTAATGTGCATATATTGACAAAGTGGGTAAAGGCAAATAATAGAACATATTAACATCACTTTACTTTAATGCAGGCTTTAAAACCAGAAAAATATAACACGTTTTATATACTTATATTACGATGTAAGGATCTATCCAAAGTCTCAGATGACATTCAGTCTCATACCACAATATTGATACAATATTGATATATTGCCCATCCCTACTTTAATGTAATATTGAGGTCATCTTATTCAGTCACTGCTTAAAGATCTTCCCCCTGCAACAAGATGCACGCAGCGGTCACATTGTGTGTATGCGTCTGTGAAATATTATTATTTCTATTTTTGGAAAGGCTATATATAAAAATATATATATATATATATATATATATATCATCCTGCTAATAATCCTCTCCAACCTCAGGCTCGTGAATGAATGCTGCTTCATCCATGCAAGTGTTTTGTATTTCGTCATTTCTGCAAGACAATCTTAGTCTAAACATATTATTTGAACATAATGTGCCTTTTATAAAAGGGGTGGAAGAAGTACTCCGATATAATACCATAATATAGAAACTGCTACTATATAATACTATACTATACGTATTATCAGTGTCAAATTAAAAGAAATCATACAAACACTAGTCCAACTAAAAACGTAGCATAGAAGTACTCAGGTAAAATGCTAGGATCTCAAATATGTAGTACAATAAGTACACCAGTGAGCCGTATTCATACAAAAACAACCAACAGTTATCCGTAGTGAATGACGAAATAGATGAGGTTTATGAAGGCCTTAAAATCGGAGTCTCTGCCGGCATCTGCCTGTTAATCTGAAACTGTGTCCGTGTGCGTTGACCTTTATTAGTGTCGCCATCAGAGTAGCTCTGCCTCACAGCCGCTCTGCATCACGTCTTTAATTCAAAACTCAAGAACCTACCGTGAAATAGCGTTGCTTGCTTATCTATACCAATATCTATGGTTTGTACAATAATTCCACATAGGGTGGTGGATCTCTTTGATGTTGCAGTGTGGGGCGGCTCTCTGGTTGCACAGCTGTCATAATTAATTTGCCTTTGAGGAAAGTATAGTGACACATTCAGTAAAAAAAACACATGTTGTGCTGCCCTCAGGCTTCGTGATAATATAAAACGGGCTTGATGTTTCACCACAGTAACATCTGCGTGAGTCTGCTGATGATGGACGACTCGAGGCGCAAACTTGTTGCTGTGTGCGATGCGAGTATTTGTGTTTTGATGGTTTCAGAAAGTCTGGTACACATAGGGAGAATAATGACAGTTCTCATTTATATGATGATTGTCTCAGATAAAGACCAAATGACATTTACTCCCCTCGATTCTATCTGGGGGGAAAAAATCTTTACCGTCCTTGAGTTTTTGTACAGGCCTCCAAAGTTATCGCAATGAGATTAGAAGTGCTCCGTCTTCCTCTGATTCGGTTCAGACCCGGGGAGATAAAGTGCAGCGATTCAGATCATCGGGCCGTCAGATGGGAGCCGCAGTGGAGAACGAATTCAAGACAACTCCATGGTGTGCAGGAGGGATGATAAAAATGTCACTGCAGGGGGAAAGACAGCGTGTGGCTGTGTGTCTGCATTAACACAAAGCATGTACTGGGATTACAGTAATCTGAGTATATTGAATTGGTCACTTTAATGTAACAGTGTTTGTGTAGAAACGTCAGACATATTGGATCAAAAAGACACATTTGACTGGGAGATTATAGTGGTGTTTTATCTTGTGATTTGTGCGTCATTGTACACAGTTTGCAAAAATTTTAGATGACAACGATGTTGTTCAAATGAGCGCATAACGGGAGTGTATTGTTCATTTAGCGTCATATTCGATGTATATTGGAGACAAAGTAATTGAGAGAAATCAGATTATGTTCGATCAACACAAAGGATTATATTGCTGGGTCAAATCTCGAGCGGGTGCTCAGTAATCCGTAACAGATTACATTTTAAAAGGAGCCTGTACCACGCGCGGGTGGATGTGTGGTGGAGATTGGAACATTTTGGAAATGAAAGCCATGTCAGCGGGGCTGCATGATAAAAATTGGTTCCGACTGTTTCTCAGTTCTCGCCTCCACCTCCTGCCTGTGGTCTGCGTCTGCTTGACCATTATGAGTGTACAGGTGGGACACACAGAGAGCAGAACAGAGCGAGCAGTTGAGAGGCAAACATGGTGTGAGAAAGAGAGAAATCAAGAGTCTGGAGGAGAGAGGAAGGCTTCTAAAAAGCACAATAGGCACTAATTGAAGCTAAATTTACATTGAGTGTGAATATCTAGGTGAATGTTGAACAGAAATGCTCTCCGTTTTGAGTACAAACCATCATTAACAGGGAATCATCTCATGTTTTTACATATGTTTCATACTATGTATACTATACTATTACTACAAAAAGAAATATGTAAAAAAGAGATCATAAGTTGGCCCATAGTGATGTCTTGAATTTGCTTTTTTTTCAGTCTTTTCAAGCAGCATATTCTTGCACTAGTGAAGCATGGACCAGCACTTGTTGCCAGTCCTCTAATTATTTAATTGTTCCGGCAACATTTTCATTTTCAGACGGTAGAGGACTCTTCTATGTATCTAAAATGATATCATATACAATCTCGGAAAGCATTCTATCATTTGCAATTGGAGGGACTATATCTGACTTCCTGAAACCAGCGGTCTGACAAGCATGGCCACTTTTTGTGGCGATTGATTGATTGGGGAAGTGGGCAGGACACACAACTACCTCTGATGTACAAATGAGTGCAACGCCATGAATGCCTTCGAGGAAAGACTGTCTGAAAGTGGGCGCCATCATCCCATTTTTGAACTTTTTTTTTTGCATCTCACCTATATGACGACAGGCTTTTTGCAGCAGCGTCACCAAAAAGCTCAACAGAAATCATCTTTTCCTCGGTGACAAATGGGAAAATGAGGCCAAAGTGCCTTCAGGTCTACGTTTGACTGTGACTGCACATTAATGGACGCAAATTAAGAGGAAAGAGCAGTACATTATGTGCACCCTCAGGCTCGAATAAGGGCATCGGTAACCATGTGGGGGGGGGGGGGGGGGGAGTGTTTTATGTAGTTATTTTGCAGAGAGCATTCTATCATCCTGTCATTCATTTCAATGAACACGCATGGTTCATAAAAGGTTGCTTCATCTGAAATACAGCCGGGGAAGGCAGAGTGGGCTGCATGTCTGAATGGGTTTGTGCATGCATGTATGCATGTGTGTGTTTCCTATGGCCGTCTCTCGTAATGCTAATGCAAGTTTGCAAAGATCGTGGGCGGTTTGTGACTTAATGTGGTTTTCACATTTGATTACAATCATGTCACACTGCCCCTTCAAGGGTAATACTTGCTCTGCATCTCCCTCACACGCACACGCACACACACACACACATTCAGAGGTACTGTAAGTCCATTAAGTAAATAAGTCAGTAGTGCACACATCCCATATGCTAAAATGTAACAAGACGACGTAGTAGTAGTAAAATACGTGTGAATCTGTCTTACTTGTCTTAAATATAGACTGTCCTATGAAGTCTTTAAGACAATTGTTATAACTTGTATTATTATCACGTTTTCCACCTTTCCTAATTTGCAATGTGTTTCTGTCTGGTCAGCCATTTATATTTCAGTTGTCCTTTTTAAATGTCCATTTAGTTCAAATCTAGAGGTCATCACGAATCTACTGGGCTAAGAGTCATCAAAACCTGACGCAGGACCTGAGCTGGATCGAGTCTAAGTTATACTCCGTGTCATCGGGTTAGAGAAGGTCTTGTCTCACTGCCACAAGCCTCGGGTCAAAAATAGGACTTGTATTATTATTTCTATAGATAAGTCTTTGAGGCATTTCAGTCAAATTTGGAGTTAGTTTCTCGAACTCTACATTGATTATCATTGTATTTATTTATGCTTTTCAAACACAGCTGCTTGTTAATTGATAGTCACTTCATCATGCTGCTGCCAGTGTTGGTCTTCTTTTATTTGTGTTTGTTTGGGTCTCTTTGGGGTCAGGTCCGGCTGAGCTCTTCTTGTCCTCTACAGTTCAGGACTCTCTATTTAAAAAAAATGTAATTCATACAATTTGGGTTGGGGAGATTCCCACGGGATTTTGGACCAATGACTACACTTTGTCTAGATGTTTGTCATCCCTAATTCCATAGATCTGTGACTTATTGTCAATATCCAATTGTATTGTGAAGGAGGATTCTTCTTCCACCTATTCTCATCCTCTCTCTATGGCTATGCTCATACCGTCTGGTAAATGCAACTTCTTATTTGTGTGCTTAAGGATAATAACAATACTGGGTTCAGACACCATTACATCTGAGTTGCTCCCACTCACGTAAGTGCATGCAGCATCAGCTGCGTGCTTTACTGTAAGTGCTATAGGCTTAAAAGCTAAAACTTTGGCAGTAACAAAAGTATCATTAGATTAGCACCGACTGATGGAAACATCGACCTTTGTTTCTTCGATTGGTACATTGCAGTTAAAACACTTCATGTTGTAGACGTCTTCACCATCTTTAAGTGTGTAAAGTCAGTGGGTGGGTGGGTGTGTCTGTATTTGGCGAAGAGCAGTGAGAGTCCATTTGAGTCCACATTTCACAGAGCATCAAATGGTTAAATCAATTTGAAACCCTCTAGGAAACGATATGTATGTTTTGTGGGATTGTACTCTGAGAGTGTGTGTGTGTGTGTGTGTGTGTGTGTGGCGATTATGCAAAGAAAGAAGCAGCACAAGCATATTCACGTGCCCCAGTTGCTGCTCGTTATAATGCACGCGTTGCCATGCATATAACACACTGCACACATAATTGATAAAGGCATAGCATGTGTGAAAATGTGATCATGTGTGTGCGCATGCAGATTAATTAGCATATTTTATATTCATATAGCTGCCTGCACATCGGAGGTACAGCCTCCGACATGTTCCATCACATGCAGGGTGTGGGAGCGAGAAGAGACTTTGAGAGAGTTTGACTGCAGAAGGCTGCGCCAGTGAACGGACGTTGCAGTGAAATATCTTTGAGTTCTGGAATATTTCTTGGAAGAAACGAGTTATTAAAAGACTTCTGATGGCGTTTTTTTTTTTTTTAACCAATAAGATTATGTTCTGAAATTAAAGTACTCATTAGTGGAGCAACCCTACTTCCATTTGAATGCCTCAGAGAGTCAAACATTTCCAAAATATTCAGCGTGTTTTGAGCTACAATCAAATTGTGTGTATATTTGCCTTTGTCTGTTTTCTTCTCACTCATTCTCCAATACACGTCGGTGTCAAATGACGCCAGTGTTAACAAAAGGCTCTGAGTCCTTCACCCTGGCTCCGTCTCTTCCTCTGTAACATACAAAGTAATTACATTTCTTTCCACTCCACACCCCTCCCTCACACACACACCACACCCTCGTCTCCAGGCTCCAAATGTCAGCCTCATCAGCTCAATTATCTTCTGACTTTAACAACATCCTTACATAACCCATTTAGCTCCGTGCTGTCTGAGAGCTCGGTGATGACAAACCTCCGTGCCATCCCCACGCCCAAATTATTGTTTCTACCTTTACTCACCTGCAAGGGAGGGCCATTTTTAATAGATGGTGTTAAATTAAATACATACACTTTAGCCATATTGCCTATTTACTTCCACTCTACTTATGTGGTGCATCCTAACATCCTCTTAAAGGTGCCTTCGAGGATATACTTTTATGGAGCCTGTTTGTATTTGTTTACTTACGTTTCTCTGCCTCCTTGTGTGTGCGCATTGTCAATCCGAAGGTCACTCAATAACGGAATCATTCCTGTGAATACATAACTGGCTTATTCGTGAACTTCCCCAAATAGCTCCTTCAGGGTCCTGTCACTCAAGCGTTTTCATTCAGATTTCCCCCCCCCACTCTCTTTATTTCCTGTTCTCCACTGAGCATTTTATTTATGGATCATCATTTACGGAGAATAGATTCACTTTGAAGACGCAAAGCTCCACTGGAGGAGACTTGTGATCTATTTTTGCGCAACAGCACATGGGACTCATGTGCCTGGTAATAAAACGCCCTTGATGTGTGCCCTTTGTCTTGCAGAGGGAGAAAAAGCCGCACATGCATACATAATGTTGGGTAGGAACTATTTTGAGATGACTTTTTTTTTTTTTCTTCTCTTTTTTGACTGTGCGATTCATTTGCCGGCTGGTGGAAAATAGATGTGAATCACTCACCATGGCTGCTCTCCAACATCCATTCACTCTCTTTTCTTCTGTCCTGATTTACTCTGTCTTTCAGTCATTCCGACTCTCCTCCTTTGCTCCCCGTTTTCATCTCCTTATTGGACCCTTTTATTTATTCCAAATGTCTTCCTTTTCTCCACCTACTCAAACGACAAGCGCTTACCTGTATAATCGTATAACCTATAAGATGTACGTCTAGATTCTGGGTGTTTTACTGCTCCGTCCGTATTTCCGCATGTATTCCAGATACCTTCCCTCCTGCCCTCACCTTCCTCTCCTCTCTGAGGGCACCCCCAAGTAGCCCGTGTGATGTAATTGTGTATGAGAGTCATGTCACCGGGGCTGAGCGGGAGATTATAGATAGAAATGGAGCGCAGTGCCGACAGGGAAGTGTTGGGAATGAAAAGGGTTCTCACCATTGCCTGTAACATTTTTAGAGCTTCATGTCATCCTCTTTCCATCACTTTTCAAACCAAGCTGTCATTATTAATCATGAATGTGTGGAACCTGTGCGTGCTCTGTCTCTGACATACTTTTTGTTGCTGCAGTGCTGTGAAAAGGTGTCTTTGTAAAGGGTTACAGAATGCCAAAAGGAAGCGTTTGATCCGGGGCAAACCACTACAACAAGGACCCCCTTAAAAATAAATAGTTTGACATTTTAGGAAATACACAACCGTTTTTAAGTACAGATTATTAACTTCAGTTAGAGGGTATGTTTATCCAGTTAGGGAGCTTTTGAGGTGCAGGTGGGTAGATTTTATTGCTTCCGGACAGAGCCAGACTAGCTGTTTGGCTATATGTTTACAGTCTTAACGCTAAACTAAGCTCAGCTAATCTGGCTGTTAAGCATACAGAGGCGACCGTGGTATCAAGCTTAACCCTTACATACTGTTAGAGTCAAATTTGACCCGTTTTGACATTTGACAGCAGTAAAAATACCCTAAACGTCATTCTTTTAGCCTGAAATTTGATGACTTTTCCTAAAGTGACCCAAAATACACAAAAATGAAAATATTTTAAAATGTTATACTTCTGTGCTGGTGCTACACATTGTTGTACACTGAGGCTGTTTCGGGTCAAATTTGACCCGTATCTATTGAGATGGATTTTGGATCTACCAGGTGTGGGTCAAATCAAGGAAAATGGTGGTTTTAGGGAATCTTGAAACTGTGAAACCGTACAGCCCATGTTTGTGTGTATTTTTTAATGGGACAGTGGTGACAGAGTTCAAGGGGGGCCTCGACACTGTCACGAGAACTGTCTGTGTTCCGGCGACGTTTGCCCAGGTTCCCGCAGAGACAGACACCTGCTGGTCTTTGAAGGGGCATGGGGGAGCCTCGAAACAGTGAAACAGTGAAACAGTAAAACAGCATAGGAGTGATCATGGTGCACAAAGGGAACAGAGGTCATCCAGAGGTCAGAGGGTGCCTTGTCACAGACACAAGATCTGTACCTGCACCTGCAAGCACAAGCACCTGCAATGTAATAAAATAATACAAATTTGAATCAATTTGGGTGGGGGGAGGGTCATAACATTATAAAGGTACCTGCCATTTCAGTGACTGACATCATGGCAGCAAGATTTAGTGCGCCCTATATTGTTTATTTCGCAGCACTGGAAATATACTTTTGGTGACTTTTGACCCTGTCCAAGACTATTCTGAATCAAACAGGGCAAAAGGTTATACAGTTATTATGTTACAATAACAAACAAACTGAATATGGCCCCATGAACTTCTAAACGTCTAAACTTCTGCGCGTGCACCGGTCTGCATTACAAAATGACAGAATGAGGATGTGAATGGACATTGTTGTCCTTCTCTTTTCCAGCTCTTTTCCAACTGATCTAACTACTGTGGCGCCTCCTTTTAGCCTGAGCGTCTTCAGCCATGCCAGCTCTCATCCTCTGTCGCGTCTTTCTAATGAAACCAGTTAGCTTAAAGAGCTTTAGCTAATCGCTGCATTTTGTATACGTTTTACATCTCTCTCCGTCTTCCTGGAGCTCTCTCTCCCTCGCTTCCCATGCTCAGTTTATTGCCCATTTCAGCTCGATCCACGCAGCTCTCTGTGTTATCGTCGACAACACGGCCTTGCCTCGGAGTCTCTGGGATCTGTCACTGCAGCGTGATAGAATATATAGATAATGTGACATGACATGAACCTTGACACTTATAGTTGGCATCTTAAAAGTAGGGCAAATATGAAACCGTTTGTTGGCTGGATGAAAGGGAGATAACATCTTGGGTTCTTCACTGTAGTAGCTTTGTGGTGTTTGGAGTGTCATGTGTGTATCGACAGTGTCTGCTCCCATCGTCACTAATTCCTCTGCAGACGGTGTGTGTTTTGGCTTTACCAGAAGAGGGAATCGAGGCAGCAGCAGGCATCATGAGTCAAGTTTTCAAGCATTTCCATGACTTATCCACAGTGCAGCCGATAAGGCAAGGGATTATCGCTGCGGAGATACCGAGCAAGCTGGAGACTGAAGGTGCTGCTAGCTAGAAGCCTCTTTAACCCTATTAGACTGCCGATAGCATCTCAGATAACCTAAAAAGACAGAGGGAGGGAAGGAGTGAGTAGGAGGGATAAAAAGAGGACTTGTGTGAGAAAGGAAGGACAGAGTAGTAAGGAATTTGTTGCATAATCGTTCTCCCTGAGGTGATGGAAAGCTTGTGTAGGTCAGTGAATGACATATAGTATAGACTGAGGGCCAAACAATGTGCTATACAGCCTGTCCATTATGTTGAAATGTTGTTTGTGTTTCCCTTTTTAAACCCTCACTCTCCAATCTTTATTTTCTCGTACTCTTGCCCTTTCAGTCTGGCTGTCGATCTATCTGTCGTATCTGTCTGTGTGTCTCCGTCTCTCTCTCTCTCTCCTTCGCCGCCTCATCTGTCTCTGTGCTGCGCTGATAAGAACGTGCCCGCCCTGTCTCGGAGGAGAAACCATGGAAACGTACTAGCCACGTGTTGACATCACAGCATGTTAAATATAACCGTCTCCCGAGCCACACAACTAGTTGTTCTGCCGTTGATCCTCGCCTGGCTATATATACATATAGTTTCCTTCCCATAATTGCAGCTCCGACAGGCTTGTTTGGATGGAGGGAGAAATAGGCCAGAGAGAAAGAAAGAGTGTGCGTTCTTCTTTCAATCTGTGCCACTGTGTGTGTGTGTGTGTGTATTTGTATGGCCTCATTTACCTCTTTTTTTTTCCGTTTCATCCCGAGGAGATTGGTAGGTATACTGCAAAACTCTTTGATTTTGGACAAACTCGCTACAAAGTGACCATGTATAAGAAAGAGTATCCTCATAGTATTCTAAGTGTCCTCTCACAAAATGATACAATCATGTACAAGTTGCTTGTTATGAGCTGAGTTCCACACATTTAGTCAGTGGCAACACAGTTTGATGCTCATTACTTTAATGATGATGGTTTGTAATGTAGACTCTCCACCTTGACCTTTTAGAGGTGCAGGTTGGCTGATGTAGTTACTGTTGGGCAGTTTATTTGTTACTGTTTATCCCTGTTTCCAGTTTTTATGCTACGCTAAGCTAATGCAACTGTCATATTTACTTTGCAGGCATGAGTGTGGGGATCTTGTCTAAATATCAGTAAAAAAAAGTAAATAAGCATATTTCCCAAAATGTCAAACTATTCCTTTAAGGGGTTGTCAGGCATATTGGTTGGCAAAGGTGAGAGCACGGTCTAAAAACAGTCTTTTGGAAAGAACTCCATCTTTTGAGGAAGCCAAACTCATTTGGGCAGGTAGAGATCATGTTAATTAAAGGAGTTATTTATCTGTGTGTTGTCAAAACTGATGCCCAAATGCGAAGCGACTGTCCCTTTACCGACGCCGCCAAATTGGATGAACATTCCCTCTAACTGAAGTTGACAGTCTGGATTTGAAACTCGTCTCACTTCACATCCACATGAATAAGAGCACTGAGCCAATAAATTAACAAGTCTGTCACTACCAGTTTGTAGTTTGTAGTTTGGTTACACTGTTTCCTTTTTGATTGAGATCTAGAGTATATGGTTCGAATCAGAACTGAGGAGAGTCACATACGTCAAGTCATATGTGGGATATTTCCAACTGTGTAATCCTCACATTGATAAGAATATGCACCTAAATTAACTATGCATGTTTAAGCCGACACAATAAGTCCTTAAAGTGCTCAGAAAAATGGAAATTGCTGAGAAAGTTGATGCAATCAAAAGCTCAAAGAACAGCTACTGACTACTGTGGAGAGATAGTTTTCTTATCTACCATTTACAAAGTCAAGCATGAGCTGTCAAGCTCATCAGCTGCACACGATTGCAGTTATTGCCAGTGTTTAGCTAAGAGATGATTGATCTAGTACTGTTGTTCCATCAATCCTGAATGGATTTGCTTTTGCTCTTTTCATGCCTCAGGATTATCTTTTAGATAAAGCAGTTCCATTTTTTAAAAGCAGTTAATAATCATTAAGGCAACTGCGAGGGCCGACACAAGTGAAACACATTTCCCTAAAGCGTGTTTAAAGCCACACAGCAGAAAGATAAATACTAAATTAGATTGGAATTGAGAGCAAAAGTGTTTTGTCCTGAGTCTGTCTTGCCTGCCTTCGTGTAACTGTCACCGGTGTGCATGGGAGATGTTGTGAGCGGAGAGCATTGCATGTTGTGACTCAGTCTCTTAGCAGCCACCTCATCTTCACAACCCCGCGGGTCCCAAGAGGCCGGTGCAGTGCCGACCAATCAGAGGTAGAAGCCACAATGTCCAAAAGGCCGCCGCTGGTCTGTCGCCAGCCGAGAAACTGTTTTGGTCTAGGAAATGGACGTGTGTGTGTGCACTGTATGTGAATTTAATAGTCTCTGAGTGTGAAGTGAGAGGGTAGCTACCTCAGCAGGCTGCATGTGTGTGAATGAATGTGTATGCCTGTGCATGTGTCCTTTTATATCCCATTGTCCCTAATGCAGTTTAATCTCCCTTAAACCCAGATGATTTGTTATTTCCCCCGCCCTGCCACACACTCACGCGCATGTGCACACACACACACACACACGCACACACACACACAATGTTTAAAGATCCTAAGGTATGAGTCATAAGTCCCTTTCACACATCCAGTCTATCCCTGAAATTGTCAGGAACATTTCCTGACATGGGGCCATGTATGATTGAGAGCAGGGATCAATATTCAGGGAATTCTGTGCAGCATTGCATGGCATGTGTGAAAAGGCGCAAGACGGAAATGTTCCTTAGTGTAGTGCATTTGTGAATAATGAAAATCAGTATTGGTGCTTGATGGGTTATCTAATTAAACTCCTTCTTTTATACGATTTTCCAATTTTCAAAATATAAATTGTCGCACAAAACAAACGCATTTACCAAACAAGGTCACCCTTACTGTCTTGACATAAAACATACATGAACATCAGTCCAACATAAATCTGCATATTCCGTTTATCTTCATGGGGAACTTAAACACTCAAGATTATGGCCTCAATATTATTCTATGCAGAGATTGGCGTGATCCTCAGACTACCCGTCAAAAGTCTGTGATTCTATGTTATCGCAGATTATATTACATCTTCCCATACAGTTTAAAATATCTACTGTATATGCTGTGTAAAGTTGCGTCAGTGACTGGGAAAGAAAAAGGCAGATTCATTAATATAATTCTCACTGTATCAGTTTCACTGTATATCATTTCCATTACAGCATGTTAATCAATTCCCAAGATGATTCTCTACACATAAGATGTTTTTTTCAAAATGGTTCCAAAAGTACTTCAAAAGTAGTTTTAATAATTGTTGCTGTCTTATCCCTCTTAACTATAAAATTATTGAAAATAGGCTGCTTCACATTGGGGATAATTTTGAATTTCAAAGCACTGTTCTACTTGAAAACTAATGACTACACACGGCCAGGGACCCTATTCAGCTAACTCAGGTACAGAGATAGAATTAATGATGGTTGTTCCATTCATGGATAAATGTAGTTCATAAGAGGCTTAATCTGTCCTTCATGCTGACCTCATTCACAAGCACATGATGAGTTAAAATAGAATCGGCTAATTTTCATCACAGTTGGTTTGGATGATACCCGGTTGATTTGTCTCAGTGAAACGGCTGAAGTCTAACTGTAGATAAACGTTTTTACATTTTTTTGACACAGAACGAGGACTATGGTCTTGACTTGAACAATTGTGAACTTATCCTTTCAGTCAGTATGATTCATCCTCTGGGTACCATGAATGTCTCTGCAAAATCATGGGCAAGTCAGTCTGGAGAAGTGGTGGACAGACCGGCAGGCCGCCATTTCCATCCCTTGAGCAGCGGCGCTCGTTTTGCTAAAATGTTTTTTGCGACAGTGAATGATTAGGTCAAATTTGCCACAATCATTATCATTCATCATCTCCCAAACACGATAGTTCCTCCTTTTAATATACTGAAATTAACCTTTTCAGAGCTTGTAGACGTAGCACTCCAGAAGGTCACAGTGCTGATTATCAGAAAAAGTGTCCATATGAGTCGTCTTTGTCGTCTGTGTGTCTTTGTTTTCCTCCTTGTATTCCCATCCTGTGGAAATCTGTCTAATTGCGGCTACTTACATACAATATACTGGCTGCCAAACTTGGATCGTACTCTGTACATAATAAACCCATAAATAGGGCTATCGCGCTTCAATTCATGCCTGCTGACCTCTTTTATCATTTCCTACGGCCTGCACATACTCGCGCCTCACTATGGCGGCAGCCATTTCAGAGAGATAAAGCAACTTCAGAGTCCTAATGTAGGTCAGAGAAGAAGGAAAACAGCGTGAGGGTCAAAGGTGAGGAGCAGGTTTATCTCCCGTGTGAGTTGCTTGAATTCCTGCCTGCTGGATATAAACCCCCCGTTTGAGCAAGGCGACTTTGAGAATAAGTTGTGTGGTGCTTTATTTAGCAGCCTTGACCTGCTTGAGGGATGGCCGAGGAGTCGGGCAATGGGAGAGTGAGGAATAAGGCTGAAGGGAAGACGGATGGATAGATGTTAACCCTTCCGTTGCAGGCACGCACACACTCCATTAGTTTTACTGAACACGAGCCATTAAGTTTGGCAATCACAACTCATTAAGCCAACACACCTTGCTTCACCCACACAGGCACACTTTCACCTCCACTGCATCAAATCTAGTCTGCAGCATCCTGCGCACATCTCTGACTCTGCAGGCCTATGCGTTCATACCTTATATAGCCCAGGGGATAATTGCTTCCAGCACTATCACCAGCAAGACATTACCTACCCAGCTTTCGCTTCACCTTATTGTGGCTTGTAAATTGGATGATGGAATTGCCTTTTGGGGAATCTCCTATATATCTACCCAGGCTAAGCCCTAATTTATTCCATTTATATTGTATGTGAATAACACCCAGCGTAGGTTCCACTGTGATCATATGAATAAATACTAAGAGTGAGTGTGTGCATTCTGCATATTAATTCTCTATGCTTTTTCTGTGATCCAGTGTGGAGATATTTATAGCGTCATGGATTTGCATTTGTATGGAGACTGTATTTGTCAAGTTTCTTTTTAGCAGCGCAGCACAGAAAGGTATTTTGGTGCACACAATACTGGCAATACCAAAGTTTGTATGTCTGTGTGTGGGTGTGTGTCTCTCTTCGGTTGTGTGTAGAAATGGATCTAGAGTGTTACATGACCCATGACCTCTACAGTCATTCACACCTCTAGCTAGTAACTCCCTCAAGATTTCTTCACTGTATTCACAGCCATCTTCTTTGAAGCATCAGTATGTGAACTCCTGCCACCAAAACATTTGTTAGATTTTACTGAGGAGTGATTTTGTACCATTTGACCCAGTTTGAGCTTCTCTCTACCTCCTGCATGATTTCCTACAAATGCACAAGAGTGGTTATTGAGAGTTTAGAAGTACATTTCGTATAGTAGTATATTGTTTTTGCCATTTGTATTTGTCTAATCTTGTCTAATCTTTGTTTTCTGAGATAGCTGTCTCACCCTCATCTGTAATGAAATCTCAAATTATTAAAACCGATAAGCATCAGTGTACATTTATGCATATTCTTCTGAGTTTGGGAGCTACTCCACTCCCAAAACCTGCTGAGAATTACTACATGTACATACATTAATGCATACAAATACTGACTTTTTCATTGCAACTATACTCTAAGCATGGCTGTTGTGTGAATAGTGTCATTGTCATTCAACTCAGGACTGCTGGTGTGCACTATGAAGGAAGAATTGTGCTGGCCGCCAGCCTTGCAAAACCAGTTTCACTTAGGATTTGCTCGAGACAGATTCAATTTCAATTGGGCTGTACGATAGATGACAGTTATCTTATTCACTCAGATGCCAACAGAACAGACACCCTTACTACACCAGCTTGGATAAATAAACCAATTGCTGGCCTGGCATTGATTAAAATACAATTTTACAATGTATTACAATTGATTTTATATGGATTTTAAACTTCCAGAAGCACCGTACTAAAAAACTCCTACTAGCTTCTCCCATATGACTACACCACCACACTGACCTGTCGTCCACCCCACGTCTGCCTGCTTGTTGCTATATCTGTGTACACAACTGTGGCGTCTTTATTGAGGGCCAGCCTTTCGGTACACACGGTAAAAAAACAAAGGAGTTCACAAAGTCCCACCACGAATAACCACACACTGAAAAACGTCAAGAAAGCCAGAGAAATGGACCTTTTTTTTGGCAACACGCTACATAAAGTGGGGAGAAATGTGGAAGCATTCGACAGCTGCACCAACCAAGAGCCAAAATTGATAGTTGGACAGTTTGGTTGTTAACCGTGCTGCCAAGTGCATATCTGTCTGAAACCTTGTGACTAAAGCGTCTGGGCATGTCACTGCACCCAAAAGGTGAAATCGTTACACAACTCAACCATGTGATGTCTTCTTTTTTTTTTTTTTTTTTTACAACAGCGGTGGGGTCACCCACACACGCTCAAAATATCCATCGGTTGGGGGATGAAGGTATGTGGGGGGGAGTGTGAGGAGTGAAGGGGTGGTCAGCTGTCAAACAAAAAGACATTTGCAGCATAGGGTTTCCCCTCAGCTCACCGTTCCACCTAACCTTTCATGTACTGTAATTCCCCCCTCCTCGCTTCCTCTTTTAGTCTTTTTACATGACATGGGGGACTAGCAGGCTTTTACCTCTTCTACAGCAGGTACCCCCCTCTACTCAAGAGCCAAAGTGAAACTGGAACCTCCACATTGTTTTCCATAAGTAGGATTATGCTTTGTAATAGGACATCTCTACCACATGACCTTGCTCAGCAGTATGCCATGTGGTATACTCCATTGTCCCTGTGGGGACGGTACATTTACGAAAAAAGAAATTGTTGATGGTCAACGCCAGGGAAACATTTTACAGATGGAAGTAACCCTTACTGTTATAGAAGCTCGTGGAACAGAGGCTGGCTTGGAAGTGGCATCAAGACTTTAGCTCTCTATTAACTTGGTATGGCAACATTATTGTGGGCTTCATCTCCCCTCAGGGAAGTTTCTGTTGTATCCAATGAGGGAAGGAAGAAGGAGAATGGCCTCTATTTTGGACTGTACATAACTGAAAATGTCCAGTTGAAAACCCCTGTTGGCTTAATGACATAATGACTTTAGCTCAATTGCAAAGGGCATGCTTGTATTTCCGAGTGAGTGACAGTGGAGGGCAGAGACTGAAAGAGAGAAGGCTCTCTCTCTCTCTCCCCCTCTCTCTCTTTCCCCCTCTCTCCCTCACTCACTCTCTCACTCACTCACTCACTCACTCACACACCAGGGGATTTTCATTGTTGTTTCTGCAGTTTCCTTTCTGACTGAGTGGCCATCTCTCCCTGCACTCGTCCAGTTTTCCAAGGTCACATGATTATCTTAAGATCCGACCTGTGACCTCCAACAACCATCAACCGTCATCTTGGGTTTCCATGGAGACATTAGTCATCACGACCAGTGTGGCGTCTTGGCGGGCTATTTTTAACTGCCCGGCGACAACCAGTGCCAGTTCAGTTCGTTGGAATGGGGGGGTGGGGGTGGGGGGGGGGGGCTAATGTCAAGAGGCTGGGGGGAAGTTCTGTGGAAGTTTAGGGGCTTCCAGAGTGGGGCTTCCCAGCTGTAGTGATATCATGCCAGGGTGTCCTAGCAGGAATGTGACTCATCCATCCACATGATCTGTTAATGTAACATTATGTCAGCCAGTGTTGGACAACCTGGAAAGTCCTTCAAGACGTAGTCCTCCTAATAACAGGAGCTTGGGGATTTTAGCCGGCTAAAAATGCCTTCCGGGTAGACCTGGTTTAGCTTGTGTGTGTGTGTGTGTGTGTGTGTGTGTGTGTGTGTGTGTGTGTGTGTGTGTGTGTGTGTGTGTTTCCATTTCCTCTGACAAAGCAGGTGCTAATGTTTAGGCCGCAGTGGCAAAAGCCTGTGTGTTATATTCGTCTGCCTTTTTGTAAGTGCCTGTTTGTAGAAGTTTGTGTTGTGTTCATTTAAGGCTTTTAGTGTCTTGTATGTGAAATAGTTTCCATGTGTCTTTTTGGCAACCCACGTGGAGACATTAGCCCAAATAATATTCTGCATTGCGTTAGAGAAGGCACATATGTGTCTGTCGAGTGGAAACTTGGAGCCTCTTGTTTATCGGTTCCTACCTCTTGAGGTCGAGACCGACGGAGGGAGTGAAACATTGGCTTTCTTGTCAGTGGTGTTTGTGTCTTCAGGGGCTGTTGTGTATGTGAACATTTGTGAACACCTGCATTCATGGCGCTTATTTTACATCATGTTTGCGCTGTTACAAGTAGATGTTTAAGTGGTATTTGCAAATATTTTGTAACAATTTATTTGTATCCAACTAAAGGTTCCCGACAAGTGGGGTTTTCCATGCAGCAACTGACAAACACTGTCAGTAAATGTTTCTGTGATTCTCAACCTATTTTTTATGCGGGATAATGTTAGCCAGAATTCAAATTCAGAGAAAAAACTATAAACTATTATTTAGTTTTTTAATATATTAATATTAAGTAATATAGTACTCATTTACATACAGCTTGAAAATACAAATTGAAAATGTTAAATGCTCAAAGAAATACAAGAGGGAGGAAGGATAAAGCAAGAGATAGGAAAATTAAGAAACTTGTTATTTTCCTTTTCCATTATATAATTCAATTTAAGATTTTGCATTTAATATTTTGAATTGAGCATAACCTTGAAGCTTTCAGGTTTTTGAATTTAACTCTCATCATTTTGATTTTGCCATTTCACAATATCCAATTTCCTTTTTCAGCTTTCTTTTTCCTTTTTTTTTTTACATTTAATTATTGTCTGATTATCCTCAGATCTAAAATTATAGTAGTTTATTACAATGTATTAGTTACATTTTGTGCCATAGTTTTTAGTGCTGAAACAATTAGTAAATTATTAGATTAATCAGTTTTAGATTATCTCAACAACTTTAAGCCATTTATGGTGATTTGCTGCTTTTATGTCATTATATAGTATCCTTGGCTCTGAGAAATTGTGGTTGGCATTTTTCTTGCCTTTAAGAGGTGGTAGAGTAATATGCAGACGAGATACATGGAGAGAGAGATAAAGGGGACTACATGCAACAAAGGTACCAGTCAGAACGGAAAATTTGCACAAATCCCCAGGCTTAAGTCTATTTTCTTCTCTCTTATTGTGTGTTGGGCTCTAAGCGCTGCCAAATGTGGATGAACTACATGCACAACTTTGCCTGAACGCATCCTGTGTCGCTTCTGCTTCTGCTCTGCTGAAATGCTGCTTTCACTGTGTACACTAACCTTTTAAAACAAATGCTGAAAATAATATATATATTGTCTATTGTATAGTTTGCTTTTAAATTGGCTGAAGAAACCTGGGGCACAATTTGTGAAATTGCCACCCCATTAATGTAGTCAAGAGATGCCTGTGTTATATCACATCAATGAACGTCAAACAGCGGTCCAGGAGGTCACTGTGACACCTCGGACATATAAGCAAGCAAACGAAGGATGGGTTTTCAGACCAGATGGAAACTTCCACTGTCCATCTTTGGCCGCTGTGCAGAGGTTTCATGATGTTACGGAGTCGAGGCTGAGAGCATCAACACGCTCTCACACACACACACACACGTACTCTGACATACTTTGTCCCTTTTCATTCTCTTTCTATCTTATCTCTCGCTCTCTGAGAGTAACACGTGTCAGCACAGATCCACAGGTCGTGACCTCTCACAACAAAAAGATGGAGAGTGAGCCACTGGCAGAATGGCAGTTTTGTTCTGCTGATGCCGATATTTTTGGATCATTCCTCCTGCACCCAAGGGATTTTAGTATACTTTTAGTTTCTTAAAGCATCAGCTGTTTATACAAGTTTCAAACAAAGATCCCTAAGCTGTGAATTACCATTTTTTCACTCTATGGTGGGTTTTCACAGTCTCTCTTGTGCCAAGGCCAAGCTAAAGTGCTCTGATTTGTGTGTAATCTCCCCCCCCACTATTCACCCAATGGTCTAGCCCATGCCCACTGATGATGACTATGGTGATGTCAGAGCAAAAAGCTCAAAGCGGCTTCGGCAGGGCAGCGTGGAGGGGGAAGGGGATGCTAGAGGTTAAAGAGGTGACATAGAAAATCCACAATAAGAGGAAAGATGAGCACATTCGTACCTAAAGGCACACATTAACTCTTGTTAAAAGGCGGACAAGCATGTGCACACTCTCCCATCCATCACACTCTGTAGTCACTTTCTCCCCTCGACAATAGACACAGAGGGATTAGGACACACACATACAGCAGGATGCCGGCGGGAAATCGCCTCACTGCAAAAGTCTTGATCAGATCAGCACGGCTGCGCTCCCGAGATGACGATAGGAGGTCACGTGATTGAGTGTGATGCAGACCAGTCAGAGACTAGCCATGATGTAATGGTCACTTGCATGCAATGGCACAGCCTTATGCAGCACAACATAACCATGGACCCGCAGGCAAACATTCGTCCTTGTGCACCGCGGCAGCTGCCACCGCATTGGCTGAGTAATCATTCACGGAGGGATTTCAGAGATTTGGGTAAACAACTGAGGTGCTCGACTATTGGATGGAGTGGCGTTTTACTCCCATCATATTAACTATTTTCCTATTGGTCAAAAAAATTCATGTTTGGAGGGATTTAAAGAAGCTTTAGCTACTGGATGAAACGATTTGAGTGCTCTACTCCCCTGCAGTATTAGCAGAAGTCTTCTTCAGGGACATGTTGAATATTGACATTAAATTAAGTCTGAACTTTCATGGAAAGACCTGAAAACCATTTCCTGGTACAGATGTCAAAATGAGAGGTTCAGCTGATAGGGCAGCTCTACGTGACCCGATCACCAACACAAAGAAGTTCCCAGAAAGGCAGAAAATGATCTCTGTACAAGTTCAACAATGGAACAGACGTCAGTGTCTGGTCATTGGTGTTTATGTAAGCTGGCATGTAAGCATCCCCCAGAAATTGTTCACTGCACTACAATGAGCAGCACCGGCATTGTTCTCATGTATATTCATATCCCCTTTGATTTACAGCTTTGGAGCAGTGTCAATAGGCAAATGCCCTCTTTGCAATTGGCTGGAGTGGAGTTGAAGTTGTGTTCATTAGAGTAAACAAGCTGTGCTCCAGAGATAGCACTGAGGCCATTCACCCCACCCTGGCAATGAGCTGGTAGTAATACCAGCCTGCACACCGACACACTAGCGTCATTCAACTCTTCTGTTTCCTGTGTACTTCAATGCATCTCGCACCACAAGCGTGGTAACACGATTCCAAACAGAAACAATTTAAATGGCCCGACAACCTCCCCGGACAGGATCACCAGAGCTCAAATGGTTGCCTATTGCTGTCATTCTTATTCACACTCAGTCAGTTTTTACTGATGTGTCCAGTGTCCCTGTCTGTGCTTCTGGCCCGCCCCAAGTAATGACCTCATCTGACTGCACAGCTGCCAGTAGGCAGCAGACTGCTTATGAAACCGGGCCATTCTATCCCTAAAATACAGAGGTTGTGCAACTGGAGTGGGAGCACAGAGTGTGTTTGTGTGTAAGTTTGTGTGCGGCAGGACGGTAACGGTGTGATTATGCAACAGCGTTGATATCATAGCTTCAAATACAATTCGAAGGAATTTTTAGACATGTCGTGCTGTTGAAGGGCAATTTCAACAGTGTGCGCGCACACTTGAACGTCTCGGACCACTTGTGAATAATAGATACAGAAGTGGTGTGTCAAAGTCCTTGGAGTGGCCTGGAAACAGAGAGCAGATTAAATGTGCACCAACTGTGACCTCAGCCAGACCATGTTACACACCCTCACACGCACAGACAAACACGGTCTGCAGTGACGACAACACTCTCCCGCTGAGCAATGAGATAAGCGCCAGTTACCAGCAGCTTCATGACAGAAAATAGTGATTGTCTATGTTTTAAGTCCAGATCCTGCGATCAGGTTGCTTTCTTTGTTTCATAAGGCGGCAGAACTAGCACAGGTGGTGCTAAGGGACTATACATGTTAGGGCTGATCAGAAGTCTGAGCAAAGATCCACCAGCTGCTAAAATCGTATTTATCCTGTGCACTGTTCCTTTACAAGAAACGGAAGTGATCGGTTCAGTATTACCCTAAAAATAGTAATAAGTGGTTCAGATCTCTCTACACATGAATTGTTTTGTGCCGACTTGAGCCATCATTTTGTTATTCGACAACGATGACACCAATATTTCTAGTAGCGCTAATTTATGCATATTTGATGCTGTGCTCAAAGTAAAAAATTGTAATACGCATACATTTATAGTTTTTCCTCGGGGGTCTCTCTTGCAATTAGGAGTACGATTGGATTGTCACAAAGGCTTGAACCTTCAGACATCTTTTTCTTTTCTCTCAAGTCTTAATTCTATAAGTATTCATGATATACAACTTTCCTCACCGCTGCGATCAGACATACACCTGAAGATCTGGCCTTTCTGGGCCAATCTTGCCAGCCTGTTGCACCAGGAGGAGCTCGTGTTCACGTTTCTGCTGCTTCTCAGCTTTTCAGCCGAGGGCAAACGTGACCTACTTGTTGATAATTGGACTCTTGAACATCCTCTGCTTTCCAATCCCGTCAAACTTCTCCTCCTCCTTTTTAAAGAAGCCATGAATAATGAAGTGAGCTTTGCGTCATCATTTGTACGGGTAACAATGTTGGCATGTCAAGCCAAGGCATCTGATCCTCTCTTCCAATGACATGATGGAATATGTTGGCCGGTGTTAGCTTTCACCAGGTAAGGCTGCAATATTGATGAAGAGATTGAGGCTTTTTTTCCACTGCCTCAACTCCCAGTGGCTCCTCCTCTCGGTGGCTCGTCCCGATCATTTGATACGGCGCTGTCCCGGGGCAGCGACGGGGCCGATGGGTAGATGGTCGGACGAAGCGGAGTGGAGAAGGGAAGGGAGGAGCAGAGTGCGGCGTGCTGCACATTTTCCATCTGTCATGAAAGTGGAGCAGCTCATTATCGCAGAGTGCTCTCTACTGAGCTGACCTGAAAAGACAAGGAGAGTGTGTGTGTAGGTGCATGTTTGAGAGAACGTACATATAGTATTAATGTGTCCCAGTCGTACCTTTCACAAAGGTCAGAGTGCAAGTGTGTAAAACAAATGCTACTGTTCTTTTGCATCTATATCCGATGAGTGGGTTTGATTCATACACCTTTATGTTTGGGATCAAGAGCCATTATTTTAGCATTTTAATCCCAATGTGTTCCTGCATCCATCATCCAGCACCAAATGAAGGCATCAAACTGACCCGTTTTTACAATTGAGAGGACATGTTTTCCTCTGTTTCCCAGCTGTCCTCCTACACTTGGATAAATCATCACCCTCAAAAGTTTATAAATGATGTAGGCAGCAGCAATAAGGTGGCTAGCAGCTGAGCGGCGTTGATGTGAGGAGAAGCGTGACGATTGTGCTATAATTAATGGTTAATAAAAGAGAAAATATACTGTCTTAAATTGGTAATCTCTCTTCAGTTTGTAAGCGATCATTAGGCCATTTGTGTGCGGGTCTTTGTCGTTGCATCGTGATCAATAACCAAAGCAAGGGCTAATTATCTTGAAGTATTGATTTTCATTTGAGTTTTTTCTGCATATACTTAGAATCTGAAACCCCAGATTTAAGATGCAGGACTTTTATCCTTTGTGCGGAAATCCACCTAGTGCACCATGTGATGAACATAAACAATTTCCAAAGGGAGAGGATATAAAAGAACTTTCCCCGTACGGTTGATCCCTGGGGTGCAAGGTCCCAGTTGAGAATTCACCATGTCAATTTGTGACTGTGCTTGAGGGCACAACAGAAGCCGTGGCTCTGATACAGGAGGACAGACAGAGTAAAAGAATAGTGGAGAGAGAGGATAGAGGCACAGCAGGGAGAGCAGGGGAGAGAATAGCAAAATAAATCTGGAGGGACCTTGCGGATTGGTAATAAAGCCTCTGAGCCCAGATGTCCATCTGAATAAAAAGCTATTTCCAGTCGTAATTTTTTTTTTCTTTTCCTTATACCAACAGCCACACTAACAGGCAAGAGGAGCTTTGTCAGATCAAATCTAGAAAAATCGCTGCTGAGCATTTTGTACTGAATTTGAAAAATGGTCCTTATTGCTGCAGAATCTGAGGTGTGAGGCCACAAACCTCAGCGAAAATTGGTGGCTCACTGTGAATCCTTCAGCTGGCTTTAGCACGTATGCCTTGACTGGAATTAACTTCCCTTCCTCGCGCAACCATGATGATTGATTTCAAGGTCTGGCTGCAAACCTGTCCAAACTGTACTTGGCAAAAGAATCTGTTCTCAATCGCCGTTTCATAATTTGTACCCCCTCAGTTTGACAGAAAGGATACCATAGAGGGCATAATTGATTATCTGCTGTGTCCTTGTTATGTCTACAGCCTTGGAGCTGCAGGGCCCTGGATGGTGTGTCACACTTCTAGCTATCGTGCACGACTGCTGTGCTTAATCAGAAAACCTGGTCGTAACCTGTTTGATGTTTTAAGCGTGATCCAAAAATGGAAAGCGGGAGGGCAGCGAATATCAGAGCTACTTTGTGTAATAATTTATCTCACAGCAGCAGCTTAAACATTAATGTTAAGCTCATCAGCAAACATGCTCATGTTGTGCTGAATATTAACATGGGGTTGACTGTGACTTTATATTGCCTGCTGGAGACTGTCCTCCCAAATTAAACTAGAGTATTGTTGTTTCAAGTAGTAGTAGAAGTAGTGTGATGTTCTCATGAGAGGGACAATTTTCGCAGAGGCCGCTGTTCGTTTAACCATGGCGGCGATCGTCCCCTAACAGTAGTAGTTATTATTGTGTCCACGTTGTCGAAGGTCCCCTAACCTTAATGAACCTTTTATGACTACATCTTACCAAACCTCAACCGTGGCACTGCTACATCATAAAACAATGTTTTTTTGATTAAGAGATGTTGGCTTCAGATCAGTAAATGCCTCCAGGTGTTGTTCTGGAGGACCAACAATGTATTATTACTTGACTTGTCTGCTGCCGCTGTTCAGCATTGTTCTGCATTGATTGATTTGCTGCAGCTCACAATCTGCATGCTGGATATGTAACATCTCAGGCAAATGAGTTTGCTCACCAACAGGAAGTGAACGACAACCCGGCAAGAGGCACATCCTCTTTCGGCTCCTCAATCCTGGCTTCTCTGGCCATTTCTTAATCTATACTGCCTCACTTTTTTATGGTTTTACAATGGAAAAGTAATTAATTCTTGCTCTACGGCCAAGAGATAGGTCTCTGTGATCTCTGATCCCTTTCCCTCATTATATATCTCATTTATTCAAATATTTCCTTCCTTCCCTAGGAAATAAACAAGCATTACCCTTCCAAATTGCACCATCAACCCTTCATCAAGGGGCAGGGAAAGTGTCAACTAAGCATGACACTGTTCCAACCTGTTTGGCCCATTGTGTGCTTATGAAAGACCAAAGGTGGAAGGGCAGTGACTGTGGCTCAGGGCAAAGTTTGTTTTCTTTTAGACAGGACAGAGGGTTCACTTTTTGCTCACAGTTATTTTTCTTCTCTCCAATGACTATGTCACAGGGTTTCTCCTCATTTCACTGTTAAATATCAATTTTGTTACTGTTTGTGTTGCACTCATTTTTGACGGTGTAGTGTGCAGAAGGTAAAAGGAAAAACCCTTCTATTCTCTTTTGGAGAAAAATTGGCTGTAAAGGAGATGAGATGGAGTCTGAATAGGTATGTCATGCTAACTAAATTGACTGCAGGTCTCAAACCCCTAGTTATAGATCAGACATCTATCTGGTGTTGGTTTATTGAAGATACTTCTATGCTATATGGCCCTTTGAACTTTGATGAGCGCTGTGGGTTCAGCCTAAGCCTAAGAGCTAAATAACCTTGTTGTGCTAATACAGTATGTCTATAAGCCTTTAAAAGCTCAAGCTTTAATCTTCATAACTTATGAGGCATTAAAAATCGACAATAAGCAAAAGATTCCCCTGCTGTGGCAAGTTAGTCAGTTATGTTTTAATCTGTGAGTGAGTGTGTTTGAGTCTGCAAAACGTTAACCCCAATCAGTATGGAAATAATTCTATGGTGAGTTGACTAGACAGCTACAGTATGTCCTCGGCTGACCTAGTTAACCATGTGCATAATATCCCTCTGCTCCAATTGCTGTTGACTCATAGCAGGATGACGATGCCTCCTGTATGTGAGGCAAGGGAGAAGCTGAGTCTTAATATGTGACTGAACACCACAAACTCATTCAACTTTCCAAACCTCATTTAATTTGGCTGGAGATCTATTTTACATCAGTAGAAGTTCGATGAAAGTGCCCTCTTTGACTTGAGATGCAGAATATTTGATCCGCATTTTGTAGCATTTCATTTTAAAGCTATGAAATCAATCATCAATAATCTTTGGTAAAGTTAAATGGACCTCTCCAGAAGTTATTTATGGTACTCATCCTTTAGTTCAGTATTTTATATTTATGGTAAATACAGTATTTAACGTTTTTATGTACAATGTCTTGTTATTTGTTACAATCAATTACACTCTTTTTCCATCTAGTGTTCACTCATTTTTAGCAAAATCCATTATTTAAGCAGTAGCCTACTGTATAGTGACAATAAAGTTAAATTTAATTGAATTTTGAGCCCATATATTTACATGGAATGTAATTTAGGTTTAAGTATATGAATTGAGCAAAATGAATTGGTCACAGATCCAGCATTGCGTAATATAAAGCCATAATATAATACATGTAATGTAATATGCACGTGTGAAGCAATATGTTTCTGCTTAGCCAACAACAACAACAACAAACTCTGGATAAAACAAGACCAGAATCAACAGCCATGCTAGCAGTTCTATGAGGCTGTACAGTGACGCTTTGAGCTAAATGCTAACTTCAGCATGCTAAAATTCTCACAGTGAAAATGCTAACATGCTAAGATTTAGCAAGTATGTTTATCATGTGCAACATCTTGGTTTAGCGTGTGCTAAAATTAGCTAATTAGCACTAAACACAAAGTACTAAACACTGAGGCTGATGGGAATGTCATTCATTTTGAAAATAGGGTGAAGCAGAAATTAGTTAGCACTGTTGCACTTTCGATGTCCTCGTCTTAATGTTAATGTTTTATTTTAAATGGGCTTTGGTTAGATGCCTGAAATAAGGTCAGTGCTTAACATAAACTTAAGAGATTTTAACCTTTTGTTCTACGATATAAAATATGTCAGTCCCCCTGAATTTTGAAGCTTTTACGTGTCTTAAAAATGACGGTTGTTAACAAGTGGCTAATTGAGACGACAAAACGTTATCACGCCAACTACGCCTTTACAGCCGACGTTGTGTAAACTCACGCTCATGCGATCGTGGTGTAGGTCGCTTATAACCTAACGTTAGCTTTTAACTTTTGCAGATTGCATTCACCCTTCAAAAATCATAAAAGGGGTGTTCATTTGTGTAGATTATCTTGCTGAACAAAACACATAATTATCATATCAGCAGCTTATTTTCTGCAATAATACAATTCCAATTAGAAAATCCCATGGGCTTTCTGTCGAGGGAACCAGGGCGATGCTAACTTCCAGGGTTGGCCTACAAAAACACGTCACCCTTGCAGCACTCTATATCGTACTATGAAATAATTGGTATGGCCGGCTGCGTCCCAGGGGACAGGGTTAGCATGCATGTGTGTTTGTTAGTTGGGTAGTAAGAGTGTGCGTGTCGATGTAGTGCCGTTTGTGCTGCGTTATCGTATAGGTAGGCAGATTGAACTTCGCTGTCTTTTCCTTCTCGTTGTCTTGACGGCACATCAACTCATTTGCTCACTGGCTACCTCTCTGGCTGAAAATGAGCACCAACTCTCAGACTAACACAGAATCTCCACTTCCTTCCCTGATTGCCCCGGGGGCTTACTGGACCTTGGCATTCCACTCACTCAGCACTTGGAATTTAGCTGCTCGCCTGTGTCGAGGCATCACAGGCTCACCACCCTGTATGTCCCAAACAGCGATGCCGTTTCATGGCAACACGTTAACACTTGTGCCGCCCCTACAAGCACAGCATGGTGTGCCATGGCACTGAGACAGGTAATGATGTAAGCTTCCCTGCAGTCACTCCCGCCGCTGCTCGTTGTTGTGATATCATTTTCCCTCTCCGTATTTACGGATTATGTGGTGAGTATGTGTATAGCAATGTTAGCAACTAGACCCAGGGGATGATTTTAGCAAGTTGAAAGAGGAGGATACAACTTTCTTTTTGCTAGAAGATTTCTAAGGGAAATGTATGTAGAAGCAGCTCACTGGGTTTGTCATACTTGCAAATTATGGCTGTACCCAAGTATAGTAGCTCTACTGAAGTGCTTTTTATTCCTTGTTATATTGAGACTTGAACCTGTTGCTCTAATAGATGCAAGTCTGTGCACTTAATGGCATAATGTTATAGTGTATGAAACTATGTACGCTTATGCATGAATGTATCCATGTCTTATATGTACAATCTGGCACTCCACAACATGAACACAAACCGATCAAAGCAGTAAAGCATCATTGAGTACACGTTCCCTTTTAGTTTTAGCTTGTGCTGTGCAGAAACGCAACTCAGCTGAGCTTCACGAAGCTAAACTTCTCGCCAAAGAAATTTCAATGATGAAGTTGAGGACTTCTTCTCTGACTTTAGGTGTGCAATGTTTCATAGCCCTTTCCATCATCCCAGCTGTTTCAGTGGAGCAGCTTAGTAGCCAGCAGTAGACCGTGGTTGTACTTGGCAACACTCAGGTGTGATTGCGTGAAATTGTGTGAGCATGAAGCACTGTGCAGCTGAAAACAGAGCATGCATGTTTTGTCCCTGAATAAATCAAACATTTCTTTCACTGGCACCATGCCGTCTGTTTGAATGGGTGCCCTTGTTGATTCATGGTACTTGACCTGGACCTCTGTGTTCATGCTGTTTAAGTGGCATGGATGCCAAACCTAACCTCTTGAGATAAGAATGAGTATACAAGATGTAGCTTACAGATGGGAACAAGAACTCTTCGTGTCGACAGTGTGTCCTGCAGTTTACTGCAGAAACTAGTTTTGATCATCAGTCATGTGAATCCCCATCCTTAACAATATGTGCTCCGGATTTTATATATAATATTTATATTAATTTATGCATTATGTGTGGTTTCATGGCAAGAAACATAACTGTGTGTGTGTGTGTGTGTGTGTGTGTGTGTGTGTGTGTGTGTGTGTGTGTGTGTGTGTGTGTGTGTGTGTGTGTGTGTGTGTGTGTGTGTGTGTGTGTGTGTGTGTGTGTGAGCGTAAGCGAAAGAGAAAGAGGGGGGAGAGAGAGTGTGACGGGAGTCTAATCCTGGTGTGTCTGATGGTGGAGGACTTATGTGGGTTTGTGTGTGTGTGTGTGTGTGTGTGTGTGTGTGTTTATCTGCCTGTGTAGTATTCCATACCATGACTGAGTGCAATACTCACAGATGCATGTGCTCTCTCTTTCACACACACACACACACACACACACAGAAGGATCAGACCAGCCAAATGCTTCTATCAAACCCCCTGCAGTCCACTATCATCCCATTCTACTATCATCCCCTTCCCTGGCATGGCGCACAGCTTAGCCAACAAGTCTACTTGTGTGTTTGTTTGTGTGTGTGCTTCTTTTAGTTTTTGTTTCCTATCTGTGTGCTCCTCACACGTTCCTCCCCACCATCCTTTCCCTCGTTCATCACCTCTCTTTTGTCTTCCTCCACTTTTGTCACCTCCCTTCGTCTTCTCTCCCTTCTCCTCTGTCTCCTCTTCTCCAGTGTATGTGCTCTTTAACAGGGTACATGGAGCAGACAATGACCTTGAAGACTTGTCAAGCTAAGAGCAAGAGAGACAGCATGATAGCTGAGTTAAATTGATACAATCCTCTGGAAAATTGGCAGAATCTTGTAGAAAACAGATGTGTCCAGCTAGGTGCTCTGTCTCAGACACGTGGACATCACTGTCAAAAATAGGAAGAAAAAGAGAGAAAGCTTGAAGGAAAAAGGGGCATATGCAATTGGATGGTGTTATTTCTGTGATTCAGTGCAAACGTGCAGTTTGGTCCACTTAAAAGAAGGGAACATGCTTCTTGATAAAACCCTACAGAATCAGAGAGAGCAAATGTGACGCTTACTGTCACTCTTTCCATTTGGAAAGAATTTGTTCTGTTGTAGGATTTACAGAAAACAAGCCCATCTTACAAGCAGTACCCTTCAGCAAAACTGGAGGCTGTGTATATTTAGAGGTGGTCCAGATGCAAATAATTTGGCCTGAAGTGTCTCTGCAAAAGTAATTAAGAGGCTATTGACAAAAATCTAACAAGCTCCTTTGTCAATTTTGCATGCACTTTTGAGATGATCCCTGAGTTCAGCTTGTCAGTTACTCGTCTACTGTCAAGTCTTCAAGGTGCACGGCTTCAATCGCATCATGAGGTAAAATAAAATAACCTCGACATCAGACTGGCTTTATCCTGCACTGCGCAACAAATCGAGGGGAAATCTGATTATTACTCAAAATTCCTGATGCTGTGTTTTATCTGTTAAGAGCCATTAGGCATATCCCAATAATGTGTTCACTTTTGATTACATCCCTTGTAGACAGTTCAACATACCAAAGTGATGATTCACTTCATTTGCAGGATAGTAATGGGCCAATAAAAGCACATATTGTACCTGCAACCATATAACTAGAGAAACCAGAGACATTATTCTACTAACTACAATAGGAAACCTAAACAGAAAATCACAAATATAGAGAATGACCTACAGTATGCCTTGATACATAACTCACACTTCAATATTTTAAACTCCTGCTGTTCTACAGAAACGTCTGCATATCTGAAAGGTCAACTTTCATGCATTTAAAGAAAAACAAGAGGCGGTTTAGGCGTCACACCCACAGTTCGCTCCTCGCTTACTCACTCACACCCACACACACACACACACACACACACACACACACACACACTCAAGCATCAGTACACTTCAGACTGAAAAGTAAATACAACTCTCAATGTTGATGGAAAAAAAACTGCTTGTCATTGTTTTATTTTGGAAAATGTCTCATAGCAAATGTGTTGCAGCCGTAGGGCACCGAAATGAAGAAAAGCTTTATTTTTACACACATCCATAACAATTTAAGACTTTTTTTTTTTCATTCTTTCCTTTTTCCTAAAACAGATCTTAATTGGAATTTTAAGTTATTTTTTTTTTCTTTTCCAGGATGTGCTTTGGTACAAATTGCACACACAAAGTCTTGACATCTGGCCAGTGGTTTGCTATGTTCTGGCAAACCTTGACGTAAGCTGTGTGGGTTTGACGGAAAGCGGGACAGTCAGGGAGGAATATCACCAAAAAAAGAAGAAAGATTCAGAGATGAAATGAGAAGAGATGAGGGGAGATAAATATGCTGAGCCTAACTGACAGGAACAAGGGTAAACAAATTGATATGCATGATAGAGAAACAAAGATATGGGAGGCAGCTGGAGAGGGAGGCAAAGACAGAAGCAAATTCAATGACATCACTGGAGTTGGTTTGTGCATGTGTTGTACTTTGAGTGTACTAGAGCATGTGCTGGGCAGAAGGGAGGGCTGAGAGCGAAGCCATGACGTATTGTAATCTGGAATACTGAGAAGCCCAGCTGTGCAGAATCTGGGCAAAGCAAGGGCTTATGTTACGTCACACACACACACGCACACACACACACACACACACACATACATGCGCACACATAGCCTGTCATGAGTCCTGAAGGAACACAACTGTCGCTAGGGAAAAAGGTCAGGAGCGCACGTGTGTACGCTGTTTGCAGTTTCTAGCCCCTGTATTGCTGTCCTCTTCACTACCAAATACCAGTAAATATTGCCTCAACCCATCATTTCTACTTTTCCTCCTCTTCTTCTGTGCTGACGTACACCCTGGGAAGGAAGTAGTAATGCCAGATGGAGACGTGGTCAGCCTCATGTTGAGAGCCACAGTGCAGGATGGGCGATTTGGACCCCACTCTCTGGCAGCAATTTGCTCAGGGCAAAAATAACTCTCTCTTGAACTGGAAATACACTATGATTCTAATGCACCACCACCCAAACAACTAATGGCACAATCTCTGCAAAGAGCAGAGGAAAATACCTATTCCTAGCTCCACAACCATATTTGGCAGGAAAAGGAAATAACTCTAACCATGTCAACCTCCCTTCTTTGCTGGTTATTTTTGACCTTCACCCTACAGCTCCCTTAACCCCAAGCTCCTCTGCACTCCTTTTGATGAACATCAAATGGCTTTTTTTACTTTATTTTAACTCTTAACGAAATGACATTTATGGTCTAAAGAATCTAAGGCATCCATGCTTCTATGAGTGTGAAGATGCAGTCATGTACATAAATGCATCCCCCAGTGGTTAATTCATTCTGCAAGTTGAGGCTATGAAAAAATGAATGTTTATTCACAACCTGCGCGAGGGCATGTTTACCCTCGGGGTCGTTGAGCATGGTTGCATAATTATTTGTACGTACCACACACTCGGCACGGGTCTATTAATAGATCACATGTATAAATCCTCTGTTGCATTATGTGTCAACCTGATTTATTCATCCCATCCCCATACACCTGAGGATCATTTATAAGAGCTGACAAAAGGGTGGGAGAGGAGCTCGATCATTTGAAACCAGGCCTTTTGATGGATGTCTCAGAGAATATTGAGGCCACCAACAGTCTCCTGCTCATTTTCTTTTCCTTGGCATTGTGTTGGGACAGATCATTTACATGTTTCAGGAAGCTGTTATGTTCCTAGCCACACCAGCAGAATGGCTCAGGATGACAAAGGTTTAGTCAGTTTGACAATCCCATTGTGTGCCAAATGTTTGTGTGAAATATGTCTTCAATTAAATATCTCTAAAACAGATTGCACATGAAATTTGGTTCACACTTTTGTGGTCCCAAGAGGATGAACATTAACGACTTTGGTGATCTTTGTCTAGTGCCATTTAACAAACCACTTAAGATGTACACTTTTCTAACACAGTTTATAAGACTAATGACCAAGTCCGATATTGCAGAGCTAAAGCAAACAAGATGACTGTGAATAGTGGTAAAAAGGTCAATGTATGGATTTGAATTTGGTCGACAACCAGGCTTTCTCCTGGTACAGGCATTCATTTGAATGAGGCCAGTCAGGCGGTGCAGTGGGGATGCCGACGAAGGGTTGTCTGAGGAAAAACTTGACTCTGCCACAACATCGTCCGGGAAGGCGCTGCGTTGGCTAATTGCATTCATGCACGCGCATATTCCTGCAAATGCAATATTCCTGCAAATGCAATCTGCAAAATGCAGAGCGGATTTCTGTCTGAACATTCACTAAAACTACCATTCCAAAATATTAAATAGTTAAGGAATGTGCATACTGTAATGGAACTTTTTAAGCCAACACCTAATGAAATGTCCATGGAAGCTTGAGCTATCACCACATTGGGTTTTTTTGTATGTGTGTGTTAATTACTGACCACCCGTTAAAACAGTCAACACACTTCAGAGGACCTAAGTGGGCACTGAGTGGTTGGCATGGTGCCGGCCTCGTGTCACTGCATCCTGCCTGTTTTCCGCTGCCACCTCCTCCCCATGAGTGGGCACGCTGCTGGGAAAGGCCAGATGAGTAGGTTGGTGTTGGAGATAAAGGGGCGCTGTGCCGTCTTCACTTCACACCTGACTGACACTGCTGTGCTTTCATATTGTGCTGCAGCGACTAATTTCGCAGGGCTACTTTAGGAAAGCAGTTTTTTTCTTACAAAGTACATTTAACTAGTAGCTTCCACATTTGTGCATTAGTGTAACTGCCGAATCAGCTAAGATTCTCACTAATATTTTGAAATCCATAGTGAAGGGAAGTGATGCAACAGAAACAGAAAAATGATTACAGTTTTATATGACAAAAATTATATAATTGTGATTGTTCACAGTAAAAATGTTAACATGCCGATGTTGACGATGAGTAGGGAGGCTAATGTTTGTTGTATGTTTACCATGATCCCCATCTTAATTCAGCATGTTATCAAAGCTGACATTTGCTTATTAGCACTGACCAAAAAGTACGGATGAGGCTGGTGGGAATGCCAGTAGTTATGCTGGTATTTGGTCCTACACCAATGTATTTGGCCTAGTATTTTCCCCTTATGATGGTGTTACAAAGCCAGAATATTATATATAATATATCCTGTGGCATGTGTGAATGTGTGTAGCAGATATCACGATTATATATTCAATAGTTTAGCTATAAACCACATATGTGAACCTGCTCATGGGGCAACTGACTAGGATTCATTGTTTTGGAACCCTGAAATATGTGTGCGAAATTTAGTGCCCATTAATCAAATCGATGCCAAGTTATTTTACTGAATAAGTGAAAACGTTTGCCTGATGATGGCACTAGAGGAAAAGTCACACAATTGACACAGTCACACAGTTGCTGAGGTATTTCAGTCTGGACTAAAGTGGTGGACTGACCGGGCGATCATTAGAAAGACCAGCTGACATTAGCCTAAAGCCGCACCACTAGAGCACTTACTAAATAACAATTAAATGGTTCCGTCAGGCAATAGCTGGGTCTCCACTCTGACGTAATCTCCTCTACATCCTCAGTGAATCCTTTGTTGTTTCATGACCAAATGCAAAGCCCCAACCTGTCCCATGGGGCCATTAAACAGCACAGTACACTGTGTTCCTGGGCCCCTTAAATTGTCTTAGATTATCTTTTTGAAACTTTGTGTGTTTGTATGTGAACAGGAAGAGACGGGGATGAATAGTGGAGAGTAGGTCAATGTGATTCTGTGGAAGAAGACTGCATTAGTGGTAGTGGATTATAATAGAGGGTCCTCAAATACTCAATCTCTCTCCTAGAAGGACCACTTTGCCCTCAAGAACTAACTGCACAAAAGGGTTGTGTGTTTGTTTGTTTGTTTGTTTGTGTGTGTGCTTCCTTTGAGTCAATCGCTGACCATTCGCCAAACGTAGTTGCTGACGTCAGCGTGTCAGCTGTGTGTTGCATTTCTCCTCGAGTCTTCAGCAGGCTATAAACATCTGAAGTTGGGAGTGTTTTCCGAAATCCAGCCTTTCCAGTGCAGTGCGTGACTCTTTCCTGTGCATTATCAGCACTTCCTGTCATTAGCAGGAAGTCTGGATGTGATTGAAATAGATGGACACCGGAGTGCTATTGACATAGACAGAGACAGTAAGGTCATTATTGCTTTGCCCAGAGGAGAAAGACCTCTCCAAGGTCTCTTAAGTGCTTCTCCTTCTACTTTACCATCATCTGAATCCTCGTGTCCCTGCTGGCTGTCTGGAAGACAGGCTCCATCAAAACGAGAGTAGTATTGAGATGTGTCAAAGTCGCAGCAGGAGATGCCTGTCATGGTTAGAGAGTTCTGATAGGTTGGTGTCATAGAGAATCACATTCACTGTCCTTGTCAAGTATAAGGGGATGTGAGCAGTTTATCTTTAGTAATAATCTGCCAGGATTCCTTTTCCTTCGTCCAAGACTGCGAGGTAGGCAGACATTTAGTTTCAAAAAGTTCCGAGGCTCCTCTCACTCCTTCATCTTAGCAGGGGCATTAGCACCGGTGCTTGCCACATGCTGCTTGGAGTTTCATAACTTGAACATTGCCATACGGACACAGTGTTTGAACCCACAGTAGTCATGCTTGACTGTGTTTGCGCTCGCAGGCTAGCTGTGTGCTCACATACCATAATTAGCGTAATGAGTTATTTATAGCCAGCTGTGGAATTAGCTGTGGAATTGCCAGGCAGCCTCAGGGCTGATTAAGCCACTTGCCAATCAATTATTTATGGCTTCCTGGAGAAGAGTAGCTTGTCCTCTTTTGTATGCAGCACCATGGCAACACAACAGGAAGCAGAAAGCCTGTGGAGAGGAAGTAGACCCTGTGATAGAATCCGCTGTGCCGTCCCCCGTCTGCACCATCCCACCCCCCTCTCCCTCACATTCACACATAGCGCTCTAATCTAAACCATACTTTTATCAGGAGCCCTCTCTGAACTCCCTAAACCTAATATAAGGTGTTAACGTTTTTGAGGGAAAATAAATAAACTGGAAGAATGAAATTAGATAATTCCCAGTTGGCGAGATGGAGGAACTGACTGAACGCGCCATAGAAAGTCTGCTTTTTATCCAGTCACTGTGTGATCAGGTAAACTACCTTTGGGTCATAACAAACACGGTTAATGAGGTGCTCTGGGTCACAGGAACTTCTAGTTCACACTCTCTAATTGAAAAGTCCCACGAGGGAGCGTGTTCCAAGCATTTGTGGTCGTGAAAAGAGAGTTTTTCTGTGTTATTCTGGAGAAATGTATGGCTTCAACAACAGAATGTCTGCCGTTGCAAAATTGTTATTGCATGTGAAACTATTTCCTGTCATATTATGGTTGCCACATCCTCCCCATGACTAAGGGTGAATCACTAGCTTGTCAAACTGGCAGCCAAAAGCAGCTGAGTATTTTTTTTTTTTTTTTAAACAGAACAGACTGCAAAATCAGTTCCGGTTGAGGAATTTCCTTTCTGAAATGACAGAGTATCCTGTTAAAGTCTTTAAAAACACTGCTTTTACCTGTTCTTACCATTATTGGTATCCTCACTCTTCTCTTTCTGTGTGTTCCTCTGCATGTCTCTCACTTTCCTTATACTACCACATGGACATTCACTCCCACAGATCAAGGCAGAAACATCAACCAGTCAGTAAAAATAACAGTACACAACAGTCTAATCAAAGTGAACGCATCCTGTGCTTTTCACCTCATGAAGTAATCTGATGAAGTCTACCCTCTGCATGTCAGCGAGTGCAGAGCGGCGCTTTGAGGCGAATTTCAATCAGTCTGTCTCACTCCTACACAGCTAGTTGGCTTCTGGCTGTGTGGGAGGCCCACAGGACATTGCCATGGGCTGTATCTTCACAGATCTGCCACCCAAATTGAATCTGAAATATAAAATCTTCTGCAGTTGTTCCTTATCCACTTTTCCTTTCCTATATGAACCGTGTTTGCAAACTAAAATCTCTGCAAAGTTCCACAGAAAGCAAACAGCAAAAGCAAACATGCCCAAAATCTGGAACAGGAGATGTTTATTATTATCAGCACAGGAGAGCCTTTTTTTAACCTACTGCACAAAAGACTATAGAGCGTGTAAAGTGTGTAAAGGGGTCAGAACATTTGCTGGTTCCGTTTTGTTAAATGTGAAGATTTCCTTCTTAGTATCAGTAGAAATTGAATCTCTCTTTTCAGTTTTAATAAGCCACTGTCACTTTAGGGCCGGGTAAATTGAGAATTCTCTGTATTTTCTATCCGAGCAATCAACTATATGTTTTTGCAAGTTTAAAAAAATGGTGGTGTACCATCTAGACACGACCCCTCACTGAGGGGATATGTGCAGGGCTATTTCTATCTAAAGGAGAAAGGGAAACACTATCGCTAACCAGCTGCTGCTGTAGCTTCATATTTATTGTGTGCCTATTGAAAGCATATAGACCAAAATGTTGAGCTATTCTTTTAATATTTTATACAAAATGGGATGAGCAAAGATGCCCCAAAGGCCTGATTCCTCCTGGCATTCAACAGAAGTCGACTTATACTTTGCAATGTGAAACACATTGTCATTGCATACTCCCATGTGTATTTCTTCTCACTTCCTGACTCCTTTTCTCACTTTCTTTCTCACATTTTTCCTCACTAAGCAGTATATTCTTTGACACAGTTGCTCTGAGAGGACATCTATTTGCCCAAGGACTCATCAATCCCAGCATGCCTGGCTGGTTGCCCAGCTCTTTTTCCCAACTGCTGTCTACTCGTTTGCTGACCAGTCATCACTTTCTCATTTACAGCGTTTAGGGAGAGGAGCTGATAAGCGGATGAACATGTACTTCCCATGTGATGACACAGGCGCATAGGAATACATTTAAACACATTTGTATCGAAACTCACTCACAAATGGGTTTTTTTCAGTCAAAAGAAATACACTTACACATACAATACAAATGTTAAAGCGAGTTCAGGATAAGATAATAAGCACTCAATAAAAAGACCACTGTGTCTGTAGACCTGGAAGACAACAGAAGAGAGAGAGAGCTTTATCTCTAAGGACAAACACTTGATTTATGTTTTGCCAGCATGGGAAACTACCTACTGCTCCAAGTGGTTTGAAATTGCAGTTTGTCTGCCAATAGTCAAGATGAAGAAATGTACTTTTGAACTTCTGTACTTCAGTCGATATTATTTTCAAGAACACGGTTTACAGTGTTTTTCCTTGTATTGACAGTGACTATTCAATGTCTACCCTTTTTGGCAGAAACATTGTAACATTTGGGATATTTTGAATGTAGTCCTGGCTTATGCATTCTTAGGAGCTAACTGTTGGTCAGGCACCTGTCCCATTGCTCCCCTCGAGCCTACATAACCAACATACGGTAGCCCCGCACCTGTTGGTCTTGTCGAATGGGTGCCATGATGCTCTGCAGCTGCTCTGTTTACTTTTTGTATTTTTTGTATTGAGGACCTAACAAGTCCTGTTTGCTCGAGTCTGTCTCGTCTTTTCCCGCGTTGTTACTATTTCATTTAAAATGAATGTGTGACAAAAATGTATTCATTATTATATTAGCATAGTTTAATTTCTGTGATTAAGCAGTCACTACAGTATTAACTTCCATTTCAGTGGATTGACTTTCTTGTTTATTAGATGTTTAATAGCTTATATTTGCAAGCATTTCATTTGTATTGCATTTACTGTTTTCCCCAACTACACATAAGCGTCTCGCAGAGCTCCACAGGCCATTTCTAGCAATTTAGCATCCATTAATTACAGATCAATAACCATCCGAACAGCTTTAAAAGAGGCCCGCAAGCACACAACCACACACACACACATAACCACACACTTATAAAAGCACACATTTCCCTGCTTGTTTCATCCAATTAAATCCATCATAAAGATTCCAAGGCAAGTGTATAATAGGAACACAATATATCGGCAGTCATTATCCGAGCCGAGTTGGCCTGGTTCTCATTACCTGGAGACCACGCAGCAGCTAACAGCCCTACACACACTCTCTTTCTCACTCTCTGTCTCTCTCTCTCTCTGTCTGTCTGTCTCTCTCTGTCTCTCTCTGTCTCTCTCTCTGTCTCTCGCTCACACATGCACCTACACACACCTACATAGACACACACCCAAACGTACTTATGGCTTCTCACTAGTTTAAGACTTGGTTAAAAATGTGGAAAATGCCCGATGTCAGCACAGCGGCTTGTAAGAGGTCCTCTGAATTCCTGCATCAGCAGCTGACAGGCATGCACACAGGGAGGAAGGGGGCAGTCACAGAAATGTATTCCACATTATCTGTACTGTCAGAAGCCACAATATGATTATATTTGTTTGTATGGTTTATTTTTTTTCTCTCCTGCACTGAGGCACTGTGAATCTACCAGCTTCTGTTGATACAGATTTCTTTTTAGCCCCCCGTTAGACGGTCATGCACACATGACTTGTTGACATAAGGGTTTGCTTAACCTGAACAACCCAGCCCGCTGCAGACCTGTGCTCATACATGCAAAAGCACACTCCGATACAAACCACAGACAGATACTACCACTCACATGTAATGTATGTAAATGTGCAGCGGCCAAGACAGCACACACACACACACACACACACACACACACATCTTGTAATGCATTTGAGGTGGAAAGTGAGTGGCCCTGTTCATTGCCTTGGAAACGGCAGGCTGGCCGGTGGAGGTAGTAGCTCTGCAGCGTAATGATGTTATCACTGGACCAGGGTCAGTTCAGGACAGACCCCTACAGACCTACTGTACACACACCCAAACACACATAGTCATGCTGGCTGGTAATCGGCATTCTCCAAGGACGGAAAAAAAGGTTTCAGTCAGGAAGTTTGAAGTTTCCCCAAAATAATGTGTGACTGCAGTGTGAACTCTTGCTGCAGTATGCTGTAACTGACAGGATGTAGATTCATCTCACAAATCTATGAAAGAAATATTTAAAGTGCTTCTTCTATTAGTTCCCCTGTAAAGTCTTTGTTTGAACTCGCACACATTAAAACATTAACCACGTTAAAAATGTCTTCGTTCACTCATGGATTTCCCCCCAAAAAATTATAGTATATTTTAAAAAATATAAAATATTTTATATTCTGCCCACACTTGTATGTAAATTGCATTTAAAGACAAAGCAACTTATATATTAAGCGCGATTGATTTAAATTCAATCTGCTACAATGTTGATGATTGAGTAATTATTCAAGCCATCTTTAAGCAAAATGCCACAAAATGCACTGGATGTCGCTTCTAAAATGTGAATATGTGCTGGTCTCAGACGAGCATTATTATACGCATTCATTTCACAACTCGGGTAGAAAGAAAAAGATGATTGTTACTTTCACATCCTTGGACGTCTTTTTGTCAGTCTGTCAACCTGAGAAATGAAGACGGTTGAAGTGGAAGAAACTTGTCTATTTTCTGTCTTCTGCATATTACCCATGTTACACCTCCACCTCCACCGTGTCAGCCCATTGGCCTCTGCTTCACCCACCGCCCATCTCCCCAGCTGCACTCTCTCCTCGCCAGTTCTTAACTCACCACCGGGGTGACACACATTGTGGTCGATTCACGTTCGATTCACTCGATTCAGAATATAAACCGAAACGTGTGTTTATTTTGCTGCTCACAGGGGCATTTATTTGACATTGTAGGGCCACAAACCGATCCCCATTCCAGCCCCTCATCCCTGCAATTCTGCCGTTCCTTCAACCCCTTCTCTGCTCATCATTTCTTCAGTCACAGTGGCTGAGTTACACTAACCGAGACACTTCTCTCTCTCTTTCTCACTCACCACTCATTTTCTCTTTCTCTCTCTCCCCCCTCATTAGTGGCCTTCTCCTCATTATTGTACAAAGTGTCCATTCCGTTTACACTGCAGCTATAGGTGAATGATTACTGTTCAGAAAATGGCATCTATACCATGTGCTGATTTTTATTTTGTTTAAGGAATGGTGACGTTTATATATGAGAACACACATAATGACAATTAATAAAGAAACGCTCTCCATTTGCGTCTCTGTCTACCCAAAGTTACAAGAAGGGAAGTCTCTATCAGGTCCAACTAGATATTGATTATCCGCCGTTTTAGAGTCATGAGCCAATAGATGTTTTAATTAGCCACGTCAGC
Source organism: Pholis gunnellus (assembly GCF_910591455.1). Classification (NCBI taxonomy): domain Eukaryota; kingdom Metazoa; phylum Chordata; class Actinopteri; order Perciformes; family Pholidae; genus Pholis; species Pholis gunnellus. The sequence goes on along the minus strand of NC_136549.1, from coordinate 11,738,382 downwards.
TTGGCTTTATGGAGGGCAATTTCGTCGTTAACATGTTAACATGGTCACTGTGGACATGTTAACTGCTTCAAGTTTAGCCTCACACCGCATGGCTGTCGACTCTTATGGTTGTCTGGTTTTAATGAATGGTACTCTTATGTGAGAACAGATGGGGACTTCTTTTTACTTTTGCTTTCCTTTTTAATAATAACATCAATCAATAATGATGTCATCTCCATTTGGCACTTGTGTCTACCTCAAGTTAAAAGCAGCAAAGTCCTGATCAGGTTTTTTGGTCCAAGTGTCTTAATATTGAGGATCAACCTATTTTTGTGCTCTGATCCAGTTTGTTTTAATCATTTTCAACATTAGTTTGGTCACACACACACACTGTATAAATATACACAGAGTTTCTCTTTCTGTAGCTGCTCCTTCTTATTTCACATGTTGACAGTTATTAATATATTGAATGTCCTGTGTGTGTACCAGCATGAGTGTACATACTTGTGTGTGTTGGAATGATAATGTTAATGAGCCATGGGCATGTGTCTCTTAGTTATTTATAAAGTGTTTTGTGCTCAAGGGTAGGCACAACACCCCCCCCCCCCCTTCGCCTCCTATCCTGTTACGTTCGTGTCCCAATGAGGACGCAGCAGCGCTCCTGTTGCTTTCCAGGGTTGTCCTGCGTCTGTCAAAAAAAACCCTGCATTCAGACATAATGAACATGTGATTATGGAGATTACTTGTGTATGTGTGTGTCAGCTAGACTGCGAGAGAGTCGTGAGGTTGTGAGTGAGTGACGCTACCTTTGATTCTATCACAGGGGTCACATCCTCTCTACAGGCGCGCTGCTTCCTGTTGTGTTTCCATAGTGACGCTGCATACAATAAAAGGACAAGCTACTCTCTCCTCCTTGAAGCTGTGTTTGCCTTACACGTCACCACATGGAAACAAACACACTGAGACAAATGCACACGCACACATACTCAGGAGCAGCGATCATGCACACGTTTGCTCTGCGGCACGTTTTACATCATTGCAACACAAGAGATTCGTCTAGTTACGAGTTTGCATGATCACTTAAGCCATGTCAGCATGCCAGCCGTGTTAACTTACTAGAAAATAGGTCACTATGTTGAGATATTCACCAATCACATCACTGTGGATTACCAGATGCAGCCACAGCATATCGGGACATTAGATATTGAAAATTAACCGAGGGGATTTATAACAATAAAAAAATTTTCTCATGATGTGTCTTACGTGACCAGATCAGAAGCTGCAGTGTTTCACGCGTTAGGGTGTCATTGTGTTGCGACACAGAAATGCTGTCGTGGCTTTTGGTCTTTTTGAACACAGAAAACTTGTGAAGCAAGACTTCACAGGCAATCTGTTTCGCTCATTTCCCGAAACTTTCAGTCTGTGTCGATTGAATGTGAAAGATTGCAAAGAGCAGATCAAATATTTCGCGCAGAATAATGAATGAATTGTTGTTCTGCTAATCATAATCATTCCAGAATGTCAGCACACACAGACGAGCACTGAGAGCCCTTTAGAATCTTCAAATATCACAGATGTGCTCCAGCGGTGCTTATCGGCATCCAGCAGTGCAAGATTTTGGTTGTAACAGATGCATTCAACTCATACTCATACATTATAATATTTATATTGTACTCCATTGCTATTTTATCAAACCCATGAGTGTTGGGGGAGGTGGCTGCTGTATTGAGATGGCTGTGCAGGGAGCAGTTAAGCTCGGGGACGTAAAGCCGACTCTTACGACTAAAATGAGATGACCTGTAGGGGTAAGCAGCAGCGTGTCTGTGTGTTTCAGTGTGCACGTTCATCTGAGTGGATATCTGGGCTACATACGTATGCTCATTTCTAACACGAGAACAGCTGTCATTTTTCATAAATACGTTGAAATTAAGATATAGATTCAAAATACAATATTCCCACCCCTGACGCCCCATTCACGTCTACCCACAAGTCAGCTGGTGTTTCATCTGAGGAGGAATCGACCCGCGGGTGACTCTGCCGCCACCGGTGGGTTATTCTGCCTGTGATGACTCATCGATCACTGTCAGTTGTTAAACATCCAATCAGAGGGACCTTGCCAGTGTCACGTCCAATCCGATTGATGGGAGATTTTTCATCTTCCGGTTTAATCAGACCGAAGATGTCAAATATCTCTCCAGCCAAAATATTTCATCTGTTCAGGGCCAAATAAGGACTTTAACACCTATGGAATAGTTTGTCTTAGATAGGTTCATTTAGAACAGCTAATGGATATTTTCAAACACGTTGATGGTTTTTATACTGCACACAAATTACAGATCCAGACTTTGCTGTAGAGGGACTGACAAATGAAACAGTAGTAGTAGTAGTAGTTGTAGTAGTAGTAGTAGTAGTAGTAGTAATAGTAGTATGCGGCAAATCAGATGCTCTCCTGTCAGCGCACACACACATGTGGAAAAAGAAATGTAGATATTTTTCAAGTAAAAATGCCAAACATATTCTCCCACAAATGTGACGATTTGCTGCTATTTCTTTGCTGACAGTAAATTGAATATCTTTGGTTTTTGAGCTGTTTGTTGGACGAAATAAGCAAATTGAAGACTTCATTTTGGACTCTGAGACATCATGAATGGCATTTTATAGACAAAACAATGAATTGATCAATCAAGAATATAATCGGCAGAGTAATAGATAATGCAAATAATGGTTAGCTGCAGCTCTTCATGTAAATAAATGCAATCATTTAAAATACCACATTTTGTAACAGTTTTAATGATTTAGATGTGCAGAGTGCCCGCTCCGCTTTTAAATGAAATGAAAAAAAGAGTAATTCACTGATGGAAACTAACTAAAGATGTCTGAGTCAAGGCCAGCAATGATTAAAATGTAAGGGCCCCAAGTATTCAAATATGCTTTCAAAATGACAATAGATTGAATATTATCCATTTTGTTTTTTGCATTCCTGTACTATGCAACAGTACCAATTTTGTAAAGTACTAATGAATTGCATCACAAGAGGGCCTTGGGGGGGTGCAGCCACACAATGTGTCATTCAAGACTTGGAAAATGGATTTACAGAAATCATTTCTCTGACATGACACTGGCTTTGCAATCTGAGGGTGTGAAATGGAAGTGTGATTTCACGGCCTTTCATTATCAGTGCCGAAAGCTGAACAGGGATTCTTTTGTTGTTGCAGGGAAGATCAAATGGTTGATGTATACGGTACACACAAACAGGGAGAAGGCTTTCCATACTGTGGGATTCTAGTGCTGTTGCTGCTAGTGCTGTTTCATTTGCTGTTTGTTGACCTTTTCTTGAATTTAAGAGTGTCCTATATGAACAGAGAATCACATATGGCCTTTAAGCCCTCATGCGTGGTCGAATGGCAGAAAGCAAGGAACACTTAATAATAGTCATACTGTGGCACACAGGTTTATAAGGTGCTGTCTGCAATCTGAGGACTGCCATGTCACTGGTTATAATTACTGTTTGGATTGCAATTATATAGAAAAGTACAGCTGTAGGAGTTGGGAATCAGACAGTTCTCTGGCTGTGGTAGACATTTAATACTTATGTTGCCAATTCTACCAACTACACCAACATGCACAGAGGAAAGTATTTCTACAAACAGCTAAATCCTCATGTACAAGATAATACATAAGGCACATCACACATTAGCTTTTTATGCGGGAACAAAACATTAATGTGGTGAATCTTTTAGTTTGTCAATTACAAGCCTAAGATGTCACAGTCCTCCCCCACAGCTTTCTGTTAGGTTGCTTTTTATCTACTGAGCCGTGAATGTATCCGCTTGTTCTCCCAATTTCTTTCTAATTTTCCCTGATAGTCACACTCACTCTGTACCAACACCTATTCCTCTCAGACTGACTCACGATTCATATGCTCACATGGTATTATGCTGCGAGTGCATGATCGATTTTCTGGCGGATTTGTGCCTACACACCCACAGCCCGAAGCTTTGCTATGTAATCACACAAAGTATGTTGGAAATCTTCTTTACTTTCACACCCAAAGGTTCATCCGCCCTTGCCCCACTCACCGATGACATTACCTCCAGTTTTTGTGCACCGGCAGAAATCAATCGGCACCCACTTGGAAGTGAGGGGGCTCTAATTAAATAAATGGAGTGCATCATTGCAGGAGTTGAGGAAGGGGATGAGGAACGATTAAGAGTGCAGAGGGCAGTACAATCTGTCTTTTTGGGAGCCCACCCTCGGTGCAGCCATGAGTCAATCGCCCTCTGAAACACCCTCTGATACACACATATACACACTCTTTTCCTCACAGTCCATCAGGTGTGTGACTAAGCATGCCATTGTCAGTGTGACTGAGGGTGAGCCTCACTACTTCACTAGTCCCCCTTCCCCCCCCCCCCCCTCCCAGCCACCCACCGTCCCTCCTACACACACACACCCACACACACACACACACACACACACACAGAGCCATCCCTGTTTCCCATCTGTCACCCTCTACTCAGCAGACAGCAGTGTCGCCTGTCAAAAGTGCCGGTCATTGATTGCTACTGTAAGGTGGGATGGGCCCCGTGGTATTGAATTTCGAATGACTGCAGTGAATTGTGGGGCTGGTGTGGGCAGTGGCAGCTGTTTAGGTACAGTGCTCCCTTTGTAGGGGCCAGCTGACTCAAAGATCTCATCACGGACAGTTAATACTTAGCTGGTGGATCACAGGCTGATTCATCCCAGCCAAATATAAGTTATGAACATTCAATTGGCTAAATTGAAGGCTGCCCTAAAGAGTTAGTACTGCACTTTCAGGTCTGGGGACCCACAAGAGACGGATTGAGAAAAATAATAGTCAGAAATAAGGCAGCAGACTTATTTTTAATCCCCAGAGCTACAAAAATAAAGGCTGTAAATAATCACTTCATACAAACTATGCAAACTTTCTGTTGGAAATTTAATTTCAGCTGAACAATGAGATTTTCAATTAACTGATTTTGGCCACTGATATTTTTTTTTTTTTTGGGGGGGGGGGGTCATCTAAAGTTGATGTTACCCAATTTATCTTTTTGTGCTCAAATAATAAATACAGAAACGTCAGATCGTGAATTAATAAAAACAGTGGCATTTCTTCTACTATCTACTGATAGTTTCGCGCCTCCCCTGTCTTAATCGCAGTATTCCCTCATAAATGTATCCCTAGCCACCTTGTCTCATCTGAGTGCCACCATGTTTGTTTTCAATGCGGCCGTGTCCGGGGTGAGCATCATGTTCCGTGTTTTCTGAGAAAGGTTCGTTGGCCGACAACAGGAGAAGGAGGAGGATGAGGAAAAGGAGGCTAAGGCCGAAGTAAGTCTCCATGTCCCTCACATCCTCAGGTTACTCACCAGCCTCATTCATTATTGCTGACCCTAATCCATTATAGATGAGCAGGTACAATGCCACATGGCTCCAGAACCGACGCTCCCGATGCTCTCTCCTTCCACCACTAACACCACTGCCATCGCCGCCCTGCCAGAAACCTCCACCACCCTGGAGCGTCTTTACCGTCGCTCTGGGCTGTGACCTACATAAACGGGAGCAGGGACGACATCTTGGAGAGACGGAGGAGAGACGAGATGGTGAGACGGAAAACAAGAGGAAGGAAGTGGAGGATTGAAATGACGCAGAGCAGTAATTCAACAGGAGGGCGATAAGACATACAACGGGAGGAATGTATGTGATGATTAAAACCTCCTAAATCAAGCCTTCACATTTATTTATTTATTTTATTATCAGTTGATCGTTTCCATTTCACATCAGCACACCACAGTTTGTACCTTGACCAAAGAGTCCCTCCATAATGATAGCAAATAGCGTCTAGTAAAACTGGCGCTGTGCCAGCTTTCAGCACATCGAAAGTCCAGAATGATAACATGAATGATGACTTGCAGCCTCACACCAGAGTCTCCTCTCTGTCGTCTTTTTGTTCCCTTTTATAGCAAACAGTTCCTCGATGCTACTGCTCTGGGGAATGTATTTAGCCACTGCTCCCCTGGATTCCACAGTCAAGAGGCACTTGTTTGACATTGGGAGGTAAACTGGGAAGAACCCATGTTTCATTCCAGCCTGAAGCACATCAACGGTCTTGGCTAATGTTCGCCAACCAGACCATGAAAACAGACGTGCAGTAATAAAGGAGACTTGAAATACTACAACACATTCAACTGAAGATTTTTCACATAAAATGGCAAAAGTCTGATATTGTAGTCGTACCATCAAAGATAAATAATAGTGACTTAACATATAGTTAAGTCACTTAACATGCCATGCAGTGAGTCTCACACTCCAGGCCTCGTTTAAGTATTTTCTTTTTACTATATTGAATTTAGCCAGGCTATGGTCTGTATGGCTTTTAGTTTGTGGAGAAATAATATGAGGCCAGACTGCCACAAAAAATTTTATTATGCAGTAATATCCCACAACTTGTCAGTGACAGGTTTTATCTCTACAACTGCAGTCAGTGCTCATTAACAGCCATGTGTGCTGCCAAGGTGTCCTTGAGAAAGATCCTGTAAGTCAGTGAGGACAAGCTAGTCAGATAGATGCCTGAAATATTCATGTAATATATCCCATCCCGGTTCTTGCTCTCCGTGACAACTCTGCCCACTCTTTCCTCTTTATTTGAGGGCGAGGGTAGCTCCAGCGTTAGCTCAGAGTTGCCATTACTTATTTGGACTCTGTTCTCATGGAGAGACTGACTCTTCTGAGTGTCTTTGTAACTGGGCTATTGGCGCTGAAAGTAGGGTACAGCCCTCATTAACTAGGCTATGAGAAGACTACTCCAACTAGGCTAACGTAAGGACTCGAAACCTGGAAAGCTAACCCTGGTCCTTCCAAAATCTGCCTGCCATTTAAGCTCACTAAGAAACACCTCATATCTTGTTTGTTTTATACTCACAAAAACCAAAGTAGAAAAAGTGGACTACTCACTGTTTTTATGGGGTGTTATTTGGCTGGACCTCCTAACATCCTAGAGTGTTCAAGACATAGTCTTTTGATTGTTTTACATATCAACCTAATGAGATATTGCATGTTGATTTATGAACTTTTGAGCTGGCTGCTTGGCAGATTTTGTTGACTTTGGACAGAGCCAGGCCAAACTTACATCACATTACATCCAAAATATCACAATTCATGATTTTGACTGGTACAAAGATTCTTTTCCTGAGAGTTTATCAGGAAGAAGAGTTGATGGAAAATCATCGTCAGCCCTTCAAAATGTCACACCTTTTATTAATGTTATTTTTTTTTTCCTTTGACACTGAATGTGTGAGTGGACCAGTCATCTACCACAGCAGTATTACTCAGTTCAGCTCACAGGACACTTTCCCGAGCTCGAGAAACAAAGGCCAGTCTGTTTCTATGGTTTCTCACATACTGGAGATCTGAGTGGAATTTTGCAGACAAGGCTTATGGATAGACTGCACCAGCCGACATCTAACAAATACCAAGGAGAGGTTTGATGATGGCGAGAGCAACTTGACTGAATGTGAGCCATTCCACAGATACAATTTATAGTTAATACCTGTGTCATTGTGTCGCTCATCGGTGAAATGAGGCATTGTCTTTACGTCACAGGTGGCATGGAGGGGAAAAAAGCCTTCCGAGAACAAACTCGGATGCCTCCTCCCCAAACAGAATACACACAATCATTCGTCCACACACACACACACACACACACACACACACACACACACACACACACAAACTCTGGCCCTCCCATTGGTCAAAACAGGAAGCCCACCAAAAGAGCTTTGACAAACATGCCCTCCTTTCTCCAGGCTCCTGATGCATCACACATTTCTACAGACACACTGCATTGGAAACCTCCTGCCTTGCCCTTCACATGACACCCTAACAGAGAGGAAAGTTTCCATTAACAGTACCACAGCAGCTGAAGGTTGTGACTTTAGAGGAGGGGGAAGGCTAAAGAACAAGAGAGGAGGAGGCAATATATTTCTTAGTACAATTAAACAAACAGAATGTGCTTAAAGTGAACTGTGCAGTCTAGCAAGTACAAATTTCTGTAAAGGATGGATGAAAGGAAAACCTTCACCAAGCAGTCTATCGAAAAGGTCATCATGTGCCAAAATAAATCCTAGAAAGTTTGTAATTAACAAACAGCAGATGGAAAATTTGTAAGGGCCAAGTGCTTTTTTAAATGACTGCTCGGCATCACACGTGTTATGACTCAGAGGAGTTGAACCACGGCCTTGTTGAACCTTGTCGGTGTGTTCTGTAATTTAATTTGAAGGCACGTTGTGTTCTTTATAAACTGAAGAAGACCAAACTGACTTTCTGACTTGCAGTGGACCAGGTCAGCACCGGTGTGTTCATTGTATAAAACAACTGAGATTTTTCTGCTCTCTTGGAGTGAGCCTTCTGAAGAAGAGTAATCCTCGCCCAAACCACAAAACTGAAGCCATTGGATTATTAGTCATGCAGCTGATGATGCTCCAAGAGATGGACACAGTTGGTTGTAACCTTGAACATTTCTGTCAGGGTGGAGAAATTGCTTTAAACTGTTCTCTGTCATCCTGACAGCCATAGTAGTTGGTAATTTGTCATTTTAACCCGCAAAGTAAACAGAGTTGTTTCGTTCTTTCTGTCTAACAAAAGTTCCCTCTCTGTGGTCTCTCAATCAGGAACGGAGAATCTAAGTTACAACTGCCTCTGGCTCTGTGCGGCATTTCTGTCGCAGCAATGTCGCAAAGCAAAGTTTTCCCCAGACAGGCCCAACGTAATTGGAACAGTGGATAGAGGGGTGGACACAGACACACACACACACACACACACACACAGATACAGGTCATTACATTTACCACTAAGCATCTCCATAAGCCCAAAGAGGCATATCTGACATATCCATCTGCTATGGTAGGATCAAACTGGATCTGCCTCTCTCTCTCTCTCTCTCTCTCTGTGTGCCAGTGGTAATGATGATGGGGACATGACATGTAACTAAGCAGGGCTATGATTTCACCCACATTTACATCTCTTCTGGAGCAATATGCCATTTTGGTTTTGCGCAATAAAATGAAGAAGACAGTTGAAGTTCTTAAAATCCTCTAATCCTATAAGGAGGATATTTTGATGGACTGTGCCTGGTGTTGCCCACATATTAAAGATCGTCCCTATTTTTTCTGCCTCTGTCTTTGAGTGCATCAGTTCAATTACATGTTTTGTCTAAAAGCTTGAAAATGCTTGTTTCACACTGCTTGTGTCATGCTGAGTATTGTTGGATTATTTTTCTATACTAGTGCCAATACAATACCTGATTTCTGCCTTATTCCGTTCACGTCACATTCGGCTTCCCTTTGAAACCATTCACCTCTCTCTCCCACACATATGTTGTTTTCTTCCCTATGGTAGGAAGGTCAGGGCCGTTACCTACTGCAGGGCAAGGTGTGTGTTTGTGTGTGTGTGCATCATGAGTGTGTGCTCACATGTGCTCTAGGGTCCTGTTGCACCAAGAATCATAGTCATTGGCCTTCGTCTGTAACCCTCCCTTCCTCTCTTCCTCGCCCTGCCTTCTTTCCCTCCCAGGGGAAAAGCCGCCATGCGAAAGGGAAGAAATGGGGTGTAAAGGGCACCGAGTTCCCATTGGATCTACTCCTCTATGCCCCATCTGTGCCCAGTCCATGCCACTCTGCTTTGGACATTGCAAAAGCGTTGCACCGGCTTGTGGAAGCGAGCACTTTTAATGTGCCCCCTTCTCTCGCTCTCTGCACATTCTGTGGGTTAAGCAAAAATCAGATGTGGTACTGTAATTAAGTTGCCATTAATTGTTTTGCCTGGTCCCCGGTGGCACTGCTCTCACTTTGGGGGAAGAGAGCAGCACATTTATAGGGCTGATGGGCTCCACGCCTAACTGAACAACTAAACAGTGAAAACGATTGTAATTACTGCCTGTCCAAAGTCACCTCTGGCAGAGAGCTAACTAGTCGCCTCCGTCTCGCTGCACTTAAGCCGAACATTTCTTCTCTTTTATAAATTGTCCCTTCTATCAATAAATCACGTATAAACACCTTAAACTGTTGCGTTTTCTCATCAAGTGTACATTACGTCTTGTCAGCTTGTTTTCAAGCCTCAAACAGACACAAAGCCAGTGTTTGACTCTGCAATATTTCTGGTATATTTCATTTTGCGTGTTCATTTCCGTTGGACTCTAACGGCAGCGTTTTCCATGAGTCTAAATGTGAAATCTCAGGTGGTTTCTGTGCCTTGGCCATAATTGAATCAAGACTATTTATATGCCCAACATTTTATGACATGTAAATGTTCACTGGCCTGAATGAAATACACTTTCCAGCTCCACCGCTAGCCAAGCTAAATGTAAATATAGCAGATATTGACGGAAAACAGGCCATGGAAAACATGTCCTAGAAGGCAGTGGCACTTCCCCCTCAACCCTGCTAACACCCTTCTACTGCTCCATTATGACTTCACACACACACAGGTTTATATGGTGAAGGCATACTATAACCATACACTCTTCCACTCACCCACCCTTGTATTGGGCTGGGTGGGTCGCTGTCCTGCCTGACAAAGTCTAACCTCAATGGGCACTTGAGGTGAATTATTGTTTGCGAGTGGAAACTTGGCTAGATAATCTCAATGCTGCTGGCTCAGGGCTGAGTAAGACCACTGTCTTTTTCCCTGCACACACACACACACACACCCTATGTACACACATATCTTTTGTTTTACCATCTCTATTTCCAGTCCACACTTATTTGCTGACTCTTTTACAATAACTCCTTGTCTGTCCTGTCAGAGTTTTTGCTCCGTCTTTCTCTTCCTTTTCTACAACTTCTGTTTCCCTATTTTTTTTTCTGTTTCTCTCCGCTGCTCTTTTCCCAACAACTCTGGCCTTTATCCTACAGGCCATTCACCTCTCTGTGGCTGCCCTCGCCAGTGCCTGCAGTAAATTCCAGGGGTAGTTGGAAACACAAACATGCACAAGCCTAGGGCGAGCAGCTCAGTCATGATAGACCCCCTCCTTACCACCGCCGCACCTTCCACCACCACCTCTCTCTCAGCTTTCCTTCACACAAGCAGTCTTTGTGTGTGTGGCTGCTTCACAAGGTCTCCCTTCAGAACTTCTCTTAGATGTTTACCTGCATCGTCGATGCAACTCATGCGCCTGTGCCTCCAGTTGCTTTGCCAGTCAGCAGAGTGTGTGAATGTTAATCATATAATTGATGATTCCTCCAGCAGACATAAACCAATGTTTGGACTCTTGTGGATTTCAGGGCAAATGTGATTACAGTAATTGTGGCAGACTAATGACGTGTTAGATAACAAAGGTTTGTTATTACAATGTGCGAGGCCCATCCTTAATATAAACTTTGTCTGATTGATATAGCTACTGTCCTGCTGGAATAACAGGTCTAACAATAAGGCATTGAAGATGTCGCATTCTCCAAACTAAGGAATACAAGCACAGAATTGGTCAACAACAGGACTTTTAATTAATTTGCAATCGGAAAATTCTCACACATCATCACCCCCCCGATCAGAGGTCTTTCTCCAAAGTATGCAACACAATTTTTCCTCTTCCTCTTCAAAAAAAGGAAGCCCCTCTCCCGCTCCACGTCCAACTCTTTGCCAATGTGCTGAGCCAGTGGAAAATCCAACGTACATTCAAGAAGCAAAGCGGTGTTGAAAGAATCGGTTTTCATACAAGCCTGTCCTCCCTGATAGGACCCGATTGTGTAAGTCGAGTATTGAAACATCTTCACGTTTGCATTTTTCCACTTGCCCTGGCTCAAGAGGCACATGATCTCCAAGTGCACCATAGGCATTTCCACTGCAGTCATATGTTTATTTAAAGGAACTGTTGAGGAAATAACTGATAATCTCTCTGTGGCTCATGATTTATTGTTTCCATTCACTTCTTCGCTTTTCCATTGTGCATAGCTACTTGTGCAAACGTCTTAATCAGTTCACAGCAGCGTGCTATCTAAAACTGTGATAAGACGCCGAGTCTGCAAGTAAGTTCCTCTCTCACAGCAGACGCACTCACGCGTTGCCAGTTGCTAGACACTCTTCCACTGAACCTGTAATTATTTGTCAAGTCATCTTGTCTCTTAGTGTGTAAAGCTCTACCCCAGTAATTAAAGTTCTATGTTGGGATGAACATGCACACATACACACACACAACCACGGCTAGCAATTTTGAGTACACTTTTGCCCACTTTTTGTTCTCTGCAACATCTTTCTCTGTGAAACCGTGTGCTCTCTTTCAACCTAAATGAATTAAGTGTTTCTGTTTTGAGTGTGTTTTAATAAATACAAAAGTTACCCTGAAGGCGATATCGCCTTTGGGGAAAGTTTTGGCGTGCCTCATCACAAGTGCATTCTGGAGACAACAGGAACAACACATTAGCATGCAAACAGGCTGATGACACTTGACATTTACAGTAGTTCACAAGATGCTCCAGAGCATATGGCAAATTTCCATGAGAAACTGAGTCAACAGCAAGACTCAGACAACAGCTGTTGGGGAAATGATTGTTCTCTCAAACTAACTTGAAATATGTTTTTACGCAATGCTTCATTTCCTGAGATTTCTGCTCCACCCTCTGTTGTAGACATGTTCTGTTTTTAATTTCTTTCCCCACAAGTAGATAATTAATTCTCGCCATTAACAAGTCAAAAGACCAGACAGCCCACAGAATGTTGTGTGGATACAGCTAAAAGGTCCTTTGTGTGGGCCTTCACCATCTTGATCACTTCTGCGGTCCCAAAGTGTTTAGCTGGATTGAAACGGAGATTAAGTGGTTTGAACTGAACAAGCAGTCTCTGATGACACACAGCAGAATACTGTCTATTGTCTGTCATATTTAGATACGGAATACACATCAGACGCTGACAGTTGAAGGAAAATGTTGTCAGGAAAAATCTAAAAACTGCTGTTTTTACTGTATACACATACGTTTTATGAACTCTTCTAATCGATTGATTTATTTATGTTTTACATACTTACCGTTGTCTTTAAATATCATGCATTTCAATGAAATAGCTTGACATTTTGGGAAATGTGCTTATTCGTATTCTGACCGACAGTTAAATGGAGAGATGGATGTCACTCTCATATCTAAAAATCAAATGTAAGGCTTCAGCTAGCACAAGATGTATTTGTTATTTGGCTAGCTATATTAACATTCCTACCATTACATTCTTGTTAGGTGCGTCCCCTCGCTTCAGCAGTATCTGAACAAGTAAGAAGGAAGATAAACAGACTGATGAACAGCCAAAGATAGACAGAGAAAAATGGGTGGCATCATTGTCATGTTAGAGGGACATCTGCCCAGGGGTTGGCTAAACACAAAGCAATGCAGGCTGCCAATCAGGAAGCCACCAAAACCACCGACAGGGAACTGTAAAAAAAAAAATGGCAGACGTAAAAATAGGTCTCGTCTCTACTTCGGCACTTCAGGGCTTGAAGGTCCACGGAGCAACGCCTGTTTGCTAGTCCCAGCTCAGCTGAGGCCTGTTACTGTTGGATGTGCGAGAAAAGCATCAGCATTGAAGCGCTTGCTCTAGTCTGACGTTTGACAGCAGAAGATTGACTGACAGCGAAAAATGTGTGAAGGGTGCGGGGAAGCATATGTGACACCCACACTCAACTGACTGCATCATCTCACTGATGGTTGGTTTTGCAAACATTGGTCAAAATTCCACTGGTGTTACTTTAATTTTTTTAACCACAACTAAATGCTACCACAAAATCCAGGGTTGAATATCCATCTATCTATCCATCCATCTATCTATCTATCTATCTATCTATCTATCTATCTATCTATCTATCTATCTATCTATCTATCTATCTATCTATCTATCTATCTATCTATCTATCTATCTATCTATCTATATACCTATCTATCTATCTATCTATCTAGACTGATTGTTCCTCTTTCCACTTTTGACTTAACCATAAAATTGCACAATTCAACTTACATAATTTAAGTTTTTCCTGCTTCTTCTCTTACTTTCTAAATCTCTTTTTCTGCCCCCGAGTCGACAAGTTCTGAAACAACATTTTCCAACTAAATTTAAATTCCGCACATACACATGAACTTTTCCCCTGTTTACAAATCTGGGGAGAGAAAAGCTTCTGTGCACTTGAGACTGTTGTGTTAATGATAAATCCCATTATGTCAAGACAGCAAGTATATTACACTGTGACCTCCACCTAAGTTGTTTTCTGTTTATCATCTACCACCACTCGTGTCTTTTTCAACGTAGGGTCCACCACCTAGTTAAGATAAAGTAATTTGTCACAAGGCAGTGTCTTTACCTGACGTGGTTCGTGCAAAGAGATATCTGATGTATTATTCACCTGCCTGTCACTGGTATCGTGCACATATTGAACTTTGTATTTTTAATTCACTGACTTCTGCTCATTGTGCTTGGCACCTTATCTAAGAGGATGGTTAAAATGAAAGAGTGACCTCTGCTTACATTGGAATGAAATTCAGTTCATTGCATTTCACTGTCGGTTGGTTATAGGAAGGCTGATTGCCAAGTGTGTGACTCGTTCTCAACAGGACTAAAGAACCGCAAAGAATAGAGGCATTGAATCCGAAGAAGAAGAAGAAGAAAAGCGCTACGTAATGGAAATAATGACGTCAGGTTTGATTAGGCGCCGAGGGAAGAGCCGTGTGTAGCCTAAGACTGCAAAAACGATGCAGCAGTGAGGTTTCGGGTTTGTGCTTTTTACAGGCTGCATCATATGATGGGGTTGAACTGTTGAATAATCCTGTTATTATAAATCGACACAGGAGTAAAGGGGGAGTATGGGGGGGGGGGGGGGGGGGGGTCATGACGTAACCGTTTCCATAGGCGACTGATATGCCGGCTAAGCCAATGGGAATCCACACCAGTGGTCCATACCCATCCTCCTTTTGACGTGCATCACATGTCCCCGGCGGTGTTGTGACAGAAGGGAACCAGGCGAGGCGAGATAGTTCCCGTCAACCCACTTCCGCCTTGGTCAAACTCTACGTTACAAATACTGGACCATGTTATTGTTTAGCTTGTTGTGTCTAACGTTGTGTCCCGTTCATGTTCGTGTGTAACGCTTACGTTAAAATGGATGATAGCGTTACGAGAGAAACACATTTTATTTTATTGAATTATGAATAAAAACAGGTATTTTGGTCTGCACCTGTTCTATAATGAAATATACTTTTATGAATTACTGTAATTATCAGGATCATTTAGATGAGTTTGGTTTTTAACCGTTATAAGTAAACCTTTATAACGCAGTTTTACGCACATGTCACGTGGTTTCCGGTCCAGCAGACATGGGTTTTCCATGGGCTCAAACGGGAGTGTAACTATCTTGACTGTTCTGGCTGGAGACTTCGTCTGTGGTTGTGACAGCGCAGTGGGCGGGATTTTACCTCAGATCAGGGGAGAGAGTCTAGTCTCTGGTGAGACTGAGGGGGAGTTACAGAGAGAAAGGGACCTGGGGTGCTCTTCAGAGAACGGAGTGAGTATTCTTTGGTAATTTCTGTGCTAGCGCGACAAAATGCCGCAAGACGAGGGCTGCTTCCAAGTGTTACAGATGTTGCATAGAAAACCGTGACCGGTTAAGTCTTCATTTACGTGTGCAAGCACCAACGAGGGCCAGCCACCGGTGGGTAGCTGCCCGGGTTAGTTAGCTTTAAACCAAGCTAACATCGTTAGCCAACGTTATATCTTGGAGAGATACTGACATTGGGCGTCTTATTTTTCCAACCCAGGTGCCTAATCAGCCAGGATGCTACCAGGTTTCCTTAAATTGTGCTTAGATAACATTGACTCATGCATTACCCTGGGCGAAGTTCTCCGACTTGTCAAGCTTTTAGAAGTAGCCTTCGTGCATTTCACTTATTTTCAATCAGCATAAGCTAACGCTTGGGAGCTAGTTGGCTAACGCTGTGCGCTAACCTGGAACGCTGTGGGTTTTTTTTTTTTTTTTTTTTTTTTTTTTTTTAAGCGTTGGACTCCACGTTACAAGTCTCTCGTGGACGTTTAGACATTTTCATCATTTGGAGACTGCATGTGAAATAACGACAGCAGCTTAAATTGAGGACTCGTATAACGTCACGCGAAGGTTACCTGTATTTCATTCTAACGTTCAAATCCCCGAGTTACGGCGGTGCGCGTTACGCGAGATGTCATCGAGTCTATTAAACGTTACGTGGATTCCTCTTTACTGGCAGTGAGATAACGGTAATGTGGTAAAACACAGAGTATTGGACTCTAACGCCCTGCGTTTGCTCACGCGGACAATTCGGGGAGCTCGCGGAGGGGCACCCGTGTAAGCACATTGAAGTTATTGTGTCGGCTGTCTCTAGAGAGAGGATACAGTAAATATTTAATTTAATAAATATCATGGTGTCAAAGTTACGCATCCAGTCGTTGACTATCATTCGGTGTTGGATGCATTATAACGGAATGCACCACGCATATCCCCTCAGCTTTCCACCTATTGTCAGTTGATTACTTTATATTAACGCACTCGCGACCTTTTTATTGGACAATTTAATGTGGCTCCGCACTCGCTAACATCGCCTGCACGTTTCCAGGCTGATGTGGAGTGCAGCCACTGAGCACCTTGTTGGTGTCTAGTTGAAGGGATCACTCCTTATCCAATTAAATAGCACCAGGTTTTTGCTGCAGCGCCAGCAGTTGTCTTCCTGTGTTTGTGTAAGGACTTGAGCTCCCACGGTGGTTTGCAAATAGTGTTTAAGGGAAAAGACTGATTCAACAAGACAAGGTGTCACTGTAGGATAGTATGGTTATAATAGACATATTGCATAATGAGGTCAGCTAAGCTTTTACCTGGCCAGGCATTAAAGTCAAAATACCTTGTTGCAGTGTCTAGATACAGAGATTCAGAGATTCAATGATTCAATCAAACCACTATCTGTCTGAGCCCTTTGAACTCAGACTGTTGCTGTCACTCAAGAATGCCAAAAATATCCTTTCTTATTCCTTGCTATACCATGCTTTTTCATGATGGCAGACTATCCTTCATATCCTTCAAGTACTGCTCACCCTGAAGGATATGAGTCAGTAGTTTTTAACACTTATTTTAAAAAATAAGTTGTGGCAAATGGTAGTATCTCAGAGGCAAGATCAATCGACCTCCTCGCCTGTGGGGTTCAGTTTGATTGTGTTTTCCCTTCTCGCATTTCTAGACTTACAAGAAAAACTCTGGGTTTTCATTCTCTATTAAGTGCACACAAGGTTAATTAGCCATGCTGGAGAGTGTGTAATTCCTACTAATTAACAATCATAGCTCGCTGTTAAAATAAGTGCTGTTTGCTTCTCGTGGCGAGGGAGTTTTTAGTAGTCACATAGCGAGAGTCACTGCGTAATGCAGTGCACTGAGTACACTTTCTTCCAGGCAGTTCTCGCCTGTCAAGTCGGTCCCGAACTCATCACGGATGAGTCGCCCTTACAGCAGCTTGATATGCCCATTGTCACGCTCTGCACTTCAGTCAATTACAAGCGTGGCATCCAGAAAATAAGTAATATTTAGTATAAAACATTATTTTAGAGATGAGCCACGATCTGTCAATAATCTAAGGTGACATTGAGTATGGAAAGCTAAATAAAGTGCAACATATTTATGGTACTATTTACTTAGGATGAAGTTTTTCTTATCTTGCTTTCTCTGTGTGGATTGTAAATCCAAGGTTATTCCAAACGGAGGGTTTAGGTTACATGGAGCTTTTGACTCATTCACTACTTCTTATTTATGCAAGTATGCAAAGCAGGACACATGTACTACACGTATGACTAAAAATGAATATGCTTAGCTGTAAAAAATGAAGGTAAAACTAATTAGATGAACTCTGACCCTGCACGCTAAAATAATTCATAAGGCACACGCAGCTAAATATCATCAATTAGTCATCAAGACAGCTAGAAGGTCTAACTATGCTACATGTCAGCCTTTCAGACATTTATCTTAGTTATGGCAATGAATTAGATTGAGGCTAGTATTAAACTTAATAGCATCATTAGGTATATAAAACATAACCAATACAGCTAAATAGTTTCAGTGTAATCTTCTCCACACATCCAAACTGTCATTGTAGCAGTTTTGTGACACCCTGCCTCTGGTCCAGTGGAGAGAGGCCAATGGCTGCCATGTCATACTGGTCGAGTCAATGAGTGAACAATCAAGTCTCTTAAAATGTCTTCCATGTTACGAGTTATTTAGTAATAATCAACATGCTGTCAAGATCTTGGTGACGTTACTTCAGTGTCACTAAATTGAAACAAAAAAAACATTTCTATCTGACCTTTTTTACGATTTTGCAGATTGTCTTATCTTAAGAGCACATCTCTCGCCATCTATAGACGAGTCCACCCACACAATTGTTTGGCTTAGTCGCACTGAATGCAGTTTCTGTGTCAGTGACGGCACGGATGGGTGGATTGAACCCCCTCCTGAGGGACAACGGTAGCCTGTGTTATTCAGTCTTCAAACACGAGTATGAAAGGAGTAAATAATACATTTTACAGTTTTGGCTGGCATGCACCAAAATAATTTAAAAGTGCCGTGTAGCAACCCAGCCCAAGCCAGCATTCACTTTCAGACTTAATTTACTTCCTCTTTAGTTGACGATAGTGTCGACCACATATGCTTGGCCGTTACAAATTGCATTCGCTGCCACGGGTCTCGGTAAAAAGTGACTTTTGTGCTCAACTCTAGTGCATCCTGAAATTGTAATGGTAAGGACAGCAAGGTCACACAGTGTGGCAGCAAATGGCAGAGCGGCATGACCTCAGGCCACTGAGCTGCTATGTAGAATAACACACAACAAAGAACACACAGAGCCTCTCATCTTCAGAGTGCCTCGATGAAAGATGCTTCATTTTGAAATATTTTCCATCCTTTGGACATGATGGTCTCTGTAACGTCTAAATAAAACCATCCCGCCTGCCTTTCTTTCCTCGAAAGGAAAAATGAAATATTACTATCACAGTCACGGTTTATGTTGAAAGGCTGGGACAAATCTAATTAATTAATTAATGATACTTAAAAAATTGTTTGTAAATTGTTTGCGCCATATGACCTCTCACCAATTACGCAGACATTGTCCCAATAATTACAAGTTGTTGTGAAGAAACACTGGCATACTATAAGCTTGTGACAGTTTAGTGCTGAAATGATGAGTAAGAGGTTTACATAAAACACCCGGCTATATATTTTTTTTGCTTATATTGTGTGCATGTTTAACAAGAACACACTTAATGGGAACAACTCAGTGACCTCACTAGAGCATGCAGGGATTGAATGAGATCTTGAGTTTATCTTTGCATGGATTTGTTTTGCCAATGTAACTATTTGCACTCTGCAGCAACCTGCCGGTCATTCTCCATGTGTCCAAATGTCCAAATGAAAACTTTAGGGCATTTTTGGGGACCAAAACGCTAGAATGTACGTGTTATGATGGAAGGAGAGAAAATCCCGCACCAGTTTCAGGCTAGCATTTGCTTCACTTGCATAGATTTTGTGATGCAACTTTCATTTTTTGTATTGTCCCATGTGAGAAAAACTGGGACAAGATATCACCGGTATTCACTTTATATTCCTGTTCAGCATTTGTTGGGGAAAAAGACATTTTTCTTTGCAAAAAGGTTAAACAGCAAAAGTAAAATGATTTATTCGGTAGCATAAAACCACTTCAGTGTTGCATGTAGGAAATATTAATCTGGATGTACAATATAACTTATTTATAAACAAATTACTTTAAAAAAATTTATATTCTTAGCTAAATCAGATAAAGCTATTGTTTCAAAAGTATAAATAATTATATACAGGGACTACACGTTTGTCCATCCCCGAAATAATTGCTGCACCTTTTAGATTTGAGTCAGAAGATTATGGTTTAAGATCACGTGTCCCTCCATACGTGAAGTAAGAAGAGCGGAAGAGGAAAAGTATGTTGACGGTGACACCTCTGGCTGTGTGTTCGTATGAATTGGCAGCCTGACAGCGTTTGAGAGCCGCGTAGAGGTTCCAGTCTGTGGGGTGAAGCAGCGCTCTCAGCTGCGAGCCATGCAGCACAAGGAGGACTGGGTGTCTCTGCTTTGTACCCTCCACATTTACATGGCCTGACCCAGTTCAGCAACGGCTAGCAGTGGGGGGAGGGGGTAGTCTCGGGGAAGCTAAAAATACCACCCCTCGCATTAGGCGGCTCCGTTGCAGAGGGATCCCTAGAATTGCTATCCTTGACTTGCATCGAGTTGTTGGCACGTAGAGGTGCACAAACTGCCAGAGGGTTTCCTTAGCGTGGAAACAAAGATATGAGAATATTTTTTGAGATGCCCACCACTGTTGTCCGATCCGCTTGTTCCCATTTGCCACGACCTTCTTGCTGGGGGGGGGGGGGGGGTTCAGTGTGCGTGTGTGCGATAGCAGCCGTAAATAGCTTTGGTAGAGAGGAAGACTTGTGACTTGCAAGACGCCGGTCCTTTGGTGAAACCACCTTGTATGCACGCTGAGCTCTGGTTTAGCTGCTGTGGTGTGGAAAGGTGGGGTTATCCTTAGCCTCTGTCATTCAACCATATCATGCCAGCTGTTGGCTTGGAGATCCAATCACAATGATTTTCCACTGTTGTGACATCTGACCTGCTCCGCAACCCGAAACTGTCGCAGCGCAGCAAATGTTGGCACTTCCTTCATCTTGGCGTTGTTGCTGCTCGTGGGGTTAGTGGGTGTGAATGTGGGAGAGGGGCTCATCGAGTAAGAC
Source organism: Pholis gunnellus (assembly GCF_910591455.1). Classification (NCBI taxonomy): domain Eukaryota; kingdom Metazoa; phylum Chordata; class Actinopteri; order Perciformes; family Pholidae; genus Pholis; species Pholis gunnellus. Next base: position 11,717,590 of record NC_136549.1, on the reverse strand, counting down.
ACGAGGACAGGGAAGCGCATTCATTACAATAGGCTGCACACATGCTCTGCCCATGTGGAACCAAAGACAAGGGAACTAGTCCCACTATTTGAAGATAAGTCCTTCTTAGAGACAAATGAAACATCTGCAAGGCAACATGTCATTGCCAAGGTGCAAGATGACAAAAAGAACACAAGAACAAACTCTTGTTCTTAGACGTGAAAGGTTTGGATGCATTCACTGTGAATTGGCGAGAGGCTGCTAAATCCCTTACAAATAGACAAGTCGTTCTTTTCTACGTTTCTATTTAGTTTTCTGCTCTGTATAGTATTTTCTTTTGGTCTTTAATTTAATTTGAAGGAGCCAGGCGTATGGGAAATGATTAACCGCACAAGCCATTGGAAATAATGGGTTTCAGAGCGCAGTAGTGCCATTGTAGTGTTGTGTGAACGGCCCTTTAGAATTACTTTAAATGTGATATTAGAAAAAACTCAATAGCATGTTGGTATTCAGTTTCTATGGAATTTTATGTCGGACAGAAACGTACAGGATAAAGCACATGCTGTACAAGATGTAGTCAATATTTAATGCAAGATGTCGACATGCATTGAAGACCTCCCCCTAAACCTGTGGTCAGTACGAGAGGTAAAGAAGTATGTTCCTCTTCAAAATAGGGATTTCTGTGATCTCTCCCACCTCAGTAATACACCCGGCCCTGCAATTATGCCGCGTAATAAATAATAAATTCTGTCCTGTTTTCCATGGCAGATGGCTCCAAATAGAATCTCAACATGTGACAGAATAGTTTCCAAGAAAGTCAATGGAATAAGCTGCGAGCATTCATTCGTGCAGTGAGCGATAATAACGGCTACATTTTCTCTCTCCTTCTGCATCTGCGTCCCAGTTTAAAGTTCTGACGTATTCTGGAGTTTTTGGATGTTAGTTTGGAGTCGCGCGTTTGAAGTCCTGTTTGGTGTGAAGACGGATGAAAGGCCGTTCTCTCAAACATCTTTTGGTATTTGTTATAGCGGCAAATGCAGAAAGTGATTCAAACCTCCCCAGTGGAGATAAACGCAGCAGAAAAAACATGCCCGTCTGCTTGCACTGGTGCCTCATGAATCACATGCTTGAGTCCAGGTTACCTGTGCACTGCCAATTATAGTTTTCTTCCCGAAAGTACAATAACAATCTAGTCCTTTAAAACGTATTGCCGCGTGTCCTCCTTCATCCTTTTGTGATTGTGTTGCTCTCGTAGATCTGTGTCTCTGTTTGCGTCGGAGCTGCACCACGACAAATTCCTCTCAAGTTGGTCGTCATGAATGATTCAGCCTCATTGTGTTGGCTGATTACAGCTGAATGGACATCAGCCTCTCATTACAATGGACTCTCCCATGTAGAGGACCATGGAGCTCCCTCACACCACAGATAGTCTTAATTAGATTAAACACGAGGCTTTTCCTGAGGTAATCGGTCACTTGGTCCCTGCTCAACGTTACCCCACACTGCAGGGAAAGTGGCTGGGGGATTCCGATATATGTGTTTATATTTGTATATATATATATATATATATATATATATATATATATATATATATATATATATATATATTTTTTTTTTAAATCTCACAGGAGGAAGAGTCCTCTGTGGGGGTGGAGTCCTCTCACCGTGCACGGAGATCAGAACTGCGTTCATAGCAATGCATAGCAGCGCTCTGTCATGCAGAAATAACATACGCCTTAATTGACCAATCAGAATGCAGTATTCAACAAAGCCTATGTGGCCGCCTAAAGAAAAAGTGCAGCACCCAGCACTCTGCCTTTTTTTGTGCGGCCACTCCGAGCGCTTCTAGTTGAAAATCTCTCCGCTTTTCAGAAAGGCGCCGGTGACGTCACTGTAGAAAATGGAGGAGACGCTTGTTGCTACTATCGTAACAAAGCCCATCATAAAAAAAAAAAAAAGCCCTTTTGTCTCAGCAGATCGGCCGGGTTGACGCAGAATGTTGCTGATGAGTGTTGTGCTTTTATAATCGTTGGTTGCATCTCCAACGGGTAGTCCTCGTTGCTCTAACGGTTGTCAGATTGAGTGGTGAACAGCTCATCCATACTAAGTATGACGGCAAGCAACGTCAGACAAATAGATAGTAGCCCAAATATAGAAGAAGAAGAAAATGGGCTATGCTAGTCTATCACACAACGGTGTTTGAGTGATAATATGTTAAGATATTGAGAAGTACTTTGAGCGCTATTTCAATAAATCGCTGGGATAAAGCCCTCCAGCCAGAAAGAGGCGCTATATGGACTCAGGCCCTAATCATTACATTTAGAGCCCGTCTTTAGTTTCCCCTACTTACCTGAGCAATAATTACAGCCCTGTTGTCAGTCTACAAATAGGTATGTGCCCTTACAGACGCAGTGCATTTTAAACTGAATCATAGAGTAGTTGCAATCACGTACCGAGAGCAGAGTGCACATTACCTGATGGGGGTTTTGTCCAGATGACTGAATTATTATTATTTTATTACAACTCAAGTACAGCTCATCAAAATGTCTTGGCAATGGCTGTAGGCAGTTTTTTGCAAATGACTTTGCTAATTGTCTCAGCAGCGAAGTGGTTTTTGTCTAAAAGGTATCCGTGTTTGCTCTTATGTAGGAGTAAAAACAAAAGTGTCTGTGCTTGTTGTACTGTAGCTGTATGGTAATATGCATTTAATGTAAAAGGAATGTCAGAAAAGTCCACACAAGAATATGCTCAGGCGTGCTTGCTTGCTTGTGAGGACACGGCTGTCATGAAAGTAAAGATATGTTGCATAATCCAGCCCGAGTGTGTCATAAAACATGAAATGAAGTTTGTCTTGACGGTTTGTGCAAATAGCAGTCATGAGTTGTCAGTGTGATATTAGTGAATGCATGGGGAACCCTGCTGTACACGAAATAACACTTGCTAATGATGCTTTTTTTTTTTTTTGTATGTTTGCTCCTCTCTTTCAGATCTGCGTTCATGGTGATCTCCGCCTCTGTGGGTGATCCTCAGTCACCATGAAAGACTAGGAACTCAGCTCTCCAAGGGAAATGGCTTGTTTTGTAATATCCCTGCCCTGCTACCTGCCGTATGACTCCAGCCGCCTCTGAAGGGCCTGTCAGCTGTGTATGGGAACTACCACTGCGTTCGCTCTCTTGAGGATTTAAGCTTTTCCAGGACGACAACGCTTTTATTTTTAAATTCCTCTTTTTTTTTTTTTTCTTCACCCCCCACTGTTGAGCCAAAGCAGCGACGCTTTTAGAGAGGGGAAACGGCGAGACAATGGCGAACAACTCGTACAGCGGGGTGAAGAACTCCGTGGCGGAGGCCAACCATGACGGAGAGTTTGGCTGCACGCTCACAGAACTGCGCTCCCTTATGGAACTGAGAGGAGCGGAGGCGATAGGCAAAATTGGGGATTCTTATGAGGATGTTCACGGACTCTGCAACCGGTTGAAAACATCACCTATAGATGGTAGAGTATTGTTTCCCTTATACTCAATGTAACGTCTGTTGTTTTAATTGGATGAAACACAGGATGTTTTCACAACGAGTGCTGTCGGAATGCTAATGCGGCGCACGCGTAGTTTCGGAGGCGTGTCTTTGGCCATGTCCTCCACATTGTGGATACCTTGACATCACTTCCTTAGAAAACTCATATGTCAGACAGGTGGCTGGCTCTGACCTGGCCCAGTCCTGCTCTATTTCAAGGCCTGTGGATATGTCCCTCCCTCTTCACCTCTGTGTGTGCGTGTCTGTGCGTCTCTGTGCTTCAGACAGACCAGCTGTCTGCCTGGGCACAGCACCAGGCTGCAGGCAGGTCAATGTCCCACATGTGGCGGACAAAACGGGAGGCTGTAAGGCTGGTTAGTAATGACTTGAGCATGTCAGGGAAGGAGTGAGTTCATCTTTTGAATGTCCCCTCTGCGTGACTCTCACGCCACCAAACTCTTCACCATGAAGATAGGAGGGAGTTTTGGGGAAATGTACTAGTTAAGCTGCAGAAGAACCCAGTGGTGGTTGACAGCACCTTTCTCTATTTTCCCCCCTTTTTAGACCAGTCTTTATTCCTCAGTCTTTATTCCTCTGTCTCAGTTGTTCCTCTATCGACAGTCCGCCTAATCGCCAGAATGACCTTGACTGAACTCGTATGGGTGGGGATTTTCAGTTTGATCCCAGATTAAAACGGCACCGCGTACTCACTGTAGCAGCAGCAGCAGTCCTCTGTATGCAGTGTCTCAAAGCAAGCACAAAAAAAATGTCCTGTGCTGCATCATATCAAAAGGAAAGCATTAAATGCCATACTATATGAGTGCTCAAAGAAGCTACCTCGCTGTTTAATTCTTTGACGATATGGTGTACAAGGCACACCACGCGGTCTCTTTTGCTGCTCTCGTCGTCCGTTATAAAGGCCAGTAAACCAATGTCTGAACCGAAGAGACATTTCCAAATAGAAATTTGGCAGTTGAGAGGTAGAGTGTGAGCTGTTCCGAAAAGGCGTGTAGAGATGTGTCAAGTTGTTGAACACAGAGTCCTGTCATATTTGTGGCACGAGTGACATTGTTTCATTTCATTGTGCGTGTCCTTCCTCGCCCATTCAACCTAGCCTGTGCTACAACAAGAAGAATGTGGATTGTTGAGGCTCATCAGCTTTTTGATTGATAGCACAAAGCAGTCTTAGATAATAAGATAATACTGCAAACATGTTTGGAATATCAAATCAACCTCTGCTGTAGCTGCTCACTCTTTATCTGCATATCCACAGTCTATTTACCATCAACCGTGTTTTAAGTCTGAGAGAATATCAGATTCCTAATGCAAACAAATGTTTTTCGATAAAATGGCCTGTCGCTTTACAACTGCGCTGTACCGATAAGCTTTATTAGCACGACGTTTAGCTTCCGCTCACGGAAGGTGCTGTTCCACTTGGTACACAGCCGCTGAGTTTTGACACTTCCACTCTCAATCGGATCATTCCTCATTAGCTCGGGACATTAAGCCATCATTTAAGATTACAGAAGCTTGACAATTGAAAAGGGATTTCTAATTAGTTGGTTGGTCATTTCGCGAACATCTTAAACCAATCCGTTGCTAATCCTGCACATTTCCAAGCTCATTTTTTTTTTTTCATCCAAAGAAGTTTGACTGAACTTCTCTGTTGCTGCTGTGCGTGGCTGTACCGCTCTACTTTGAGTTTTCAACACGGCCTTTTTGGATTAGGCTTAATGTAATTTATGCAATTCTACCATATAAGGCTGGGTATCTAAAGATCTAACATCTCCCAGTTCACTTAGATTTCAGTTCACTGGGCTGTGATTCACATTGATTTAAAACAATTAACATACCAGTGCTCTGAGTTTTACAATAGTTAATTATGCGCACTGTGCTTTCTAAATTATGGTAATGAACATTGGCAAAATCTTATTTGTTTATCTGGGTTTTATTTCTCGTTCTGTCGTCGGTTATACAAATCTTAGAATCATTTAAAGGGGAACCCCGCCATGTTTTGACACATAAAAATCAGTTAACTCGTCATGGGGAGTACTACTCATTTAGTTAAAAAACGATTGTAAAACGCTCTCTGCGGCTTTTGAACGAGCTTCGTCAAACATGCATGCAAAAATAACACCAGGGATTTGTCACCAGGGTTAGTTTGGAGACACATTTGAACTGGATGCCTGCATTAGGTACTTGGGGTATGGAGATGAAAGACATGGGTGATTATTGAGTGTAGGGAGAAAATGTACTCTATCTGCTCTATGGCTTCTACTTATTGTTCTTGCTTGATGAGTCAGGACATCTGAGCCTCTGCTGAATCAGTCGCTATTCTTGTTTTAGTTTTTTTATTTGTCTCTCGTGAGTCCCCCAGTAAGAGCACTACTAAATCACTGGAGTATTGTAACACAGTTCCCATCCTTTTTTATCACATGTTCTCAGCATTTAATGTCACAGCTCAGGGTCATAGTATTGTACCGAGATGTCTGTATTTAGGCTTGGGGATGATTTATTTTGGGCACCCAAACTAGTTGATGTTTAAAAGCTAAAAGGAAAGTAGATGCCCAGAAATAACGAAGAAAGACACCCGCAGAGTCATTACAGAGGTGCAAAGTGTTTATCTGTAATATTGGAAAATGAATGAATGAAAAATCGCACCGTAGTATCAATATTTTCAGCAAGCTCTACTGACACAACAGCATTTCTGTTTCCTATGCATAATGAGACTTGGGCAAGGCCACTTCCCATCAATATTATTGACAATGTTCCCCTTTCATAGTTATTCCCTATTGATTGCTATTTCAGTGGGTTTAAATATTTGGGTTCCAGCCTATTGATCCAATGGACTGTGGGCGGAGAGGCTCGTACAACTGGACTGCAATTCTTCAAAGCAGACGGGCTCTCCATCATTCCAGACGCAACACCCCTCATTCAATGGGAAGCTTCAGACCGTTAAATGACAGTTCACACTTAGTGATTCAGGGGATCGGAGGAGCTCGTCTTCATGTCTGAATTCAAAATAATGGGCTTTAGCCGGTAGCATAGGGCCCGTAGTGGAGCTGGGGTGCTACACTGATCAACTTATTCTTGTTTCTTTTAGTTTTTCCTTGTATTTAGTTATTAACAGTGATTGTTTTGGTGATTTTAGAACCTTCAGCTGCGAAGTAGAAAACAACTAAACCATGATTTATGTTAGGTATGTCACTTTGAGTAGTTGTTCAGATATTTAGTGTTTTTGTAGATACGTAGTCGAGGCGGAGCTTTATCTCATTCAGTGGTCTTATCCAGAATACTAGAGTAGGGTGTATTACCCCAAAAAATATGATTGGTTAAATTGCGCCGTAATACCCATTTAACACTATTTTTGGAGGTAAAATGATCATGAGGGTGTCAATGTGAAGTAAAGACGGTACAAGGAAGAGAGCTAATGTAAGTTTAATTAAAAAAAAGAACCTCAAAGATCATTTTAGTATTTATTAAAAAAAAACAAGTAATTTTCTATAATAGCAGGGAAAGTGAAAGATGTTGAATCAGTTGCTACCCAGAAGCACCTTTGTGCAAAACCTAATAATCTCTTTATATGATAAAAGTAATACTATAACTAGAGCAGCTATTATGGGAATCCCATAATCCAATTATCCATGTTAGACTTTGATAAGCATAATATCATATTAACATACCCAGATTTGGGTTAACATTCAAGCAATGTGAACATCTTTGTCTCGTTTTATAATACTGACAAAGCACACGTGAAAACATTCTTAAGTAATCTAACAATTTCTTTGATTTACCTGTTTTATAAAACGACATAATGAAAGCTCTTGGGAATCAAAAGTGCTCCGTCTGTATACACTTTACATGAGTGTCATGACTCACTTTGGTCATTCAGACGGGGACTGTATGTAGGAGAAAGGAAAGTAGAGCGCACTTCACTTTTTCAATCATTCTTGTCATACTTGTAGTTCTTATTAAGAGTTCCCATTGCGGGCCCGGTTAAGTTCAGATGTTCTGTCGAAGTCTACCACAAGTAAGAAGACCGAGTGCAGGATTCCCCTCTTCGCTACATTCTGTTTACACAAAGCAGGGTATTATGTGCATGAAACGTATTCTCTTGGAAGTGAGATTGCTTTGAAATAGTTTGTCCAGTGAGGAGTGACGGTGTGTCGGCACATCTCCGCCTGCACACAGTTATGTAAAAGCGGTAAAAGAGAAATTGTGACCCCGTTTCCTTCACTTGTGACGGGCCCAGAGTGAAGGCTCACCTCCTCGACCCCTCGCTGAAGTCTGAAGTGACAGTACTTGGAGCGGTCGGCCGGGGACAAGCATCCAAATTAAATGGTTAATGATTAGCTGCTTGACTTGAGACACACTCTGGGTGCTAAAATGATGTGAGGGGGGGCCAAGGCCAACCTATTTTCTGTTAGTGTGTCCGATGGAGGGACGACATGTTGATCGTCCTCTGTCACTTGTATTTATTGCGCCAATGCAAAGGGGAAAAGGTGGTGTATGCTTGAATGGGGTATTAGCTGTCAGCATGTTTTCATTAGAGGCGTAGAGAATCAAAGCAGACGGTGAGAGACGGCCAGGGAGCGATGCAGGATAAACCCCATAGTCGTCATCGTCATTCTTCTCACACACCCCCCCCCTTTTAGAAAAGTATGATAGTGTCCGGTTGTAATGTCAGTTCATTATTATTTTATTCTTTAATGCAGTAGACCAAAACCTGTTTAAAGTGAGCAATAGGTAAAGCAAGATGAACCGGAGAGACCGTTGGTTTGATTAAATTAGGTCTAAATGCATGATGGGACAAATTAATTAACAACTTTGATAACATTTGAGCTGTAGGTTAGACAAATCAAGCACTCATTTGGGGACATTTTTGCTTTTATTTCTCACAATTTACATGATTGATTAATACAGAACTGTTGAAGTGAATAATTGGTAATGAAAATAATCTGTTTGTTGCGTCCTCATTATTACTGTACTGGTATCATATTATCTTGCTCATGACATGATGATGGATGATGTATTGATTCTTTTGGAATTGGAAACCAGCAAAAGCATCTTCAATGACGGGATTGGTCGAGAGTTATTTTCAATACTGACTCATAAAATGGATTTAAGCATCAGTGTTAGATTTGGTATGTAACTGTCACTTTAACAGGGATTTATCAATCCACCAGACAATACTCAAATACACCTTTACTGCAGTTTAACAGCTGATGGGGGCTGCAAATCACAATGTTCACATGACAAGAAGAGGGAATTGATAGTTGCTTGCATTGGATATCAGAAAATACCAATAGATTATAGTCGAGAAGAAAAATCAGTGTGTAAATATTTAATTAGACAGCAGGAATGCTAAAAGTAATTCTTTTTTGGATAAATGTACAAAGTCTAATTATGATTTCATTATCAACAAGCAGTTCTTCACAAAAACAGTTGCAGACCGTTTCTTTCTCACTTTGCCGTGACGGTAAAATCATTTAATTCGCCTCAAATAACCAAAATCTAACTGCGGTCTCGGGCGGCAACTCTCAATTATTTTCATTTTCAATTAATCTACAGGTAATGTTCTTGTTTAGCGGCCCAAGGAAATGTATTCATGTTAAAAAATATATATATATTTTTGTCTCTATATTATTTATTTATATTATTTATTTATATATATATATATATATATATATATATATATATATATATATATATATATATATATATATATATATATATATATATATATATATATATATATATATAAATATAAAAATGAATGAATGACAAGCAGCCAGCCTTTCCTCTTGGAGAGTGAGATTCTGTTGATGGCCTCTCTACTTCAGTGTCCTCCATCACGGGTCTAGTTTGACAGCTATTCTGATAGAGAATTGTCTCATTTGCAGACAAACAACGCACCTCACACTCCCTGAGCTGTTTTTCGCTGCATGGACTCATTATCCAAATGTGGTGTCATGATTTGCATTGTGCTTCTAGTCTGTGTGTATGCGTGTCCGTCTGTCCATACGTCGCCACCTACTGACCCTCTTCCCTATTAAGACGCTGCTATTCCGAGTGCCTTGCACCCTCCCCCCCCTCCCCAGCCCCCCATTTGCCTGTCCGTAGCGGTTTCACACAGTCACTCTTCCCTTCCCTTCCACAGCTCCATCCAGTCTACACAGCCACCCACACACACACACACACACACAGTCAGTCGGCGTGAATAGAACTGAAAAAAACTGTCATGCATCATCAAATGTGCGAAGGCTCTTATGAGTGTATGACTGTGCCTCCGATGTGGAGGCATTTGAATGGTTGGCTGCAGAATGCTCTCTGTGCACATGGATGATTGGGTCTCGGGCCGGCCACACGTGTGATGTGTCAGAGAGATGACTATAACAGGACAGGACAGTAGTATACATAAGCACCTGTGAGTCTAAAGCAGAATTCGACCTCCCGAGTCAGTTGGTCATTGTATTTGTAAAAAAAAAAAAAAAAAAAAAGGGCAGTTCACGGGATTAGATGTGACCTCTGCTCTCACATTTCTTTGCAAACCTGAAAGAGGTGAACATGTTTGACATGCCCACAGAATGTGTGTCATTGTTGTCCAGCATTGTCGCCTCCATAGTGTCCTGTCAGAAATTCTTTTCGGGGATTTTTGTTTTTGAGGCCCAGTGACGAGAGTACAGCTCACTGACTTTTACTTTTTTTGAGACGCGCTCTCCTCCTGTGAACCAGGATGTGAGTTTTGGAAGTGAATATTTTAAGCTTTGTGTTTTTCTATCCAACATTAAAATCCAAGATAGATTTAAAGAAATGAAAATCTTACCAATGAAATGCTTTTGTCCTCTGTTTGTGTCCCTCCCTAGGTCTAAGTGGACAGCCTGGAGACATTGAGAAGCGGAAAACAGAGTTTGGGGAAAATGTAATACCGCCCAAAAAGCCCAAAACTTTCTTACAGTTAGTGTGGGAGGCGCTACAGGATGTCACACTGATTATCCTAGAAGTGGCAGCCATAGTTTCACTAGGCCTTTCTTTTTATAGACCTCCAGATGCCGAAAGAGAACGTAAGCAACACTTCATTACAATCCTATTTCCTATTATCTTTGTTGATCCGTGTTACTGTTTGTTGGTATTAACCCATTTGTGTTTGGAATCTATTTTGAATGTTTTATGTTAAACCAATGTTTGACAGTTGCTTGTCCCCTGACTCATTCCTCTCGCTAATTTATTTCATGGTAAAATCTTATGAAACGTCCTCTTTTATTAATGTTTTACACTGCATTTATTCTTCTCAATGTGTGCATGTAATTGTGTCTTGAGTGATGGGATGATGTGATAAGAGGGGGGTGATTTATGTGAGAGTTGTTAGTGAACTTGTATTAAGATTGGCGCGCCGTCCCCCCCCCCCCCGTCCCCGTCCCCGTCCCTCTGCAGACTGTGGAAGGGCAGCTGGCGGTGTGGAGGATGAAACTGAGTCAGAAGCAGGCTGGATCGAGGGCGCCGCCATTCTTCTGTCAGTTATCTGCGTTGTGCTGGTGACGGCGTTCAACGACTGGAGCAAAGAGAAGCAGTTTAGGGGCCTACAGAGCCGCATTGAGCAGGAGCAGAAATTTACTGTCGTCCGTGGAGGACAAGTTATCCAAATTCCTGTGGCTGAGATCGTGGTCGGCGACGTTGCACAAATAAAATATGGTAAGAAGAGATAGTGATTTGTGTTATGTTTTTTTGATGGATAGAATATGAAGAATGCTTAGGATGAAAACCGTGAAATCCAAGGGTTGTTAAAAAACAACTTTTATGTCGACTATTCTTCCAAATTTAAAGATGTCTTTTTACGTGTGTGCGTTTCAGGCGACCTCTTGCCTACTGACGGAGTCCTGATCCAAGGCAACGATCTTAAGATTGATGAGAGCTCCCTCACAGGGGAGTCGGACCATGTCAAGAAAACGCAAGAAAAAGATCCAATGATGTTATCAGGTAACCTGAAGCCTCAGTTTAATTCACCGTAAATCAAATCATTTAAGTTCTCTCATGGCTTGTTGTTAACAGAAGACAATGGAGGTTGGGATTTTTTGAAACTTTGACTGGCATCTTAATGTGCTACTATCTGCAAAATTGACTGAGCTGAATTAATTTAAAGATAATTAACTACACGAAGCTCAAGAATTCATCAGTATTCAGTGTAGTACACAGCTCCTGCTCTGATGATAGTTTGCTTATTCTTTTAGAGATAAGACTCTATCTATATTCAATGGCGTGATCTAAATTTGCATGGCTTTAGTGACGAACTGGATTAGAATTGAAAGTTATATGGGGTCCCTATCCTGCTGCTCAGTGTTCAATTAGCAGCCGTACAAAACTCCCCAGATGTAACGCCGTAATAGGTTCAGCTTTGCTGTGTGGAGAGTCCACAAAGCCCCTTCAGCACTGTGTTTGTGCTGCTGCGTCGCTTTGTTTTCGCTCTACTCACAACCATAGAAGAAGTGTGTAGGAATTCTGCAGAAATACTTCTTGTTTGGTTCATCTGGCTCTCTACTGGCACGACCCCAAGAAGGTGTGTGTGTGTGTGTGTGTGTGTGTGTGTGTGTGTGTGTGTGTGTGTGTGTGTGTGTGTGTGTGTGTGTGTGTGTGTGTGTGTGTGTGTGTGTGTGTGTGTGTGTGTGTGTGTGTGTGTGTGTGTGTGTGTGTGTGCGCATTGCTCCAACACTGCTTTTTGATTTCCCTTAAGACAGGCTGTGTCCCTTCTGCACTCACTCTCACGAATGAAAAGAAGGCATCCTCTAATTAACAGAGGCATGAGAGAACTTTTAAATGTTTTGTACTTTTCACTCTCTTTTCCTCTGACTTAAGCTTGTTTTCTCTTCTGTTGTTTGCCTTTTCTGTATAAATCTGAGAGGGATGCAGACACACGAGATCTCTGGGGAAACCCTGTTGTAGCCTCTCAGATTCCCATTAATTCACCCAGACTGACAATTAGCTTTTGATTAAAGGCTGCTGATTAAATGTTTTGAGGAGATATTTGCATCTGTGACTGTTTCTTTCTCTTTTTGTATTCATTGCCTCCATTTGAAAACCTATTTTGTCCTTGTGTGTAGCTGAATAAACTCTGGCTAAGCCCCCTTCTCAGTTAGCAAGGGAATCTTTCTCAACATTTAGTCTGAACCGAAATGAAAAAGTCAAAGCAACAAATGAAGTGTCAGTCCGATACTGTACATACTCTGTCCCTCCCTCACTGACTTGCATTTTATTTTCCTCCTCTGTCCCAAGGCACCCATGTAATGGAAGGCTCAGGGAAAATGTTGGTCACTGCTGTGGGTGTCAACTCTCAAACTGGAATTATATTCACTTTACTTGGGACCGCTGAGGATGACGAAGACGACGAAGAGGAGAAGAAAAAGGAAAAGGAGGAGAAGAAAAAACAGAGAAAAAGTTAGTATCCGCGTTCTGTTGGTCACATGTTTGTGTGGAGTTTTCCATTTTCTACCACCGGTTTTGCATTTTGCACAAAGAGTCATCATGTTGCATTGAGACTTTTTGATATTGAAAGCAGAAAGGGCTGTGCAGAAAATAGTAGTAGTAGAGTTGCATGCACACTAATAATACAGGTTTGACTACTTACACAAGTTAGGAAGCAGATTCAAGGTCCAGGGGTGAGCTGAAAGAGATCCTGCAGTTACTTTTCATTCTTTTCATTGTCGATTTAATACATCAGTCAGAAAGTAGTGAAAAGGCCCTTTACAGTTTCCCACAGTCCAAGTTGATGCTGAAAAATGGTTATGATCTGTCATACAATCACAGACAAACCAAAGAGAACTGACATAGTTATCCACCTGATATACATGCATGCTATTTGAAGTCGTGGTTAATAGTACAGCTACAGTGTATTGCCCACCAATTGTTTTTTAAGTACTACAACTGACTCAACGGTGCATTTCTCCACAGACAAGAAGCAGGAGGCTTCTGTGGAAAATCGTAAGAAAGGTAAGTTGCTTGCCCATACATGCACACACCACACACACCACACACACACACTCGTATATAACTGTCTTACAGCTGATCACTTACCTTCATGTATTAGCCTTCATTTTTATCAATGGCTCCCGTTTCACAGCGCTGGATATAGGTTAAAGCCTCATTTTGTTTTTAATTGGCTGCAGTGGTTTTATGCACGTAATGAGAAGTTGCATAATTTTGTTGGTACTGGCTGTTCTTGCCTGTCCATTGTACTGTCTGGCCCTCCCTTCTGTCTCTATCTCCTCTTTTCTCGTCCTTGCCTGGCACATTGCGCTTTGAGCAGCAGGTGCTACTGAATCCAGTTATAGCGATTAGTGATGAGGAGATTAAAGCCACGCAACAATTCTGGAGCCAGAACATCTGCTTTCCCACCCATCTCTCTCCCTCAGGCCCCCACAATTTGATTTCTATTGATGCCCCAATCTGAGCTATTCACAGTCAAACTGTAAGACTTGCACAATTTCAGACTGACAACAATGATAATGAGGCTGTTTAGTGGTAACTCGGCCAGCTAGCCAGGCTTGTAGTCCTGCCGGGACTCTATGATCAGTTGCGCTTGGGTCTGTGACCACAACCCTGGCGTGAGTCCCTGGTGCACAGATTCCCTCTGCCTGCCAGGAATCAACAGTAATCCTTTAGACTGAGATTACACAGGCCATGTAAGAGCAGAACAAGCCGCAGTCCACAGCAGCTGCAGTAGCCCAGTGTTCATGCCCTACCTCTTCCTGCTACATACATTCGCACACAATACCGTGCATCTGTCCACAACATAGTAAATACGGCTTTCCGCATTGGACACGTGCTGCCTACGCTCATAAAAAAAACTAAAGTCCAGGAATGACACCCAAACAGTAATAATTTCAGCAAAAATGAGAGAAAGATGGAAAAGTGGCAGTTGTCCTGCAGCGCTAGTGCTCGACAGAGCTAATGATTTTATCGTGGTGAGTGACACGACAGAGGCCCGCCCCTGCTGGCTTTGTCGAATGCCTCGCCTCCATCCTTTGCCATTAGGATTTGTGTTTCCAAGGTTACCTGGTTAGATATGGGTTTGGGATTCCTGACAGCTCTGCACGCGAGGGATGGGGGGGTCCTGGGGGATGTTGAGGAAGAGATGAACGGGATTTATGGGGATTTAACTGGCAATAACTGCTGTGGTTGCCGTCGAAGGCGGCGATTCCGCAGACAGATCCCAATGCTACCAGCTAGTCAACCTGTTCTTACTTAAATCTCAAGGTGGGAGTATGGTAATTACACTTCCTTGTCTTCCAGCTAATTATTGTACAGTCAGATCACTGCAAACATAATTGCAGTGACATTTCCCAAGTGCCATGGATAAAAGGGAGGCAAAAACAAGAGCATACTAACATTTTGAGTGCTGTGACATCTCTTTTACGCTTCTAAGTCTTTCCTTGAAATATAGTGCTTTATTTTAAACAGTACATGCTGATCTGAAGCATCTTGCTGTGACTCTGCTAAATCAGATAATCAAATAACTTTGGGATCAAATCTAGTCCCAACCTGTTGTTGATAAACGTGTTCTTCTTCACACAACCATAACAGAAAGTATAGACGGTTAGAATGTGAATAGTTTTTTACTTTATTTGTTTGTTATTTGACCACATACAGTTCATTCATTCCCTTGGTGTAACAGTGACGTTTCTATTTCAGGTCTTGCAAATGTAGGCAAATAGGCAAATCTAAATAGGCTTCCTGCTGCGACTGATTGAAGGCTGCAGCTCTTGTGTGT
Source organism: Pholis gunnellus (assembly GCF_910591455.1). NCBI lineage: Eukaryota > Metazoa > Chordata > Actinopteri > Perciformes > Pholidae > Pholis > Pholis gunnellus. The sequence goes on along the minus strand of NC_136549.1, from coordinate 11,702,340 downwards.
TCTTTGGGTTATGCTGATTTGTTAAAACTACTAGACTGGTTTACTGTTTTTTCTAAATCCTGGAATCTGTTTGAATATGAAAATAAAAATTAAATTTTATACATTCAAATGACGCGCATCACTTGATACCGCTAAAATGTCATCGCATAATGGTGCGACTGCCTGGTCTCTTCATTTAACAACTTCAATCTTGTTCCTTGCTGCAGCTAAAGCACAGGACGGGGCCGCGATGGAAATGCAGCCACTGAACAGCGATGAGGGAGGCGACGCAGAGGAGAAGAAGAAAGTCGGCCCTCCCAAGAAAGAGAAGTCTGTTCTCCAGGGCAAACTGACCAAACTAGCCGTACAGATTGGCAAAGCGGGTGAGTTGGACAAAAACATGTGATTGTGGCACAGCTGAATGCTACGTGCTGGTACGCTAGGATCCCCTCGTTTTGTTGTCTACATCTCCAACGCTCTATAATGTTTGATATATCAGCCGATAGCCGATACAGTTTTCCGATTGCCCAACCCTAGTAAATGAGGTTAAAATGATTGATTGATCCGCTTCTCTTTTTTTTTTTTTTTCCTCTCTCGTTCTCTCATTCCCCTCAGGACTGGTTATGTCGGCCATCACTGTCGTTATCCTGGTGGTGCTGTTTGTAGTCGACACCTTCTGGATCCAGAACCTGCCCTGGGTCAAGGACTGCACACCCATTTACATTCAGTTCTTCGTGAAATTCTTCATCATTGGCGTCACTGTTCTGGTGGTGGCTGTTCCCGAAGGCCTACCACTCGCTGTAACAATCTCCCTGGCATACTCTGTTAAGGTAAAGTCTTCTAGCCAAGTGACTTGTGGCCAATGCTGACCAGCTTACACTTCAGCCTATTACAACTAGCCGGCCAGGCTGTTAAGACAAGGAGACTTGGCTAACTGATACCCTAAAGCCAAGCTATGATCCCTTGTGCTGAAGTTGTTAGCCAACAGAGGGCTTCATCTACTCATTTCAATCTTGTAGCCTTTACACACAAAATGTATTTTTGCCCCAAATGTTAATATTGTGTCCAGCAGAGAAAATATACTGTTCAATTTCTGCATTTAGGTGTGTTTAATCCTTTGATTTATTGTTTTTTATTCTCACAGAAAATGATGAAAGACAACAACCTGGTACGTCACTTGGATGCCTGTGAGACTATGGGCAACGCTACCGCCATCTGCTCTGACAAGACGGGTACGCTCACCATGAACCGCATGACTGTGGTGCAGGCCTTCATCGCTGAAAAGCACTTCAGGAAGGTCCCTGAACCAGAGAGCATCCCTGCCTCCATTTTAGACATGCTGATTCTGGGTATCGCAGTCAATTGCGCCTACACTACTAACATCATGGTAGGCCTGAGGAACGCAATGTGCCTCTAATTTACGTCTCATCATGAGTATTGCCTTGTCGTGTTTTTGGCTTTCGGAGCATACTTACTGTCTTCCTACCTTTTTTTTTTTTATTTCCTTCAGTCTCCAGAGAAAGAAGGGGGCCTGCCACGGCAAGTGGGTAACAAGACCGAATGTTCCTTGCTTGGCTTTTCATCTGACCTGAAGCGCGACTACCACGCTATACGCAACGAGATCCCCGAAGAGAAACTGCACAAAGTCTACACCTTCAACTCGGTCCGCAAGTCCATGAGCACCGTGTTGAAGATGGCCGACGGCAGCTACCGTATGTTCAGCAAAGGGGCCTCGGAAATTCTCCTAAAAAAGTAATTTTAATCTTTGATTTATGTATTTAGCATTGTATGGTTTGCGTTTTATATCCGTGTTTCTCCTGGAAACACGCACTGATGTGTAAGTGTGATCACTTCTGTCCACATTATTTTTGTCAGTGAAAGGTTATTCCGGTGGGCCAGACTTTGCAGTAAATGATGTGTGTAATGTCTTAAGAAGTTCAAGTGCATCCCACCCAAGCCCCTTACTTGGCGACTTAAAAACAGACGCTGAGAAAATGAGCCGGTAACAACTCTGTAAGCCTCTTAACCAAGCAGGCTTCTTTTTAACCCACAGAGGGCTTAGTGTGACCTCTTATTACTGCAGCTCACCAACGCTTTGTCTTCTCCGCTGTCATCTAAATTATTTTATTAATTTAGGATTCTGCACCCATCTCCTCCTTCATCCATATTTCTCAACTCTCTCTCTTAATGCCTTTCTTCCTCTGGCTATTCTTTTTTACCTGCTTCTCTACTCTCGTATATTAATATCCCTTGTTTCACCTACCAGGTGCTGTAAAATCCTGACAGCAAATGGTGAGGCCAAGGTGTTCCGCCCTCGGGACAGAGATGACATGGTTAAGAAAGTGATCGAGCCCATGGCTTCAGAGGGCCTGAGGACCATCTGCCTTGCATACAGAGATTTCCCCGTCTCTGAGGGCGAGCCTGACTGGGACAATGAAAACGAAATCCTCTCTGGACTGACCTGCCTCAGTGTGGTGGGCATTGAAGACCCCGTGAGACCCGAGGTTAGTGGCTACACGTGTATGGTGGGCTTACATCACGATTGTTTTTTAATTTAACTGCGTACAGAGAACCTAATTGAGTTGCCTTGTAATCAGGGGAACAGCTCACAATAGAAAAGCAACCTGCGGGGCTACGCTGAAAGCGTGTGAATATCACTAATGAATTTCACAGATGCGAGTGCCATTAACAGAACTGTTCAGTTTAGCACGAAAGATAAATCCTATAGTGGAGCTTTTTCAGCTGCACAAAGTGCGACTGGATTTTGGGCCTGTGCTGTTGTCTTTATCAGCTCCAGGTATTGTGCCAGCGTCCAATCCCTAAGGATCAGGTTATGCTTGAAAAGGAGTAGTCTGTACGACACTTTGTGCGTCCATGTCTGAAGGCAGAAGCGTGTCTACCTGATCCAGAGAGGGTTTCTAGCTATTTGACCATCTGACGAGCACTGTTGAAGAAGCCTTAACGGGTTAGCTTGCTCCACTGGACGGTTGGGAACCAAGGCTCTCTGAGTAAAGCAAGAGAATTGAATGACAGGAAATGCTGCATCAGCCATTTCTAAACACGATGAGTGGCTCCACTTTGGCGCAAGCATCAAATACTGAACCAATACAAACATTATGATATTGAGGCGTTTGAGGCATTGGTTCAACAACTAAGTGTATATTTGAATTAGAACAGGGTCATTAGCTTGCTAGATGCTCAACTTTCTTCTTCAGTCGCTCATTTACTTTGGCTTTCTGCCATTTTATGACGGGCAGGTAGCATACACCCGACTGGTTTGCTGGAATCAATTGCCTGTGGTTTTGAAGGGGCTGATAAGAGCAGTGAGACTCTAAACCTGAACCCAAGATATGTACAGAGATAAAAGCTGCAGATTTTGACGTTACTAATGACCACTTTATACAACTTGAACTGTAATTTGAATATCCCCACTGATATGCAAAACACGTTTCTTTCTTCATTCATTGGGGTTTTCGCTTTCCTTCAGGTGCCAGACGCCATCAAGAAATGCCAGCGCGCTGGCATCACAGTGCGCATGGTGACTGGGGACAACATCAACACGGCACGAGCCATCGCCACCAAGTGTGGCATCCTACTGCCGGGAGATGACTTCCTCTGCATTGAGGGCAAAGAGTTCAACCGAAGGATACGCAATGAGAAAGGAGAGGTGGGCCCCAGCGAAACACTGCACATCAGGGACTGTCGAACGTGTTCTGTTGGGATTCTATTAAAGTGTTGTGTCATGTTTTCTAGATTGAACAAGAACGCATTGACAAGATTTGGCCCAAACTACGAGTACTGGCTCGCTCTTCCCCCACAGACAAACACACCTTAGTGAAAGGTAGTTCTGTTATTCTGGTATTATAGAAACTAGTTTATTGTTTTGGGCTTCAATGTTTTGATTTTGAATATTCATGTCATACTTTTCCAGGTATTATTGACAGCACAGTGTTAGAACAAAGACAAGTAGTAGCCGTGACAGGAGATGGTACTAATGATGGTCCTGCCTTGAAGAAAGCTGATGTTGGCTTTGCAATGGTGAGTTTTCTCTGTTTTTATTATCTTTTAATTAGACTAGAGGTCTAGAGAAAAGGATGAGTGATTGAATATGCTGCAATGAGATGCGGGCAGATTCTTGATCATCCTTTTTGTCTCCAGGGTATTGCCGGCACCGATGTAGCCAAGGAGGCGTCTGACATCATCCTGACTGACGACAATTTCTCCAGCATCGTCAAGGCCGTCATGTGGGGACGCAACGTCTACGACAGCATCTCCAAGTTCCTTCAGTTTCAGCTCACTGTCAATGTGGTGGCTGTCATCGTAGCATTTACAGGAGCCTGCATCACACAGGTTAGCACAAACAAGAGTTGTTTCGTGTTGATAAAATAAAGAAAGGCCTCTTAAAAGATTGTTCACTTCCACTCAACAGGCTAATGCAGCTGTTTAAGTGTCTTATTGCAGATCTGTCCTAAATACACAATATATTTCTCAGACCTAATTGTCTTGATTTACTTAAAAATCAAGTCATTTTTTGGATAATTTGCATGTGTGGACAGAAACCACTGACAGTCGTGCTGCAGACAAACGCATAATTAGTTTTCCACGTGCATTTTGGTTCATGTCAGTTGAAATATCTCTAATAGATGAGATTTGTGTGACAGTATTTTTATTCCTCCGTATTTCCCCCCTCTTCTCAACCTAATTTGGTGCCCATCTCTTTCTCTCTCTCTGCCTCCAGGACTCTCCACTGAAGGCAGTACAGATGTTATGGGTCAACCTCATCATGGACACCTTCGCTTCACTAGCCCTGGCCACAGAGCCCCCTACAGAAGCCCTGCTGCTCAGGAAGCCATATGGCCGCAACAAGCCTCTCATCTCCCGCACCATGATGAAGAACATTTTGGGTCAGGGAGTGTTCCAGCTCATCATCATCTTCACTCTGCTCTTTGCGGGTAAGAAGCTATAGTTCTCCATGTACACAGAGCCAGTGGACTTACTGTGCGTTTCCTGTGTAAATCCATCTTTATTTGAACACGTTCTCTTTCCGACTGTTCCTGTAGGAGAGAAGATATTCGATATAGACAGCGGCAGAAATACACCCCTCCACGCCCCGCCTTCTGAACACTACACCATTGTCTTCAATACCTTTGTACTGATGCAGCTTTTCAACGAGATCAATGCCCGCAAGATCCATGGTGAAAGGAATGTCTTTGAAGGCATCTTCAACAACCTTATCTTCTGTAGTATTGTCTTTGGTACCTTCATAATCCAGGTAAAGTAGAGTTCTGTGGCTAACTTGTAGAGTTTGTGTGAATGTGCTTAGTGACTCATATGGGAAAAAAACGATCATCGGTCCCACGAGACGTGCGGCTTGCAAATGTTAGATCTAAAAAGAAATGTCTCTAATTAATTCCGCCTCTCTTCCTGCTCCTCTAGATCGTCATAGTGCAGTTTGGTGGGAAGCCGTTCAGCTGCGTGGCTCTGACCATAGACCAGTGGCTATGGTGCACTTTCTTAGGCTTTGGCTCTCTACTATGGGGACAGGTATGATGTGACTATACAGCTGAGCTTCACCTTCAATTGGCCGGAGACAGAATATATGGTATGACAGTGCCCCCCTGTGTTGGAGTTGGCGTAGTGGGTGACATATGGTGGCAGGTGTAACAATACAGTATGTTCCAAATTTTAATTTAGCTGTCTGAACTTGTTTGTCTCGATGTCAAAGATCTTTCACATTCATGGAATCTGGAGTTTATTATTCCACTTTGTTTGTTCTGTTGTGCATAAAATATCATCTTCTGTTTGTAATTCCTGACAATGAGAGATTGAGGCTTGAGGTTGTTGCTGACAGCGACAGTCATAATAAATGTGTGATGTACAGTATTTATAGTTGGCTCTGACTGCCCACACTTATCCTACAGAGCAGTGCACATAATATGTCATTATCTACTCTCGTCAATTCAACAAGAAGACACAAATAAACAGGGCTGCGCTGAGTTCCTGTGTGTATAAATTGAAGCTTGAGCTGACAGTTGTAGGACTGACACTGTGGCTGTGTTGCCTCCAGCTTTTAGTAACTCAGTTATCTATTAAGTCAGTAACTTTTCTGTGGGAGGGTCTTGGAGCCTCTAAGCAAACCAAATGGCATCAAACTGGCTCTCACATCTAGCTTATCTCAGGCTCACTGGCTGCCCAGAAACGTGGCTCGTTAATGAGATGCCACTTTGCCGTTCTGAGTGTGACCTAAGTGATAAGTCAGTGTTTGCTCACGTAAATCCTGATGTCTTCCAGGTAATCTCTTCGATACCCACCAGCCGATTAAAATTCTTGAAATCGGCAGGCCACGGCACCCAGAAAGAGGAGATCCCAGACGAGGAGCTGGACGAGCTGGAAGACAATGAGGAGATTGACCATGCTGAACGGGAGCTTCGCCGAGGCCAGATCCTCTGGTTCCGAGGCCTCAATCGCATCCAGACTCAGGTAACAATCTACCGACGATTCTGCGTACCACAGAGCGCGACGCCCAAACGCCAAGGGAATCAAAAGCCATACACCCCTTTAACTCTATTGCTCTTCCAGCTTAAAATCTATGTGTTTGTTCTTTCTCTCTGCATTCTTAAAGAACGGCTTGTGCCCTAAAAACAAAAGCCTTTCCTCTAATTTCTTCCGTTCTGCTTCTGAACTAAAGCAGGTTCCTATGCCTATTTCTGACTCTTGTCTGCTAGAACACGACTAGATTGAAGGTACTGATGAGAAGCAAGTGAATTGGATTGGATGGGAAGCACAATAGGGAACAGCTGAATGTTCAAATAGTATTGGCATGGCTATAGCTGGAAGTATGGAAGGATTCTGCAGAGAAAAGAGTGACAGTGAGGTCAGAGCTCCCTCCGATCAGTGCCTTTTAAACCCAACATCCCTTTTCTCTCTCTTTTTAACTGTAATGCCTGAATCCAATTTCCAAGTGACATTTTTTTCGTACTGGTGCCTTTTTCTTTATCTTTTTTTTCTCTCTCTCCTCTGGCTGTGTTGTGTTTTATTTCCTCTGGGCTTTCTCCTGTCATGCTGTCTGATTCTTTACAGATGGATGTAGTGAGTGCGTTCCAGAGTGGAACTTCCTTTCAGGGGGCTCTAAGGCGGCAGGCCTCCAACTCCAGCCAACAACAGCACGATGTAACCAATGTTTCTAGCCCTACACATGTAGCCTTTTCTACTACTACCACTACTGCCACTGCCGCCAACACCGCTTCTGCCACTGTGGGGTGTGAGTGCGTGTTCTCCTCTAGTGCATGAGACTTTTATCTCTTCTGTTCTTCTAACATCTTCCTCCTCCACTCGTTGACACTTTTACTCTCTCATGCCTCTTCTAATGTCTCCCTCCTGTATTTAAAGAACACCAAAAATACATCTTCCATATTGCTTTGATAATACTGCTGTGTGTGTGTGTGTGTATATATATCTATATATATATGTACCCTGTAGCCAGGTCGCTTCTAGTGTCGAGGTGTTTTCTCTGTGCAATCATGTTTTCTGTTCTGCTTCTGCTTCGGTCTCAGAAATGAAAGGTTTTACTGTTATCTCGGGGGGGTGATTATCTACTATTTGACAACAACAAAAAAAAGATTTTCTGGATTGACCGTAACCAGGTGTGTCTGCAGCTGCCTCAGTCTGCTCTGTGCCGCTGTAGCACCCATGGGTCTGTGTCGCAGCTCTCTAGTCGGGTAAATGTTTTGAGTATACGCCCATGATCACGGCCTAAAACGATACAGACAAACCATGACACGGACCTCTGTGAGAAAATGCATCGGAGTGTCAGTGGATGTCTTTTCTCCTCCCAGCTGTGGCTGTTTCTGGGAGTTTGTTGTGAAAAAGAGGGTGTGTGTGTGTGAAGAGAAGTGTGTGTGGGGGGGGGGGGGGGGGACACAAGGGATAGGCTCCGAAAAGAAGCCGATAGATGAGCAGCTGCAGCTTGTTGGTGTGTTTGGATGCAAGGCTGTGCATAGTTGTTTTTTAAAAGGTCTGACGGCCTTCGTGCCAGTCGTCCATTCAGCGTAGAAGATCACTACGTCGCGCGGGCGGACACGGTTCATTTGATGATGGTATTTCCAAAGGCCTTCCTCCTGTGCCCCTTACAAGAGCTGTGTGGCTGTTGACTCTTTCTCTCTTTCAGATCTTCCCAGGCAGACCATCTGACCAGCAGGGGATTTTAAATGTCGAACAGATGTCACGAAAAGAGCTTAATGGAATAAATGACTGTGCTCTTGAATGTAAACATGTGGGACTTTCCCCAGACACATTTACAGCAGATCCAATGTTGATGTTTCTTCCCCTGGCATATTGAGAAAAAATAAAATGATGCAATGCTGCAGTAGTGTTTAGGTCTCCGTCTCAGGTGGGACTCCTGGGAATCTCTTTGACCTGACTGGTGCTTTGCTTCTAAACTCTCAACTTTTCCTTTCAGGTTGCTCTTAAGACGTTTTCTCTGTGAATACTGTTTGTTGGCGGAATGTGTCCACCTGGCAATGTTTTGCCTGAAACAAAATGAATACCACTGACTCCCCACATATTCTTCTTTAGATTCTGTGAAATGTGTCATGGGCTATACTCAAAGGTTTACTACCATTGAACACAAGGTAGCGCCACGCTCTGCATGGGTTCAAAGTCTCTGGTCTCGTTTGTGAGTTTTTTCTCTTTGTGCTGTTTTTGACATGTATACCAGCTTCTAGACATGCTTGGCTGCCGCAGCTTTTTTTGTTTTTACTCCACAAACATAAGCTGTAACTGACCATCCCTTTCTTTCTTTCTGTCTCTCTCTTCATCTCTCTTTCTTTTGTTCTTTCTTTCTGTCTCTTCCTGTCGTGTCTTTCTCTCTCCTCACTTTTTCCTGAGCATGTCCAACAAAAGCAAACTCTTGTGTCAAGCCTCTGTCCCTCTTCTCTTTGGATGTGTTCTTGTCTAAAGAACAGCATTCCTCTTGTCTCGGTTTCCTTTTGCATTTTGATTAATCAGACACAGGCCTCTACCACGTGTTTTGTGACATACTACTACTGTACTCACAAAAAGGAAAACCTATATTGCATTGGGTTTGACACTGGTTTGTACCCTTGGCAAGACACTGGCTGATTTACCACATGAATGTTAAGAATAGTTTCTCGCCAAGTATAAGGTTTGTCTCCACCGGATGCAACTCCAGTTTTCCATTTCTCTGACCCACTACGGCTACCTGAAGTCTTTCTATGGCTCAACTAGCTCATGCTTTTACTTGTAGTACAGAATACGGTGACATTTCTAGATTTTGAAATGTGGTACTCTAGAGTAAATATATTGGCAGAACAGTCACCCAGAAACAGGAAGTGAAACACAGACAGACGTTTAGCGGAAATAAATTTAACTGAATATCTTGACACTTTTTTGACCCTTTCAGGTTGTTTCGAGGTTAACATAGTCCAGACAATATGTAGGACAACGTAGTTCATTGGTATTATAACTTGACAAAAACTGCACACCTGCACGAGAGTTATCCCTGTCACAGATTTTTGCCCCTAAAACTCACCTATTATTGACCCAATAAAACCTGCGCCCTCGTTTGTTATCGCTGTTGTTATCCAGGTGTTCAAATTCAAAACGCACGCGCGTCATGGCTGAATGTGACTAAATCTCTGCGCCCTGTCCCTTCTCCCTCCCTCCCAGATCCGGGTGGTGAATGCATTCCGCAGCTCCATCTCCCTCTATGAGGGGATGGAGAAGCCCGATTCGCGGTCATCAATCCACAACTTCATGACCCACCCTGAATTTCGGATAGAGGACTCTGAGCCCCATATTCCCCTCATCGATGACACCGACGCAGAGGACGACGCTCCCACCAAGCGCAACTCCGCCAGCCCCCGCAACGCCACGCCCACGCCGCCCTCGCCCACCACCACCGTCGCCCCCACCACGCCCGTCTCTCCCTCCCCCACGCCCGTCTCTCCCTCCCCCAACCAGAACAATAATGCTGTGGAGAGCAGCAACCACCTCCTTCCAGAGGGCCCCAAATCAGGAACCCCCTCGGCCCCGGGGAGCCCCCTACACAGCCTGGAGACCTCCCTTTGATCTGACCCCACACACACACACCACCCTCCATCCACACTTTTCTACCCGCCACCATGGAGCTCAAACAAAGCGAAGGAACACTTGGAGAAGAGAGACGGAGGGCTAGAAGGAGAGCGCAGTCTTGTGAGCTTGGCTTGGGCTGGACTAAAAGAACAGCAAACATTCAGAGGAATGTACGGCTTGGTGTGGATGCTTTAATCTTCTTTTCTTTTTGGTTCTTATTCAAACCCCGCTACAACACAAGGACTCTGTCTCCACCCCTCCCTCCTTGGTAACTTTTTGTTTTTCTCGGTAAACAAGGGGTGAATTTAAACTCGGATTGAAAGTGACCTGTTTTTATTGTTCTATTAATATTATTATTATTATTTTAATTGAGAAGGGGAGGTCCTCCTCCTGGCTTGAAGATGGTCTGTAAGAATTGTGAAAGAACCTTTTTAGCTTCTCTTTTATCTGAATGGTGTTGTATATTTATCTCTTTGGCCCTTGCTCATTCAAAACTTATTTCTGCTCCATTGGCTGTTAATATTTTTGAGTTATTTATGTTTTTTTGGAAAAAGCAGGTCTGTTTACAAAGTTTGTAGATACTTTTTTTCAGTTTGTAGGCAAAAGAGCTTCCTGATGTATGATGCAGAAAACTGGGACAGAATAAAAAAAAAAAATGAATGAGAGGATTATTTCAGATACTGCTGTATTTTCAGGAGAAAAGGGTGTTTCTATTGAAACTTAACTATTTTTGCCTGCAAGTTTTATTTGTTATATATTTGTAGATAAATGTAGAACCTTCTAGCCAAACCGATAAACACTAAGGCTTGTATAGAAAAGAGGTCCATTGGTTGAGGGGTTTTCACAGGCGACGGGACGGGAAAGACAAGTAGGGCCTCTGTCCACTAACATTGCTATGAATATTTACTTCTTCCATTTCTTCGATAGTTTTCACGTGCACAAAAAAAACCTTCTGGAGTTCTGGATTCTCTTTTCATTCATTATGTTGTGTTCAAGGATTTCCACATGTTGAAAAGGTTCACTAATTAAAAAGGGAGTTGAGAATAGTTCCGGGCCCGTATTTAGCAAGCATCACAGACTGACACCTAGAAATCAAGCTGAAACAAAGTCTTACCTCGGAGTCGGACGTGTGGTCCTCCATGAAGCCTCCTACAGTCGCTTTCAGCAGGACGTAGAAGTAGATTTTTGTGGTTTTACAACACTTAGTAACGTAAAATGAAAATGTCTTGTAGTAGTTGTTAGTCACATTCAAAAGAGGCTGATGGAGATTATCTGATGCAGGGAACACTCATGAGTGTATCAGTACTTTATGCATGTTAACGCTTACAATTTGTTTTTGCCAAAGCTCATAAAAACACTAAAATGACTAAAAAAGTTTGTCACTTTTTTTTTTTTTTTTTTTTTTTATTACGACCATTTGAGTTGAAAGTAACGCTAGTCAGCCAGTGCGCCTATTTATTTTTCAATAAGAAGTTTTATATAGACTTAACATGAATGTGCCTTGGCTACAATAACAAGTTAGGCGATGCTTTGTCCCGTCATGTCCCACCTGCAGGTAACTCCTCCCAGATTAAACACTGTTACTCCTACAGCTAAACGTAGGACCAAATAAGCCTCGTGCGGATCCTTCTGGGCCAGTTGTGAAAGAGTTTCTCTCTCTGGATGCTTGATAAATATGGACCCTGGTCGTCGTTTTTCTTTTTTTTTTTTTTTTAAATTGGTGCATTTAATTTATGTTTTTGTTTCTCTCAGCAAAACGTTCGCCCCCCCCCCCCCCCCCCTGCCAATGTACAATATTGACATTTGTTTACTCAGGCATAGAAAAAGTATTTAATTTAAAAAAGGAATCTAAAAAGAAAGAACCTTTTAACTTCAGACTTTGTGTATTTAGATAGTGAATTATTGTCTTGGTTAAATAAAAAAAAAAAAAAGCAAGTGAATTATTTTCATATTTCATTCAATCTTTTAAGATCATGCCTTAGGGAATACTTAATTTTACTCCTCCGAGTTCTAGTTTGTTGGCATTTTAAAAAAAACGTGGGGGAAAATAGGCTTTTTCTTTTTTCAACCCTGTCCATAAGACTCCTTTCACCGTGGATAAATGTTGCTGCATTTGATTTGTTTGTAAAATATTTTTGACACCTGATGTACTGGAAACGCTAAAGAATTGGACATTTTTCAAGAATAAAGTCTAGAGCATACACTGGTATCTATCTGCACAGGGTACTTTATTTCATAGCGTTCCTTGGGGGAAAAAATAATTTTGATACAAATCATAATAAAAAAAGTGTACCTTTGTATTTTTATGACAATACTGATGATAACCTTTCATCGTACGAAACCGATTTTGGATGATTTGACACCAATCACGTTATATGGGGAGGGTTTTGGCCACTAAAAATGTGTGTTCTGAAATATTCATCTCAGGGTGCAAATGGTGTGAAAGAGAACAAGCCTCCGTTAGTTTGTATATTACCACACTTAACTCAAATGTTTGGGATGGTGCTTGTCAACCACACAGGATGACTTGGGCAGCAGGCTGCACATTATTCCTGCAGCCTTCTGGCCAGCTTCACCTTTTTAGGGCCGTGGACAGGGGAAGGAGTTCGAGATGCTAAATCACAACGTCCTCTGAGGAAATGCTTTGTTTTACAGATGACAAAATAGCAGCTAAGGATTGCATTAAAAAAAAAAAGTGAGAAATTGGAAAAGACGAGCGGAATCCATATGAGGAGTTTGTTCTGTAGCTTCTTCCTGTAATGGGAAAGAATGTTTTTCCATCTGTTTTATGGATTATTATTTTTTTATCTTTTAACATTTGGAAATAAAAGTACTTCATGTCTGTTTATCTTGAGCATTTTAAATGGATATCGTGATTGGATTTACATTTGAAACTTGTCGAGTAATGTGTATGGTTTTTAAAAATAAAAAATGTATTTAGCCTAACTGCAGGGCTATGTTTTTCATTTACCGTGCAGTATTTATTGGAATGGAGTCATGTATTCAAATGAGGACTTTTTTACTTTCTGCAGTGAAGGCACGCAAACATCCTGCAGAAAATCCCGGTCTTGAGTGAGGGGGATTTTCTCGCAAGAAAGCTGCTTTTCTGCATAACTGCACAATTTCAAAATGTATTATAACCATTAGTTTATAGCTATGTAACAGAGTAGCCAAACCATTGTTAAATATACTAAAAACTCACATTCTCTGAATAGTCTACTTAAGCAAATACATGTTAGAGCTGTAGCAGCATCTTGTAATTCTAAATGATGAAGTTGGAGCTTTTTGTTAAATGCTGATGAAGGGATAGCTGGACACTGGTGCAGGTTGGCAGTGAGCATTGCACAATTCAGCTCTTGTAGGGAGTGTTTGGTGAAGCAGGTAAAGAACAGGAAATGCATGTTTACATCAAATCTATCCTCGGTTATCTCCTCCAACATAAAATGAAAAATGTGTATTTCAAAGTCTCTGAAAGGCATTTAATTTATTCGCACAATTATTGAACATGATAACATCCTTTTTTTTAATGAATGAATGAATAAGAAAGTGAATAAGAAATGTACTTTCCCCTAGACCTCTGGCGCAGGCCCCTGCTCGAATATGACATGCATCTCTGCAACTAAGATGTCTATTTGAATCATCTTGGTATCATACTAAAAGTAAAACTTGTGAGATTTCTGCCATCCACATATATATACAGTATGTTACTGGGTCAAGGTCAATAAATATGGGATGCAGCATAAATGAAAGATTTTATTTCCCCCGAACAAAATCGTACAGACCAAGAGTGAATATCCCTTTGGATCGATGCAGTTGCAGAGCCAAGACCTCCAGCAAACCATATCACAACATCTGAACATTACACTGATGCAAATAAAGTGAAGCAGAGCAAAGTTGAGGGGTTTTAGTAGAGGCATGTTAAGGGCCAATCAAGGATGGCCAAGTATGCACGCACAGACAAGGAATTTGACTGCGGTTATTTGCGTCCCTCTCAAAGTACATATGCAGAAATAGAAATAACAGCTAGGGACAACAAAGCTCGACTGATAAAGGTAGAGAATTGACAGTACTAGTTTTTGACATGCTATACTGTTTTTGACTTTTTTCGACATGCTATACTATGAGTGTTTTTGACATGCTATACTATGACTGTTTTTGACATGCTATACTATGACTGTTTTTGACTTTTTTCGACATGCTATACTATGACTGTTTTTGACATGCTATACTATGACTGTTTTTAACATTTTTCGACATGCTATACTATGACTGTTTTTGACATGCTATACTATGACTGTTTTTTACTTTTTTCGACATGCTATACTATGACTGTTTTTGACTTTTTCGACATGCTATACTATGACTGTTTTTAACATTTTTCGACATGCTATACTATGACTGTTTTTAACATTTTTCGACATGCTATACTATGACTGTTTTTAACATTTTTCGACATGCTATACTATGACTGTTTTTAACATTTTTCGACATGCTATACTATGACTGTTTTTGACTTTTTTCGACATGCTATACTATGACTGTTTTTGACTTTTTTCGACATGCTATACTATGACTGTTTTTAACATTTTTCGACATGCTATACTATGACTGTTTTTGACATGCTATACTATGACTGTTTTTGACTTTTTTCGACATGCTATACTATGACTGTTTTTAACATTTTTCGACATGCTATACTATGACTGTTTTTGACATGCTATACTATGACTGTTTTTGACATGCTATACTATGACTGTTTTTCGACATGCTATACTATGACTGTTTTTCGACATGCTATACTATGACTGTTTTTGACTTTTTTCGACATGCTATACTATGACTGTTTTTGACTTTTTTCGACATGCTATACTATGACTGTTTTTAACATTTTTCGACATGCTATACTATGACTGTTTTTGACATGCTATACTATGACTGTTTTTGACATGCTATACTATGACTGTTTTTGACATGCTATACTATGACTTTTTTCGACATGCTATACTATGACTGTTTTTAACATTTTTCGACATGCTATACTATGACTGTTTTTGACATGCTATACTATGACTGTTTTTGACTTTTTTCGACATGCTATACTATGACTGTTTTTAACATTTTTCGACATGCTATACTATGACTGTTTTTGACATGCTATACTATGACTGTTTTTGACATGCTATACTATGACTGTTTTTCGACATGCTATACTATGACTGTTTTTCGACATGCTATACTATGACTGTTTTTGACTTTTTTCGACATGCTATACTATGACTGTTTTTGACTTTTTTCGACATGCTATACTATGACTGTTTTTGACATGCTATACTATGACTGTTTTTAACATTTTTCGACATGCTATACTATGACTGTTTTTGACATGCTATACTATGACTGTTTTTTACTTTTTTCGACATGCTATACTATGACTGTTTTTGACTTTTTCGACATGCTATACTATGACTGTTTTTAACATTTTTCGACATGCTATACTATGACTGTTTTTAACATTTTTCGACATGCTATACTATGACTGTTTTTGACTTTTTTCGACATGCTATACTATGACTGTTTTTGACTTTTTTCGACATGCTATACTATGACTGTTTTTAACATTTTTCGACATGCTATACTATGACTGTTTTTGACATGCTATACTATGACTGTTTTTGACTTTTTTCGACATGCTATACTATGACTGTTTTTAACATTTTTCGACATGCTATACTATGACTGTTTTTGACATGCTATACTATGACTGTTTTTGACATGCTATACTATGACTGTTTTTCGACATGCTATACTATGACTGTTTTTCGACATGCTATACTATGACTGTTTTTGACTTTTTTCGACATGCTATACTATGACTGTTTTTAACATTTTTCGACATGCTATACTATGACTGTTTTTGACATGCTATACTATGACTGTTTTTGACATGCTATACTATGACTGTTTTTGACTTTTTTCGACATGCTATACTATGACTGTTTTTAACATTTGTCGACATGCTATACTATGACTTTTTTTGACATGCTATACTATGACTGTTTTTGACATGCTATACTATGACTGTTTTTGACATGCGATACTATGACTGTTTTTCGACATGCTATACTATGACTGTTTTTGACTTTTTTCGACATGCTATACTATGACTGTTTTTGACTTTTTTCGACATGCTATACTATGACTGTTTTTAACATTTTTCGACATGCTATACTAGGACTGTTTCTGACATGCTATAATATGACTGTTTTTGACATGCTATACTATGACTGTTTTTGACTTTTTTCGACATGCTATACTATGACTGTTTTTGACTTTTTTCGACATGCTATACTATGACTGTTTTTGACATGCTATACTATGACTGTTTTTAACATTTTTCGACATGCTATAAAAATAGGTGTTAATATAAATACTATAGGTTTATATATAAAAAGCACCAATAACCAACGATAAAATAAGAAATAAAACATCTGTATACAAGTGAAGTTTTTGTTAAGTTGTAAACTGATTTACCAGTTCGTCATAGTTGTTTTGGCGTTTCTGTAGCGCCTCCCAGTGGAGGAAAGCTGAAAAGACTTGTGTCTGACTGTCCGATCGTGTTCAAAAAGGTCATGGTATAGCATGTCGAAAAAAGTAATTGAATATTATGTCGCAAAAAGTTATTAAATAGTCATAAAAAAGTCCTTGTATAGTATGTCAAAAACTACTATAGCATGCATTTGCATTTTTCTCGATGTACTCACACAGAACAAATAATATGGATAACAATAAAAGCAGTTATAGTTATAATTAAACAATTAATAGATTATCAAAAATCTTGCCATTAAATTTTCTGACGATCTATCATTAATTCATACTTATTTCGACTTATAATTTCAGCTCTAGATCAAATGTGCAATGGATTAACAACATTACATGTCATTTCACATCCACACCAGCAGAGGGCAGTGGACTCTGCTTGTAGCTCTTTTAACACAGATTGTGTATTATTAACGTGAGTCAATCAGTCTTTGGCTTCTTAACAGGTGGTAAAAAAACTCAATGAGGCACAGCTGTTGGGATGTATCAGTCTGGCGACGATTATAACTTGACGTCTTTATCGCTGATCAATTTTAATAAACGCGCGTGGAACCCGGAAGTTGCAACAGAGTGAGACGTCCGTGCTCTTCTTCCTCCTTGTCGCAAACTGTCGTTCCTTTCCGCTCGGCGTGTATTCCTTCTGCAGTAATGGACTCTAAACACTGGGCGAAGGTCTGCTAACCACAAGTCGCGACATTTCTGTAAGTGCTGCAGTCTGCTACAGTGTCAGCCTCTTAAAACAAACGTAATCTTCAGTAGGACCAGTTTAATGCAGGATTAAAGCTGTGTTGGGCTCTCGTAAATTGGACGTTATTCGATATTCACCTTAAATCGCTCAGTGTTTAGCTCAACTTACTGCATCGTTGAATCCCTAATCGAGTGTCAGTGAGAAGCCCACACAGATGCACATTCACTTATCATGCTATATTAATGTATTGCTGTCAACACCGCAGGTTTGGAGGCAGCATCACGCCTCCACTTACCATACTTTTTTCTTTTGTTGTTGCTCGTGAACCCCACTCAGAGGCAGGAATGAGACTCCATCACCCCTGAGCTCAAGATGAGAGAGTGGTGGGTTCACGTGGGTTTGATCTGCATCCCGCTGGTGGCCGTCTACCTTCACATCCCGCCCCCTCAACTGTCCCCTTCCCTGCAGAAGTGGCACAGTGCCGGGGAGGTGTTTCACTTCAGAGGCAGGGAAATCTTCTACAGAGGTAAGAGGGGGGGATTTGGAGTTACCTCCATGCACATTGTGTATTGCTTAAATTACATCCATGGGGTTGTCAAGAGTCTTGTAATGGTAGTCAACTGAGACTAGGGCTGACAAACAGGGAGTGCAACAACATGACAGAAGTACAGTGACGTCCTCACAATGCCGCACATGTGCTTATCATACATGCTCATCTCTTTTCTCCTCAAACCAGATTCCTATGGTGCTTTGGGAAGCTCTGACGTCATCATTCTGCTCCATGGCTTCCCTACGTCCAGCTTCGACTGGAACAAGGTACCCACTTGCACACGCTCAGTACACAGCTAAGCACCATTAAAAAAACAAAAAGAAAAGTCTTTATGCGACACGTTTTTCTATACAGATCTGGGAGCCACTCATTCAGCGCTTCCATCGAGTCATTGCACTGGACTTCCTGGGTTTTGGCTTCAGTGACAAGCCAGTGAGTTCATTTTGTGCCAGTTTAAATGTCTTCGTTGTTGCATACGTGTTTCCTATACTTCCTGCATGATGCTCCGTCACTCCTCTTAACGCGTGTTTTTCCCATCCCAGCGACCCCACAGGTACTCCATCTTCGAGCAGGCCAGTGTGGTGGAGGCCCTGGTGGCTCACTTGGGTCTGAGCAACCAGCGAGTGAATCTGGTGTCACATGACTATGGAGACACTGTGGCCCTGGAGTTGCTCTACAGGTGTGTGTGTGTTCCACTGTATTCATGCAAATGTCAAAAACAGAGTATATATGATGAATTGCTAACCACTCCTCCTCCTCTTGTCTGTTCTTTCTTTTTCTCCCAAACAGAAGTGACCAAAACCGCACAGGTCACCTGATCTTCAACAGCCTGTGTCTTTCCAATGGAGGTACAGTGAATACACTATTGTGTTCGGGTCATGTTGTAGATAGCAGGTCAGTGCTGACTCTTTTATTTCCAACAGGATTATTCCCAGAAACACATTACCCACGTTTGCTGCAGACGGTGAGTTTGTTTTCTTCATCCTGCCAATTTGTTCTATTTCAAAAAGTACGATTTGGTTGATTGGCTGTCAGAGTTCTCACTGAGACGTTTTTGTTTTGCCTCCAAAAGCTTCTGAAGGACTCTAGTTTTCTGGCTCCACTTCTGACGCGTCTCACCAACTATAAGATCTTCCAAAAAGGGTAAGAGAACCAGAGTTTTCTTTCAAATTGAGAGATATGAAATATATGTTTGTACCAGTATGTAAGTGCATGAATATATTATTCTGTTTTCTGTTGACTGGAAGGATCGGAGACGTGTTCGGTCCGTACACGCAGCCCACAGACGCTGAGTTCTGGGACATGTGGACAGGTTTACGCTACAACGATGGCAACTTAGTGTTAGACAGGTGTGTGTGTTTGCTTTGTATTCAAATGGCCTTAATTCAATTTGTTGCTCTTCATCTTTGTTCACTCGTTTTGTCTTCTGTGCCTCTCTCAGTATTCTGCAGTACATCAACCAGAGATTAAAACACAGAGAGCGATGGGTGGGCACCCTCACTTCCACCATCGTCCCACGTGAGTTCACAGGGTCATCGTGGCATGTTTGTTGATAAATCAGAGGGTGGAAGCTCTGTCGTGTGGGCCAAACACTCCCTTAAGGTGTATTAACCCAGCAGCCTCGGCCAGAGAGCTGATTCTAAGCTGCTTAGCCTACAAAGAGAAGCCTCGTCGTCCATCTGTGATCCCGCGCTCAGTGCGTGTGTGCGCGTGTGTGTGTGTCTGACATGGACCTCATGCTAAAAGGCATTAGCCAGGGTTCTTCTGAATCATTGTGTCCGTGAGTAAATGTGGAGGGTGGTTAAGAAAACAATGTGTCATCCTGCAGTATATAAGTGTATATCTGCACCAGCATCTGATCTGTCCTGACAGAAATATCGGAATATGTGTTGTTTAACTTTAGGTCTCATATCCAGATTTTGTCTTTACTATTTCTTACTTCCATTTTCAGAACGATCCGCCCTCCCTTTTGTATCTCTCCTCCATTTCTCAGTGTCCCTCCCTCCATCTTTTCCTCTGTGACCCTCTCACGCCCCTCTTTGTCTTTCAGTGCACATGATCTACGGACCCCTGGACCCCGTCAACCCTCATCCCCAGTTCATCCGTCTTTACCAGTGAGTGCCCCCGCCGCTCTTATTCTTTAGCTCACATTCAGATTATCAGACGTACTCTCATCTCCTGGCAGATCCTCATTCAGATCTGAAGGTCAAAGGGCAGAAATTGCGCAGAAAAATGTCTCTTTTCTTATATTTTTGAGCTGAACAATGGACAATATACTTTATTTAATGTCTCCACATATCTGAAAAGAATGGTTCCTGCTGGGATTCAAACTAACATCCTTGTGTACAAAACAACGTATCCACTACATCATGATGGACACATTGGGATTTATCTAGTTTATTATTATAAATGCAGCAGTAAGCATCCATAATAAATGGAAGAATGTTATGTTTGCAGTAATCTCGTTTATCTTAAATATGTATCTTGTTCCTGCAGGCAGCTGGTCCAGAGGTCGACCATCACCATTTTGGATGAACACATCAGTCACTATCCTCAGCTGGAAGATCCCACCGGCTTCCTCAATGCATATTTCAATTTTATTCACTCTTTCTGAGAGGTTACCAAATGCGACACCCCGTGTTCGTGAATTAACACGCCATCTGGTGCTTTTGCAGCACTTCTTCAAAGTGATAAAAGGTCACACGTGACGCCGAGACCTTTCCTAATGATTTTAATTAGGAGTTACGCTGTCACTAAGCTGCGACTTATGCATCAGTTTGAGATTTAATCGCCAGTGATGGGCTAATTTACCAGCATCAACTCCTAAATTGTCAATTAATACCATAAAAAACATGCAATGTGAGCTAGAAACATGAATAACTGTCCTTACTGCAAGTGAATGACTAACCTGATGGTGACAGTGTTAATTTATGGATCATCGTTCAGCATGATACTGAAGGTTCTGTTGGGTTGTGAGATTATTGAACATATCTGGGACATCGGTTTGATTCCCTCCGTTTTCTGTCCTGCACAGCTGCGTTCTGATTGAAGTTTTTCTGAATGATTTTCTACATTTCTCTTGATGTCAATGAAATGCCTAAATGTCAGCTTTTCTTTAAATAAAACTAGTTTTGTAAAATAAAAAAAAGTGTCTGAATGAGTGAAACTTGGATGTATTTTGACAGTCAGAATTTATTGAAGATTTGACAGAAGAATATGCTTACTGCAAAGAAAACATGAGGACCAGACGGTATAAAGACAGAGTGAAGAAACACTTTCTAGAAGTAATAAAACATTTATGTTTCAGGTTGGATGGTGTCAGCATAATAAACACAATATCATTATATATTTTACTTTTAGAGTTGTGTAAAACAAGTAAGTGATGTCTCAGAGAGTTTGTCGTGCAGAGATGAACGGTCCTGTGGTTCGTTGACGGGAAGCGGCACCGCAGGGGTTTTAGCCCACCGAGGCCAGGATGACGTCGACGACCGTCTCTTCACCGCTGCGCACCGTCACCTGCATGGTGACGCCGTCGGCCAGTGCCAGGCGAGCGCGAACCAACACATCGTGACCTCCCCGGAACACGCCTGAGAAGAGAGGGAGGGAGAGCTGTCAGAACCTTGATTCACCGGCACATCAATTTAGGTACGACACATTTATTCGACATACTATGACATTTGGAATCCTCTAAATTCTATCTGCTACTTGTAGTTACGGCATTTGAGGTCGCAAAATATCTTTTAAGTTGCACGAGAGACAAAATAACAATTTTAATGAAGCAATCTTTTTTTTTTTAAAAGACCAAAACCATCCTGACATTCAACACCCACCAGCGAGGAAGAGGACATGCGAGTTCTTGTTTTCGGGGACTTTGTCAGAGCGTTCGCATGGCTGCATTCCCAGGAAGCTGATGATGTTACCCACCGCCTCTGTACAAAAAAAAAAACAAACACAGATGAGTCACGTAACACACTGGGTCTCAGTTACTGCATAGAGCCTCAATGACGATGCTCAACATGTTTTGTATATCTTTGGAAGCAGATATTTGCAAAAATGAAGAAAAAGTACTGAACGCATGAGTCCACAGTGTGAACTATTAGTGAATGCTGAAAGTTATATTCAAATAAAACAAACTGGCATCTATTTGACGACATAAACTTTTGTACGTTGACCTTTGACTTTCTAATGTGCATTCATTATTTCAGCCTCAAGTTCTGACTCACCGTCTAAAGTTCGTACAGACGCCAGAGCAAAAGTCTCTTCCTTCTCAAAGTCGTCTCCTACTTCATCCCACGCTGCTCCAAAGTTCGGTTTCAAAACCTTCTGGATGTGGTCTGCAACCGTCACCTCTAGATCCTCCAGCTAAAGAAGAGCAGGGCAGAGGAGGACAAGAAACACAAGAATAAGATCATTTACATTGAGGACAATTTAAAAAAAAATAACACTCATTGTCCTTGTGTTGAAAGTTTGTGCATGTGCTTTGATTACGTACCACATATTCGTCATCATAACCGTCATCGTCGGGCTCTCCTGTGTTTGGGTCGCAGTCTTTGACCAAGTACTTCATCGTACAACTAAACGTACAAGACACTGGGGACAGAGAAGATATATCTAAAACACAACTTTCTTAAATCTTCTTATATTCAAGCGCTAATATTTCGGCATCGATTTAAATTTGATATTCAAAACCTGTTTTAGGAACTTGTACATTATAAAAAAGTCATAGTATTTTGAATTTTAAAAAGTCATAGTATAGTGGGCCGAAAAAGTCATAGCATCGTTTGTCAAAGAAAGTCATAGTATAGCATGATGAAAAAATAAAAGTCCTAATAAGTCCAAAAATGTCAGTCATTGAAAAAGTCACAATGTAGTCCCAAAAACGTCCCAGTGCTCCTACCAGCGGTGGGGTCGTCCTCAGGCAGGCGGACCAGAGTGTAGCAGGAACCAGGCTGACTGTAGGGGAGGCTGGTAGCTGGGATGTAGTTCATCACCTCGTAGGACTCCGATGGCTCCATCTGCACTACGACCTGAAACAAACCACACGATACAATTGTATTCCCATGTTTTAGTTCAACTACTGTCTGAAATCCTCAAACAATTCCAAATATTGTGTTGACCGTTTTGTCTTTCGCAGCAAAAAACTGATAAATAAAATTACAGAAAAATATCTAAATGGATCTTCAGAAAAAATGCAAGTTAATGAAACGTCTCAGCCGGTACCTTCTGCAGGAGCTGGTCATTCAGGGTGTTTGTGCAGTCGAACTGGAACACCATGTGCCTGGCGAAGGTGTGTTTGACGCAGCGCACCACATATTCCGTCTCGGCCTCCGTCAACTGCACCTGCTCAGAGGACTTGAAGAGCGGCCCGAGACCCTGGAAGTCTGGGATGGCTGCCAGTTGTTCTGTAAAACGGAGGAAAAGTAGAGAGCGATTAAAAACAAAGAGAGGACAGACGAGACTGTAATTGTACTCAATTATATCAGCCCGGAGTATGAAGGTGAGGACGGACAGACAGTTCACAATCTTACCTTGATAAATGTCCTGGCGTGATGGGGTCAACTTATCTGGCAGTTTGCTGGTGGCAATAGGGGTGAGATCTGGGAAGAAGAAAAAAACCATTAACAATCTGATTTTTGACAGTAATAGTTTCTAAGTGGAGTATAAAACCATGGGCAGATAGGTTAATAGCTATGTAGTTGTACCCGTTTTGTGATCTGTGATAGGAGTTGTGGCCAGAGGGACACTCTTCATGTCGAAAGCTTTCTCTGAGGGCTCCAAAGTGTACTGGTGGAGGGACTTCTCCAGTCCGGGGATAGAAACAGACAGACCTAAGAGCAACACACAAAAGAGGAGACGTTAACTTGAACATTTCTGACATCACCTGCAGAGTGTTTGCCCTGCGAGCGGCTCTCTTAGTACGCATGGATCAGCAGCCACTATGAACCGCATTTAGCCAGTGTACCCTGAGTGTGTGTGTTTACCGTTGAAGATATAAGCAGCATTCAGAGCCTTCTGCTTCTGCTGTAGCACGTTCATGTAGAAAGTAGCTCTGTCGCGCACTTCATCATCACTGTCCATCATGCACCTATAAGAACAGACATGCGTGTTAAAAGTCAGACTATATCACATGTTCATTAGAAGAAAAATGTATGTTTGATGAAGTGTAGGAGTACAGTTACATAAGAGCAAGTGAAAGTAAATGAGTACCTCTGCATGAGAACAAGGACGCTCGGCAGCAGATCATCGTTCTGAGCTCCAAATTTAGCCAAAGCACTGACTGCGGCTGAGGGTGGAAGAAGAAACAAATGTTTCAACTGGTTCTAAAATGCCACGAAGATGATGTGAATATTAATAACCAAGATGTCAGCGCCCTGCGCCGTCTCACCTGCGCGAACAGCCTCGCTCTCCAGCACCACTCGGTTGAAGATGAAGCGGATGTACTTGGAGGGCTGGGGGGTGCGTGGGCCCTCTTTGCCCAGCAGGTGCAGGATCTTTGTGGCCAGCACCGTGTGCTCGCAGTCCTCGATGAACTCGCACAGGTGGGCCAGGCCCGTCTCTTTGCTCTCTGGGTTCTCCTCGATGATGCTGATGATGCAGTCCACGATGGCCCGCTTGTACTCGAAACCACCCTGCAGGGAGAGGAGGCGTGTTCACGGCGAGTCTTAAACACAACTGTAGGCTTTGACTGACTAATAGTACACAGGCTACATATATGCTTGACCCACACAGTAGTAAGGTGGAATGAATCATTCACCTATTTGTATTTTCTGATTTCTCTCTGAACACTGATGCATACTTTATCATCTGTTGTTATGAAACACGTCTCCTCTATTGGGTTTCTGTCTTCTAATGTCAGCACTTATAAACCAAATTTAAGTAATTTAAATACTAAATATTTTGTAAAAACATATAGAAAAGCAGGAAAGCTCCCAAAAGGCCACCTGTGATTGCAGCATTTCTCTTAATGGATAAGGATAGCACTGATAAAGAAGCTCTCAAGTCCAAAGTGTTAAGGTCAGTGGTCTGTTAACGATCAACTTACATCATCTCTGAGCATGTTGGACAAGAAGTTCATCATGACGCTGTGCTTCCTGGGATACTTCTGGCACAGAGCGCTGATGGCCTGCACCACCACCACCTGGAATAAACAAGCAAGCGACAGATTTAGGACACAGAAAAAAAATAATAACGGGATTAAAAAGAGAGACGAAGCAGTGAATCTCATATTGGAAATTAATATTTTGAGGTCACAGAATATGACATCCTGGGTGATTTTAAAAAAAAAAGAAGGACAGGACAGGACCACTCTAAACTTTTAAGTTCTGCCTGGTTCAGTGTCTGACCTTGAACTCGTCGGAGATCTCGGAGACAAACGAGGAGATCTGTTTCATGAGTCGGTCCACGCTGCTCTCGCTGCCGGTCTTGAGCAGAGTGGTGATGGCCAGTGTGGCGATGCTGCGGTTGGAGTCGGTGATCAGGTTTTCCAGGTCCAGGTTGCACGCAGTCACGGCGGATGGATGCTTCATGGCCACCTAGTGGACACAAAGGGAATGTCAGAGCAGCTCACAGTCTGGTTTAATCATACAGTGTTTCGTCAGGACAGGTGAATAATAACGTGGTGCAAAAAAAGCCATGTGAAGGAGGGGTTGGAGAGTGAAGCTGTACCTTGTTGAGGGTCCTCACTGCAGCGTATCTCAAGGCTGCTTTGGGAGAGCTGCAGAAGAGCTGCAGCACTGCAAGGAAGACAAATACATTCACATTGAGACTCACCAACACGTCATTCTATTCTCAGTCAACTAGACAGACATGGAAAAAAAAGTATGGAGGAGTGAGCAAACTACTGACCAGACACAGCAGGGGCCAGCTCCCGAGCAGTACAGTTGGGCATATGGACAATGGCGGAGGCAGCCTCATACACCACCATCTCGTTCTTGTTCCTCAGGCAGCTCTCGATGAAGTCGAACAAGGGGCTGTCGTGACTGAAAACATGGGAGACGGAATACAACGCTGTAAAAATGCAAGTACCCGGGTGTCCTCGTGTGTTTCTGCTTGAGCATGCAGACGGTCTACTCACCCTCCCTCCGTCTCGTCCAGCAGTTTGCTGGCGATCCTGATGAGCATGCAGTAGGCAAAGGGAGACTTGAGACCACACTTGGTGAACTTGTTGAGCATCTTGGTGACAGCGAGACGGTCGTTCTTCCTGAGGTGATACAACAGGCCCAGGGCATGGTACTGGAATACGGGACACACACAGGAAACCGCATTGAAGTAGAACTCCATAAAGTTTTAACGGACGTATTTATTTTTTTCTCCTCTACACAACCACAATAGATGATTCATGTCTGTATTACCCACCTGGACCATGATGTTGTCACTGGAAGCAGCCTCTTGGGCTTCATTCACCCAACGCTTCACCACATCGTAGCTCATCTTCACCATGTGCTGAACACGCACAAAGACAAAGGATTACCCACCAAACATATGATATGAGATACAATCACACAACTTTATATCAGGTACACAGGAGCAAATATCGGTAATCCAGATCCAGTTAGAAAGTCTACTTTACTGTCACTCTTTAGCATTTTTATGTCTTGGAAATACTATAATATGACTTTTTTTTGTACTGTACTACGACTTTTTTAGACATGCTATTGTGTATAAGACATGCTTTTAGATGAGTAAGTAAAATATGAAACATGTTTTACCAGTGAGGAGACCAGGGCTGAGCTGGAGACACTGGGCACCTTGTCAACAATAGCCTGTTTCATGTATCTCTCTATGGCCTGCAGCATCGTTGTCTGTGGGAAAAGAAAGAGGACAACATAACAAATAATATTAATTAAATACTCTACTCAAGATGTTTTCTTTCTCGCATGAGATGACACAGTGAAGGAGGAGAAGGGGAGACAATAGGGTGAAGGGTCACTCACATCTGTAATCCTGCAGAGGGCTCTGATAGCAGGTCCTCTGTAAACGTCTTCCTTCCCGGTCATGTCTTTGGTCAAGCTGTAAAATACCACACACGGTGTTAAAGACAGTGTGACTTAAAAGAAAATGGAACACATTAAAACAGTTACAAACACACATTTACAAAGAGTTCTTCTCCTCTTTAAAATAAACATAATCTAAATGTTGTATATACTGGATAATAGAAGCTGCAGGACAACAACAAATACAACTTCCTGGGAGAAATATCAGTATTTGCAAAGATATTTAACGTCATGTTACAAACCTGCTAGTGACAATAATAACATCCTCGGAGATGTTGGCCATCTCTTTAATGGTCAGGTAACACATCCTCCTCAGGGTTTGCTGAGTGACACAGAAAGAGTATAAGCGTACTGTAGTTATATTTGATTCATACAGACTGATGACATGCAACTTGAGCTAAAATATAATCTAAAAAAGTAGTATCTAACCCATTAACTAATAGCTTACGTCATTGGACTGAAAGAGCCTGGTCATCGCAAAGAAGGCCTCCGTGGCCTCTGTGGTCCCAAAATGCTCTCCCTTAATAAACAAAGACACGTGAGTGAGCAGGCACAAACACATGCCATTAAAAAGATACTTCACATTTGTGTCAAACAACGTCTTACCTGGTTGAGCAGGTAGATGATCTTGGTGAGAATGTGGAGGCATCGTCTTGGGTTGATGGGGGTCTCATTGAAGATGCGCGCCTGTGAAGGAGAAGGGACACAATCATGTCATGTCAGTGGTTAAGATGTCGTTTCTTCGGCTGGTACTTGTTGTCTTCTATGTGTGCAGATTTTAAGCAATAGATCAAGTGCAGACTTTACCTCCTGCAACACGGCACTCTTCTCCAGGTGCTGGAAAGGGTTCGACCCACTTCCTAAATGTCGAAAAAGTAAAGTCAGACGTTCAGTTAACGCTGAACCCTTTGTCGTGTCATTCAAAGCCAACACACGGAAACGACTTTGTCACTAGCTT
Source organism: Pholis gunnellus (assembly GCF_910591455.1). NCBI lineage: Eukaryota > Metazoa > Chordata > Actinopteri > Perciformes > Pholidae > Pholis > Pholis gunnellus. The sequence continues at coordinate 11,674,483 of NC_136549.1, read as the reverse complement.
ATGCTACGTGTATTCAATACAGATGGCTCAATAACTAAAACACATGTAGGCTAAGCAACACTAGTAAACGTGAAGGCAGATGTCCTTTAAATCAAAGCACCACTGCAGCAAGATTCATCCATCTATATGTTGAGCTACTGTTCGGAGAGGACACGTCTTATATCGAGCAAAAAAAACATCACAACATCCAGCTGACATTGCCTAGCTTGCAATGCTAACGCTAAGCGTTGCTGAAGTAAGGCGTTAGCATTATCGTGACACAACTGGTTATACATTCCAAAGCAAATCGGGTAACATTTGACCTGCATAACCGGTTAAATAAATAGAAATTAGCCTACAAGTCACGATTAACGAGCAGGTATTAACGTGACTGTAGCTAGTCAGCTAACAGGCTAGCCCCGCGTTAGCTTCCAAAGCGTCCAATATCTCGTCAGTACAGACACTATTTCCATTTTCCAAAAGCTGTCAATGTGTTTACATAATAGCTCTCCAATCTTACCAGACTCCTCGTCCTTCTTGTCAAACTTTTTAATCATTATGTCGGTATGAAGCTGACCGATGAGGGCAACGGATGCTCTCAGCCTTGATCATAAGAGAAGCTACTTCCACGTAGCCAAAATGAAAACTCACTTCCGGTTATTGCGTCCACGTCAACGGAACCTACGTCAAAACCATTCCGCGCCACGGCCAGCAGGGGTCGCTGCTGACAAGAAACCAAGACACATAATATAGTACAATACGTTATTGCTCACTAAGTCCTTCATAAAGATTGGTAACAATTATCAAAACGTTATTATAATCAGTCATTGGAATTGAATAAAAAGGCCGATATATTGCAGTTGTTTGGGTATCCACTAGCTCAAATTAAAGCAAGTGAAAAGCATACAAACATTGAATGTATCAGGAAATAATTTATCAGGATTTAGAAAAAGAGACTTACGGTTTTCTTTCCCACTGAATGCCCTCTCTCTGTGCATTGCATATGTGTGCACTGTGTTGCATCTAAGTACCAACCAGGTACAGAGCACATATTGGACAAAGCATGGCAGCTTCATTAATTTTAGAAACCAACCACTACTGCTATGCTGCAATACACATGTCCCAAGTTGGCTTTGTTCGTTTGGTTTGTCGTCATGGGGCCAAAACTAATTTGAAAGTCCTCTAAAAGCCACAGTGAACCTGGAGCCTTCGGACCCCTGATTGTTTGGGGTCCCAGAGCTGTTGCCCACTTTGCTTGGTAAGCCAGAGGAGGACATTATTGACATGCACAGGTATTAAGAAGACATAACATACGTTTAAATGTATTCACCATGATCAGTAGATGCACATAATGCAGAGCTAACACACGACCTGGTGTGTTGTTAGGTCAAATGGCCACAAGATGTCGACATAGTAGTGTGTCTTGTCTCAGACAGGGGAACGACATGACCACATGTTTAGACGCAGCAATAAACACACTTCTCACCCATTGACAGTTATTTGAGATTTTTAAGTCTTGTTTGATATTTTAACTATCATAAACAAAATAAATATATATGATTGGCTTATAATTGCCATGCTGATGTATCATTCAGGCTCTAATATTAGCGTTAACGATAGAGGAAATATAGAGGAATATTGTATGGATATGGTTCAACATGATGTGTATAAAAAAGGGCACGTGTAGTTACATCTGCTTTATTTGCGGAAAAATAATCTTTTATTTTGAGTACAAAAATAACAGACATCTGATGAACACATATATTCTCATGCACTTGCATTTTTACTGTATTTTAGGATCTTGCAGTTGGTTTGTACAGTATTTGAGTCAGTGTGGTGTGTGGTGTTTCTGCCACTGTTGATGTTTCAAACAAGAATCTAGAACCATTATAGGCTCCCATGAACAGTAAACTGTGCAGCTTTGCTCTTCTTCTTTAGTCCAACATTTAAAATTCGATGACTCTGGGACAACACAAATCTAAGGGCTTTGCAGCTCATGTTCATCTTGACAGCGAAAATGAAAAAGTGCATGAGCCTTAAAATCTTCTTTTCAGATATGAAAGGAATCTGCCAAAGGGTGAGACAATTCATGTAATTAATGTTAATGCAAATCATGTCTCATGTTGTCTTGCCAGAAATGTCCATAATCTTGATACAAGTAAAATAACTCCGTATTGCTCTTAATCTTATTCCTTGATTACAGATAGTTACTTTGTTGCTACAACATTTCTGATAGTGATGAGAAATACATGTATTATTCCCACCACAAATATGCTTTTAATCAAAACTGTAGACTATAAATACAACTTTAAAAGTTAAGTTAAGAGTAAAGAACTTAAATAGTACAGTTTTACTACATGTATGCAGCCAAATATTGTATCATGTATTAGTTTAATGCTGAGTTGTCCGAAAACATAAACCAAAAATTCAGATATCATCATCCAACTTTTAGTAACAGAGTTTCATTGGCTCACAGTCCGGACGGAGGTTTCTAGTGTTTTGAGAGAAAAAATAATAATAATAGAAGACTTTTGAAGCACCTTTAACATGAGAGCAACTCAAATATGCAAAATGCTTCTTTTACCTGTAATGTGTGAGTGGAAAGAAAACAATCTTCCCCTGGAGAAACAAATTAATACCAACAGCCTAATGCAAAAGTCAATACGAAGTAATTCATTACATTTGAGTAACGAGGAGGCCAACACTGGTCGTGGCTGTGAAATCTAAGTTGTCCAACATGTTCACTTTCTCCGTCCAATGTGAGCCAGCATGCGCGCGTTCTCGGCCGCCTTGGCTCGCAGGTTTTTGGCCTTAGCGACATCAAAGAGGACGTTCATGATGTTGGTCGGGACGTCGAGGGACAGGGTCAGCCTGCTCCGCCGGTGCCCTTTGCTGTTGTTGCGGAGCATCTGCCCTCTAAGCTTCGTCCGGCTCATGAAGCGGTAGTTTGCGGGACTTGAAGTCCTTTTTTCCCGACTGGATTCGGCAGAAGAAGTGGAAGAGGAGGAGAGATACTCCGCGGACTGCAGGAGGGACCCCCAGCCGTCCACGTCGCTCGGGACCCCGACTGCCGTCTGGTCGTCGCACACGAGGTCGTCGCGCGTTTGGTAGAGGCGCAGGCACAGACTGGAGGTCGGCGTGCACAGGACCAAGAGCAGCAGCAGGGTCTTCAGGGACGATAGCATGCTGTGCCCTCTGGGACCAACACAGGGGAAGAGGGACAGGGAAGAAAAATGTTGACTTTATGCCATTTTATTTCTGTTTTTAACATCTTTACAGCATCTCAGTGTCCACAAGCTATTTTATTTTTACAGTCCCACGTGTATTAATCTAAAAGTAAGTAACAGAAACGGGGTGAGAATGAAGGGATTCTCAAAATAGGGTGTAATCAGTCTTAACACTGCTCTCACAATAACTAAATATAGTAGGCTAACTTACATTGAAATTTATCAAAATGGTCTCCATAATACTTTTATATCTCCCTTCTCTCATTAAAAATAGTGTTTTAGAGAAAATAGGGTAAAAATGGGATACGATTTTGTTTCAAGAGCGATAGTTCTGAGCAAGTTCAGCCTGTGTCTTCAGCAAAGTGTTTAAGCCTTTGCACAAGAACATTTCATGTCTATTTTGGACCACAGGGCAATGGTTTAAGCACAAACATGTAAGTAATAATTTTCGTAAAACTTACCACTCGTGTCCTACAATAAAGAATGCAGTAAGAAGGATCAGCCAACACGTATCCCTGCAAAGAAAAAACAATCAGGCAGAAATCCTCTGAAGCTAAAATGTGATAAGAAATCCTGATGCACTGATAACGTGTGCGGAGGTCAGCAGTGCGCACTGTCTGACCAGCAGCGTGTATTGCTCGTCCATTCCCACTGCATTCATTTAGTAGGAGCCATCAAACTGCAGCCCTACGCCAGCAACAACGTCATCCCGATGACATTTTGGTTTGCTCTGAAGTAGCCCATTGGTTGTGATGCAGTGATGTAGCGGTAAATAAAAAAAAATAAAAAGTTAGTAAATATGACTTCACGTCAGTGAGCAGACATCACGACCATTGTCACGAAGACAAACTTTGTTTTATCTTTCATGAAGTCTGAGACTTTGTGTGTGTCTGTTTTACCCTTCACATGATGAAGCAGTAAACCTCAAATTAACACTTTGTTGGCCAATTAAAGACATTTTTTAAAAAAAAGACAAAGATTGATCAGGGCCACAGACAGCTTCCAATAAAACCAAGCACAGTTCCATAATTCCGAACCATAGACTGACGTGACGTCACCCATTGGTTTGTGGACTGACGTATTGAAGCGTCAAATTCGAAGATTTCGCCGTCGCCATCTTGAATTACGGCCGTCGCCATGCTTTTTGCAACCACTGAACTGAGGTTACCATATTTAAAATGCAGAGTTGTGACGTAGAGATAACGTATACGGCTCAACAATGGACAGCTCCATTGTTAAGAACCGGAAGGCGCCTAACCTTTACCATGGACAGCTCCTATTCAGAACCATGGACAGCTCCTATTCAGAACCATGGACAGCTCCACCATTCAGGCAACACCTTATTAAACATAAACCATGTAAAACAGAAAACAGAAGAATTCTAATCTTCGTTTTACCCAGTGTCATACTAAAGTTTCCTTAGAATTTCCTTTCTCTACATTGTTTAATGATTTATTGTGACATGTATTTGCACACACAGTGATTAGAAAAGGTCTCCTCTTAAAGGCTACATGTTGACACAAAATTGAATTGATCAGTCAGCTACTACTCCGATAAGCATTACATAGTTTTTTTGACATTTTAAAATATAAAATGTCAAACATGTTCTGTTTCCAACCTTTTCAAACATTAGGGTTTGATCATTTCCTATGTCATATATGATAGTACATTTAATATATATATATTTTTTCAATCATGGTTGGACAAAACAAGCTATTTGAATACATCATCTTAAGCTGTGGGTTTTTACAATGTACTCTTTTCATTATTTCCTGACAATTCATTGAAAAACAATCAGTGAAGGGAGTAATCAGCAGATTAATCAACAATTAAAATCAACACTTGCAGCCCAATTTGGTAACACTTTTTAACTAGACACCCTTCATTATGGGTTGATAAGTTAATAACTACTGCATTGATTGCACTTGGCTGGTGTTTATCCTCTCCAGAAAGGCTTTGCCTTTTCTTTTTTTAGCAAGTTTATCACTTTTTAATAACAATCAAGTCTGCAGTAAATAATACATTTTCAGTCAGTACATGCCCATGGACAACTCAATGTCTAATAAACAATCTAAAGTCTGTAGTTTTAAATGTTTTAAGTATATAGTAAATGGGCCATGAAGGAGTGATGATAAAGAATTAGCTAAAAAAAGACAAAGACAGTGTCATGCTGAAGGAGAATATAGAACAGTCAATGAGATTTTTCACAACCTGAAACAACCCAAACGTGTCTCTATTAATGACTGATAAAAGGCATTGGTAAATAAGGTATTAACCATTAATAAAGTCATTAGTTACAGCTTATAGCCTAGTTTAAAATGTGGCTCATTAGACCGTGGTATCACTTGTTTTAACCACCTTTCCATATGCTACAATGTACATATCTTCTTTTCTGTTTAACAAAATCAAAATGCCTTTTATTGTCATAATGCTCTTGATATGAATAATTCATGCATAGCACTTCAAACATGGCATTGAAACAGAAAAGCTACATTGTCACCTCTTTCAGTATACATGTGACATGTATAACAGGTTCAATATTCACCAAGGCTTTCACAGTATGCATGATTTGCATGCTGTATATATGGCTATTTCATTTCAAAAGAAGAGTGAAACCAGAGATCCAGAGAACACTGTGTTTTAATTAAAACTCGGGAGTGTTCACACAACACACCCCATGGGAACCTGCAGTGACACATTGTCGCATGTCAAAACCAATGTGGCAGAGGATCAAACAGTGTTGGGTCAAGCTCTAATGAGCAACTTCATTGTAGGATTAATATGACTATAAGTCTCGACCGCAGGAGTTATCACAATCTGTGACACACTGTGCCATAAGATGTCCTCCCACTCTTGCTTGCACACTGCAATTGATCTTTGAAATGGAATTAATTGCTCCTCTTCAACTTCAATGGAAAAAATCCCACTTTCATTACTATGCTGGATTGTGTTGTTAGTCACTTGACATAGGATATGTTTAGAATTTTGCTCTGCTTAAATGTGAAGGGGTATTGACCACATTTTTCTAGTTTGGTATTAAGTCTTATTTCTAACAAGTAGAGAATTCTTTCTTGATGGAGCTAAAGTTGTCTAAACCTACATGAATATGAAATGTTCAAAACTTTATTCAAGAGTTTCACGCTTATCCATAAAACGCCAATGTAGCAATGGGCCAATTAAGCCAGGGAAGAAGCCAACTAGCAAGCAAAAATAACTGTGAACAATTATTAAATAATTATTTAATATCATATTTGCTTTGGAAACAAGTGAGATTTTAAGCAGAAGTATATCTATATTAACTTTAAAAAGTATATAAAGACATTTGCAAATGATCTGAAAGCTAAAATTATCATTATTTTTTTGCAGTGTGGCTTCTATCTTAGCGTTTGAGTAGTTGTGGTTGGCAGGGGGTGCGGTTTAGCAAGAACAACCTGTCACTGTGGATTACGAAACCACATCTTGCAGATCTATGAAGCATTTTCGCATGTGGGAGTATAATATAGTGCAGAATCGTGACCAATACACAGAAAGCCTCCGGAAGCTTGTTGTCACTTTAAGGCGAATGGAACTTCTGTTTTAAATATTCTCTATTTTCTGTGAGCTATGCCTTTTGAGGACTTGACTTCAGTTTAAGAGACCTGGTGGTGGAGCTGGTGCAGCATGTTGCACATACGCCTAACGCTAAGGTATCGTCTTTAAAACGTCAACCAATGACACACTGAGAATCCGAGTTGTGTCGTGTATTTTCACATGTCACACTGCCAGAAAAAAAACGTGAATGTGTGCTGCCCCCACGTCAACACCCACGCAGGAATCCCCTGCTACTGCTGCGTTGGTCTGATGAGAAAGTCTTTTAAAACGGTCCCTATGTGAACTCCCTCACTGGGCTCCTGTTGGTCGCTCATCAGGCTCCCAGCCTGACCCATAACACCCCCTGCCAAAGGAACATATGTAGTGATGAAAGTGGCAGCAGGCCATCAGCCACCAGCTTCTTCTTTTTCTCCCCACACAGGATGCAGGTTCAATCGACAAAACATAAGAAAGGTGACTGAGTGTTACATAGAGAGAGAGATGAGACGAGCACGACACAGACACACACAAAAAGAGATAGATTTAATTTTTCAGTAGTGTAAAATATTGATCACTTTCGACACTCAGTCTTAAAGTCAGTCTATTTCAGAAACATGTATAAAAATGAAAAAAATTCACATTTTGAATTTCAACACAATTTGTCCATAAAACAAATCAAGATCTGTTGAAATATATAAATAAATCCTAAAACTAAACACAAAATTATAACATTTTACACAGTTATGTACAAAAATGATGTTCTCCATGTGGGTTGCTAGTTTCCTCCCCAGGGCTCAGTACCTGTAGAAGTGTAAATACATTGTTTTACTACGATTAAAAGGGTACCAGAATATTGTACTGTCGTAATGTCGCCATTTTTATTTTTTTTAACTTATCTGACATTGTTGAAATGTAGGCTATATTTCATCTGTCTGGTTCCTACCTCTCCTCTCCATCCCACACCAACTCTGGCACTCTTGTCTTGAGGAGAATTGGTTTCTGTTGCCACCACAGCCCCCGTACACAAACGGCCTGCATTCCCCTGAGCGAGGGTGGAAGTACCAGAGCAGAACATATTCTGAACAGGCCCCCTCTGACATCGGCTCCAGGCAGCGGTCTGCTGCTGACGTTGCATGTGGAGGTGAAAAATGAAAAGGTTAACAACAACACCAAACAAACTGAGATGCTGTACATTCACTATTTCCCCCCCTTATGTCAGATTTGTGGATATGCAGCAAAAATGTAGGAAAAGTTTCAGTATGTTCGACGAGTGGGATCACCGACTACATTATTCCTGCGTGATGAAGTCTTTCACACTCTGAAAAAAATATGTGTAGAGACCACTTGGGGACACTAGTGTGCAAAATGCCTGGTGCAGGTATGATTAAAAAGAGGAGATATGAGAGTACGTCTGACAAGATTTCACAAATTAGATGATAAAAAACCTGCAGTACCATTGAGACAAGTGCTTCTGTAAAAGGGATACTTGATACTGGTTTCCTGTGATTCCAGTATTTGTGCTAAGGTAGGCCTAGCACCCACCATCTCCAACATCTCTGTAGTGAACTCAGAGACTAAACTGATATTGATCTTCTCATTGAACTCTCAAGAGACAGCGAATAAGTGAACTTCCCAAAACATCAGATCATTCCTTTAATATGAATAAGTAACTGTGAACTGACTTGCTGTATGCTATCAATGTATTGCTGTCTTTTCACACAAGGTTTTGTGTAAAACCCTATTATTCAGTTTTCGCTGCAGAAGAAGCACCTCATGAAATCCAGCATCAGCTGTCAAACATTCATGGCAGTTTTATATACGTTCTACTCATATTCTCCCAAACTTTGTGCATTTAGGGATTTCAAGCAACTCATTACCCATAGTTACTAATAGATTGTGAAAATTTGAAGAGAAACAAACACAGAGCAAGTAAATTAGATTAAAGAATAAAATCAGTTATCTTGGCCACTCACCAGCAGTGTTTGTTCCAAACACCCCTCTTTTCTTCCTCTGTCCCCAGTCTGCAGTCCCTCCCTCAAGAGAATCTGAACATCAATGACAAGTTTGACAAATGAAGCAAATAGCAAATAAAGACGCTGCAGCAGCAAACGGTTGGGTTGAGCGAATCAGCGTATAGCCACACAGCTGGTAAATGAGCCAGTTAGTTATTTTCCTGAACTAATGCTTAATTAATTTGACTGAACTATATATGATGTATCAAATTCTGCCGTGCAGTGTTAAGGGCATAGGAACTGTGTTTGTCTGTTTTGTAGAGCAAGCAGAAAATGTTAAAATGCTGTTAAAATGAGGATTTGTTAATATAAATTATGTGCGTAAGAAACACTGGTTAATACAACAGATTTTTTGGTAACAACAGGAGGTTAAATGCAACGCAGAGGCCGGTAGATGTGAACATTGTTATTAAATTCCTTTGAAGTCTCCAAATTAAAGAGTAAATATTGAAATGTGGCCCACTGAGCTTTCTTGTATAACGAAGGACCTAATTGTCACTGTTTTAAATCGAATGATTGTAATTCATGAATAACATGCTGACGTTGACAATGGGCAATAAAAGACTCACTCTTTGATTAGTTCTCTGGTTATGTTTTCCTGAAGCAAGAATTAAAATAAATTGGGTTGCACGGATCTATTATTATCTCGGGGCTGTGTTCGCTTTGAGCTTCATGGAATATTGTGTCATTACTTGGTACAAGGCAAATGGTAAATGGACTTGTGCGGCACATTTCTAGTCTTCCTACCGCTTTTACACTACATGTCATTCATCCGCTCACACTCAGTCATACACTGATGGAAGGGGCTGCCACGCAAGTGGCCACCTGCCCATCATAACTACACTGAAAATACATCGAAAGCTACAGCATTCGGGAGCAATTTGGGCTAATCCTTGCTCGAGGACACATCAATGGAGCCAGGGATCGAACCGCCGATCTTCTGATTTAAGAATGACCCGCTCCACCGCTGAGCCTCAGTCATGTTGACCTTCGTCTTGATGTTCATGGCCTCAGTGACAGCAGCACTCTAAGAGCTGAGTACTTTTTTGTTGAACCATTTCTGCCTTTGTTTGATAGTTGACAGAGTGATTTAGAGCGGGTAGTTAGTTTCACTATTAAGCAGATTGTACGTTAACAAGAATTAACGCGTTCGTCGGATCTCTATGCTCAACTTGGCATACAGTAGTAACTTTCAACTTGATCGTTTTCGACCATTTCATGCAAAATGTAGTTGAGGTAATCTCCAAAGCATTGTTGCAGAATATAGCACATTAGACTGTGACACCAATCCACCAAACATGGAAAAAAATCTTGCCACAAACCCCAAAGGGCTTACACTACAGCACCCTTAGCTTAGCTTTAAAAACATTTCTTTACTTGGTACATTTTTGTATCCACGGAAGGTAACCATAGCAACATGATTCAGGCTACATTATCATTTAACTCGGTGTTGAATCCGACCTCTTTATTCCTGTGAATGACCATAATAGAAGCGTGATAATATGCTCTGAGGTTTCTTACAATAAGTAACAATAGAGGAGATGGAGGTGATGATTTGGTGATAATCGTGTCCCAATATTTTCTTTCTCCAAACACCTCAGAGGACATTATTACTGATTCAAAATCCCCACAAACACAGTAGAAAAAACCACAGCTGTTACACATAATTATGACACATGTAATCATTTAGCTGTGACACACACTCGGTCATACTCTATAAATCTGTTGGGACAACTGAGTACATTCGAAAACGATGACATCCCAGGCATCTGTGTGTTTGGCCCATGGGCTTGGACAGCTACTTGTTTTCGATGTGTAACATGGAGAAGATTGTTATTACCAGTGCGGTTTGGTAGGATCACAGGAGCAGGACGAAAGCTTTCTTCCAGTTTGTCTCCATATTCTTCCACTTCTTCCTCCATTCCTCCTTCATGGAGGTCACGGTTGAGGGATATCACGACGTCATCTGGCAACTTTTTATTCTCAATCGCTGCCGTTGTTCCATCTGGATCCACAGACTTTACCATGAACTTGTATTCCAACCCTGTAATGATACAAACATGATACACACAATCATGAAAACCAAATAATGATGCTGCTTTAATAATGCTTTTACTATAAATCAACATACTTTTAGAGTATTCAGTGGTAAAGTTTAGGGACATAAATCAGCCATTTAGCTAACACGTAGACTAGTTATTGCGGGGATATTCTCTGCTGAAATTATGTGTTTGAAAAGCAAACAGGGAAACTCATGTATCTACAATGTCAAAATGTCTTCAGTGGAAAAGGTTGACAATACACAGAATTGTCCTTTAAGTGTCCCGTAAGTGTGTAGTGGATTCCTAATGGCAGTCTCGTGTTTGTGAATGGCTCTGCTGTTGCTAGCACCATGGTGTGTGTTCCTGTGAGAGAACATAACAGATGGCAAAACACACATGGGTGCCATGCTGCTGCCACGGGAGCTCCACAACAACCAACCACACACACACACACACACACACACACACACACAATATGTGGCCTGTCTAGAGGCACGCGAATGTTCACTCTTGGACAAATGTACAGAAAAGTACAAGCACACATAGAGGGTTCAAAATGTACAAGTGAATAACGTGCCCCCCCCCCCCCCCTCCCTACACACACAACACACAACACACACACAAAACACACACACACACACACATCTTACCACACTTTTCAACCACCTCCTGGGTGACTAGCTCCTTCACTTCTTCAGCCTTGGCACAGAGAATGACAAAATTCAAAGTAAGTGAATCCATTTATCTAACTCTGTATATGTACAGTATGTATTTTAAAAGGTGTGTATTTGTGTTTGTGATTGTGTTAAACACGTACTGAGAGTCCAGGCTCCCCCTTCTCCCCTTTTCCTCCTTCAATACCCATTTTGCCCTACAGCAAAAAACACATTCACAAATGTATGAGCTTAATTATATTTTAAAGCTATAATTATTTGTACAAAGCATTTTAATTTGAACAAAACAACTAAAACGAGTATAGAGTCCGACCCTGCTAACAACCATCTATAATCTAACAACCATCTATAATCTATAATCAATCATTATCTATAATCAGCATCTATAATCAAGATTAATACCACATTCATGTCATATTGTAGCGTAAATACAAACAGCCAAGTGAGAACACAGTCACACAAGACTCTCTGATGTTTAGGATATCTTGCACTCAGCAGAAACACCACGTGTCAACAAACTGATGCAAAAGTCGTGTTGAAAATCTAAAAGCTTTCTTAATTCAGTCCTGACTTTGTGAACAAGGAAACATAAAAAGTCCTGCGAACGGAGATTGTAGTTTACATCACCGTAATCAATGTTCATGTAAGACTCTCACACTCTCTCCTCTTAGTCCTGGAATCCCGGGTCCTCCCCTCTGACATTGCTTCGATCGGCCCCTTCTGCCCTTGTCCCCCTGTTTGACAAAAATCAAAGTGTGTGCAGAGAAAACACTTTGTGAGTTTTAAGATTATTTAAAAGAAAAAACCTGCTGAGCGTTATGAAAGACAGACCAATTAGCTACATCCTTTGCATATCCTCATTATATGTTTCCAGCTCTCTGCCAACGCTGAAAGTCTGCTAATTGTAGCTGAAAGGAACCTAATTGAGGAAGATATTACTTGAAAGCTGCAGACGGAAATAGACCTCTACGTATGTGTACGTATGTGTGTCGGCTAGTCTCTCTGAACAAGACACAGACATGGTGATGACTGTAATCAAGCTCAGCTCATCCTCCTGTCCATTGTGGTCTGTCACATTCAAGTCTCCTCTTGTAACTTTTTTGGACAAAAATATAAAGTTTGATGGCTGTGTTTGTGCACAAGTACCTGCTCTGTCTCATACAAGCATTAACAAATAAATACAGGACTATTGATATTTAAGCAAGTAGATACTCATAAATACATTTATTCTCACAGATAAGTTCATACGAGGGCATTGAACTGGCATCCAAACTGATTTTATTGTATCCTAAAAGCCGATTCAGACCCTGAATCCTCATGAAATGTAGTTAGTTAGCGGTAGTTAGGATGCATATACTGGGTTTACCTGCGTTTGAAAAGTTATTTTCTTCTCAAATCAAACTGTGCTTTCATAAATTACATAATTTAAGTACGCCATTATTTTAAGATAGGAAATGTGATCGGACACCGACAGAGATTAACGGTCGATTAGAGAGAACTATTATCAATTTGTTATCTTGAGAAAATGATGTAGTGAAGTTGTGATCAAGAGAACAGCTTGATAACCTGGTATAATGAGGTCATTAATAATCTATGACGTTGATAACAAGCCCATGTTTTTCCTCCATTTTTCTTTGAATTTTTCAGCACAATAAAGCATTATTAATGCAGTTCAAAATATACAAGTCACTATCGTGTTTCCTAAATACACTGAGGGAGTAGGAATACGGTACCTTAGGTCCTGTGCTCCCTCGGGGTCCTGGCGGTGCTGGTGGTCCCTCATCTCCATCCCTTCCTGGATTCCCTAAAGACCCCTTAAACCCTGGAAAACCCGAGAAGCCGGATTCACCCTGCATGGAGCAAAGAAGTGCATTAACACACTGAGACGTCTTTTGTGTACAGGGGAAGATAAAAACACAATATTTTAACAATATACAACTGTGACAAGCAGATAATCAGTAAAATGAGATGGATAATGACCGGTGATGTTGATGTTAATTTACTTACCTTGTGTCCTTTCACTCCTGGAGCACCATCAACACCATTGATGCCTCCCTGTCCCTTATCGCCCTGAAGTGATTTCACACGGTGAGCATTGTGAGTTTGTATACATTTGGGGAAAAGAGAAACACGTGAGTGTTTACCTTGCGCCCCGTGAGTCCATTCAGCCCAGCTACACCAGGGATTCCATGGAACCCCATATCGCCCTGTTTTGCAAAGACAAGGTGATGTAGATTACCGGCAGAACTTCTTCACATGACATTGTTATATAACGTGTAACTTTGGTCTAGTATGCTAATTTAGGCCGAACCTTTTCTCCATCCAGGCCTGCATTCCCAGTGAGTCCAGGTAAACCTCTGAAGCCCTTGAATAGCAGGTGAAAGGAATACAACAAGAGATAGTGATATCAGAGAACCCGAAACTCAACAAGAGATTCATACGGAACTGAGGTGGAGAGAAAACAAACAATTTGTGGGAAAACTGTGACAAATGATAACTGCTTCCACCTTTTCTCCGTTCTCCCCATTGTCTCCTGGTAAGCCTGGTACTCCTGGATCACCCTGGGAATAAGAAAAGGTTGATTCTTTAAAAATCTAAAGGATCCTGATTGGTTGTATATTGTTTTTCAATGTACCTGTTTGCCCTTCTCGCCCAGCAGTCCTTTGTCTCCTGTGTCCCCCTTGGCCCCATCATCTCCGTGATCTCCATTGCGACCCTTAAATCAAATTGTGTGTTTTTACTGTGTGTGATTCCCTGAAGTTTGAACTGAATTTTGGTTCAATTTACAATTACTGAATGTGTGTTTGCTTGTGTTTGTACTGTAGCTCTACCATCACTCCATGAAGTCCTGGCTCTCCTGGATCTCCCTGTAGGAGAAGAAGAGCATTTCACACACAGTACTAACATAAAAGTGTTGAATAGTTCAACTGGTGTTGTTGCAGTGTGAAGATATTAAAATGAACCGTTATTTACCTTCTGGCCTACTGGTCCTCGTGGTCCAAAGCGCCCCAATGCCCCCTTAGTGCCTGCATCACCCTTTATGCCCTTTGAAAAAACATTTAAAATACTTTCCATTATTATGTATTTGTTGCAGTGCCATTCATTATAAATCAAAGTATGAAGCAAACTGATAATTGTCGGTCGGAGACTCTATGATGACCAGTATAACATTACTGTTGACGTCACATTTCCGTGCTCTAAATATCTTCTGGAAAGTTTTCTTCTTCTTTGTGGTTTTTAAATGTTTACATCAGGATTTATTACCTTGACTCCAGGAGGACCATCCTCGCCCTTTTCTCCTTTATCTCCATCAAAACCTGGTGGGCCTCGCTCACTCTGAAACAAAACATCCACTCAATACTTCATTGGTCTTTCTATGCGTTTACTTTATGAGCGCTTTAGATATGTTTGGACGTTTATTAAAAGCATTTCCTACTAATTACTTTCAGTGTGCAGCATTTGATTGATTTAGCTTTGTCATTAAGGTCGTTTTTTTTCTTCTTCTCTTATTTATTGTGTGTATATTTGTTGAGCTGGGTGGCGAAAGGAGTACGATTGCCTTTGTAAGAACAAATAAAGTTGCATTGAAATGTGTTCATTTGTGTTAATATAATAGATGATCTCACAGCCTGTCCTTTGGAACCTTTAAATCCACGGGGTCCTTGGATTTGAAGCAAACTCCCCTGTAGGAAGTGATTACATTGTGAAACACAGCTGCAAATAAATGTAATCTGCAATAAACGATAAAGCAAGTAATGTGTTTTGCAATGGATATATATGGAGCCATGAATATGGTGTACTTCTTGTTTAAACTTATATGACACAAAGAAGCATAGAAATCATCATACCCTTTCTCCTCTGACTCCAGGTAACCCATGATCACCCTGCAAAGAAAGATTTTTTAAATTCCCACACATATACGATTTCAATTCCGAATGTCATACATATATTGCTTCATAGTTATTCCTGTTCGGGGTGTCGTAACAGGAAAAATGCTGAGCCCACACATTAAATCCCTTCACAATATAATAGCTTTCAGTCCAATGTGATCCACCTTTGACCAAATGTCGTGAATCGGTTGTTGTACAAAACATGACCACAGTTTAGTGGTTATCTTAGAAATGAAATGTGTGAACGAGGATCTAAATATGCAAATGTCAACGTTGGCCTCTTCACTGCTGATGCAAATAAACCACAACAGCCAGTCAGGTGTAAATATTAAGTACAAGAGGTCAAGAAGTACATTGACCATCTCAAAAGTTGCAGCACCAGTATGTACACCATAGTGTAGAGAGTTTTACAGAAACTGCACTATAAATAGAAAAACATCAAGTTACTAGTAGCAGTCCTTTGGAAGAACACACTGAAAGAGGTCAGAAAAACCGCATGAATGTATCAAAGGATGTATGTTGCCTGCTTCATCCAAACATCTATCACCTATCCTCCCTGCTGCCAACAGGGCGGCTTTGCACTATGGGTCTCTTGGTAGAAAGAGCATCATTCAAACTCAATTTTGACAAATCATGTCAAATAACAGCTCACCTTTTCACCTTTGTTGCCATGCCAGCCCTTTGGACCCTAGTGAAAAAGGATCAAATAAAAGGATTTTGTACAAAAGTGAAACTCTAATAGCCTTAAATGAAATTTTATACTCAGTTGTATGGTTTTGAAAAGTTGCTTACTAAATACCCAGGAGCTCCTTTAATGCCTAGAGTGCCTTTTTCACCCTGGAAAGAAAAGAAAGGAGTAAATACGGTATGTCTTAAAAGGTATAAACCGGGGAAAGATTGGATAAGCTGTCACACAAACTGGTGAACAAAGTCAGTGTGTGATAGTTTACATTACATAAACGGAGCTAAACATATATTAAACATGTTTCAAAGAGTTGTTCCCCGTCACAGGGTTTGTCTGTGATGAATAGGCTGAGCTCAACTCACCCTTCTGCCGGGGAAGCCAAGCAACCCTCTGGCACCAGGCTCGCCAGGAGCACTGGTACCCTGGTGAGGATACATAATAGTGTTATAAAGAATGATCAACACTGCACAAATGCAAACGTGAACAGTATGCTGCTGCTGCTAGAAACATAAATCAAGTTCTCACAATATTACGTTCGATTCGTGGGCAAATCAAAGTAAAAAATAAATTCTACCCAAATATCATATATGCAGTATTTGCACCTTTTCTCCTTTGACTCCAGACACACCAGAAGGACCCTTTATTAGAGAGATGCAGTGGCAGAAAGGGAAAATATCATTACACATCATTTCCAGTTGACATACGATCAGATAACATGTCCCTAATATCAAAGAATGATTAAAGTTGTACTCAAACTTCGCATGGAAAACTTTACTATGTATGATGCTAAGTTGGTCAGAAAAGCTTGCAAAGCTCATGCATCTATTTGTATTTTCTTACGTGAGGTCCTCCTTCTCCTCGAGGTCCAGGAGCTCCAGGCGATCCATTCTTCCCCCTTTTCCCCCGATCACCCTGCGTCATGAACACACAAAACCTCTTATGTCTCTATTTTAAACACCAGAAGCACAACCTTCTCTGTCCATTTCTGCATTCATTCACATTTCGCCGTCTTCACTTTTTACACACCGAAGCAAGCTAAATGGCAACTTGTTAGTTGATATTTGATGATGTACCTCCCTGCCCGGCTCTCCTGGGTCCCCCGGGGAACCCCTAAGTCCGTAGGAGCCCTGAAGGCCCATGTTACCAAGAATACCCTGGATGCCCTGAGCACCCGGAGGCCCTGGCTCGCCTGGTTCACCCTGAGGAAGAGGAAACAGGAGAGAAAGATAGAAAATAATTAAATGTTTGGGAGACAAGCACACAGTTAAAGTTCACTTGTTTCATGTAATGTAAAAAAATGCAGTTCTTCTATTAATTTTGAATAATGGTTTTCAAATAAAGTCAGTTATTTCCTTTAGCAATTTACATGCTCAACACACAATTTTAAATGAGTGAGTGAGTCACTGAGCCAATTACATTTGCTAAATTAAAACAGCGACGAGAAGCAGAGTCAATCAATGAGAATGTGATGGAATAGACTGTGGGGATTAATTGATTCAGAAGGGACGTTATAAAGAAGAGATTGCTTGTATTTCTTTTTTCTTGAACCTTATGTCCTGGAGGACCAGCCTGGCCTTCTGGACCTCTGTGGCCAATGCCTGGCTCTCCCTGAAACCACAACACATCACGTCTATAACATATTTCACCGGCATTCCTTTTAATTAAAAGCACAACTACCAGCTTTCACAGTTAAAAACAATGTCAATTACAGATTACGAGTATTTACCTTGTGTCCTTTTTCACCAATTTCCCCCTAAAAAGTGTGGACAAAAAGAGCAAATATCATTCAGAAAGTGCACCTCAGCACATTGTTCTTCATGAGCGTCAATAAATAATAAAAAAGAATTGTCAGCATGTTCAACAAGGGGAATTATTAATGTCTGCTTTAATCTACTGTCTCCCAGTCACACAGAAATAGAGCAGAGGGTGACATCAAAGGCCTGGACTCAAATGGCTTCACTGACAGGCGTGACGGGAGAGAAGTTCTCCCCTCAGCTCTGATGTGATTCACTGATGCATTGTGGGTAGGTGGGGAGAGCGGCGATGATATTTTTATAGACCGGTGACACATTTCGTGTGGCGACTGTCATTCTTGCTCTGTGATGATTTAAACTAGTATAATAAGTGAGGTGATATCAGAGACTCAGTAAACCCTGGCTTTAAATCAACACTTACATTTTTACGTCTTTTAAATGAGATTAAGACTGGCTCGGTAAAATCACTTAAGTACTGTAATATAACAGTACCTGAAATGAACATGATGTTCAATTCTTCATAATGTAACGTTTCTGATTTGGTCTTGCTTTACAAGGTTGACAATGTTCAATAAAGTTTTATTTAAAATATCGTTAGTCACCTTTCGTCCCGGTGTTCCATTCTCACCTGGGTGTCCCTGTTGCATAAGAAATGTACATTAGAGGCATTGTATAATTAAAGTTTCCAATGTGCAAAACACAAGTTGAGTATTTCATAATGTTGAGCGTGTTTTGAAAACGTTGTGCCCTTACCTTGAGCTGAAAGTACTCTGGAGGGTACGGCTGTCCGGTTTCTTCATCATAACCCCCCTCTCTCCCCCTCTCCATCTCCACCCTCCTCCTCTCCCACTCCTGCCTCTCCCTCTCCAAGTCTCTCTCACCCTCCTGCTCTGTCCTCTCCCTCTCCAGCTCCAACTCGGCCTCCCTCTCTTTCTCCAGCTCCTCTCTCTCCCTCTCCATTTCCACCCTTGCCCTCTCTCTCTCCCTCTCCAGGTCCTCCTCCTCCTCTCCTCCTCTCTCTCGATCGACGTCCTCCTCTGTCTCCCAGTCGTAGTCTCCACTCCACTCCTCCTCCCCATAGAAAGGATCAGGGCCTGTTTCTGCAATTCCATCCGTCTGTACTTCTTTCTCTTTTTCCATTCCCCACTCCTCCACTTTCTCCACTTCAGTCGGTTCCTCTCCTCCTTGTGTTTCTGTATAAATCTCTCTTTCTGTATCAATGTGTCGCTGCCTCTCCCTCCGCTCTTGCATCTGCCTCCTGGAATGTGTTTGGAGGTCAGAGTTTTCTTGCTTCTTTTGCTAGAGAAACGCATTTTATAACACAAACCATTGTATTTATCAGTCGCAACATCCTAATTTGGATTAATATATAGATTTTTTAATAGTTGATGACAGACTTACATTCCAGCTGTTGTAACCTTGAGCTCCAGAGGACAGATGCTGAAATTAAAATGAAGGGGAAATCACATATTGGTCCACGGATGGTTACCATGAAATTATATTTCCATACTTTATTTGATGAAATGTAGGACATTTGAATTTTTAAGACGGGAAAACATACTTTTTGTGCCTCCTTGAAATGCCTTCTTCCACCTGGGGCACCTGGCATGAACACCTAAAATAAAAAAAAAGCTTTTTACTGCCATTTCTTTATCATATATATCAATCTGTT
Source organism: Pholis gunnellus (assembly GCF_910591455.1). Taxonomy (NCBI): domain Eukaryota; kingdom Metazoa; phylum Chordata; class Actinopteri; order Perciformes; family Pholidae; genus Pholis; species Pholis gunnellus. The sequence goes on along the minus strand of NC_136549.1, from coordinate 11,654,978 downwards.
TTCTACAAAACCAGGGGACTCTTACCATGGTGTCGGGCCAAGGCGCGCTTTTCTTCACCCTGATTTGGAATCGAGGCACCTGTGAAATCCCCCAAAAGCTTCTCATGAGCAAATCAAGCGCAATCATTGTGATGCTTCCTGTCAACCAGCTGTAGTAATGTGTGTGCTCACGGTTCAAATGTAAGAAAGGAAGACACAAATTTGCTGAGAGAGTTATTTCAATATTTTTTTTACTGAAGGATACATGCACAGAGAGGTTAAACACAGACAAAACATTGTAATAACAAGAGAAAAAATTTCACCAGTGAAAAGAATGTTTGACCTGGCTGCAGATGTGATTATAGCACCACTACATTCTGAATAATATCATTAGTGAAGTAACAACACAACACATTTCCAAGTTTTAATAAATAAAATGTCAGTACAACTTGTCAAAAGGAGATATATATTGAAATTGTTGGCACCAACGTCTGTGTTTTATCCGATGTCTTATTTGTTACAGAGAAATATTTGTCTAAATAAATAAATTAGGAGTTGTAGATAAGGTTGAGGCTACACTGGCGTTTACATTGAACAAAGTGAAGAATGAAAATAAACTGGACATGGGGAAACAATTCATATATTTGAACAGTGCCTGATTTTCGTTATAGCGCTACTCAAAATAAAAGCCCCCCATGCAAGATATGAACTTTGGTGTGGCCATAGGTTTGGGTGAGTGACGCGGTCTCTGTGTGGAAAGAAGTCCTTCCTCATGAAACGTTGGTCAGGTTCAGGGCTCCTCACCAGCAAAACAGTTCACAGTTTATTCACACGCTCCACGTAGTGTGTGCTTTCTTATGAATGCTTAACACCCTATAGTCACAGAGTGTCTTGGGACTTAAGAGACATCCTGTTTAAAAAAATGAGACAGAGAAAGTATTAAAAGTATAACTCTCTGGAGTCGTTTCTTTGCCAGTAAATCATTCCAGAAGAGACTCGGTCACTATTTCTGCTCATTCCCATTCAGGCAAGACAGAGAAATCATGCCAAAAGCATGCCGCTCAGAAATGCTCTCCTGTCTCATGCTTCGGTTATGTCTATGACGGTATATTTCCATTCCCATTCTATTCAAATTCGCCTTATACAAACATGTGCACTTTGTTTGCACTGGTGAAATTTTTAAAGGAAATAGAAAGAAGAAAAGTTCTTGAAATATGATGCCAAGTGCTTATTACTTAAAGCATGTTTTTTTTTAATGTTATTACATATATTACGACAGGGAGAAAGTGAAGCCCATCCTTCATTTCTTCAGCACTTGTCCATCATTTTCAGGTGTCTTGTGTTTAGTGTTAATAAAAGAGATTCACATTCCGAGGCATGCAAAGGGGTCTTCAGACACATTCAGTTAAGATTCAAGCCTTTCAAATCAAACCAAAGCTCTACCTGGTCTGGTTCTTCTGTCGTGACGGGAGGTGTAGGAAGTGACACTTCATCCTGGCCGTAACAATAGAGGACAGATAAGAATGTGACAGTGACAATAGCGCCTCAAAAGTGAAGCACCGCGTTGATTAGAAATTCTATATGACTCCAACAAGTCCAGCTGCCCCCCCCCCACCCTTACCTTACCTTTTCTATATCACCCGTGGGTTGAGATAGTGGCTGTGTGGTTGTCAAGAGAACCTAGGGGAAAAATCTAAAGGGTTATTGAGAAATAAAAACAAATGATATACACACACCGCTACACACTTCTTTATTCCGTGTATGTCAGCGGATAGATTGGGATGAGGGATTTTGACCTGTTTTATTGGTACTTGGTTGCGTTTAATATACGTTTATTATATATAAAATATGTAAGAAACAATGTAAAAAATGTTGAGAACAATTTTAAGAAATGAATCAAGACATTGAGTGTAGTTTCACCTGTGCATCTATTTGTCTGTCTGTGGAGGATGTTGGAGGATGACTGGAGGCTCCCGCCATTGTTTCTAACTGAGCAGGACTGTGTGTGGGTAATTGTTCCTCCTACAAAAGATCAAATCGGCATACACATGTTATTATTCCTCATAACTGAGCTCAGCTGCCTCTGCTTCCCTTCTATCAGAGTGCAGTCGTGCAACAGTAAATTACTTTTTGTTATCATCTAGGCTACCGATTAATAATCCTCCACCTTTTCATCCACTGGGAGAGGGATTTCATCCGTTTGGTGAGCTGCAAAACATTTTATTCCCAATCCAGCTGAAACAGATGTTGTATGAAGCAAATGTACCTGTCTGTTGTCTTTCCTCTCCGTAGAAACTAAAGAGTCACTTGGGGAAAGTTCTTCCTGTTTAAAAAAGGGAAAAAAAAATAAATTCATTATAACTTTTAAACATTCCCAACCTCCCGAGACTCCAGCGGATGATGTGCAGAGCAGATGCAGTAAGCTGTAATGAGAAACTAATTTATTCTTAATGATTAATTCAGGTAGTGGGTGTGTCATTAATCAACTCTCTCCGGTGTTTAGCGTGGGCACAAATGGTACGCTGCTATTAAAAAAAAAAACTGACAGGTCTGTTAGCAAGAAGCCACCCACCACGACAGCGCTCCAAATCTGTAACAACCCCACGTCATCGATCATCACTTTAAAACTGAAGTTTCCCACGGTTCATGAATTAGTCATTCATTGCAGCAGCTGCCTACCTCGTATTCATAATTGTATTCTTCGCTGTTATAAAACTCCTCTTCCTCTTCTTCTTCTTCTTCTTCTTCTTGCTTGTCCTCATCACTTGTCTTTAGATAAAAGAGAAGTGACAATAATTAGAGGAAGATACTGTTACACATCATAATTTATAATGTGTGTCGATGGCTGGAAGACGACAATGCCAAGCGATTACAAAATAAAACTATTATCAAATCTGTTATTAATATAATGAGAAGCACAAGGACGTTATGACAAATGCATGCTTTTAGTTTTACCAGCCACACCATGTTTACAATGAAATGAAAATTCTGCTTGTTATATCTTAAAAATGTTAGTTTATTATGATTTTTTTAAACAGTTTAAGTGCTAAAGCTGTTATTTACACACACATAATGTTATGTTAATGGCTGTGTTAGTTGGTTTTTATTTGGTTTAGTTGGGGCAAAAGACGAGTTCAGTGTTCAGGTTTAGTTTGGACCCCTTCAAGGACATTTACCAGGCGGTGTCTCTGCCTCTTATGTCGTCCTTTATTTCCTTTGCCCTGGTTAAGAAGTTCACAGTCAGAGAGAAAAACAAATGAAAGGTTTCTCATGCTTAAGACGTCTATGATCAAGCGTGACACTATGAGGTTGATACTGTAAGTTGAGGGTGGTATATAAAAAGGGAATAGGTAGTTAATGAATGTCAAAAATTGTTACACCTTTACATAAAGTTGTTTAGAAGGCCTTAGTGTTAAAGTTATTAAACGGTTTAGACCTGTTTGTATAGGACCATACTGGCGGTTTTGCATGATTCTACCCATTTATTACAAATCAAATACACTTGGAGGCATCCCATGAATTTATTAGATTATCTCATTAGTTTTTAATATATTCTAATGTCACTTGTTGCTGTGTGCACTTTCATGGCAAGCACATTTAGTCAACATGTAATGAAATGTGCTGTATAAATATAAAGGCCTTTCCTACCTTCCAGGCAGATACTGATCTTAGGTCATGACAGTATTTCTGTTTTAAGTTTCATGAAATTGTTGAAGCGTACTCTGTGAGTTGATTGTCATACTTTGGCATGAACTGAAATCAGTAAATACTTGAAAAGTAGGACGGGTGAGCAAAAACATGACACATACTAACAGACTAAAGTTATCAATCAAGACACATTATTACAACTTGTTAAAAAAAAACTATCAAAAGAGTATTCTATGTTTTATGTTAAATATAATAAATGAAACAATACTCATGCGTGTTTTTCAATCAGTCAGTGTCAAACGCAGTCACCAATAAGATGTCCATGTTTGCTCTACCTTCCCACGTTCCCTGTTCTTCTTCTTTTGTCCCGAGTTCTTCTTCAGGGAGTCTTCCTGAGCGAGGAGGACAGTCTCCGCCATAGTCTCTGGTAACCCTGAAACCGTCTGAGAGGCACATTTTTGTTTTAATCCTTTTGTAATCAACAGAACGTAAATGTAAGGCAACATAAACTGTATCTGACACCTGAGTTTTGTCAGGTTTTCAGTATCAAAAACGTGGCAAAGCATGTGAGAGCGACGGCACAGGGAGAGACCTGCCATGAAAATCTAATTTTTGGTTTCAAGGATACCAATAATGATTATTATTTTATGTCAATGATAATGTTATCAGTAATGTAAGACACTGATATCCCACTGTGCTAACATTCAGAAACTGCTGGGTGTGAATATGCACAACTCGGTTTAATCCCATGTTGCTGAAGAATTATCTTAAAACTACCTCTGTAGAAACCCAAAAAAATATGAACATGTTTAATGTACTCAGCATGTTTTCAACAGTTTAGTAAATTGTACATTTAAAGTTGGCATACTTTGTTGTAGAATGTGCTCACCTCCTGTGTCGCAGTATAATTGAATGTGGAGTTGACTACTGTCAGATTCATTTTGAGGGAAGAGATGCCTTCACTGTCCCCATCCACCGTCTCCTTGCGTCTGGAGCCCTTTAACTCGGTGTGAATCCTGTCGAGCTCCCGCTCTCCGCTCAGGGTGGACCTGGTCCATGAAGTCGGACCCTCTGCAGTTTCACTTAAAGGGTCCTTTAAACCAAAAGACAAGAATATTTTGGACTAGTAGCGTCTGCCTGAGCTAAACGCAAGTGAGTCACGATATACAGTGCACAGTGGGTGAAAATCTGGCTGCAATTTGAAAGATTTATTTAGTTACTTATTTTATTTATCCGTTATGTGTTGTATGATGACCCTGACGAAATGTGCTGGTCTCACAATTAAGTTGTACTTATACTATGAGTGTTGTTGGAGTTTAATATAATTACAACCAGAATGGTGCCCTCAGAATCTTGTCTCCTGAAAAGATTTCCAATCTTTTTGACGTATTTACACTCATATTGAGCGTTCAGGACTTTTCTTAAAACTAAAACTAAATCTGAGGAGAGGTTAGAAACTACTTGTTCCTGATGTATACTTTTCGGTTTCAGGGATTTTCCTGTAATTGTCAGTTTGAATCAAGACCATGGAGCACATTACTGATCTAGTATACGTTGATTTGTCGTGGAAACAACAGAAAGACAGCAGAAAGACTTCTTAAGATTGTTTAGGGTTTAAAGATTCAAGAGGAAGATTTGTAAGTTACTTACAACTGTCAAAGACTCTGGAAGCGGCCCATCTAAATCAGGGTCCTCAATGGTCTCCAACTCTTTCAGCGGCTGGCTGGTGAGGTCAAACTTCACTGAACTCTGTTGAAACAAATGAATAGAAAAACAAGTATCAATTTGTTCTTACTGCTCTTTGTTTTGGACGTTTTTTAATGACATAAAGGACTCGGGATTGAAACGGTTGTTTGAAAAAGAGACCATGGAACTGACTATTAAGAGTTGAGAGAATTTAAAGTTTTTCGGTGAATGCATACGGGTTCAGGAAGAAATCACTCCGACTGATTTGTAACCAGACCGTTGTTCAGAAAATATTGATGTTTTGTAGAAGTGTCTTACAATCCCATTGAGGCGTGAGATGCATGACACTTTTTAAATAACTCTCACACTTCTTCCCTGGAGTTTACGTACTGTGAACTCAGTGATGACGTTGGAGGTTTCTGTGTTTTCTTTTGTTTTCTTGGAGTTGCCGAGCACATGAAGCAGCTCCTCTACTCCATCCTGCAGCAGCCTGTCAATCAAAGTCTTCAGCAACGGCAGCTGAGGGAAAACAAGTTTTCATTGAGAAGGTCAAACTGTGCTGTGACAAAGGCTGTACTATACGGTTACAAATTCTGTCAAACTGAAAATGTAAACAATGCTCAGAGCTCACCCTTATACCGTAGGCTTCAAACATCACTTCAATGTCCTAAATAAGAGGGAAACATATGTTCAAGGTGCAAAACAAATTATATATCCCAGAGGAGAGATTAGTACACCCTGTGTTTACCTTCATCTCAATAGATTTCCCTGGAGCTCCAGCATCACCCTATAGAGACATTGAATTAAATGACCATAATGTAATTTGCATTTCCATATGCGTATGATTTTGTGTGTTAACAATGAAACACTACCGTGTTTCCTTTCAGGCCCGTTTCTCCTTTATCACCCTGCAAAAAAAAAGAAGACAAATGAGCAACAGAGCCAACATTTAAGTCTTTTCAGAACTCAGTTTTCAGTATGAGCCACATTACCATCTTACCTTCTTTCCCGGTGAACCCTAGACACAGAAACAGAGGAGCGAGACATGGGAACATGCATCTACAATGCATGACATCAAGCTTGCCATATCAGATAAAAGGCACGATTCATTGCAACTCACAATAAAAGCACTAAAGTCATCGCTGAATGATGACTCAGATGCCATGCAGGCCAAATATGAATTATGCTATGCAACAGCTGAATTAAAGTGCCATTATTCATGAGCTATAAATATTCAGAAATGTGTTCTGTGTTCTCATCAAAACTCACAGTAGCTCCTGGAGGACCCATTGGGATAGGAAATGCTTCTCGGATTTCATCAATGGAGGCGCCCTGAGAACGGATCCATGTACAAATCAGTCAACTTTAAGCTGTCTGGCAGGTCTAGGTGGTCCTGAGTTATCAATGCAGGTGGTGATTTTTTTTACCTCTGATGTGACAAGCACCTGCTTACCAGGCAGACCTGGAGGTCCTGGTTCCCCCTTACTGCCATCTTTACCCTGAGAAGGAAGAAAAACACTCAGTTTTCTCACAAACATAAATGTCTACTTGTCTTATCTCAAAACCGCTTACATTTGCACCCGTGTCTCCCTGGTCCCCCTGGAATGAGTGGAAAGTTTACAAATGTATTAAAAAAAATAGCTTCATAAACGTTTAAGTCGGTTGCAATAAATGTCAGTGACCTTTTTGCCGTCATCTCCTTTCGGTGCTCGCTCTCCCTGTTAAAGAAGAAAATACATTTTAATAATTCACTTAACAATAGCAACACATTTAAAAAGTCAAATTAGTACAGTCAGTGAGCATAAAGGTAATCCAGTGGGTATCATTCAGCACAGTGCTGTAATTGTTTGATGAAAATGTCTCACATCTTTTCCTGGCAGGCCTCTCTTGCCGTCAATGCCAGGTCTCCCCTGTGGAGCAGTAGAAAAAAAAAAAGCAATTACAATCTCTGGAGATGCTTTTTAAATGGATTATTATGGTGGAAAAGCAGAAGGCTTGTGCAAATTACACACCTGAAACAACAATATATTATGTTAGATTGGCTTAATGTCGCCATTAGAAATGTAAAGGATGGATTTTTAATGTTTAGCCGCAGGATCCGTGATTCAGAGTGATACTCACTGGAGTTCCCGGTAAACCGGGCATTCCAGCAATCCCAACCCGTCCTTGATCGCCTTTATTTCCCCCCTGTTCACATGCACACATACAAAAAACAAGCCTTTTATTAATCAAAATACTCTTGACAGTATTACATAATATTATGTACTGGTACAAAACACTCACAAATGGCATATCCATACACACAACCGTCAAAATAAAAAATCTATTTATTTTTTGTCATAAAACATTGTTATTACTCACCAGACCAGACTCTCCTTTTTTCCCCTGGTCACCCTGCAGTTATAATGAAACAACTTGTGAGTAAGCGCACACTCCAAATGCACAAAGCTCAATGGAGTTATCATGGGCAGATTATAATGATACAAGTAAAACTGTGAGCACAAGTTGGTGTTACCTTCATTCCAGGTGTTCCTGGTAAACTATCAAGTCTGTCTCTTGCAGAACCACCCTGCAAAACAAACAGTTTCTTACATCAAGACAAACACATCATCGCTGACACAAACATTACCAGAATAAATGTTCAAACGACGTATAAACGTACCAGAGATGGTCCTGGTAGTCCAGGTTTCCCCTCTGGACCCTGTGGAGAGAGTACAATATTGGGGTAATTAACTATAATTGTCTACTGCCAAATACAAAAAAATATAACTTCCCAAAAGTATTCAAATGACTATATAAATCAGAGAAAACCAGCAAACCCTCACAATTGAGAGGCTGGAACCAGAAAAAATGGCAAATATTTGCTTGAAAAATGATTAACAATTATTTTATTATCCAAATATTTGCAGATTCATTGTCTGCAAGTTGACTGGACTGATTGTTTCAGTACTATCTGATACTTTAAAAGATTTCACAGCTTTCTATGGTAATCGTGATCGGCAGGATTCTGAACTTGCAGTTTCTATGTTTGTGGGATACTCACTCTTGGCCCAAGCAGACCGGTTTCTCCTCTCAAACCGGGCTGACCAGGCTCTCCTGTTTCACCCTGGAGCAAAGATAAGAATTCAATTAATAGTTCAAAATAAATTAAATACAATATAGCATAGTTATTCTTCAAGCTACCTTAATAACTCTGGTCAGTATGTTGTTGTCTGCAGCAATCTGGTCGGACAAAATCATAAATAAAAAGTTAACTTGCTAATTGATGGACAATTTCAGCAGATTGACAACAGAAATTAATTTTGCACGGTCATATGGGAGATTGGTGTTTTTCCTTTATAAGCTTTGTTACAACGAATGCACTTGTCGAACATGGCTGAACTGATGAGAGGCTGTCAAATAAAAAAGATAATAGAGGTTTGTTTACTTGTTCTCCCGGAGGTCCAGGTTTTCCCTTTGTGACAACAGCAGCACGATCAAAAGAAGAGCACAATAAAACAAGAGTTAAAAATCTAACATGTCACACTGCTAAACACAGTCCATATTTGCAACACAAAGGCAAAGCAGTAGGTGCACTGAAGGGTGGCAGACACAAAAAGCCCAACTTAATTAGTAAACGTATCGAAATAGAAATCATCAAGTCACAGAGGGATAGCAAGTTTTGAAGATGGTGACCGAAACAGAAGGATGATCAACCGGGAGAAACAATGAACATGCTGATCATTGGTGAATACAAACATACTTGCTCCCCTTTGTCGCCTTTCTTTCCATCAGTACCCTTCAAAAACAAAAAAATATTATCTTGAAACTTTGCTGTGTTAAGCTGATTTTTTTTCCAGTTACTTATGACGACTTTCACTCTACGGAAAAATAATTTGGTTCAACAGAGACGACTTCCACAGAGGCAACATTATGAGTTTAAGTCTCATGACATTCTTACAGACAGGCCAGACGTCCCGGTGTCTCCTTTGCCTCCTGGGTCTCCTGGTCGGCCTGGTAACCCCAGTGGACCCTGATCAACAGCAATTAAAAAGAGCATATCCTCATATTGCATCAAAAGTCTTAGTAGATACAAAATCAAACATGATTGTGAGCAAATGTGTGTATCATTTCTGCAACGTGACGTGACGTGAAAGTCAATGTCTTTGACCAAACGGAACATCTGGTCCACGCAATGTGCAGACTTCCAATCATATTATCGACTTATTTGTCCCTTATGTGCCAGAGTCAACTCTATAATCTGTTGATGAGACTCTTCATTTATGACACAGACGGTGAGTATAGTGAGGGGTATTATATGTATGTTTATATGTGTATTATTCTGCCTTTAATCTTGGAAAACACAAAATAAATACCCTAATTCCTCTGTCGCCAGGCTCTCCAGGTGATCCTTGCTCTCCCTGTGAAAGACAAAACAAAGTAACCACTTAAAGTAAGTAAATTCAGGATCCGACTGCATTGATTATAAATCATCATGGAACTAGCTAACCTCCTGTGCAACATCGCCGAACTAAAGCATCAATTAAACATCCTGACTGTACCTTGGTTCCTTGTTGTCCTTCAGTTCCAGGTGCACCCTACACACAAAGTCAACCGTTATTGTTAATACTTGTATTCAATACATTTTCCTGCTCCAGTTCTCATCCGCACATATCACACATATCCCATATTGTGTGTTTGTCTCACATTTTAACAAATATTAGGAGCTTTCTCCTGAAAACAAAACGTCATTAGGAAAATACGTATGAAATGTGCTGTAGAGTACAAACAACTTGTATCATTGCTGTAACAGCCACTCAGGATTTACTTACATCTTTACCTCTTAATCCTGGTTCTCCAGGATTGCCGGATAACCCATTGGTGCCTTTGTCACCTTTAGAGCTATCGCGCCCCTGGACAAACAGACGACTTGTGTTTTAGTGACATTAACAACCATGAAATGAAAATATTTTTTAATATGTTTCAAGGATTTTGATCGTTACAATGGAATCCTTCATATACCGAAAGTTAAAAACAAAATAGCCACTAGGAGGTAAACCATTGTTAGGCTTCAGCTTCCCACAATATTTATACCTTGAGCAGACGTGGAGCAACATTAGCATTCATTTAGAGTTATGTGACTGACCACCTGACAAAATCTAATATAATCTTATTTTAGGTTTGGTTTGGTCTCCAACCCAAAAAAATCTTTCTTTATCCGCTAAATGCTCCACTGTGACTAGCGAGTCTCCAACTTTGTCCGTCTGCTGTTTAGTGCTAAGCTAGTAATGTACGTTTAGGCTTTTACAACTTTTTTTTCAAGTAAACAGCTGCTGTGACTGTAATGAAGTTGATGAGAGCGGTCAAAGTGAACCAAAACAGCAACATTTTAACAATAACCTGAAAGGTAGAGTTTAGGGTCACTAGTAGGGTCGGAACACGCGAATGCTTTCACGTTCATTTAGCATTGACTCATTTTTTATATGAAAAATATTGATTAGATCAGCTTTAAGAAAGAAGTATTTTCTCTTACTTTTGGTCCTGGTTTTCCAGACAAACCAACATTTCCCTGTAAATGAAATGTAAAAGGATTAAACATGAATACAATGTCCAGCTGTTTTCTGCTTCAGTGTTATATGACGAGAACAAGGTTTAACTGTTAAATGACAGTGACTCACCCTCTCGCCATTTTCTCCCTTTGGTCCCCGCTGTCCTGGAATCCCAAAACCAGGACTTCCCTGCACACATGAAAACAAACCATACTTATATATTTATAAAACCTTTCTTCTGCGCTAACTGATTAATTATTTTCTTAGTAAATCTGAAAAATGATAACATGCTGAAATGACAAATTATGAGAGTTATTTCTCATTATTAACCTTGTCTCCTTTGTCTCCTTGTTCACCCTTTATTCCCTGGGGGCCTGTGGGGCCGACTGGACCAATGTCTCCCTGACCGACAGGAAAAATACACACACACGCACACAAACACGGAACATCAATCAACATGACAGTTTCAAAACAAAACTCTTCACTTTAAATGGCACCCTGTAGACTGAGAGATTAAAGGGGTCCCAATCAGTGGAGCATTCAGTCCCACTTCAAAAGCTAATGAGAGAAAATCTTAATTGTGTTTGATAAGTCGACCCAGAGGACCGAGTCTGAGTGTGCAAGAAATACCCCGACCAATTAATTAACAATGTCTCGACAGAATAAAACATTCACAGCATCACTTCCCTCTGGCAAACAACTAAGGTTGTGACAAAATTGAACAAGGTTAGATGATGTCACTAGTTTAAATCTTTGGACTAATTGGGAAAACCTAACCAGCAAGCAACACTTTCCAACAACTTTTCAAACCCCAAATCTGTAGTCAATGCAGCTCAGTGGCCAACAGATGGAGACCATTGCAGACTTTTTACTAATTAAGTTTTGATTATATAAATATTTCTTGGAGGCACAGCGTTTATGGAGCCATGAGTAATCTTGTTGGTTGAGTGAAACCTCAGCTCAGGATCCAAAAACAGAAAAAAAGCATGATATCACATATTTCTATGCACCAATCAGAGTTTATTAACATCTAAATCAAAATGCAATGAAAGCTGTGGGGTTGTTTATTAATGTTAACAGGCCACTGCCAATCAAATCTGATCAAAGCAATCCTAAAAACTGTAACTTTGCTTGCTGCCTCTTATGTCATAAACATTGATGTGATAGAAAAATACTTAGGGTTCCTTCTCTGTTTACCTTAGTTGCAGCAAAGAATTGTGCGGAAAACAAAATTGCAGAAGAATGTAGATGTAGCTCCACAGCTCAGAGGTGTTTAAAAACTAAAGAGAGGTGATGCATGGTCCAACAGAAAACATTGACTTTGGTTACTTACCCTGGCACCCTTTTTTCCAGTTGGGCCAATTACCTGTTGGGATGAAAAAAGGAAGACTGATTGTGAGTCTAAAGTTCTTCTATTTCTAAAGTTTATAGTAAAGTAGTTTTCTTACGCCCTTGGCCGGATCTCCAGCGGCTCCCCTTGGACCCTCATCTCCTTTTAACCCCAATGGCCCCGTCAGTCCCTGGAAAGATCGAGGTAAATTACAAATATTTCTGAATTCTATATTGTCGTTTCTATTACGATTGCTACTTTATATGTTGTGCCAATCGACACAACAAATCTCTTGTTATTCAGCTCTAATAAATTGTAAAACACCATATAAACAAACTATCACTCCCTGCTATCTTCTGTTAGCCAGCACTGTATTAGCTGTTCTGTTCAAAGCTGTATTACAAAGGACAGGAACATGGTCCTCATGACGCCAATTTTTTTTGTGATTTGTCACTTCCAAAAGACGAACTGCATCAAATTAAAAATCAGCAATGCATGACAAAATGGCCCATTTGATAAAGAGACCCACTGAGGTATGACAATTTGGCGCATGATTATCATCATTGAAACCCCAGAACAAAATGGCTTCTTTATTAGTTCATACATCATAATCTAAATGTCTGTTTCGAGACGTTAGAAAAGACTAAATAAACGGTGTATCAACAGCATTTCCAGCCATTTGGTCCCGGTTGATAAATATATTGCTTCTGCCTCAGGCTTCATTTTTAATCAAAAATGAATTAAAAAGTGGATTTAAATATGCTCAGGTGAGTCGGTGGCAAATATGATTATAAGTTGGTTTAGTGGGACATTATGACGTGCTCCAGTGTGCAGGCAATATGCACGTTGTAAGACATTGTAAGCAACAGCAGTCTCAGCACTTCAACATGTGTATATATGTGTATCGTCAAGATGAAATCCTCTCTCACTGTGGGTCCTTGTGTTCCTATTGGTCCCATCTCTCCTCGTTCTCCCTAAAAGGACAAAAACATAGGTACGTGAACGCACACATTCACGTACACCCATTTGTATTCCTGTGTGACGCCAGTATTGATAAATCAATTGCAAGCATAACGCTTGGCTGAAATAAATTGATTCTTTTACTTCATCACATTAATTATAAAGCAAATGTGTTCAGCCTGATGAAGAGAGAGCGGACGCGTGTGTGGGATGAACTCACCTTGACCCCTTGCTCCCCATTGAATCCCTTCTTCCCCTGCAGGTACAAATAAATCACTGCTTCTGAATTCTTTCATCATCGATTCTTACACAATATTCACCCTTAAACAGGTTTGCTCTCATCTAGACTAAGCTGTAAAATGTGCATTTGAGGGCAAAATATGCACAAACTCATTGCTAGCTATTGAACAGGAAATAATGATGAAATGCACACCCGAAGTCCGATGATTCCTTGGAGGCCCTGCTCTCCATGATCACCCTTAAAAGATGAATTACAAATGTTATTTTACAAACAGGTTTTGGGCTTTTAGCCATAACATGTCACACTCAGTGTTAAAATGTTTTTGTTTCATGTTTTTTACCTTTGAGCCAACTGGTCCCGTTAAGCCGATATATCCCTGCAAAAAAACAGTTCAAACACTGAAACGAAAATGGGATTTTATATTATTGCGTCCAGTGTGATCCTGCCCCACCTTAACAATCTTCCCCATAAAAAACAATCAACCTGCTGTTCTCATTATCTTAGTTGATAGAAACCGTTATGTGGCGTTGCGGACACTGAACACAAAACATTTTTGATTTCAGAACTTTAAAAAAAAACTATATATTCTACTCTAAATAAAGTTATAATAGTCCATATTTATGGTTCGTTTTGCAAAGTCCATTGCAATGTACCTTCTCTCCCGGCTCTCCACGAGGACCTTGAATACCTTGTATACCAATTCCCTCTTCACCCTGCATAAAAAAAGAATATTTATTAGCCATTTATAAGCCAGTTGCTTACTCACTACTTTGATATTTAAGTATTTTTAATGGACTGGTTCAAAATGTGTATTTTTTTTAAAATCATTAACACTTTTACCGTCTCCCCTTTCTGGCCTGGTAATCCTGACACCCCATCGATGCCAATGGGACCAGGCAAACCTGCAATACCCTACAGAAGTTTGCATATGCATGAGAGAGAGAGAGAGAGAGAGAGAGAGAGAGAGAGAGAGAGAGAAGAACAAAGAGGAGAGAAAAACACTTTCAGTAAGCAACTCTGATTTATCTTTCAACGTCTTTTGCCACTTCTAAGAATATTGTCAACAATGTGCTTACATCTTTTCCCGACTCTCCTTTGTCTCCTTTCACACCCTGCTTCCCACGTAAGCCCTTTCAAAAATAATAATCAGATGACAATGAAACAATGAATATTTCATAGCTGGTAACATCTGATTCATTAAATCACTGGGCATAAGGCCCATTATGCAAGTAGACAGAATGTATGATGCGTTTTATAATTACATTTTCCAGTACAACCTTTTAAAAAGACGAATAAATAGATACTTACTTTTGCTCCCAGCTCCCCAGGATCTCCCTACGGAGTGCAAACAGAGTAGAAATAACTGGTCGATGTTTGGTGCATGACACTTCATACTGCTTCCTCTAGGGTGGTCTGACTTTACGTTATGCAATATGATACCATGAAACAACACAAGATCATCATTGCAATGTTGGGTCAAGGCCCAAAAAAGCGATCGCTCTCAAGTTACCTTAACGGATATTCCTGCTGAGCCCGGTGGTCCTGACTGGCCAGATAGGCCTGGAGCTCCATTGACCCCCGATACGCCAGGAGGCCCCTGGGGACCCTGTAACATGCAGTGTGAAACATTTGAACTGTCCTGAAGTTAACTGTTGGAAAACTCAAAATGTGTTTGTTTTTTTAAGGACTCACTGAAGATCCCGGTTCTCCTTTTCGACCAGGAACGAAGTTTGCATCTGCGCCAGCTATAACATATCCAGGCTCTCCCTAAGCGGTAACAAAAGGAAAGAAAGCTTGAACCTGTACTCACAACAGATCATTTTCATCCTCGTCGTTGTTGTCGTTGCAGCATTCACACCCCTTTCACTAAAGTAGACCAATCCAGCAGGCAACTTGGTAATAAGATCAAGGAAGCAATCAGTCTAAAGTAATTGCAGATGTTGGACTCACTCTCTCTCCTCTCTGTCCCTTCGAACCAGTGAGTCCAGGTAGACCCTACCACGGAGAGACACAGGATGAGTGATTAGTAGAAGGATCTGAATAAACAATATTGAACAAGTCATTATTCTGATGTGTAGAACATCTGATTGTTTAATGGTGTTAATGGTGGTTTTAGGGGCTTTGTTGCATGTCACCCATTGTGTGTCCCCTCTCTACTCTCTCCAATCTAGTAAAGGCAAAAATGCCCAAAAATGGTGAATATAAAATTCAAAATGAAAGGACAAAATAAAAATGTGTTCATCAAGTCTACACTGGAAATAGATGATACATGCAGCAAATGGATGGGACCACATTCAAAGACAGAAAATCACATTTACATGATCTGAGTTTAAGCTAGCTGACCCAACTTAATGCACATAGAAAAGCTTTTGTCCCCTAAATGTATTTGTCATGTCGGTCTTACCATATCACCGAGTAAGCCTTGAGGGCCCTGAAAAATAACAAACAACAAAAAAACATGTTCAGAGTCAGACCTAAATTAATTAACCAGGTCAGTGTGAGTTTTAGTTTTTTTCTGAATTAAGTTACCCGTTGGCCGGCCGAACCGGGTTGTCCGGATCTCCCTGGTCGTCCTGGCAATCCAGGTATACCATCTGTTGCAGGAGGCCCCTGTCGTATTAAAACATTATGGTCTGTGCTGGCAAATAGAATAATAGACATACACAGCAAAGCCACACTCACCCACACAGCTATCAAATTTGATACAATGAAAATGAAGAAGTAATTACAACAATAATTTGATATACTGGACCTATGGAGACAGAGCAGTTGTGTTAACATTCACTGTAACTGAGTCAAAGAACGAATAACAAAAAAGTGTTAAACAACATGAAAATATACTTAAAGTAAAAGCCATAACAACACTGAAATTCAGCTCTAGATGGACTGAAAATGACTGGACTAATTTAAGAAATTTAATTTTTTATTATTTCATTTTTGTGCGATATACAATATCCCTGTCATTGACTGTGACTAATGCTGTTGTACTGGCTAACTCTCCCTTGCTTTGTAGTAAATAGCTGTTGCAGTGCACAATGCACAAATGGGGGAACCGAACAATACATTTATCTTTCACTGGAGGTAAACCAAATATAAGCAGCACTTTTACATCTTTTGTTTGTTTCCATGCTTGTCACTGCTACATACGTATATGATAAAATGTATAATAGATGACGACAGCAGACAGGTAAGGCAATCTTGACAATTAATGACGACAATGGCGGTAGTGTGTTTTGGGTGTGTTTGTTTTTACTGGATGTTGATTCTTACCCTTTCTCCCTTCTCTCCTTTGGAAGGAGCAAAAGGATCATACTGTCCAGGGCTTTGCCGAAATCTCTACATAAACAAAACAAAGACTACAAGTTATTCTAAAAGTTTAATTAATGGCAATGAGGGGACATTAATGCAGGACAGAGAGGGGACAGTGGAAGGAAAAGTCATAGTGGCAACAAAGTATTATCCCTTAACGGGCGTCATAATGTTGAGAAGAACACTTGATAAAACATACCAGACCGCCGAGACCAGAACCATCTCCCTGAACAAAAAGAGCAAGAACACAAAATATAAATAACACCGCTTTTGTGTATATTTCTAATTTGAAATAACGCATTTCAGTACACTCACCGTTTCCCCTTTCTGACCCTGGATAAACAAAGAAATGATGGTTGGTTAATCAAGAGAAGAACTCAAGAATCAAACTATTGTTTCAGTGAGAAATCAGTGATCTTTAAACCAGGATGCAAACACAGAAACGACACGTTGTGCTGCTGTTGAATGTACTAGGGAATTAAAAAAAATGTGATTCTACCAACCTTCACACACTGGGAGGAGCAGGGACCCTGAGGCTTATCCAACTCCTCTGGGTCCTCAGTCGGGGTGTCCAACTGAGCGGACTGCAAATTGACGCGAGGAAAAAGGAATTAATTATGGACTGGTTAAAGATATTGTGGTCAACTGACAGAATATAGAATTAAGTGGCGGAGACGGCTGTGTAATGCAGCTCCAGTCACACCGTTCCACCGCTCTGACGTCAAAATAAAGACAAGTCGGCTGCAGAGTTCCTTCCAGTCTTTGTGAGTCAATTAAAAAGTGATTACATTCCCATTTATGTAAAACGTGTTCTCCATTCATGCAGAACCATCTCCAGCGGTGGTTTGGGCGGCATCTCCATCCCTCCAACTTTTCTACATGCATGTACTTTACATGTGCAACTTTAATATAATGAGTATCACCTAAAACACATTTGTGCCAGTTGTAGAGATTGGCTTAAAGATGTTGTTTGAAATGTAATTCCAACAAGTGTGATTGAACTATAACATATATTAATAACAAAGAAAGAAAATAATGTGACAGACAATACTCTTGCTTACCTCATCGTTAAGTTTGAACTCGGAGAGGACCTCCTCACTGCAGATGATCTTGATAAATTCTCTCTCAATGGAAGGGAAGTCATCAAAGGTTGGTGAGTAGAAGATGTTTTTGTAGCTGGTGGGTGCTGCTATCTTATTCAGCTCCTCAATGTCTGCATTAGAAACTCCAACTGCCAGGACACTGACACCTAGAGAGAAACAATGATAATCAGCTTTTCAAAGTCCTATTCATCATATATTCATATTGCTCTGCTATATACACGTTTTTTTCTGCGGTAAAACTCTTTGGAAACACCATTTTGGAGCATTTTGAATATTTTTTTTCCAATGGTTTCACAGACCCAGAGCACGTGCAATTCTGGAGGGTGGCAGCACGTCATCCTGGGCCCTGCCATCCGTAATCAGAACCAGAACGTGGGCCACATCCTGCCTCATCCCCAGAGACTCCTGGAACAGTTCCTGCAGAACGTAGCTGATGCCTTTTCCTGGTGGTACACAGAGGTATTACACTTTTGAGAGTTTTACTCAGTTATATGCTGGTGGGACGAAATGTACTTGTCTGAACAGCACTGTTTTGAGGTACTGCAGTGACGTTGCAAGGGACATGCACCATATAGAGTGTGAGCAATGCGCATCTTCAACCCATGAATATTATGTATTAGCTGTTAGAGGCTGTGACATGAAAAGCAGGAATAGCCTACCAACGGATGATAGGTGGCAAAGTAGTGTGGCACATTTGATTGAGTGTCACTAACCTGTTTTGGTGTTGCCTCCTCCATAACGTAGTGCTCTGAGCGCCCTGAGCACAGAGTTTCTGTCTTTAAAGTCACGTAGACGGAATTCAATTCGAGGCTCATCACTGTAATGAACCACGGCTATCTGAGAGAAAATACACGTCATCAAAACACCATCTAAATTACATCCGTTGTGACTTTGAGCTATAATTCTAAATTGCATTTGAATCATCCTCCTCACATATACTATATATATATATATTGAGAAAGATATTTGCTGCATGTGCCTCTTAGTTGGCTGCCGCTGTTTATGATTACAAGCCATGTGGCATTGTGCCCTGTTTATCCTTTCTGCAAATGTTTGAGTCAGATTCTTCCCACTTGGGCAGGTGAAATAATGGCACATTACGCTCCTGCTAACGGCACTGGCTTAAGTCTCACTGGAGCAGTTTGCTAACTGGCAGCAGCTATTATCATTTAAAATCCAGTTTTTGATTGTTATTGTCCTACCACTCGAAACAAACTTAGGGCCAACGAGCCATATCGTGACCGGAATCTCAAGCTGGAACAATATAAAACAAAGAAAGTTTTACTGAGAAACCAACCTGTGTGCCCTGAGGACCGATGATAGGGAAGTAAGTGGCCACCCGGAATATGAAGTCTTTCATCTTGATGAAGTTGTTGGCACCGATGCTGGAGGACTCATCCACAAGGAATACTATGTCTGCTTTGGCCTTACCACACACTGAAAAAACACACACATACCGTAAATACATATTCACCATTTAATGTCTATAATACGTTTGTATGATGTGGAAACTATATGCACCCTTTATCTTTTCATAGAATATTCTCACAGTAGATTGTAGAGCTTAATCAATATCCAATCATGAATAAACAATACCTGGTCCCGGCGGAGCTGTTGTCTCTGCACGGAGTGTGGGCAATCGAAGAGAGGGGACTTCTGCTGCTTTTGACGCAGGGACACTTGGCTGACCTGGAGGCTTCTTGGTGGTTATGGATTTAGTTGGCGGCACAGCGATGGGGTGCCGGGTGATCCTCGTGACTGTGTGAGTGACGGTAGTGTCGGTGATGGAGGCGGTCGTGATATGAGGGGCGACTGTGGCTGGAACAGACTGGACTGTTACCAGCGGGGGTTCCTGTCCCACTGAGTTGCACAGAGACAAAACATAACTGATTAAAAAAAAAAAACTACTGATGCAGCAACAAATGGGTTTCAGCAAAGGAACAGGTGGTGTTCATCGTTTCAGGGAACTAAAATGATTAGAAATAGTTTCTGTGTATAGAATTGTTGTGAATTTTAGTTTTTAAAAAGTTCAAATTATGTTTATATGTGTTTCAGTCTTTTTTACATTTTGTTTTTTATATATTGCAAAAAAAATATTTAGTGTAAACAAAAGTGAACGTACGAACTAGTTTGTGTGGTGCAGCGGGGTGTGATTTTTCTCATTACGGTTAAGGTTATAGTGCAAAGTGCTTTTAAGTTTAAACCCACAGAGAACTGACACTGTGTAATTCGGTGTGGACTTGTAGTAAGAGCAGAGCGAAGAACAGCATCTAATACAATGCAATCAATATATTAAACGATATTCATTATGAGCGTGCAGTAAGAGTGGAAAAATATAGATACAACTTACAACATCCTTCGCAAACCAATAAGCATAAGTATGCAAGATAAAGGTTTGTCAATGTTTCACAGAGCGAATCAAACCATTTGAGTAGTGTCTTACATATTCTCTGATACACGGTGCTTATAGGGCCCTCCACTTCTCCATACAGAGGTCTGATGGTAAAAATATAAGTTCTTCCATAGAGCAAATCCCTGATCTTATAGGAGCTGAAACCAGGGCCCAGGGTCTCTGTTTTAGTCTCCAACACTGAAAAGACACACAAAGAAGAAGAAGTTATTGTTGCAGAGCAATCATATAAATGAGTTAGTATCCAGGAATAACAGCAATAAAAATAATAACCTTCTGAAATAAATGTTAATGAATGAGAATGTTTTTGTTTTTTCATTTCAAGAAAAGAGTGCTAATGCTGAGACTCAATACACGACGCAATAAATTGTAACACGCTGCAAATCAAAATCTAGGACACGATAGACTCATATTTTTCAAACCAATGAAAATTTTAAACACAGCGGGGGCTCATGACGGGGAGCTCAATGCACAATGCAATGCAGCGTACACAGAATGGGAATGAACCTCTTTGCGACTGAAAAATTGCATGATGGTCACGCGATGATTAAAAAAAGGTGAAACTTTGTCAGACCTGAGATGTGCCTCCAGGAGAGACGGTATCCAGAAACAGCAGCCACACGCGTCCAGTTCAGAACAGCGCTGCTGTCTGTGGTGTTCAGAGCAGCAAAGCCATTTACTTTTGGGAGATCCACTGAAACAGAAAGAAACACATGAGTGATGAAATAAAAATGAATGAATAAGCAAAACAATAAAAAGATCCGATGTGTCTGGCTATACTACAAAACTACAGCCATCCCTACACTATCTATTTACGTATATAATGCATAAATATCTCCCTGAAACCTCTGATTGAGATTCCATCTCATGTACTGTTCCTCACTGTTTCGGGGAGGCAGGACTCACAGGTGCGTGCAGTGAGCAGGACTGGGCTTCCCTCCTTCTTGCCCACCATGGAGGACACCTGGATCTTATAAGCCGAGCTCTCCCGCAGCTTGTTGATGGTGTAGGTGGTGGAAGCAGCAGATACCACCTGGGACTTCTCATCACCCCCTAGGAGCAGGGAACAATACAAATCCAACATGTAGAGACAATGAGAGTGTGAAACAATACGATTGTGTGCTCAGTTACAGTTAGAAGTCCACAGAGTGATCTATGAGGAGCTGTGAGTAATTACCCATTAATAACAATTTGTTGTGAGCGTGCGGGGACAATAGGTTTCGTAGTTACCGTTCTGTGTACATAAATAGGTAGATGCATGTCTACACATGTGTGCATACGTGCATGCATGTACAGTATGTAAGTATCAGGGTGTCAGCACACATGGTTGACTGTTCATGTGGTCCCTTACCAAGGAAGGGGATCCAGGAGATTTTGTACCCAGATGCCCCCGATGTTTTCCTCCACGACAGGGAGAAAGAGTTGACTCCGATGTCCACAACCTTCACTTCCCTCACTGCCTGGATCGGCTGTGAGCCTGAGACAGCAGCTGGAAAAATAACCACCAAATAACCATGTTAGGTGACTTTACAACATTTAAATGTGTTTTCAAAAGTATCAAAACACTCGTACCTAATCAATTCCAATCATGATGCAACAGAAATCTATATAAAAACATCAACACATTTCATCTGAGCTGGATGAGCTGGTGTTCACACACCCGATCATTTGTCGTTGTAGTAAATGTAGCACCGGGAGCTTTGTGAAAGACTTTGACAGTGATAAAGTGATAGCAGCTCTGCTGACTTAGACACAGGGACACATACTACAAGTGTCAACGACAGGAACTGTGGTTAAAATGGGAAGACCAAAGTACATGACTTGTCAGTCAAACAAAGACAGCACGAGGGTGCCGTGGTACGGGATGAGGAGCTTCGCTCTCCCGACCCGTTTAATTACAATGGGGTGCGCAGCTGCTGCACAGAGCTATTTAGATCTAAAGATGAATCATGATGGATTAAAACAAACTGGGAAACCTCACTTCCTGTACCTGTGAGCTGAGATAAGGAGAGTTCTGGTCCCTCTGAGTTGCCATAAACTGCACAGATGGTGATTGTGTAGGTGGACTGTGGGTTCAGGTCTTCCATGCGATGGAAAAGAACACTGCGATCCAGGTAATGGGACTGAGGGCTGCTATCACCTGCAAGCATGCAGGTACATACACAACACAATATTACGTACAGAGTAGGGATTATCTACGCACACAATTTGTCTTCATTATTTTGGACAGAAAATGGATATAAAGGCTTTAAAATGGATGACAGGTTGTCTGACAAGTTTGTTTGATTGACCTGTGAAAACATATTGATAGTCCCCACATTGGGCTGAGTAAATGTAATCACCTGTGTTCCAAGAGAGTTTGTACTCAGTAGCTCCAACAATCGCACTCCACTCTACATCTATGGAGGTGCTGGTGTACGACGTCACCTTGAAGTTGGACACATAGCCCAAAGGAGCTGAGACAGAGGAAAACGACACATGAATAACATGTTCTTGTAAAAACAGGGTTAATTACATAATTTCATCTATGATATGCAACAGAAATACTCATGACAAATTAAACAGCCTGATTGATTTCTAATGTTTCTCTAACCACGTTCCTGTCATCAGCCCGGTGTTAATTCACTCAAAAAGACTGTGGTCTGTCACTTTCAATACGAATGATTCAAATTAAATTGATATTTTATCAATGAAAAGGACATACAATATTACACTACTTAGATTTTGTGACACAGAGGTGATTCAAACTTTGGACTTCAGTTGTGAAATCATCAGCTTGACAAAACCAGCATATTGGCACGACTGTGCAGTCGACCAATTGTAAAAATCCATAATGATCACACCTAAACCTCAGTGGCACTTCAGTGTGGGAGGCACACGTATTGTTACTCACAAGTTCTGAAGGTAGCACTGATACCGGGTCCCACCACAGGTCCAAACAGCACATAGAGAGACAGGACGTACTCAGTGTCATGCGCTACATTCCTCAGCAGGTACTCTGTGGTGCTGCCATTCAGGGCCAACTGCCTGGGACGGTCCCGACCAACAAACTCTGAAAACAAGATCAACATTGACAGCACGGTCACATCACTCTTTCTTACTCCCCTGGCCTTCCTCTAAACTCTGGCTCAGCATCAGAGCCCCCTTCTCTGGAACCAACATCATCCTCCTTTTTCCCCCCATCAAAGTGAGCCTTAGCCACCTGTCACATCCCTGTGGCAGTCTGGCATGGTGGATGGGTCTAATGTAATAGAGCTGGCATTTCAAAAGCTCTTGTCAGAGGGAGACGGTCACTGGGAGAAAGGGAGCATTTGAACCAAACTTGGACATGCATGCATACACGTATGAAAACTCCATTTTATCCAAAACTTGCGGTAGAAGGACACCATTGACATCATTTAAATATACCAGAGTCTACAAGCGTCATGAGATGTATCACAGGAAGAACCAGGATATAGTTGTATGAGGTAAACAAATCAGAAGGATGAAAGTGAGAGAAAGGGACATAGTAATTCACCTGGGGTGGGTCCCCAGGCCAGTCTGTATCCTGTGGCTCCTGGGACGCTGTTCCATGAGATGACAGCAGTACTGGTGCTCACAGCAGACACCTTCAAAGTTTGTACTGAGCTGCTTTCCACTGACACACAGAGAGAGAGAGAGAGAGAGAGAGAGAGAGAGACAGACAGACAGAAAGGGCATCTTCAAATCTAACCTAGTCTAGGTCTGTAATACTTTATCCACTCGTGCCACTAGAAAGCGTCCTAGTTACATGTCTTCAATTTGGTGGAGATGATGGGCCCCTCAATGTCTCCAAAGATGGGGTTGATGGTGATGGTGTACTCAGAGGCTGAGTGGAGGCCCTGGATCATGTAGAAGTTAAAGTTGTCCCCAAGGTTTATGTTCTCGATGTGGCGGTCTGAAAGACACACAGAGGCACACAGGCTTTATTTCACAAACCAAGGTTATTTCTTTTTTTGCTACACCCTTGGATTCAATTACGTAGCAAAGAGTGAACCACAGTACCTGGGGATTCCCATGTCAGACGGTATCCTGTGGCCCCCTTAACTGATGCCCACCTCGCCTGGACGGTGTCTGTGGTGGCGTTTTGGACCAGGAACTTCTGAACTTTTACCAGCTTTACTGTGAAACACACCCATACGCACACAATCACACCCATATACACAGAGTCACATACACAAGTTCAACATTTCACTTTAGTTTATAGAATGATCAAAAAAATCATAGTAACGCCAGAAAGTAAGGATATTTAATCAGATTTTTTGGTAGCAAAAAAGGTTAATTTAAAAGAATGTAATGAAAAGAAAAAAGCATACAAATGTTATTTAATTCAAATAAAAGTAAAAACTTTATAGACATTTCTCTAGCGTAACATGACAATTGTGATAAAGGAGAATCTTACTGTATGTAATGAACATAATGCTGGTATTTTTATTCTACAACAACAGCACCATGCTGTGGATTTATTATGGTACTACACCTTGGCGTTTGCTTCCTTGCATTATAGCTTGTCTCATACTCTATTACATGACTTTGTCCTGTAATTGTTGATTAGTTACAGCTATCAGAGCTGTTTTCCTGTCAGTGTTTAGTCAGTGTAGAGAGTTATAGATGGTAAATGAAATGAACTTGAGTGTGAGAAAGTTGGAAAGTAAACTAATATAATTATGGTGTATAATTATGGGGTTTTCACGCCGATCAACTTACATGTCTTGCCCACTATTGAAACGGTTTCACTTTGTCCTTGGGGGTAAATGGCATAAATACTGATGGTATACTTCTTATCCTCCTCCAGGCTGTCAATCACGTGAGAAGAGGTTTCTCCAGGAAGCAAGTTCTCATAAGTAAATCCTGGTCGGTTGGCTGCAGAGGAACAAAATCCAGAAGAATACATGAAATATACATTCAAACAACTAGATTTAAATGATTCATCTTTACCAACGAGTTACAAATACGATTATGATTATAAATACTGCAAAAAACCTTTCTAATAACAATAATAATAATTGCATGGTGTAATGTTGGCATACATCTTGGGATGAAGATCTTGAATCCGTTGAGCTTCCCTAGAGGAAGCGTCCAGCCCAGGCGCAGAGAGAACAGGCCCTCCTCAATAACGCGGAAGTTCGACACCTGAGGCAAAGGGGCTACAAGGCAGAACATTGTTGCTCAGGGAAGCGAGGTAAATCCTCAACAAACGTGCAGAAGTATTTGTGTATTTTCTAAAAGGTGGATGAGCAGGCAACGGCGTGTCACACCCACTTGTCTGGACGGTGATTGTCGCAGAGTCTCCTATGAGGCTGGGGTAGATGGCGTAGACAGTGAGCGAATAGTCGGTTTTAGGAGTCAGCTCCGTCACCACTGCTGTGCTAACATCTGCCTTCAGATCAACCTGTTACATACAGGGGAGACAATGAAAGGAGCTTAGTGTGTGCATGTGTGCATGCGTGTGTGTGCACTGTCTTTTGTTCTTTCAAGGGTACAACCACAGTGTTATCATGAAAACAGTACGCACAAGCATAAACACAGAAGCGCTAGAGACGTGGATATCATACTGGTCCTATTAAATGCATTGTTGCCAGCTGTGGAGAGCCACACAGATGGAATTTTCACAAATCACTCAGGCTGCGTTGAGAGATGACTCACTTGCATTTTAGTTCTGGTCACAAAGGTGACTTGCAGTTTTGGGTCATTAGCAGTCCTGAGGATGAAGAATTGAGGGATGCACAGTAGCGGATGTTTGGGTGGGAAAATAAGACGATGCTCCGTTACAGTCCAGCTCAATTATTCTCATGCATATGCGTAATCCCTCACTTGTCTCTGTTGTAGGGGGAGGCGTCCACTGGAGCTGAGAGGGTAGACCAGGAGGCGATATCCGGTGACATCTCCTGTGGCCTCGCTCCATGTCAGTCTGAGGGAACCGTGGGCCAACTCGCTAACTTGCAGGTCTCTGGGACCCACCACACGTTCTTCAACTAGGATTGGGAGGAGAAGGGATGGGAGGAAAATATATATGAAATATATATATATATGTAAAAAAGGAACAGGGAACATGTAAAACATTTAAGGATGTAAAAATGTGTTCGCAAGATAAATCCATCTTAGTGAGAAGACTCCACAGCAGAGTGAAATAAAATAAATCTATTAAACATCTTACTTTTCAAGCAATAAACCATCAAAATAAATAAATGCAAACAGCTGTCAGTGTGAGGGAACCTTTGAAAGGATATCTAAGCTTGTTATGAAAGACTTTGCTTTCATACTGCGTGTGTATTGACTCACCGGGCGGGGACGCTTTCACAGGAAGGGGTGGTTCCGAGGCGGTAAAACACACTCTGCGTGACAGTTTGGGAAGGATGCTTTGAAGGAGAGCGTAGTCAGTGCCCAGTAATAGGTGCTCCTCATGTGGCTCTGACACAATCCTCCTCAGCTCTGACTCATCAGCTCCCCTAACACCTGGTCACAGCATAGTCAAAAGAAATCAGTACTCTTTACACACTTATTCGACTAATATTTGACACGCTAGATAAAAACTACCACAGTGAGTGACCTGTTGTAGATTTTACTTGATCAATGCACAATAAAAGCTAGTGAATAGCAAATTACAGAGCAATGATAATGTGGTGTAAGTCCTTTGTTTGACAACTTCTCCACTCATTTTCCTACAGACACCACTAGGGAGAGCTGTGGCAATTTGAGTGATATATTTCAAATCAAGAAAAGATGTACGAACACATACACACATACATACTGCAGACATACGCAGCCTTTTCAAACACTCTTTGGCACTTATCTCAAGTTACGGGCAAAAGATAAAGACTCTTCTGGGAGAGTTGATTCACAATTATATTTATGTGAAACCTGCACCTGAACAGGATGTGCATTTGTTTTCTTACTAGCTGTTTGCATGCACAGATACATGCATCTGCACTAGTAGTGCAACTCGCAGCTTCTCTGCGGGAGTGATGAACGAGAGGAGCAAGCCACAGTGTCAGAGGTGCAGATGGAGGACACTGAATCGTCTAATGAATAATGGCTGCGATTAGCACACCATCGGCTAATGAGCAGTAATTATTGCACCGCTCCCAGCTGAGGAGAGTAAGTTGTGGGCTTGTGTGCTTGTGCGTGTGTGTGTGTAGGAGAAAGCGAAAGATACGTGTAAGTACACTTGTGGGTGAACAGCGGTGTGTATTCATGAGTGGGGGAAAGGCTTACTGTATAGGATAAAGAAGCTTTGCTGATGCAACACACGGTATCAGACAGTGAACTTTTACATATACAGTGGAGCTGGATACATATTTAGTAGGTGTTGTTATGTTTGCACATACATATACAGTGCATACACCTGCACGGGTGCACTCAGACACTCAAAGAAACAAGAATCTCTCACACGCTCACAAATACCCACACTGAATCCGATGAATTCAAATGTACGATGTGGATTTCCGACTGCAAACACTGCAGATAAGCTGGCAAAGCTCGGATAAAATGTGAGGGGCCGCTGCAGGGAGGGTGTTGGGAGGAATTCACAATACCAACTTCCACACACTCACCTATTGCAAAGAGAGAAATCCCATTGTCAGCCACCGCTCTGGCTGCGGCATCGACCTGGTCGTCCGAACGTCCGTTTGTGATCAAAATAACGATCTGTACAAAAGAGAGAGGAACAAAAAGCACTTATGCAAAGTCACTAAACATAATATAACATCTATATCAAACAATAACTTCATCATTTGCATAATAATACCAGCGTGGTTAGTTTAAGTCGCTCGGTTTCTACTTATTTACTTATTTATCCTCCTTCCACACAACATTTTCTTTGGGTAAAGAGAACATATCCTTGCAATCACAGCTATGCTCAAAAAGCCCCCACGGACATTTGAGATGGTTTCACTCATAATTGAATACATAATAAATAAATCGAAGCCAAAGACAGAGTGGAATTCAAAGATGCTGGTTTGCCACAGAAGCTGATCATTTTGCCCATTAATAAAAAGGTACCCAGTTCATTCAAAGTTCACCTCTCAGTCAACGAAGACGATATGATCGATATGAAAATGTAACTGCTTTTCTGCATGTGCTCTGGCTGCGCAATTCAATATATGAGCCTAATCCTCAATTATCTGTATTCCCACGTCAAGTGTGCTGCTGCGAGATGATTCGCACGCACGCTCGGAGATAGAGAGGAATGCTAAGCAGCTGTTTCTATACGGAGGCTACTACTACTACAGTGTTCGACTTTCAGAGACATTTAGCTGACAGAAATGGAGAGCTGTTGGAAGAGTGTTTGGATATTTGACGACGCACTCATGAGACAAGTTTAATCAAGATGATGACGATTGCAATTGGGTTAGGGTCCAAAGTTAAGAGCAGTACCAGTTTGATACATCATCATTTAGGATCCCGTGGCAAAGCAGATTCATCTCAGACCATCGACTGGTCTTGTTGCGGCGTGTCTGGCACTGTGGGCACTATAGTCGTCCCTTTATCGACAGCCATTCAGCCGATTGAGCATGTTGAATCCGTGGCAGACGCTAAATGTTTTGCCTCCACTTTCTGTTCTTTGGAGTACACGTAGACACTTCTGACTCGTCATTTCCTTTCGCACAGGGCCAGAACATACTACATATGCATGTCAGTGGCCAGCTGGAAGGAGTAGTGTGGGTTGTAATCCTGAATCACTTCCCAGTTGCTTGTGTCTCCACACTTTGTCATACATTTAACAGGATTCAAGCCCTTCAGCTTTTTAACGTGCATGAAAGAAGTACCTCCTTTGCTGTACATTTGCTCTTGCTTGATATTACCTACGTACGTAACAGTGGGCGTAATCAGCTTGTGGGAATGTTTCAAGGGCAGAGGATATAGCTTTTGCAATCCATATACGCAGTCACCCTGGATTGGTTTTCACGTCTCCCTGGTTGAAGCATCGTACCTTTGGGGTATGGTCTCGACTCATGACGGGGCTGAACACAGGGTCAACCAGAAACTGGAGGGCATCGCCAATCCTCCTGGATCCCCCCTCAGAGGGGAGGTCTTTGATGGCTCTGAGAACCTCATTCAGTGAGCTGTAGTCGGTCAAAGCAATCTGCATCCTACAAGGAACAAATTACAGGGAAAGCAAAACTGGATCAAGTAGAAATAGTGGAATAGCTAATACAAACATCGCTTTATGTTTATGTCTTGTTCGGTTTCTCTGAATAAAGTTCCTTAGCCTCGAAGCATATAAATGCATTGTATAATGCAGAAAAAAAACATGTTGTTAAAGTAATGGTTAGTCTTTCTGATGTCTTTCTGTGTGCAACTCTTTGACATCTCGTGCCCGTGTTTATGTTTGAGTTTTACCTCGGCACGTCGCCAAAGACAGTGACTCCAAAGCGGACCCCCTCATTGCCCATCACACTATCCTGGAAGGAGGAGACGATGGTTGAGATGAAGTCTTTGACCCTGGTGAAGCTGGTCTGGCCCACACTCCATGACTCATCCACCAGAAACACTATGTCCGCCTGCACCACCGTCCTGCATGCTGAGGGAAGAAGAATGTGCGAATTAGCGTGCGCACAAACACCAAGGAGGGAGGTGCAAGGGAAAAAAATAGCTGCATGCTCTTTCCCTAACCTTTTACAATCAAATACGTTTTTTGGGTGAGGCTGGTCATTCCTAAATATCCCTACGCTGACCACCAGGTGGCAGTCATGTTCCATCATGATAAGATTTGTCCTTTTACTTGCTTTCTGTCATGCAGCCAGAGCACCGCACAAATCCCCATGAATGTTTAATGAGACACAAGTGAGCCAAAGAGACTATCAATATTCTGAGCACTCCAGCAATAAAACTTTAGTACAGCGAAGAGGAACGCTTATAATAATAAGGTAAACACACCCAAAATCAGGGTCAGTCCCCTCGCTCGAGCAAACAAGCGCTTTAAACGTAAGGATCCGCTGCGTTTGGCAGGATTCAGATGCGTTTCAATGTGTAGTTCAGCCAGACGCACAAAAAAGGTACGCTGATGCATTGACTACACACACACACTCACACACACACATTAGCTCTTTCAACTCTGTCTCAGATGCACTCCCTTGCACATGTTCCCACATAGATGCACAGTACTGTACCAGCAAAACGTACACACTCCTCACAGAAATCTGCTGCAAGTGCAAACGTCCTCTGAGTCAATATTCTGGCATTACATATGCAATAAACCACAGTGACGACAGCATTGATTAGGCTCGTGAATAAGAGAGAGGCACCACTGATTGTTCTGTAAGTGATAACTCAGCTTCTCTGCTGTCCTCTATTTCATTACAGAGCTTTCCCGCCTCTATTATCTCGCCCCTTCTTCCTTTGGCTGCAATCCCAGGATTCACTGGGGGAGACATATGTCTCCAGCCCGTGGCGACCTAACATTATGTTCTCCCTCACACACCTATACAGTTCTGGCCACACACCAAGGAAACAAAATATCATTGAGAATATCATTCTGCAGTCTTTCTCTGGTGCTGAGCTACTATCTCTGACTACATGGAAGCTTTATTGTCATATTTTTAACAATAGGATTCAACAACGTTGGTCATCTCCATTTCTTTCCACATTGTGGAGACTTTGCAGGAAGCAACTGGAGGCTGGTCCCTGTCAGACAGACAGACTGAGGTGGAAAAAAAGATAAATTATCCAGAGGTTTGTCTGTCTGGACAGGCAGGTGAGAACCACATGGCAAGGATAAGGAGTCATCACATGCTAAGGGATAAGGAATGGTTGTCTTGAAGGTTATCTATGCTGATATCTCAAAGGTTGCGTACACCTGTTAGACCATTGATTTACGCCTTACAGCATATGCCGCAGACAATTCTGCCAGGAAAGAAAATGCCCACGAAATAATGATGCACTACTGCAAACCATCAGAGAGCACAACTCAAAAACGGCCGTCAGGATCAGATTCTATCCCGACAAATGAATGTAAAAATCGAAGAAGAAGAAGAAATGAAGTGATAGCAGGAGCAGAGAAGCTGCAAAGCGCAGGACAGAAATGTTAAATGAGATGTGACAAAGGCGCAGTCATTACTCCAAGATGTGTTATTATAGTGACATGTACCTGCCCTGTTGGACAGTCAGGGGGTTTAAACAAGTAAGTCAGTCTACTACTCCCGTCATTATGTTGTGGATATCATTTGAATTCAATGCAGTTGAAAGATTATGGAGAGAACCACATAGCCACTAACCAGCTGGCTGACAATAAGTTGAGACCTGGATCAAAGCGAGGGGACAATTCTGCATCGGTTGCTGTTACTGAACTGTTTTGCACAACTGTTTGAGTCTACGCTGATATGTGGTCAGACTCCTTGCATTATTACTCCCTATAATACATAAAATAGCATGTTGAGTGACTCTGAACTTCACCTCAGCTCTACTGAGCATTTCTGCCCAGCACCCAAACGGCAGAATAAGAAAGTGAACAACCAGCAGGTAAACAGAGTGGAGCAGGTATTTCCCTAAAGAGTTGGTTGGAGACCAAATCATAGATAAGAAGAGAAGGAATATTGGCTTGTTGGGGGACAAGAAACATGACTCCAAGTGAATGCTAATGTTGCTCTGCTATCAACTTTAGTTGATACGTGATGAGGTGATGCGTGAGTGCGACGTTTACAGCTGAATAAACGTCGCACTGCCCAGTGCAGTTTTTAAATCACTGCACATGCGCACATTGTGTTGGTAGGTCATTCTGTGCGGTGGCTCTATTTGTCAGAATTGACCCTGATTTGGTGCTCTAAGCGACATTTCAGCTGGTGCCCCCTTCCCATCACAGCCAATTGCACCAACAATCATTATGTTTATGCACGCTCACAGAAACTGCTTCGCTTTATGTCTTTCAGATTAAGCTATGCAGATCACATTTAAAAGATAAACAGTGCTTCTCCAAAATTGTGCTGTAGGTTATTCCCCAAACACCTAAACTCTGCCTAATGAATTTAAGGTTACGGTTAAAGCTATTTATTAGGGTGATGCACGGGGGTGATGCTGCTTGCAAGCCAGAAAATAGGGCACATTGAATAAGCTACATAGTTATATTGTTGTGCAACTTTCTTCGCAACATTTTCAAATAATGGTATTAAAACAGTTTAAAAGACATTTTAAAAGTTATACACTTACTGCTTGGGCCCGGCTCGGCCGCTACCGCCAAATGAAGTCGTTACGGCTAACATATTAAATGTATGTTATATTTACACATCCAGCGTGGTGTATTCATTTGCAGTCTTGTGGCCACCTGACATTCAATTAGTGGCTGAAAAGAGGCTAAAAAAAAGCTCCATCGAGCTGCTGAGGTGGGTGAAAATTCCCTGAAGGCTCCTCGCATTGCACAAAGGCATTTAATTCATTGTTGATGTAAAAATATGAATTAATGGCTCATTCATTTAAAACCGACCACATGCCTCCACTGCTAGACAGTCATATGATGACACTGTGGAGAATAAATGGTTACAGTTAAATGGTAACAGTAGCTTCAAAATGCGTCCTTGGGTTATTTATATCCTTTCATAATTCTGCCCAACAACTTTACCAACTTTCTGCCAACCGCATTCCATGTAGTGGAAATCTAACTTTTGATTGGCTGATTGACCTTTTGGCGACATCCAATAGCACCTGAGGCTAAGGTTCTGTATCTGGGAGATGAGTTTGACAGGCTGGCAGACAGAGTGCCGTACTCTACATGAGGCCAGCAGATGTTTAACAGTCTGGAGAGAAAGCGGAGCCGGGTTAGTGTCTGCCCCGTGTATCAATCCATGTGTGGAGAGATTTAATGACGGCGCACTCGCTCAGACTGCGTTCGTCGAGCACCTGCCCTTTCTTTGGCCGGAGAAATCAAGTCATCTAATTCATGGATCTGTGCACATTGCTGACAATCAGACATATGGTGTTGACTCAGAATTAAGTAACCGAAGGTGCCAAACTGATGGTGCTAACAAAGAAAAAGGTGACGGCGGGAGTGAGTCACAGACTGTAATCTTGATTAAATGAATGGGAAAAAACATAGAAAGAAGCTTGATGGTGCTATATGGGTATTTGAAAAGAATATAGAGGAGGATAATGTGAGGCAAATTCCTGAATTGTGTGTTTGAGTGCATCCTTTGGGTGTAGGTTTGTCAACCGTTACCTTCAGCTTGTGCTGTGACGCTTTGATGAGAGAGAGAAAGGGACAGTAGGAAGATCCACACTGAAGAGCAGCCCATACTCTTCCTCCTTCGATCACCTGCTCCTCCACCCAGTTCTTCTTCTCTGCACAAATCCCCTTCTTAAATTCCACTCCACAATCATCAATTCCAGTTCTTCTTTCCTGTTATCTGAAAGCACACAGATGAGTAGAGAGTGGGAAAACAGTCATTAGAGGCACGAAAAGATCAAATATAATCTGCAATTTTTTTTAATTTGGAAAGGATTTTCTGAAGAGTCAGAGAGTCTTTCTTGCATACCTGCAGTAACACAGTGTTAAATACATGTATGAACACAGAGGTGATGTCTTTGTACAAACACTGAAGACTTTCAGATATGCTGATAACAAACACACTTTACATGTCAGGTCAATAAAACCTTCTCGTGAAACTTTCATTTAGGCCAATACACATGAGGTTAGCATAATGTTGCACCCATCATTATCTATACATTCCCTGTGAACAGATTTACAGCAGATTCCGATGACGCCATGGAAATAAAAGCATCAAAAAAGGCTTTTAAACTGTCCACAACCCAGGTATTAAAAGCAGTTATTGAGTGTAAACATTACATGAACGTTAAAAGTTATTGCACCAATAAAGGTTGACCTGGATGGATGCCGCTGTCCACACTGTTCATAAGTGAGAAAAAAGATCCTATTTCTTACCGTACCAGAACATAATGGTAACAAACTAACTGCTGGGCTTGTACACAATAATACATGTGATGAGGGTAGAGATGCACTGTCCCTCATCAGAAAATTCAAGCGGTGTGACAGGTTCAAGGAAGCTCTTGTATGAGTCGACAGGTGCAAAAGATATTTGGACTGGTCAGCCAAACCCTCTGGACGATGTTGTCCAAGACTGAGGATTATCTAAACACCCTGAGGGCCTGCAATGCCCTGGAACACACAATGCAGGGGTGATTATCTACAGGGCTAAAGGCCGGGGCAGCACGGCTCATCGCTTCCGATGTGTGAGTGGCGCTTCCAACATTACACTTGGTCAAAAAAATGTAGCCCCGTGGCAAATCTGTAACAGACACCAAGTGTGTCTAATTACAGTTTCCATCAGCCCCTCTTGTTATGTTTTGTGTGACACCATAGTGAATTTGTGGTAAAAGGGAACCATGTGAATTATCTGCAATCCAAAATGTAGTGTTGTTTTTCTGCTTGTACTGTATATAGGATCATGTTTTTGAAGCATGTTTTATTTTTATGCGTGGGATGAATGGTGACGGTCCATGGGAGCGTTTCAAAGAAATAACATAGATTTATTGAGACGGATGAGTCTCACTGGTGACAGCAGAGTTGTTCTTCACAGCAATTGAAGTTGCAAGTTGACGAAAAGGGAGTATTAGCTGTTCCAGAGTAAGTGGAGGTCCAGTAACACTCCAGGAACACTCCAGGAATACAGAAAATCCTCCTCTTCTTCTTTTTTGGCAGACGGAGGAAACTTCAGGTTAGCATGAATGATATTAGCCTCATACTAGCCTCAGGCTTATGACTTGGCATAAGACACTGAGTGGATGCAATTCAGTCCTATTGAAACGTTGCAGCTGCTTTACCAGCATATCGTCCTGGAGACGTGCAAGAATTGAAGTATACTGCAATAATACTAACGTATTGTGGTGTCTTTACTGCATTCGTGCGGCTTAATCCACTTCAAATTCAGTTTAGGAATCCTGCAGCCTGAGAGTGTGTTGAGTGTTAAATGTATACTGAGGGCCACAGAAATGTATCAATAGAAAAGGCTACAAAAACATTCTGTTAAGTGAGCATCATCAATGCCTAAGTAGAGTAAATCCAAAACTTAAATCGCCCCGGCAAAGGAATCACGCAGCAGTAACGGATTATCCCATTTGAAATGAATGAACCTCCATCAGAGAGCAACATGTTCAGCGCAATAACTGTGATCTCGGAAATGGTTTGTGCTGGTGTGTTTTACATTAGCTCGCTAACTCCCGCACCCACATAAGTGTGCACGTGTGCCTAAGTATCTGTGCTGTATGAGCATGTGGTTTTGCACATTTTAAAATCAAAGAGAGATCTGCCTTCGCTGTACACGAGATGAAAATATTCACATCAATCAAGCTATCTGCCAACACATCACTTCAAATGTTTCCTCATGAGAGCATATAAACCGTAAATTAATATGATAAAGCACTAAAAAAATAAATCGGATCAATGTGAAATAATCGGAATTCCATAGAATTGACCACCTGTTCTGAATCAGACAAAGCAAGAATGGCTTAAGGCTGACTAGTTTACAGCCTCTGCAGATGGAAGTGAGAGCTGACTCGACTTGAACTCTAATGTATCACAGCCAAAAAACGACCATCCCCCCCCCCTCACATACCAATGCAGATCTAAGATCTGTCTCAGCATGTATCATGAAGCATTAGCGAGGATAAACGCGTGTTTCGATGAATGAAAGCGAGTGCAGAAGTACACAGTTACTTTCTTGTAGCTATCCTACAGCGGGATTTTTAAATAGGTTTGCACGGGTGTTCATTAAAGCAAACGGGCAAACGGCTTAAATTCGCTGAGATTGTTTTTGAAAAGCGTTATCTTTTCATGTCATCAGAGGTCAAAGGTGGCAGAAGTGTCCTGAGGCATGCAGCGGATCCTTGTTGTTCAGTAATGTGCAAAAATGCAAGAAATGCAGAAAATACAAGAGTTTGGGTTTTAGCTTGACCAAAATGTATTTCTGAGTTCATCCAAATGATTTTGGAAAAGATTCAATGAAGTTAAAACTTGACCCACCCCTACAGAAATTGCAATAACTATGACTATGAGTCTACAGCCCTGCCAGCAGCTCTGCCAGCAGCTGTGTTTTGAGGTAAATGCTAACGTCAGCATTTTGCAGGTATTATGTTTACCATGTTCACTATCTTAGTTTCGCTTGTTAGCATGCTAACATTTGCCAGTGAGCACTAAGCAGACAGAACGACTGAGGATGATGGGAGTTAGTTTTGCAGGTATTTGGTCATACACCGAATCATTGGGGAAAAATGTGGCATTATGAAGGAAAAGTCAGGGGGGTAGCCAAAATCATTGCAATTCATCCACAAGGGACCATGACTACCTTCACACAATTCCATTGGCGATCAATAGGATAGTTGTTGAGGTATTTCTGTCTGGAAGTGATGGACTTACCGACCGACAGAAAGACATTGCTATTCACATAGTCATGCTATAAATCCCAGCTCATTCCAACAAAACCTCAATATGTCCTTGTTTGTGATCAGCTAGTCAGACGTGCTTGCAACGATCCCACATCAAAAAAAACACACGTGCACCACACTGCATCCATCCCTCACACCATGCTGGGATCACAAGCACTTTGTCCAGAGTATTGTGTGTCCGAGACCTGTAGTTTATCACTGCCCCGAGAGGATTAAATAATGTTGCAAAATGAAGTTTACTGTCTCTGATACTCCCTCTCTGTTCCCTATCTCCTTTACTCTCACACACACACACACACACTCGCTCACACATCACACACCCTGCAAGTCCAACTGCGCGTCAGCTATTTCTACATAATGGCATTTTCCACCTCACCACTTCACAGGATGGATTATCCCCGTAGGTGGGAAACTGGTTACAGTGAAAAGGCACACACACCCACACACACACCTACACACACACAGCTCAGGACTACAATGTATGATAGCCGATGTCTT
Organism: Pholis gunnellus; assembly: GCF_910591455.1. Lineage (NCBI taxonomy): Eukaryota > Metazoa > Chordata > Actinopteri > Perciformes > Pholidae > Pholis > Pholis gunnellus. The sequence continues at coordinate 11,617,879 of NC_136549.1, read as the reverse complement.
TGGTGCAGTGCTATTCAGATCTACAGCTGAAACACGCACAAACAAATAAAAGCACACACACAGCATACTGTCTTAATGTCCCTTTGCATTTTGCAGTCAGCCAGCGGCAGACAAGTCTAAGCATGGGAAGGAAAAATCCACAACTCATTCTACATAGTTTCATCTCCTGACAACGCTCGTACAAACATCCTGGCCTTCTTTTGTTATTCATGACTACAGTAGAGCTGACATGACCGTTAAATGAATGATATCTGGTTTTTATGCTCCTATTGCGTTTAGAGGTGTAAAATAGTTGCATTAACTCCTGCAGAGAAGCAGAGTGCTCATACCAAAGATGAACACACACACACATACATGCATTCAGGACATCTGCACTGCATGGACATGGGGTGTGTGTGTGTTTGTAAGTGCATGTTCTTAGACAGATTTGAGGTAATTACTGTACCTTATCACATAAAGGCAATTCAGGCAACAAGAAAATGGACAAACAGCAAACATTAATATTAGACAGTAATGGAGAAATTGTACTTTAACGAGCAGCAGTAAAGACTCAGTATAAAAGGTGTTGGCTTAAGTCCAGACACTTATGCTGTAACAAGGGTATCTGGGCAGTTAAGAATTCAAAACTCTCAGTAAAGCACCATATTATAGGGCAGTTAAAGTTATGGGTTTTGACTACGGTCCTAAAATGGGCCCACACAATCTCACTTACCAATGCAGACAAGTGAATCATTGTTATCTTCCCAATCCAGGCGACCTCTTGACGGCCGAAGGGGGCAAAATATCCCCTAAAATACACAAAAAGGTTTCATCCAAGTCAGGGGGGGGAAAAAAAGTCTGGAATTGATATTGTACTCCTGCAGACGGCGTTATCAGAGATAATCGACTGAATGGTACACGAGAATCAATGTGCGTATCTGTGTGTCTGTGTCTGCGTGAAAAAGAGGAGGTGGGTGTGTCTGAATGTGTGTAAGAGTGGATGAATGACAGAGACTTTCTTTCCTGGGCTCGGCTGTAGCACAGAAAAGTTTGAGAAGAGGGGTGGGAGCGAAGCTGCTGCAACCTGTTGGCTCAGAGAGCGAGAGAGAGAGAGGAGAGAGAGAGAGAGAGAGAGAAATGGGGGGTTACTGATGAGCTTTGACCTACTGTTCTAAATTGCATGTGTTTAGTGAATAGTGGCGCAGACAGACAGCCAAGCTTTCACTTCAAGGTAACAGAATAAGCAGTTAAATAAAACGATGTCAAGGACTTTTAAGTCTGCCGTCACCCACAATCATACTGTAAGTTGAATCTTCCTCGAGTAAAGAATGTGAAAATCCACCCATAAACTGTCTTGGGTGACCTCTGCAAACAGTGGTGGAAATAGTCTTTTACTGCTTTTTTTCATCTGGCTGTTTAACATGGCAATAAATACTTATTTTATTTGTAAAAACCTGCTGTGATATTTGCACACTACCCTGACACAATATTCCATTAATCCAAACAAGAGATTATGTATTTATCCAACATCAAATAGGCAAAATACCAGATGATAAGAGCACCAAACACAGCCAAGATCATGTTGGATCACGAGTTCTTGTATTCCTCACATCTCCGTGGACAAGGTGTGTATGCTCACACATAAACCCAACCGAAAATAGCTTGTAGAGCAAAACAGAAAGGAGAGGCAAGATGATAAATCTGTCATGTTTTACAAGCCGCTCTCGGTTGGTCTGTGTTGAGGGGCATTGGGTCACCTTTAATGGTGGACCCCAGGAATGTGGTCACTAGTTTAATTGGGTTTAGCCAGCTGTCAGTCTTGACATGCTATAACTCAACACATACACACACACACACAGTCTTAAGATGGGGGCAACAGTGAGTTCTGGCTGAGATACAGATTAATATGGTGTAGAGATGTGAACATATGCAATGACGCTGTTGTATACTCTTTAGCATCTATTTCTCACAGGGATACAGAATGACAGTGGCTGCTAAAGTAGTCTCGAGACATAACAGGCTGATTGAACTTTAAATCTATAAGAAACTAATGTCAGGATATTTCCCAGATGTCACACATAGTGAAACTATTTCAATTCCTACAGAAGAGGTCCATGTTTTAAACACCACTGACGTATGTTTCTTTCTTAATGTTCACTCTGCAGTCTGAGGGGATCAAATGATAAAACCGAGGTGGTATATTATGGTTTGGCCTCAGGGCCGTCTGAGTTAGGCGCTGCCCTGCCGCTGGCCCGCAGCATATGTTAAGGAAGTCCAGGAGGGGGGCATCAATCAGGACCACTCTCACTAGACAGTCAAAGGTGAGTGTGTCTCTGCGCGTATATCTCTCTGTACAGTACAGCAGTGTTCTCCTCTGATACTGAGCCTCGGTGTGGAGATAAGCTGCCGGTGTCGATACCGATTGCACTTTAGAGAGAAGAACAGCATAACCGAAAAAAGCATCTTTACTACATAAACAGTATAAACTGTAAACAGCTTCCCTGGCTCAGTTACATCACGGGTGAATGAGCCTAACTGTCTTTCAGCAGCAGGTGTGATTAGAAATAAAAGGTGTTTTGGACCTGTTGGGGGTGTTCAGATGGGGAATATTAACAAGCCTTGTCTCAGCTAATTGCTCTCCTTCTCCAACTGGGCCTGAATCCCCCCCTAGTTAGGTGCCAGCACAAAAGCGAGATTTGATTAAATTCACGCTGTAGGCTAACCCACAACACAATTGTGTGCAGTGGGAGTCGAGAGAAAGAGGGAGAGTTAAAACGAGGCAACAAAAAGCACAGTAAATTAGCAAAGCCATCAAGAGTTGAGGAGGAAGGATGTACGAGTTGGGTTACTGTGGCTGAGTGGGAGAACTGGGGGAATGTATGGAAGGCAAAAGAATAAAAAAAAATGTCTGCACACAGGTATGCACGTGTCAATATTTGTGTGTGTGTGTGTGTGTGTGGTCCTTTACTGGCCAACTTTACTGACAACCCAGTAAAAATATCCCTCACAGATAATTACACATCCTTGGTTTAACCAGAGCTTCTTCTCAGAGGGACTGACACTTCTCTTCCAAAATGCAGATGGAGAATAAAAGAACTATGCAGACATCTTTTTTTGTGACAGTTCCGTTTTTTTTTTTTTTAAAAGCCATATCAATTCCATAACCACTGTGTTACTGCTGAGGCCACTGATGATGTACGAAATGGAGGTACAAGTGAGTATAATAACCTATTAATATTCTGTTTGGAGAAGCCGCGGTCATTTACCATTCATGCCTCGTGGCAGCTTTTCAAGGAGCTTCTACTTCTAATTTAATGAAATACAGATTTAATACATTTCTGAAATCTTCATTTCTCCTCCTCCTTTTTTCTTTTTTTTTTTGCTCCACTGGTTCCATTACAGAGGTTATGAGAATCAAACATTACTTTAGCCGCTGGTTGTAAGGCACTCTGTTAATTGTGCGATTTCTCACATGGCACTTTAATTATGTAAAGTTGAGGCTTTCAGTTTGAAATTCAGAAATGATTATTTCTTTATACAGTGTTCCGTATAATTGGTGGGTATATTACAGTAAGATCATTAGCTCGAGCTAAAAAACGAAGATGGTAGTGTGTTTTTGTCTGAAGTGTGTTTGTAACTCCGAGCTGAACTTTGACCACCGACACTTTGGAAACATTTTTGCAATTACGTTTTCAGACTCAAGACGTGTCACCTGCTGCTGTAAGCGTGAAATCAGACTTGGATTTCTCACGCTGGCATTTCATTTGCGCTCCAGCCTCCTTTTGTGCGGCGGTAATGTAACTATTGATAGACTGACAGCATGAGATGTGTGTCAGACGTATTTGAAGCTTGTATCAGTTTCTGTTCAATGCTGTCGGTGTGTTGGCACATTTGTTGGCGTTTCACACCAGGAAGGTGGGTAGTCTCTCTCTGGCCGGAGGCTAATGTAACTGTGATTCGCATCCATAAACCATACAGGCTGGGCAGAGTGCCCACTGCTGCCAACTACAAAAAGGTCTGCCCCTGTGCCAAGCCTTTTAGCAGTACAAACAAACATACAATCACATGCACACACACAGAGCAGAGATGTACATAGACAGGATAAACCATGGTGTGCACAAGACAGAAACTGACACAAGTACACACACACACACATATCCAAACCCTCGTACACAGACTCGACGCTTGCCTCTTGCAGACAGTTTTTGTCATGATAAATTCATTTCATAAACCACGCGACTTCCCGTCTCCGACTGAGATACCAGCTGTCATGGCAACAGAAGAAAACAGCGGTTTCAGCGTGAGGGCTGGTTTGTTGGGACAAGCTGCACCACAGCAGAGAATTGAGATGCAGCAGAAGTCTGGGCTGAAAGAATTAGTCATGAGTGTGTGTCCAATTACCACTCTGAAGCCCACAAAGGATATCAAAATAATGAACAAAACCAGCTCCCTTCACTGTGCTTAAGGAGACACGGTGTCACAGTGGATCCAATATTCAACGCAAAGAGAAAACTGCGGATACACATGTCGAAATATGAGTCAATGATCTCATAGCAACAACGATTTTTGACCCACAATTCAGACTTTCTTCTTAACATAACTGTAAAAGCTTTTGTTCATGTTTGCATGTCTAAGACCAGCAATGAAAATCAGTGTAATGCATCAGATTGTACATATTGTATGTTATTCAGATACAGTAATGTCTTGATTATAAAGATTACACTGACATGCATGACTGCAATGATGTTAATTATAACAACATATACGATTGGATTATTTAAAAAGGCCTTTAGGAAATTTAAATGCTAAAGATTATGTTGCAACAGTTTGTTTACACAGAAGCTCAGAGAGATGGTGTCTGTTGATAACAAAAGACAACCCTCTCTATCTCTGGAGTGATGGGTGTGAGTCTGGCCTGGAGAGATGCTTCACATGCTTGTGGGATTGTTAGGAACTAGGCAACCCCTGAAGGTTAAAGGGCAGCAGCTGTCCGCAATTGCCTTTTGAACCTTTCGGAGACCCCAGAGACAGAGATAGAGGGAGATGGGGAAAGAGGGCAAAAGAGGAGATATGGGACTGAGCAACTTTTTTTTAATACATCAGGGCTAGACATATGTTTCGGCTTCCGTGACGGTGTGTCACTCACTCAGGCAGAAAAAAAAAAAGTGTCCCGCTGATGGAAATGTTGCAATCACCTTCACAGCTCAAAGCAGAGGAAGAATCTTTTCGAGAATCAAGTTGCATGAAGTCATGCCTAGCTTTCAAACATCCCTCTCTGCCTGCATACACTACTCAAAGGGGATTTGAAACTTGATAAAGCAGTGTCTAAAGAGAATTTTAAGTGTGCATATGTGGCGATGCTTTGCTTCAGGGGAAAACTAAAAATCTTCAATGACGTGTGTGTGTGTGTGTGTGCACCTTTATTCATTGATCTAAGTTATTTTACACGATACATCACTCCATCCTACAGACTTGTACGGACTCCTCTCACTTGGCAGTCCCGACGTTTGGCTGCAAAGCACAAACAACAGAGAGGTAAAGCTACTGATTTATAAATCCAGGTGCTTTTGGTGAAATAATACTGCATGGGAACTTGGACTAAACTCTGGCAATTAAACCCGACCTATCTCAGAGGGAACATCTGTAGACAGAATAGACAGTGTGTCAAGGTGGATGCTTAACATAGGCAACCTCTGTACAACACATCTGGCAGGAAATGACAGAAAACCTTTTTGTAGTAATTGTTGAATACTTAGTGTCTGAGTTTAGCACTTATGTTTATGCCGATGAACGCAGTTAAGCATACAAATTTAAACAACTCATATTTCTGTCCACTTGCGTGCCACCCAGCTAATCCAGAGGTTGACTGTATGTACTGATCCCTTGTAAAAACACGTCATATTTATTGAAACCAAAGACAGTTCAGTTCTAAAGGTTATCTTGTTGAAGGAGTTTGCTGCAAGACTTATGATTCTGTGCTTTTTCTGCTCTGCTAAACCTAATCCAGCTTTGGTGAGCAGAGCAGAACTGGATTTAACTGAGTTCACAGAGCAGGACTGTGAAGGACAGTAACAGAGTTTACTCAGGTATGCAGTATAGTCCCATTAGACCTGGGATAGAACAATTTTATGATGAAAGTAGCCCGAAATGTAACTTTGGATGAATGTTACTATCAACAAATCCCATAAAAGGACAGGCTAGTGCTCCGGTCTTCACTGCCCTGTGGCTTTCCACCTTCAGCCCATTGGTTCCTACTGAAGACGTACATTTTTAAAGTTGTTAAATTCAAAATTTAGAGCATTAATATAGCAGCAAACAACTATTCTCAATGTAAATACATAATGGAGTAATGTCTAACTGAGCAGAGAATAAAGTCACACATGTGGGTCTCTCTGTCTCCCACTGGTGGCTAATGGCCGCCGCTCTGCACTGCGCTGATACGGCGTTTTACCGCTGACGACGCCGTCCCGACCCACGTCGTTCCCCAAAGGTGAACACTGTTCGCCTTGCCACTGTTGCCATCGTTTGCGCTGTTCATGCTGTAAGCACTGTTAGCCGCTAGCCGCCTGCTCGGGCGTCTCCATGTTGAGGACCGTGTGGAGGTGTGTGACACAAAGAAATAGCTATATCAGGCTTTGGCTGCACAAGCAATACGTCTGTTCATGTCTTTTTATGGGATTTGTTGACAATTAGGAAAACATGAATACATGATATTCAGAATCTTCTGTTGCTTCATGGGTGAGAGTTAAATATGCCCTCACCCAGTCCTGACTTTGACACGAACCAGGATATGAGCTCATACCTGAGGTCTGTGTATACTGTATAAGTATAAATGCACTCCGTCAATCAGTCAGGCAGTGAACTCCATGGAATGTGTCTTTGTGTTTTACAATATTGCATAGAGATGACACACACACACACACACAAGCAGAGACAAGTCTGCTGTATGTCTGCAGAGAGCAGGTCATTGGAGCTCTGCGGCAGTACTCAGTGGAATGGAAAATGGCCGGGGGGGGGGGGGGGGGGGGGGGCTGCAGCTATGAAAGCTGCTGCTTCATGTGCATTTTACAAAAGCATTGACGTAATAGATTCAGGAGAGCAGTTTTTTTTTTGCATATAAACATGACAGCCAACAGACACCTGGAGAGGTAAATGTGGTTCAACAACGTCGACAAAAAGATGGTAGCATAATTCCTAACATTATCTACGACCTGGCGTCTGTTTTCATTAACTGCACTAGTGTTGCCATTTACTGACCTTTACAATGTTCATATTTTATGGAAACAAAATAAAGCAGAAAGCACACGTGTCCTCTCTCATCCGTCGACGCAGGCTGTTTCTACATCAAACCCTGCTCACTGAACTCCACTAACTTTGACTGTCCAGGAGCAAATAGATCACAAATATATTAGAGCTAGAGCATATGGTGGGGTGAGGGATCTGAAAGCCTTGGGGCTTTCACAACCGTCACATAACCTTTGTCCTCATAATCCAACTCCGTCTCTCCTCCTTCTGCTGTCTATTTTGACTCTTCTCCTCCATCATGTGCCCTTTGAAATGTCCCTCTTTGGTCTAATTTAATATGCATAGCACAGTTGGGGGGGGGAAACGGTAATTTGTTGCATAGTCAGAGGCTCTCGCTATGAAGAGAAAATATTAAGTGGACCACTCGATTTCATGGGAAGTGGACTGTGGGTGTAACAAGGCAACAACTTTTGGTAAATGAGAGGCTGGGAACAGGCAGTAAAAGCAGAAGATTTAATGACAGAGGCGGAGGAGAGAGTAATGAGAATTGCATCGAGAGGCTGGAGTAACAACTTGAGTGGGCTCGAGGAAAACAGCTGAAAAGTAATGATTTCTGAATGACAGCGTGAAATACTAACCCTAATCCGATCCTAGGCAGAGAGGAAAGGGAGCAAGAAAAGAAAGAATGACCGGAAAACGTTTATCGCTAACACATGGTGCGTCTGTGACCCGGTCTAGCCTTTTCTCGCTATTACTGTATGATTCAGCACTTCTCGCGGGAGATGAAAGAGTGGGAGACGGAGAGATGAGGTGATGGAGACTACATGAAGAGGAGTAGCAGCAAACATCTGCAGAAAGAGAGAAACACATGGAGACGGAGGGGGGGGGGGGGGGGGGGGGGGAGTAAGACAGTCAGAAACATGGCTGGGTGCAGAGGAGATATGGAGGTTTATGAAAACTGCTGTCCTCACCCTTTGGAGAGCCGACCTTAAAGCAAAGGTTAAAAGTATGATCAAAGGTCAAGCCCCTTAAAAAAAAAGAAAATCAAAGGAGAGATCAAAAAGTGTACACATTCACACATTCCATGCACAGACTGTGAGAGCCCACCTGACTAGAAATCCACAAACACAGTCAAACTGTCTCCTTTTCCTTCCCCTCCCGAGCCGAGCTGTAGCTCTCTGCACCCCCTAAGGCTGCCATTCCGTGGCTTCCAGGTGAGGTCAGCCCACCCTGGAGGGGGCAGTATTGTTCCAGTAAGGGTATTTGTCTGGGCACGTCCAACTCCTCCACCTAGATCTCCCACCACTTGACCGGCAGCCTGAGGGGGCCAGCCAGATGTGGCACGAGAGGCCTGAGGAAGACAGATGCATATACATACATTTGTGTCTGTGTGTTTTTCTGCTCTGTCAAGTCAAGTCTTCTTTCCGTTGACTTTTTAGGGCATTATTTGCTGCGCTTGCTTGTCACTTCTAATGTACGCAAACTAGCTAACAGCCACCTGAATCCTTTGTTTCCACTGTAAGCTGATGTAGTAAATCACTGAGCGAATTCATTAGCAACCAAGAGCTGTGAAACTGTGACATGACATGGTGTCGGATGAACAGAGGAATTAAAGATGAATTATTGGTTAAGCTCTTAGAAAGAAGGAATCCTGCATAGAGTTAGTCTATATTTAAAAAGCAACACCCTACACATGCAGCACACATTTAAAGTTAATCAAAAATATTTGGATTATATAAAGTAATAGCGTCTCCCATGCTGGTGAGATGTGCACACTTGAAACTGGTGGAAACAGCTATTCTGTTCTCTATCTAACGGTGACAAAATCTGCCTACCAGCACCTCTAAAGCTCACTAATGAACACATTACATCTCATTTGTTAAATCCAGTCGGACAGAGCCAGGCTAGCAGTTTCCCCTGTCTTTATGCTTAGCTAAGCTCAGCAGCGTGTAGCCTCTAACCCTGAAGGATGAACTGCACTTAAAACCTTTGTATTATCCTAAAATACTGTGAATTAGTCTTTTGGTAATATGTGAACGTCTGCTGTGTTAGTTACTGACACTGCCGTGTTTAATTTACCCACCATGCCGTACCAAAAGCAAAAGTTTTAAGACAAACACGACACGACCAATTACAGCATAAGTAGCATGAATGAGGGCCAAGTAGACGTCCTGCCTCCTCTCCGTATATTGATGAATGGCAAGTTCCTCAGTATGCACTGTGTATTGATTATTGCAATTACACACTATTACGGTTCTATTATCCACGCTGACTGTCTTTAATTACACTAGAGAGCAAGAGGAACAGTGAAGGAGGAGCGAGCGAGTCAGTCAAAGAGAGAGAGAGAGAGAGAGAGAGAGAGAGAGAGAGAGAGAGAGAGAGAGAGACACTATACAGATAGATAGATGAAGCGAGACACTGCACCGAACTAATTAAAACAGAAACTTTTTGTTTCAGCAAGTTGACAGGGAATGAATCTGGCAGGGAATTAATCTGTCCGCAGGGAACACAGTGAGGAGTTACACACACACACACACATATATAGGGAGGTGCAGTGCAGTGTGCCGTTGCCATAGTTACCGAGTGTGGCGCCACATCATGCGGCAGAGTTAATGCAGAGGTGTGTGTTGTGTATTGTGTGTGTGTGTGTGTGTGCGTCTCATTTAAGCTTTCATTATATCACCACCCTGACCTATTCCAACATCCTCCAGACGAGCGCGGAGGGAGAAAGGTTGCAGAGATAAATCCAGAGTGTTTCTGTCGAAATAGCGAAGTCTTTGCCTTTGGTAACCGCTTCCAATCGGTAGCTCTTACCCTCGGGGTGAAGCATAATTATGTTGATAGGGGATGAGACGTACTGAGAGGAAGTATTTGGCAAGGAAAGACAAACACTTCAAGTCAAGGCCTAAAGAAAATGTTCCGTTGGTTGGTTATAAAAAGGGGACGTATACAACCTGATTATCTCTTTTTTTTTTACAGGGCTAAAGTACGCCATGAACTCTGGCTGTTATGATTGTGTTTGTGATCTGAGATACGCAGAAGTAGAAATAGAAGTATAGTATCAAAGTATGTAGTAGCATCAAAAAGAAAAAGTAAAGCTTAAAAATGCAGTATTTGAGTAAATGTACTTGGTGACTTTCCACCGCTGTGAGAGAGCCACAGAAAGAATGCAAGAGAGAGATGAAGTTGAAGGTGGAGAGCCCAGGACATGAAGGTCAGTGCTACAGTTAGTCATCCATGCTGCTCCAACAGACCTCCAGCAAATGTCCAGTCGTCAAAACAGCAGGTTCAGCACAAACCCAAAACACCTGGGACCGCTTTGCTCTTTTTTATCCTTCACATAATCTGTTCACGCAACCGTCAAGACGACATCTGCAACAAAAAAGAATCACTGATGCAAGCTTAGAAATAATACCAATCATCAATGTCTGTTGATTAAACCACCCGTGCTTTTTCACACGTAGAGAAAACAGGGATTGTAAATGAAGACAACAAAGACTGTTGTTAAGAGCGCCGAGGATCATCAAAGATGGAGGACGTGTTTCATTCCATCTGTGTAAGAAGGATGTGTATGTTAGAGGTTTAACAGAGTAGGCATGTCCCTGACCCTCCCTCACACCGTGCACTCCACATGTGTGAAGCGCAGTAACCCCGTTTACAGCAGCACCTGTAACATATTATTGTTTTTTTCACAGACTATTTTCCGAGTCCATCCTCGGCCTCGTAACCCTCCCTCGCTCGTCCCGACATTTTAAAGGGTAAACCCACAGTAAAGGGAACTAGATGTAACCGCTGAACCTGTACCTGGTAACAAATCACTGTCGCTGTAAAAGCAGGGGTAGAATTGAAAGCGGTTTGAAATAAAACGGCAGCTCATAAGGCTCCGTGATATTTACTTCCACCTCTTCGGGAGGCCTGGTATCCGAAAAAGAGTGCAGGAAGAGGTAAGAAGGATCCTTGTTAAATTGGGCTAAGTAAGTCCTGTGTTTAGACAGAGTACCTGTGACAATAGCACACAGTTTAGATCCACCAAATTCTGATTGGTTTTTCTGAAAATTCAGCTCAGATAGCTTTTTTTCCCCCCAACTATCTCAGAATGACAGCAGGTGCAGCCAGAGTTGTGTATCCTGTGTTAACACAGTGAAATTGAGTGTGGAAATAACTCTGGCAATGTAAGAGTATCGTTTTATTAAACTGAAGCTGACTGCTGAACATGACTGAATACATTAGCTGTCGAAAGAAGGCCATTTCTTACAGTGAAAAACTAGGAACATTTCTGGGGATTATCTTTGAAAGACTACTTTGAAATGTGTATGTTAACAGTACATCAACAGTTCATCATAGTACCATATGGAAAAGTACAATTTAGGACTGTGCCGTTATTTCTTGCAACTTCTGTTATTTGGTGCAACATCCTCTCAGGAATGAAAATACAGATTCATTCTCTTTCCTCCTGTAGCTCAAGTCTTACAAATATCATAAAAAATGAATTCATCAGGCACCCCGGCTTTGTGAAAACTGATAATGTGCTTCTGCATAATTATCTCTCCCTTAATAACTCCTTCCTGCAGGCGTAGCAGGAAGCAAGTCTTTGTTTCTGCCAGAGAATGTGCTCTCCTTTCTCTCTTTGGTGAAGCGTTGCTGTCTTGAGGAGTTATATGTCAGGATGAAAGTGTGCGACACGTTTACTTTTCCAACAGTTGGTGAAGTGAGAGGAGACAGGTGGGGTGCGTTGTACACGCATACTGTATGATGTTTTCTGTATGGACGAAGTGTTAAATTACATTATGGTTTATGATGGATAGAAACCAGCAGAGAGAGAGAGAGAGAGAGAGAAATAGAGCAGCTGCTATGACAGATCTACTGCACGTTCCATGCAAAAGTTCCACGCCCGTTATGAGAAGCAACAAGATATTGTACGGATTAGATTTCCTATATTTAGTTTTTACATTTGTGAACTAATAGGATACAGTATCTGCTGCCACGCAATCTAACACTGCAGACAGGTAGGCACAAGAGAGACAGTAACAGATGCATGAAACATAGATATAAGCATATAAGGCATGCATTAAGTGTAGATCGTCGGAGGGTAAATATGATTACGCATCCACGACGACAAGAGGCTCACTCAACTGCTCCTCATGTCATTCTTCTCTTTAGGCTCGAAGGCTTTCGCAAACTTTTTCATGCACATAGCTGCATCCACTTATGTTAATGCGCAGGAAGACAACATGTTGGTCCATGATAAGCTGCAGTGCAGACTGCAGTGTAAAGTAGGTTAGACCCCAGGGGCCCTGAAGACACTGTCTGGTTTCAAACTCCCGAAGAATTATGACGGGGTTGCAACATCTGCTGCCTGAGAGGAAGACAGACAGTGATGGATGGCCAGGTGTGTTTTTTGCGCGTGTGCAGGATCTCTGCGTACGTATGTGTGCACATTCACATGCACCTACAAGCACGCTGGCTGAGGCACCAGTTAAATAAGCAATGCATACATCTGTGACAGATGACAATTTCCATTTACAACAAATGAAAAATGAACACCGTGCACAATTCACAGACACAGGTGCACAATTATGTATGGCTGTATGCCTGGCTATGTGCAACACACACACACACACACACACACACACACACACACTGATGACAAAAACACACTAGGTTGTTTGTGATAGCTCACTGTTTAATACCCGTCAACAACTTCCAAATGAATGCATTTCCAGCTGAATAAATAATCCCATCACAAGAGATAAAGATTAATGATGTATTTATCATTCATTGACAACAGCTCCATGCTGCATATAAACGATCAGCATCGAGGTGTCAATGGCAAATCCTATTTGACGAGATTACTGAACAGTAGGTAATATAATGCGACATTCATAAAACACATGTATCGCATACTTTGCAGACATGAACTATTTTCTTTAACACACTTCTGTATTCCTCGCGACTGAAAGACGTGCCGTGTGTGCGCTTGAATCATAACACATGTCAACACTATACCTGTAGGCCAGTAAGCCAGTAATTAATTAAGACAATTAAGTCTAACCTCAAGTGTTCATCACATCACACGCTGTGTAGTTTGTGGTTAGACAGCAACATAGTTGTGTTCGGCGGTTGACTTTGAACTTTTGAAGGTTCAGACTTTTGATGTTGTTGTAATTTAATAACGGACTAAGCTTATATTCTAAGTAATGTACCTTCATACGTTTACTGATTGATTGACTTTATTTGCGAAGCTATCCCTCTCTGTCTACATCTCCTCCCTCTTCGACCGCTGCTTTTAGGCTGGGCCTGGGTGACGGCGCTGGAGTGGGTGATGCAGGGGTCTTGCGCCCGGAGGGGATTGGGGGCAGGATGGGGTTGACGTTGGATCCAAGACGTCTATCAGAGGAGGGAGACACGGCCACAGCTAGCAGGTCTGCGTCTGGATGTGGGGCTTCAGGAGATTTGCCTGATTCCATGAGGTCTGAAATGATAATATTTTACTACATGGAAATGAATATACTGTACTTACTTATCCTATAATCAGATGTAATGTTTTGGTAATTTACATACAGTAGTAAAGACTGTTTATAAAAGGAATAACAAAGAAACAATACAGTGTGTTAAAGCATTATAAGTGTACAACAAATGACTTGTTAAGCTGTCTTTTTCCCTGGACTCTAGCCACTCATGCATCTCTCCTCTCTTTGCTATCTATTTATAACAACACAGAAATGCTCTACAATGACAAAAAAAAACAACCAATAATAACCTTTGAGTGCTTCCAAGGTGTGTCCCAGGACAGACATATCTAGCGGCTGCACCGAACCAGAAAAGCCCCCGGCTGAACTGGGCACAGTCGGCGCTGAACTGGCACGAGACTCATCCGAGCTGCTTGTGAAAGGAGGAAAAAGGAAGGGATGGAGGAACAGAGAAACACCAGGGGGTGGGGGGGGGGGGAAAGAGACAGACAAGGAGTGAAAACGGAGGATGAAGTTCATGTAGCAAGAGGTGTGATGTGTGAAGTTCAACAAAAACTGGGTTGTTGAAGAGACCAGAGACAAAAGTCAGAAAAACACAAAAAAATAGGAGGAGCTTCTGCTAAAAGAACTTTTTTTGCAGAATGGGTTTTGGAAGTTTTACCATCGTGCTGAGAACATCAAGCACGACCTCCAGAGCTGGAGACCGTATTTTTGACAGCATGCCACAAATCAGTAATGAGACATTCATTTTGGAATGACTATTTCTGGTATTTGGTTCTTAATAAACAAACAAACAAACAAACAAACAAACAGGTAAAGATTTTTGTCATTGAATTCTGTTATATAGACTAGCCTATGACGCTAGATGCAGACACACACACGCAAGCACGCTCACAAGTCTATACGCAACAAAATCTAAGAAATACAAAAGGATCCTCTGTTACTATAGCTGAGACAGAGACACACAAGTATAGACACATTCCTATTTAAAGCGTTGCCAACAAGGAGACAGATGTCTGGAATCTTCCAAAGGAAATACTGAAGGGCTGAGTAATGCAAACATACTGGGGGCATGTATCGCTCAGACCGCTGTGACACAACTTGTAGATTTTCAACAAAGTTTGCCGAAAATCGCCTTCTGAGACCATGAACCCCGGGGGGGGAACGTAACGCTTTAGACTGAACACATACTGTATCTCTGCATGTATCTTAAATGTCTTCTTTTGAAAGAAATTAAATAAATTGATGCTAATTTGTACAAGTGAGAAAAAGCTGTGTGTGCACAGACACACATAACACACACACATACTATGTCAATGTCTGATTAAAGCCGTAACTGTGCAGTATGCCTGTTTACGTGCACACGTTGGGCAGTTAAAAAGCACCAAAAGCTTTAACATCTGAATTTATGCGTGTATTTGTGATGTGTGCTTAGATTTGTCCCCACGCGGCTTGTACCAGCAGAATGAGCTCTTTGAAAGTGAATAAATGTTGTAAAAACAGGCCGAGGAAGTAAAGAACACTACTACAAAAGTGGTTTCCTGCTCCTAAATCTTTTGCTCCACATTGTTTTTTTTAAACCACAAGACTTCCCTCTGGAGTCTCTCCCCTCATCTTAAATCAAAGTGCTGCTATGAGTTTAGAAACCATAAAGAGTGAAATCTTATACAACTTTGAAATATGTATCTACATCTGTTATTCTCATACAGTTACATCTGGCCTCACTTGTGACTATTAAATGCATTGGTAGCGTGTGAGCACTTGTAAGTGTATATCCGGTGCATTTGTGTGTGTGTGTGTGTGTGTGTGTGTGTGTGTGTGTGCTCTTACCTCCTGTCCTCACTAAATTGGGGATCAGGATTCTGCAGTGATGGTGGTGCTGCTTGAGCAGAGCTGTGGTGAACAGAAATCAGGATTAAACAGAATAATTCTCCACAAGCATATGGAAAATCAATCTCACATTCAGAGTGGTGACAGGTATATTTGACTGAGAACAGAGTGCCACTACACCAGCCCATCATATTAACAAACACTCGGATTCAAATGATGTGGCCACCTGCCAATTCACCTTCAAGGTCAGACAAACAACCCAAAACAAACCCTCAAACCGCAGTTAGGACGAGTGCACAAATTAAACCAATTTGGCCCGGCTGAGAGTGCCCGCTTGAAATTAAGCACTGGAGTGCAGTGGAGTGCGCGCTACTCATAATGAACCTTTTGAAGAGCTGGCTGTAGATCCCGGGACTCTTCCCCACAATGGCCTCTCTCACCAGCTGCTCACGCCTCCTGATGGAAGCTAGCTCCTGCAGAGGAGAGAGACGGAGAGGAGGAGGAGGAGGAGTGGTTGAGAGGAAACAGGAAGACGGAGAGGGATAGCAGGTGAGGAGGAACAGGAGTTGAAGTGAAGGGTGATTAAAGGGGAGAGGAGAAAAGGGGGGGAGGAAAGTGGGACGGGGGAGTGATAATGTATGGCAAAGCATCCTGTTAGAAGAGCGAGGATATTTTCTAGTTACAGTCTAGTTGTCTATTTAACATTTGCGCGTACAGCCTTCATGCACATCAGACATATTGTAACTCACAGTGGCGCTCTTCTGAGGGCGGAGCTCTGCCTGGATCTTGTTGAAGTAGTTTCTGTAAGACAGGTCCGAGGGGTCAAGAGCTGTGGCAGAGTGTGACGCGAGTCCTCCTGCTGCTCCGGACCTCGACAGGCGTGCCGACAGTGGCTTCTCCTCCGGCTTGTGACCTGACAGAGGAAGAGACCGCATCACTACTGTGTAATATCGCATAATGATGGTTATTGGTTGGATGGAGCTAAAGCCGTCCGTGCTCGCATTTCCAAGCTGAGGCACTCAAGGGGATGCGAGTAATGTTTTCAGACTCAACAAAGCTGCTCCAGAGCCACAGACGGTATTATACATCTGTTTTCACAGGCTGAGTGGGAATTTAAAGGGAATTGCCCCTTTAAATAAGACAACAAAAATGCGCAAGGCGCCATTGACTGCACTTTACTGCCGGCGTTTATTGCACCCTGACGCTTTGAGTCTGCTAATGATGATCTGAACGAGCAAACAAACAAATACACACCAGTGGAGGTGTTGTCAGGGGATCCTCTGTTGTTGTTTTCTCCTTCTTCCTGCTCCTCTACCAGGTACTCCTTCA
The DNA here is from genome assembly GCF_910591455.1 of Pholis gunnellus. Taxonomy (NCBI): domain Eukaryota; kingdom Metazoa; phylum Chordata; class Actinopteri; order Perciformes; family Pholidae; genus Pholis; species Pholis gunnellus. Next base: position 11,601,026 of record NC_136549.1, on the reverse strand, counting down.
CTCTCTGCCTCAGTGTCTGATAGGCCTCCTCCCAGTCATCTACTCACACGTCCAAGTGCACACACACACACACGCGCACGCACACAAAAAATATGGTCGTGAACAGAGCCAATGCATCTCCCATCAAACAGTAATAAATCAAAGATATGGGGATGATGACCTTAGCTTAATGAGGCGGTAGCTAGCAGTGCATAAAAGTGATGAGGTTCCGCGCTCCGCGTGTGTTCATCTCATTAAGAAAACAGCTAACATGTCTAAGTGCCTTCATGAGGGAATGATAAACACCGCTATTCTGCGGCTACGTGCCCTTAATACATGTGGTAATTGGATTGAAAGTGTAGTGCATGGATTTTAGCGAAGTGTGTTAATTTATCCGAGGCCATACCGATGACACTCGCGCTGCTCTAAGCCAGAGTGAGGCAGGGCATTTCTTTGAGCTCTGCGAGGCACGACAGTGACAAACTGTCAGGGAACAGAACAGTCACAGCAAAGGCTTCCAACCTTCTTTCTTACTAACAACAATACCGAAGGTTGAATGAGTAGAAAGAACATTTCTCTCCCCTGGCAATAAATTCAGTGTTTTCTTAGCTTGTTGAAAATGAAATGGGAACACGTATAATTACACTTTGTACTACCATTTAAACTTCCATTACCTAAAACATAAAATGGATCCGATTAGCCACTAGATTACATATAATTACCGTTCTTATCCTTAAATCAACAAGTACAGCATCAAACAACACCATAATGAATACATTCCGTGTCACAATAAAGACAGTACTTGAGTGAAAAAAGGGCTTCTTTGCCGTACCACAGGGGATAACATTATCGAAGAATCCCAGCCGCTGCCTGTTGGTGTCGGCGTAGAGCTCTACGCGTGACATCGCCGCGTCAATCTGTGCTGCGGAATAGACGCCGCGGCGCTTCAGGTGGCCCATGTATTTCTCAACCTGGGTGGGGATGAGCAGGATGTATCGAGGCTCAAAGTAGCTGTTCTTCAGACTGAGCACGCCCTGAGAGGATGGACAAACAGTTCTGTTACAATGAGGGATTGATATTCGCCGGGCGTAAGCCTCTGGGGAGATCATGCGTTTTGGTCCAGTTGTGTGTTTCTGACCGTCCGCGACTAATCTCGCATACTACTGGAACCCAGCAGCCTAATATTTGACGTGCTCCTTTATGACGGTATATGCTCAAGGTTGCAGTGATTCACAATTTTTTGAAAAACATATTTCATTGACTGTTTTATAAACCGTCATTGACTGCTGACTCCTCACTCCTATTTACCGACTAGTGTGGCCGCGTGTGATCAATAAGTGCTTCAGTAGCAAAAGGCATTTTTCGACTGTCAGCACGGCTAAAAACAAGCTTTACCAAGTCTGTTGCGGGCCACAATCCGGCCTTTGTAGTGGCTTAAAAGCTGACATCCATAGAAAAGTTTGGACTCATTTTTGAACCGGAGCTTCTGCAAATTAAATCCATACTCAATATCTTATGATCCCCTAAAAGTTAGGCAAGATACTAGATGAATAAAACCCTGTTTCTGTTAACGTTGCTGCCATTCAACTCCTCTTTGTTTGGGAGGGGAGAGGAAGACAAACCTGGAGGAGATCTGTCCTTTTCAAACGTGATAAATGTATAACCGTAGGACCTTTTAAGAATATGTCGCTGATAGATACTAAATCTTTACTGTCTGTCACTCGACCACATTTGGTATCTCTGCTTGATGTTCTCTCAGGCAAGAGGTTTACACACGCACCTCTAGCTCCATATGCACACAGCAGGCTAGTCCTTCTTTGGCCACGTCCTCGATGGCGTCTCTGCTCAGGCCGTAGCTGTGACCCCCGCTCTGCATGGTCTGGACAAATTTACCCTACAAGGCAATTGCCAGTTATGGAGGGGAAAGAATGAGAGGACGTTTTATTGCCCCATCGTTCATCATTGTTACCACAGTCACGAGCTTCATTTATCTCCTGAAGTAGACATCATATTTGACATGCAAACACAACCCCAGCATGTTCCGTCAGGAGGAACAACCCGAAGTCATTTGCCCACCTGTGAACTGAACTTTTGACCTGGTGGTCAGAGCAAAAATCTCTCTTTTGTTACTTCTCACACATGACCCCCCCCTGACCTTTTGTCTGCCGGCTCTTTGGGCAGCTTCATTTGAAACAGCGTAATTTATGACGCTAAAATCCTTAAAACATGTAATTCTTTCTTTGGGTTGTGGTAGCAAAAGTGACTTCAGACATTATTCCCATGGAAAGGTCCTCTTGTATGAATTATATTACAATAATTTAGCAGCTGTTGGTTTATTTTTGTATTGTTTTAAAATCTTAGCATTAAGAGAGCACAGAGACCAGATGTGGAGCCTTTCCCCAATAAAAAACGGCTCAACTCTGTCCTCACAGTATGACGGTATTATGATAATAATGATAATAGTAATAATGTGGTGAAAACTCATTTCATAAGACATACTATGTGTATCCTGAAGATACTAATTCGAACAGGAATTTAAGCTCCCTCGAACGTTTCTTTGTGTCCCTGGACCTTCTTAAATGGCAAATTGAAAAGCATTCAAACACTCCGATTATAAACATTATTCTTGTGATTCCTTATTACCAGAGTCGGACGCTGTTCAGACAAAATTGCACAGCAGGTGTTCCTTCTGTTTACATCTCTGTAAGGAGCGTAATAAGTGCCAAGGACTGCTGATTGGGGATAATTTTGAACAGCCGCAAGAAGTGGGATCGAGAGGTTATGATTGCATGGTTACCGAAAGCACATGTGAGGGTAAAAAAAGAGGGCAGCTGACACATGAAAGATGAGGGCATGGTAAGAAAGGGAGGACAGGATGGCAATAAACCAAGTAGCTGACTCAAGAACGGAGGGTGAAGGAGAAGAATGGACAAATCAGCTGGAGGGAGGGCCGGACTAAAGTTAAGCTGATCCACTTCTGTCGGAGTACACAAAAGGAATCAATTCCAGCATGAAAGCCATCGCTGTGTAAATCATTACGTGACCCAGACCTCTATCCGTCACCCCCCACCCACTCTTACGTAACAGGCAGCTTGACAAGATGGACAAAATGGAAAACAAATGTGTCCAATAACTCAGCACCCATTTTTTCGGACTCCAAGAAGATAAGCTGGTGTAAAGAATCAGATTTGGTTTCTGCATATTGATGATAATAAAAACCCTCTGTGTGTCCTTGTCAGTTATCTCAGACTAATAATCATCTCTCGCAAGGAAATGTTGTCGGAGATGCTCTGGTGAGTCATCCGTAAGCAAAATGCAATTAATATAGCAATTGCACCTCATCAAAAAAGGCTGAATTCAAATAAATGTATCCGTGTTAATTGAAATATCAGCCGGGTAAAGTCAAATCAATCAATCCAAGTAAAACTAATTATCTCAACTACTCAACATTGTGGCCAGTGAGTGGATTCAATTTGAACCTTGCTGAGGGAGTTAATGTGACTCAAGCATAAAACCTTTCAAAACCCAGAGTACATTTAATTAGCTGGTGGCGAGCACTAATCTGTTTGCACGATTTATAAAGTTGACCGCAGACGATTATTTTGAGTTCAAAATAACCGTGAAACCTGTATTTTCTTCCCACGTGGTCACTCCCGGGGGGGTCTGTGACAAGCTAACGCACCATGTGAATCATGTTCTGGAAATCTTCCTCGCTGACAAAATGGTAATCGATCCCGTTCTCCTCTCCAACGTACGGCCGCCTGGTGGTGTGACAGGTTCTGTGGACGCACGCGCAGAAGAGAAACACTCATGGAACATAACCGGCCAAATAATGTATTTGAGAGACACTTGTTTTGTATATTATTTGTGCATTTTCAGTTGATTCCACTTAGTCTATTTTCGTACCAGTGCAAGTACTGTTAAGTATGTGACAGGTGATATGTGTACAGGAAGTTTGGGACTTACCCGTAGGCAAAGTATTCGCTCAACTCCTGACACAGTCTGTGGGCCAGATCTCTCTTCCCGCAGCCTTGAGGACCAGTTAGAACCAGCATGGCATATGGAGAGTCTGCACTGGGCATAGTACTGTTTGGAGAGACACACACACACACACACACACACACACACACACACACGTGCATACAGTACACCTTTACAGGGAAGTTCTCTCTGAGATGAGCAGGAGTTAAGTATAATAAAGCATGAAGGTAGAGCACAAGCTTCTCCAGTCGTGAAAGCTACTACGGTCAATACAAACGGGAGCCTTGTGGGCTTTATGGATGTGCTCCGTCTAAGGAAGCACAGGAGAATGGTAAATGGACTGTAGCTGCAGCATTTTATTTGCTGACGATGGATGTTCTCAAAAAAAAAGTGCTGATGCTGAAACTAATTTTTTTTCTTTTAGGGAGTACATATTATGAGCAACAGAAACACTGCAACTAAATTGCCGCACATGTTTGAAAACAGCGTTCCTGACAGGTGACTTCAGAAGGTGATTATGAATATTACAATTTGATTGTAAACCTTTATACTAACTAAATCCACTGGGTGGTTTTATTTTAAGCTTTACATTCAAGAACAAGGCAGAGGACCAGTCAGAGGTTTGGATTTTAAACAATGCTGCATAATTGTACCCACCTGTCATAGAGCACCTGAGGCTGCATCAGACGATACACCAGGTGGGTCATGTGATCCCTGGCTGCCACCACATCCAAAGGAGGGTCATACTTGTTTACTGATGACACCTGGAATATAATGCCAGTAATCAAGTGTCACATAAGCAATCTCACGTCTATGCAACATGTAGCAGTTGAATTAGGTTGGTGGCTTTCATTCTAGCTTAAAAAATAGTATCCCTAATTAAAGATGGAGGTCAGGCGTGTTGATATATTGTGTTTGTGCTGTTAAATTGGAACAATTCCTCTGGTGATGGAATGATTAGTATGTTTATTTATACCTTTTCTTCAGCAGTGACTTTCTCTTGGTCCAGCAGAGTCAGATGTTGAAGGAGGAAGATGACAGCCAATCTGTAATCGGGTTGCTCCTACCAATTACATTCGCGTGGCATTCATTACAAAAACACAGTGAATAAATGTTCCCATAGAACCATGTGGTCGATGAAGGGTTGGGTTACCTGTACAGGGTTTCCCAGCAGGTTGAGGTCCCTCAACAGGGAAAGGTCATGAAAGTGTTTGCACTCCTGAATTTCGCTGATCTGAAACAAAACCACAACTTCATGCAGCGGAGTCCCTGTGTAATAGTTCATTTGTTGTTGTTAAATCCTTAACTTGTTGAGCTTGAAAGTTCATTCTCAACCTTGTCGAAAGTATTCTGTTGTTGTATTAGATGTTACTTGCATTTGAGTCATTTTGCTCATGATTTTGTGGATATTTCATCATCAGTTAGACCTCTGTGTTGAGCTAGTTTTACTATTATGTGTGATGGTACAGTAACGGTGCATTCCTATTTTTACAAGCGTTACAAATCTACATCTGTTTCTGAATTGTAATCTCATAAACGAGCTCAATCACATTTAAGGTTTAGGCTGACATGTTTTTTCTGTTAAGCCGCTAGTTCCGAAAGTTTCGCTCAAAATGGTACCAGGTTTCTCTCCAGATTGATGGAGCCCAGCACGTGGGGATTCTGGAGGCCAGAGAGAGTGGTGATGCGGTTCAGAGACAAGTCAAGAACCTGCAGAGACTTCAGAGTATCCAACCCTTCAATCCTCTCCAGCTGGTTCCCCCTCTGGACAAAAACAGGACAGAGGACACGTTTGAAGAGGCAAGTACATGATATTAATGAATATGCATAGCATAAGTGACATCCAACCCACGGTTCTACTTCATATACAGTTAACGAATCCCACTGCTAAATATTAAGGACGTGCCATGGTCGCTCTGCGGGGTGCGTGAGCCTTCTTTTCCCCTCAGTACTGACTTGAGTGGCAGGCCTGCCTCTCTCTGCTAAATCCTGACAGGTGAGGACTGACAGCCAAACAGCTGGCGAGGTGCAAGCGCAGCACGCTAACCGACTAAAGAACCAGACCCGGGCACTCCTTCCCTGTCAGGGTCCCAAGCGTGCTTCCCTCTCTCTGCATTCCACTGACTAAAGTTGTTATCTAGCCGTCTGGCCACACCTCGTCCTCCTCTTGCCAAGCGTGTTGCCTGGCAGAGGGCTGCTGTCAGTGGGGGTGGGCGACTGCACTGGTCCCCTTGAAGCTCCGGGTCGGTGCTGTGATGGGCTGGGACACAGGCTGGGCTGACAGAGGTTGTGCTGTTTAGGGAGCCAGCATGAGAGGAAGCGGGGTCAGGGATGGGATTAGATGGATGCTGGATGGACAAGGTGTGTGTGTGTGTGTGTCTGTGTGAGCTGAACTTGGTCCAGGCTCACTCAAACACCAGCAGCTGGTCCCAAAGCAAAGCTACAGACAGGGGCAGACACAGCCAGACCGATGGCTGCTGACAATGAGGAAACACTGATAAAGGACAGACCACGCACACGCACACACACACACACACACACACATGCAGAAAGAGAGACAGAACCAGGGAGAGAGAAAAGGCCTGCTGTTGGACCATATGGTGATTCTCGAACAGGGGGCCAAGGTTTTACTAAATGTAAAAATGAAGCCAAAAACAGAGACATAAAGAGAACGACAGAGGGGAGAGAATAGAGAGGCAAACATAAATAGGTCAAATTTAGCATACATGAGGTAAAATAGAACACATGAGAAAAGAGAAATCTGAAATAACTCCTACTGTGTGTGTGTGTGTGTGTTTGATGATAAATAGACAACACACAGAGGGAAACAACCTCCTACAAAGCAAAGTCATACATGTAAGTGGAAGTAATGCCAAGCACTGGCAAAGAAAGACAAATAAGATTCCTGTTCAAAACTCATGTTTGTAAGTATGCGCTGGAGTGCACTGTATGTATGAATGTATGTGTGCACACGTGTGCACTCTGTTTATCGTATTTCTGACTGGAACAGAGTTGGACCTACGAGGCAGAGGTGTGTGAGAGGCAGTCTGTCCAGGCCGCTGACCCTCGAGATCTTGTTGTGTTCCAGGCTGAGATTGGTGAGCTTGCAACATTGGTCAAGACCCCCGATCTCACTGAAACTGTTGTCTGAGGCATGGGCACGTTAAGAACAACACACAAGGGAAACACGTAGTTGAACACAATGTGTTAAGTATATTTTCATATCGGCATTATCATATATAGGCAAAGAGATGTTGTGTGTGTGTGTGTGTGTGACTGGCAGAGAACGAGGCAAAGACGGAGATAGAGAAAGTGTGTGCGCACATGGATGAATGTAAATATCTCTGAAGGATACAGCCCAGATCCAAATTACTAAGAGATGAAAAGGCTGACAAGTCCTTCATGTCCGTCATACGGTTGTGGGAGAAATTGACCTCCTGAAAAAAGAAGAAGAAGAAGCAGCACACTGTTAACAAAAGTCATAAAGAAGTCTTCAGTACCTCTCACTAAAGAAATTCCTCAACTAAATCTTGGAATTTTCAATTTTCTAAAGTTCACTGTCGTTCAAGGGCAGTTAATGCCTTGTAAGCATATTCAAAGAGACTACAGACGGGCTATGGAAATCCAGGGCCTATCATGGGGGAATAGCACGAGAAAGTGAAGCAAATCAAACGCGGTCTTATCCTGTCAGCTCAAGGTCCTGCGTTACTTTTAGGTTCTTGGGTGGCTGGAATCCAAAGAAGCTGGAGATTTCATTGTGAGAAGCGTCCAGGATGACGAGGTAGGGCATGTGGCTCACACAGGATAAATCTGGCGGTTGAGAAAAGTTAAGAGCAATTGATCAACGGGTATAAAGACAGAAACAGAAAAGTTAAGATATTCAAATCATGCTTTGATTAGATATCTTTCAAAGCAGTCACGGGCTTTTAGAAATAGAAATAGGTTCAAGGACTCTTAATTAATATGAGAAGAAGAAAAAAGTCACCTTTGATTTTGTTGTGTGGCAGTTGCAGCTTTTGAAGATGGACATAATTGCATAAAACGGAGACGTCACTGAGATCCTGACTCTGGAGAGGAGAAAAACGCAACCTTGCTTAAACTAAATGTGCCTCATGACTAAACTGCAAAGAGGGCCGTCAACATGACAATAAGGAACATTTAAACTGATCTGTCACAGGTTTGCTTTTGTCCTGATAAATTACACAAATCACTCGACATAACTGAAAGCCAAATGTCGTTGACACGTGCTGTCTGTGTAGGTACGTGTCTTACAGGCAGACACAGGTGGTTGTACAAATACTGCAGCCCAGTGCCAGCGCTTCGAAGGTTGGACACACGCCTGGAGACCACCGCAGCAGTTAAAACACCATCCTTCTGGAGACATAAACAGATTAAATGTGCTATTTCAATAGAACAGCAACGCAGAATATACACCAGTGAACTATGGGCGCATCCCTGCAATAACAAATGCAGTTACAGAATTTGAAGATAATTGCATGAGGCCACCATAAGCATCACCCAGTGCACATACACACACACACATATTCATGCAGCACAGACACACAGAAGGATGTACACCACGCCGTTAATACCGCTTTCACACAGTGTAAACAATCAACTATTTGACCTTGCTGTGTTGTTTTGCTTCCTCAGATCTCGTGTGCAAGGTTACCTGCTTTATCTGTTGCACAAGAGAACAATTATGGAGTTTTATTGAAACGCATCCACTCTAACGTTACTGTCACTGTGAAGCGTGTGCTTTTTGTCAGAGACGAAAGCAATAAAATGGATGAAATTGCAAAGAGTAAAAAGTTTATTTCTAAGTCCTACGGTACATTTAGCTCACCAAACGTTCTCGTACTCCTTACCTCCATCTCTCTGTTGTCTTCCAGCTCCTCGCAGCCCGGAGCCTCTGGAGCCTCTGGAGCGTCACCGGGGGACCCTGGAGGGCAGCAGCCACGTGACGCGGAGGAAAGCTGTGGACTCGTGCAGGTTTCCTTCATTGTGCCATCATAAAAACACGGTGGAGAGGGACTACAGATCGACTTGATAGACTAGCAAGTTAGCTTTCCACGTGAAGCACGCCCCGTCGTCGCTGGGCAACGCTAGAGACAAGTGAGAGGTGAAAGGAATTGTGGGTCATGTAGTTTTCTTCTCTCCAAAAGCGACGGCGTCTCTATATGCGCACCTCGGTAACGTTTCGTTCCCGGGTGACTTTAACGTTATTTAAGGGGAACAAGAAAATAAATTACAACTGAGGACGGACAGAAGTGCAATAGAGTAAAGAATAAACATAATTAAAATACTACAGAGTCCATCCAACATCACTTGATTTTAAGATTATAAAAAAAACACACCTTTGGGTGATGTTGTCTGTGTTGATTTTTCCAATATGCTGCACTTCATGCTTCAAACCATGGCAGACAACACATCACAGCTGTCAGGTAAAATACATCTAGTGTTGGTTTTGGATCCGTCCTCGCTCATATGACATAAGGCGCTAACATCCCGGGCGTATCAAAACAGTGATGGACGATGCTGTCATGTGCGCAAAAGGTGTTAGTGTGAGCATGAACTCTTGTCAGCTGTACGTCCCACAATGGAAAATATGACCGGTATGCGCCCACAGAAGGAAAATCACTCTACAAAACACACAAACCACGAGGGAATTTGAAGGATTTATTTGCTTAGTGTGTTAGTGTTTGCATTAACAAATCACGTGTGCTTAATTTGGACAAACATTTCAGAGCATTTCTAAGATGACACTCCACAACTAGAGGAGTTTAAACTTGTTCAAGACAAACATGTAGAGATTTCAATACATTCTTACTTGAAACATGGAGAGTACTCTCATCCCAGATGTGCAAACTAAATGTCCATTGTAAAGAAAAAGAAAACGTGAAATAGAAAAGCAGAAGAGCAGAGTTTGAAAAATGAACCTTGATAATATTTTGACATATTTCATTCAATAATAAAAAGCCCGGACAGCAGGAGTGGTTCAAACTTACATTCATGCAGTATGTCCAATACATAACCCCTTCTGGACTTTTAGGCGTGATGTGTGTGCAGTGGGATAATAATAATAGAATCTCTTTGTGAAAAGACACAGTCCTTTAAGATTGTATTGAAATTTCGCCATGTATAACATTTCAAAAGAAGCTGTGAACAGCTGAATGAGCAGATTTTAGATTTTACACCAAGCGCCCCTTTCAGAGTGCTAGACGAACCCCTCAGCAGCTACATGGTTGTTTTCCCATCGATCGCAGCCTGTGTGTCATTATGATGGATTGCTTTGTGGGCTTCAGGGAGACCAGCACCGGGCCCGCCGTATCGACAACGCTCCCATTCCCCTCTCCTGCTCTCGTTAAGTACTTCTACCCCAAGTTAATGAACTTAAAAACAGGGAGGGGAATAATTTGTGATCGTCTCTTGAGTTCGTACGTTTAGTTCTTTTAAATGAAATCCTGCACACGTGTGGTGGCGACAACGAAATAAAGATTCAGAATTGCACTGTTTCAGTTTGTAGAGCTTGTCTGACTGATGAAATGTATTCACACACACATGTGCCTGAACACATAAAGTGCAAGTCATGCCACTGTGGTACTTGAAATCTAACATTTGAAATAAACCTCATCTGTTTTATGGAAGGATCAAATTGAAATCAGCAAAAATATCTCTGTCGTTCAATTTGTAAAAGATGTTAATCCGCTCAACTTTCCACACTAGTTTACTGCACTAACTATCGGAAAAAAAAGACAGATAGACAGATTTTTAACAGCTACGGATATGGTACTATTCTCTGCTCGGGAAATCTTTGGGGACCCACCGAAATTGGCAGCAGGCGGAAGATGTGGCCTCATTCAGACAGTCTAATCTGACATCTGTTATTGCAGACAGAATCAGTGGGCTCATGGGGCTGCCAGGAGAGGAGAGATGGAGGTGTAAATGAGAGCAGCAGTTTAGATCTAATAGGAAAATGAGATGAGAAGGGGCCCCAAGTTCAGATGAGTGTCCAAGACAATCGGCTTTTATCTGGAGCTGGCGTCATGGTGGAGTGGGGGGGGGAGAGACTGTTGGAGTCGGAGCGCGACTGCTGCATTTGTAGTTACTTTTAAAAAAGTGTAAATTGACGGCATACTGTAACCTTATGACATAGATTTCGTAGCGAACTAAACTGCAGAGTCTGCAGTTGTGTTGGTTGTCACCTCGCTTCCCAATTAGAGTGAGCCAGTGCTGCATACACTGAAGGACCCTGGAGGGCAGCAGTAACACATATATATATATATATATATATATATATATATATATATATGTGTGTCACACATTATGATCTAGGTATAGAGCAAGCCTCTATTTCAGTGTTTTCTAACCCAAAAATATCCCCCACCATTCCTCACTTTTGCATACATGACCCAGTTATCTATTGCATGTGTTCTCACCCGACAGAACTGAAGGAGCGGAAACACATTTGTTTTTAGGACAGAGGTTTTCTTGATGGGCCATCAACCCCCTTCCCCTCCCCCTCCCCCCTATCTGGTCCCTGTCCTGTTCACACCGTAGTGATCTTCTTGTCTTTGGTGGCCTGTTTGATGGCGGCCTGCTCACAGATGATCTCCTTCAGCCTCTGCAGCCGGATGTTTTGGGTGCTCAGGTCCCCGACGCCCGTCTGGCTGCGGTGGAGTAAGGACAGGGCATTGATGTACTCCAGCTCCGTGTAGCGAACGCCCTGGTCCACCACCAGATTCAGCAGCTCGTCTGCGGTGTTGTACAGCATCTCGTAGTACTGCCTGAATGGAGACACGTGAGGAGCGAGGTGAGAGAGAAATAACGTCAGGAGGTTAGGGATACAGAAAACGAGCACAGAAAACGATAGAAATCAAAGAGAGGAAGATACAAATAAAAGTTAATAACACTTTACATTGCTCTATGTATTATTCCAGTGCAGAATAAAACAGGAGCAACATCAACAAAGCGGAAACACAAAAGCCAAACTAACTGCTGTTGCTGTCAACCCCAATTTTCTTAAAAGGGACTTCAAGGACCTCACCCTGCCGCCAACGGGAGCATTGAAGGTGGAGGGAAAACATTCACCGGCTACAAACTACAGAGTGCGTTTTAATGAAACCCTGTTGACGGAGCCGAAACAGGAGAGGTGTGTGTAGAATGAATAGGTCTTTAACCAGAACCCGGCGCCACAATGGGCCATTTGAAAGAGGCCATGAAGTACATACTGATAACGAAAAAGCACAAAGGGAGCGTTGGGTGAATACCACACACTTCCTACTGCACAATTTACAGAAAGCATTGCTCGGCAAGGAACTGGAGGTAAGGTAATGAATGCACAGGCGAGTGTTGGGATGCAGGACAGACAGTTTTCTTTGCTCGGGGGCAAAACAGGTCAAATACCTTGGAGAGTGTGTGTCTGAGGGATGGTGTTGGCCAGGCAACTATGCCTTAAAACCCTCACAGGAACAACAAACCGCGAGCACACACTAGAATAGATGTCCCCACCATCTGCCCCCGGCTGTGGACAAATCCCACTCTCTAAAGACACTTAAATGGTACACTTCCATAAAAGTAGTTGTGGACACAGTCGATTGCAAGAGGACAAGAGGTGAGCGGCATACATACTGTATTATGACACGTATGTTTAGAACTAGGGGACATTTAGTTTATGCATTGGGCATAGATTTGCTAGATAAGCAGCTTTTCTGTGCGATACGAAAATCAATGAGGTGACTCTTGAAATTTGCTTGAGTTAGGCAATTCATTTTTGTCAATATAACAGTGTTGTTGTGTGGTAATTCAGTCAATTAATGCACATATTTTATGGAAATAGACAGAAACCAATGGAGGGCTGGAGAGAAAGTGGGAAAAAAAAAATGTGAATTTGTAAAACACAGAGGCGTTAAGTGACGCTATGACGTAAATTAAATGCGATTTAAAGGAAACTGCTTAAAATGTGTAAAACTGCTGGTTTGTTATTTCCTCCGCCTTTAACTTTTGTGCGAGATTGCGGTCCTTCTTACAGAGTGCTAAACGGCTGACCTGGCAGTAACATTACAGCCCAAACATATTATCTTGCACTTCTTTTATCCGCATAACTACAATGAATGCGCGTCGGGCTTTGAGTCCTGCCAAAACTAAGGTGACACGTGACTCAAAACTGCGCCTGAACGCATCCCGTGTGTCGACACGCGGCCGGGAGGACCGAAGCTGCTGCTGCTGCTCTGCTAACATGCCGCTCACGCTCCTCCTCCTGTGTAGACATGGAAATACGGCTCCCCGTGTAACAAGACAAGCATATGCATGTTAATGAGCTCGTGCCTCCGTGTGACAGTGAATATTCTCTCGGAGACAGTTTCAGGCAAAAGAAGTTTCCTCTACCGGCATTAACTGGCCACCTTGGCCAAGGGCAGATGCCAGTCGCTCAACAGCAGAGGCTCCGGCTGCTTTGCTCTTCTGTTAACAGATAATTGTAGCTCTGACATTGCTAGGCTGATGAAAGGGCCTTGGAGGTGTTGTGGCTGAGAGGGAAAATAAAATAAGAAATGTCGAGTCCACCGGTTTCCAAATCTCTCTTTGTGCGACAGCAGAAGAAAACAAGTGATTTATAATTATGTCCAGCAAAGCACCTGGAGGAGGAGGAGGGTTAAGCTCTCTGTTGTGCCGCTGGAAGATGAAAGTAAATGGATTCAGCTCTTTAGTGATTTTCTGATATGGCGCAGTAAAAAGACACTTTGGTGAGAAAAAGGATTCTTTATCTCGTTTGTTTAGCTCCATCACCCATCCAAGAACGATTCCCTCCTTGAGATGATCATTTTGGATGCTAACAAGGCCTTAATGAGCACTCGGGGAGCTTCTGTTCCACGGGTGTTTTATGTGCTGTCATTTTGGAGATTCAACAGCAGGAAGAGACCGGCAAAAAAGTAACGGAGGGGCACAATGGATGAGATACAAAGAGAGAGGGGGGGAAAAAAGAGTGATGACTGAAGAGATGAGTGAGGAATAGAGGTGCAGAATATCTGTTTTTTGGCCTTCCCCTGACAAGTAATGCCCTTGGTCATCGAAGCATTTGCATTCTGTCTCATTCGCCCATCCTGCTCTCAATTTTCTCTCCAAGGTCTTGTTCATTTTTCCATCCTTGAGCTCATTTCATGAATACGCTTGTCAATATTGATGAGGGTCATAACGGTTTACTCCTTAACCGGGGGGCAAGACAGAAGACAGAGCGGGATAAGGACGGATCCCACATGTGGTTTTATCTCATTATGTGTTTCTGTGTAAATGTCTAAATGCTGGTGCCTCTGCTTTGTATCCGTTTGTAGATGCAAAGTACGTGTTTTGAGTGTTGCCGCATTTACCTCACACAGGAAAAACACCAGTCCAAAAGCAAAAATCATTTCCCTAGACGCAGCGATTGCTCGAGGAAAATCGTATTTTTTAACGAATACACGTATTTCTTTTGTTGTGGGAGGAATTTTTGAACAGAAGGCTACACTCGGTCAAACATCCATCCTTGGCTCTCGATGGGAAGCAGCTGAGCAGAGGAAAGAAACTGTTGATTTTGAACAAAGCATTAAGAGCATTGTCCGTCTATACGCATGCGTCAGCCCTGCGATAGATTGATCTGTCCGGGGTGCATTGGCCTGTTCGCCCGGTGTGAGCTGAGTCAGGGTGTGGCTGTACAAATGATGATGGATGCACATTTAAAACCCCCCGAAAAAAAGTTGTTGTTTGCGGAGTTTGTATTGGCTGACTGACTGACATGTTTGTAGACTCAGCTCCCAGTTTCAATTAAGAAAACCCTTCTGGTCGACTAGTAAGTTATGCACACAGTGGGAAATTAACAACAACCTGCCGGAAAGTGAAATCATGACTGTGAGCACTTAAGACAGGCACCGGATTCTGTTTTTCTAAAGTCTGCAAAAATAATCTTCACAAATAAACACCGCTTTCTGAATGCAATCGGCAGGAATAAAAAAAAGCTTACTACACCAGCTCCGCATGAGCGACATTACACAACGAGGCTGTAAAGGCAGACCAGTCGGCATGAGGCCACTTGTTAGCAAACCGCCTTTTAAAAGACATTCACGAGAGGGGTATTAACCGACGTATTTCATATCGCAGAACATTGAATCTTATTAGCGTGTGTTAAATGCAAATGGTAGCACTCTATTTCTCTGATAAAATAGTAAAAATAGCTTGAAAGCTCTGGAATCTATCTGGCGATGCAGCAGCAGCAGCCGCCAAGTGAAAGTAAAAAATACCTCGTCAGGGCTGTAAAACAGGGCTTAACTACAGTATAATAGCAACTATAACTCACCTGGCAGTGATGCATTTAGGAAAAAAAAATAAATCACACACAGGATTTGTTAAAAGCCACTGATGCTCATTTAGAACTGAGGATGGGGCAATAAATCCACTTCTGTAGCATCTAATAACAAAACAGAGACTGTGTGTGTGTGTGTGTGTGTGTGTGTGTGTGTGTGTGTGTGTGTGTGTGTGTGTGTGTGTGTGTGTGTGTGTGTGTGTGTGTGTGTGTCTGAGATGTGAGGACAGCTGGCAATCTGGCCTCTGCTCAGCACAAAGAGGAGGGCGCTGGTTCAGAAAGAGAAAGTGTAAGGTGTATGTGTGTGTGTGTGTATATATACACGTGTGTCGATGTGAGGCATGTTAGTGTGCGCTGAAAACACTTTCAAACAGTTCATTACCCAAGCAGTTGGAAAGCCATTTGCCAAACAGGGTAAGGGCTGTTAATAAGATTAAAATCTATCAGCACCCCACCATCAAGACGGAACCCCCTGGTAAAACACACACACACACACTTTAAAAGATACAGCTAGGAACCAGAATCATTTTTTTCCCCACGAAACCAAAGTGAATTGTTGTTGATTGCCTCTTTCCTTAAAGTTCGTCTCTATTTATGTCCGATCTCCACCTGCCTCAACCAGAAGCCTATAACAGCGCTGCTTTAGTAACCAGCAGGCGTGTGTGTGAGTGTACGCGTCAACATGCCTCCATGGTGCACTTTCTATTCAATTTTAATTAGCCCCCCCCCCCCCCTTCCTTGTATACCTAGAATATTAAGTAAATGGATGGTGCGTGGATGTAGCATAGGACAGACAGATATGTATGAGGAACACGGCACGACGAAGACAAAGAACAGCAAAAGGGGAAAGACAGGAATCAGCACAATTCATTCCCCCTCATTTTCGGCGTTGTACAATATTAAGATCATTACAGGCTGCTGCTGTCAGCGCGTTTGGGAACAACACGTTAGTTAGCGGGGGGGGAGCTGAGGTGAGGACAGAGGAGGAGGAGGAGGAGAAATGAGAGGCTGTGGATAAACCTCTACGTTAGCTGGAACCAGGACTTGTTGCCACACACACACACACACACACACAGCAAAGACCATCATCGTCATACGGCATCTTGCGAATGCACACAAAAAAACAGAAGCAAAGGAAGGGGAGTCGCTGGAAGAAGAAGGGAGCCGTGACAAAAACAATTCAGCAGAGGTGTTGGACGGTAGCAGAGAAAAGGAAAAATGAAGAGAAAGGGACCGAGAGGAGGAAGAGAGAGATAAAGAGAGAGACACAAGGTGACAGGAAGGGAGACAGAAGCTGAGCGAAGTGACAGCGTACTGAAGCCAGGCCTAAATACAAACAGTTTTATCTGTTGACACCCACTACCTCCTGACACGGCCGTCAACTGTACTTATTACCACATTCTCTGTAGACACACCAGCCTGTCACCTCAACACACACACACACTGGGGTTTACACACACACACACACAAAACCAAACACACCGGCGCTGAGGGAGTACACTTCGGGACAATACGTAGTACACAGGTTCTTGCACATTTCACACATGTGCACCTGCA
Source organism: Pholis gunnellus (assembly GCF_910591455.1). Taxonomy (NCBI): domain Eukaryota; kingdom Metazoa; phylum Chordata; class Actinopteri; order Perciformes; family Pholidae; genus Pholis; species Pholis gunnellus. The sequence goes on along the minus strand of NC_136549.1, from coordinate 11,584,177 downwards.
CACCGTGGTAATTTCCAGTAGCAGACAGGTGGTTGCGATGGTCTGAACCCTGGGGCATCTCTGCAGTGAGCCTGTCAGACTGGTGTTTAGCCTAGCTACGGGCTAAGGGGCTCGTGAGTTAGCTAAGGATGTTATGACAGCCCGGCATCCTGCCTACACGGGTCAGCGGGCAGCTCAGAGCTCCACCGCATGTGTGTTTGCGTTAGAGTGTGTGTGTGTGTGTGTGTGTGTGTGTGTGTGTGTGTGTTACGAGTTTGTTATGTCTCGGTGTGTCCTGAAAAACCCTAAATGCTGCCGCGCCAGAAGGAGAATATATTCACACAGACAAACAAGTACACATTTATTTACATTTGCTGTATGACACACACACACACACACACACACACACACTGTTGTGTCTGCCTCTTGTGCTTTCGGCAAGTTTGGTTAACATGGTGTGCTGCAGTAAAAAAATATGTAATCTAATAGAATGGTAATTTGAGGCTGAATCCATGTGTGTACTTCAATGCAGTCACACACACACACACACACACACACACACACACACACACACACACACACACACACACACACACGACCCAGTGTAGACTCGTGACATTAAGTCATTCCCTGAGCTCACCAGATCTGAAACAACGAGTGCTGAAACCATCATAGAGTTGTGCAGACATTAAAACAACTCGTTAACCAAGCAAACGATATGTGCTTTAGATTTCAAATCTCAGCGACAGCTAATTATTTTAGGCTAGAGTGGACTGTTGCCGGGCAACACTAAGTTTTTGAAAGTTTTGTTGTGCTTTCTCTGGAACTACTGTGCTCGAGGCTTTACAAAACACTCACCAACAACATCACCTTTATCTCATCGCTGCTTCTGTCAAGAAACTAGAAAACAGAGCGAGAGAGAGAGGTGACAATGAGAGGAGATCGATGGAGTGACACACACACACACACACGTGACATTGCAGTGACACACAGTTCCGCAGAACAGGACTGAGCCCCTGAACTGTTTCTGAGCAGATGGTCTGTGTTCGTCCACTTGTGTGTTTGTGTGACCTTGACCCACAGGCTGATATCGCTGGCATACTTCCGACTGAGAGACAAGAGACCGCCATAGGACGCCATAGGACCTTTCCATACAGACACGCATGCACACACACACACATATCATACATGTGAGCTTTAACACCCTGACAGCAACAACAACCGTAACAATTGAGATACTGTAGGTTTTCACAGTATCATACTGTATAAAACCTGGAATCAGCCACAAGGTGGCACTGTTTCCCCATCTTTCTTCACATGTTATGAGAGAGAGGAGCGAGAGAGAGAGAGGGGGGGGGGGGGGGGGGGGGGGGGGGGAGTGTGTGTCTTCACGAGTTCTGCAGTGCTGGTTACCGGGCGTCTCCTTAGTTTTAACTCAGATCAATGGTTATTACTGTGCCCTTGTCCAGGTCTCTCTCATCTCTCCCTTTCCCATACAAGCACACAGATGCAGCAAAACAGCCAAAACACACGCACATGAACATAGAAGTACCCGGGTACACAGGCAAACATCTGCAGCCTTTCTCAAAGGCAGGCTTCCTGCTGCGATCCCTTCTTTTTCTCATTTCATTCTCGTTTCTCTGGAGGTGGTAAAAAAATAAATAAAGTACTGATGTATATTCTGCTTTTAGTCCCTCATCCTCTCCGCTCACTGCTCATTCTGGTCGGCCAATGTTAGTTTTCTCAGCATCTTAACCGTTAGAGGTTTTCAAATTGTGTACAGTATGTGTGCATCTTTCAATATCTATGACGTATAGAGGATTGAGTTGTAGTCTTTTGAAAAGATGACTTTTTGGTGAGCCACAAACGCATCATTTCATCTTTATCATATTTTCTTATACAGGCCGTATGGTCACTTCCAATCACAGGTGCGAGCTACGGAGCGCGCTTTATGAATATTCATGTCCTGAACATAAATATGGTGATTTCAAAATGCTGATTGGCTTGGCTGAGAGTCTGTGTATGGGTGAGAGCAAGGGATGCATTCCACATGTGTGTTTTTGTGTGTGTGTGTGTGTGTGTGTGTGTGTGTGTGTGTCTTTGAGCCGGAGGCCGGCCAATCCAAAAAGCCATGAATCTGTAAACAATGCGCTCTGCAATTCCCAATCAACACCTCCACACTGCCCACGCCTCGTAATCAGAGAGTGGGAGAGAGAGAGAGTGAGAAAAGACAGAGAAGCCATCACTGGCATTTCTCCGTAATCAAAGTTGACAGACGGTAGAAATAACGCGCTAACCAACGGTCCTCCACATCCAGCACAGTTCAGGACATTTCAGTTTACTTCTTTGTTTTTTTTTCCTTCCTGGAGGGAAACTTGGCTTGCAACACCGGCATATCACAAACAATAGCAGCGTCCAAACAGAGGGCACCCGTCCACTCAGACATATGACACAGTCGTGAGGAGTCCAAGAGATAATAAACCGTACAACACCCACACAGCAGGCCGACGCGTTTTATAACAAGCGGGAGAACTGAGGTTATAAGTGAGCAGATAGTTGAGATGCTGCCTGAAAAATAACTAACGTAGAAGGAACAAAGATTATGAAACAGTAAAGCCTTCATCGGGTCGTGGAAGAAGCATGTCTTTTGCTGTTTTTGAGACCGATACCCAGCTGAAAGCTGAGCGATAACATTGGAAAATCAGGCTGATAAAAGTTTTCATCTGTTCTTCTCCTCAAATACTCTTTCCATATTTCACTTTCTTCCCTTTCTCTCTATCGGTGCCTCTCTCGCTGTCATCTCTCTCTCTCTGTTATTTTCTATCTATGCCATCTTCCCCAACTCCATTCTATGCCTTTTGTCGATGAAAGACATCTTTTCTATAACTTCCTTTCACTTAGTTTTTCTATTCCTCCCCTCAAGCCCTCTTTTATTACTCCATCTTTTCCATCACACTCTCGTCTGTCAAGGACACAAGCTTCTGAAAGAGGGAGAAAAAAAAAAAACCCACATGAATACTTTGAATCAGCCAACTCTGTATGTCTTCCTTTCTCTCTCTAGCCTTCAAAGATATAGGAGCGCTGATTTCTCTCCCCCCCCCCCATGCCTGTCAGGGCTGGACATCACTGTGCAACAGCAGGTAGACGCACTAAATATAAATGTATGAATACGAAATAAACACCAACAACCGTGTGCACACACACACACATACGGAGTTTGCTTGACAATCTGTCTGACCATCTGCCTGCCTTGTGCATTGATATAGTTACCGTCTGAACTTGAGGACGTTGTGTGTGTGTGTGTGTGTGTGTGCAGGTGTGTAACAGGGTAGGACCAATACGTCACTCGATGTTAACGGATCACCAGCCAGTGCGTATTTCTGATTTGATGGCTTCACAATCCAGTTTTTATATTTGACGTATATAATCAAGAAACAGATGCCAACACATTAATATGTGTTGCTATTATTATTTATAAGGTTATTATCGTCTTGGGTTTCAAGAGTCCTGTAATATCAGAGGCTTTATCACCATGACAACAGCAAAAAGGCAAAGGAAAAACAGCAAAGCACTTATAAAAGTGTTCGGCAAGAGCGTGACAATTTAGAGACACTGACTGCACAAGATGTCTTCTGCCAGCTACTCCAGTACAAGGTTATGAGCCTTTCCAAACCCATGCTGCTGGAAACTAAGTGCAGATACGAGTCAAGCCTTTCTGGTTGAGAGGTTTTCCAAAACTACAATTACCGCCTCACGGCTGCATGCCTCCACCAAGCAGTCACGTTGCAGTTTATGGCCACATCTGTCCAAAATGTCATCACTTCATCCGTTTATCCTATCAGGCGTTAAGGAATTGTCATAATTAGCATATCAATTCTGGAGCTAAATGCGGTTTGTGTGCCGAGTTTGAGGAAATTCCCTCCGAGCGTTCTGCCGGTGCGGAGGAACAATAATTGCTCCAGGTGAACTGTGGCTAACGCTGTGAAAAAAAAAAGACTCTAACCTGGCAAAGTCGAGGTCAGCCTCCCTGGACATGGTGATGTTGGTGAGGTTCTGTTGGAGGACAAAGATGTTCCTGCACATCTTCTTGATGCCGGACTCGCTGATCCTCTTGAAGTACTGGGCCCCGTTGATGAGAATACAGGAGATCAGATGACCCAGACCTAGAGAGAGAGGGAGGAAGAGAAAGAGACGACTCAAAGAAGAGAAGGGCATTAAAAGGGGAAGCAGAAGGGAATAGAGAAGGAAGGTTTCTTCTGTCAAGCACCTTTTCACATTGGATTGAGGTACTCAACAACCACATGACACGCAAAGGCTTCTCAGGCAGCCGTTAATACTTCACCCCCGGGTCCGTGCTGACCTTCAAAGATGTACTGGAACTTGTGCTGCTGCAGGCCGGCCCCCATGGCCTCCTCTATGGCTGAGATGTCCTTGTTCAGTTTCACCACCAGCGGGTCGTAGTCCATGCTCTCCACGTTAGCCACGATGGCATAATTGCCTTGCTTAGCCAGGGGGATCAGGTAATGGAAACAATGCACTCTGCATCGAGACGTGGGCGGGTGAAGACGTTGAGGGGTGGGAAGGAGAAAGTGGACAATTAGATGTCTGACTTGGTCACATTTTGCTATAATGACCCAAAAAGTGCCCCGTAGATTCTGTCGCAGTTCACTGTTGATATGTGTGAATCACCTTTGACCGGTGTTGAGTTTGAAAATATTACAGGGAATGAGGAGAAAAAAAGTCAGAATAGAGTTTAATATACTGTAAAGAGTATTTTTCCTTAGAATATGTCCTCAGAGTTTAAAATAGTATATATATATATATTTATATACAGGACTGTCTCAGAAAATTAGAATATTGTGATAATCCCCATACGTGTGATTTAGTTTACTGAACCAAGCTGAGTGTTTTTCAAGGCTCAGGAAACCCTTGCAGGTGTTTCGAGTTAATTAGACGATTCAAGTGATTAGTTGAATACCCTACTAGTATACTTTTTTCATGATATTCTAATATTTAGAGATAGGATATTTGAGTTTTCTTAAGCTGTAAGCCATAATCAGCAATATTAAAAGAATAAAAGGCTTGCAATATTTCAGTTGATTTGTAATGAATCCAGAATGCATGACATTTTTGTTTTTTTAATTGCATTACACAAAATAAAGAACTTTATCACAATATTCTAATTTTCTGAGACAGTCCTGTATACACCTACTCTAACACCTATAATTTAAAAGAAATCATTTTGTCTAGAGTAGTCATAATGTATCCACCTATTCACCAACTGCTACATCACTGCTGAATACTCCTCTGATTAAAAGCAATCTGAAGAGCACAGCGTCAAATTAAAGTATGTTTTATAACAGTTTGAGGTGTAAAAAAATCCTTAGACATGCATTAAATGTAAAGCGTACAGCTACTAAAAAATATGCTTCCACTTCAGGGCTTGTATTGAAATATAACCTGCGGCTCCCCTTCATACCACGGGGTCCTTCACACAGTTGTTAACATTAATAGAGTGTATGCCGGAGAAGCTCATCTTTACATCTAACATACTGCATTTCACACGTTTTTTGTAATTCATTTGATCTAGATTTCTTTTCAGGGAAAGTTGAATGAAGATGTGTAACAAACATGGCGTCGTGCCCTTGGCCAGTGAGCAGCTCCGGTGGAGTAACATAAACAAGTGTTTCTATTCGCTTTTATTTTGTAAAGGAGTTCATATCCAACTAACAGGAAAAAGGCAGATTTAATGTTACAAGAGATCATAAAATAGAACTTTCAAGTTACTTTTTGTTAACTGTGTAGCAAACCATTCTTGGTTCTAATGAAGAATAAAGAATACTATCTTGAGTTTGTTCCATGGTAACGTTCATCTTTCATATTATTACAAGACTGTAATGGGAGAGGGAGTGGATTTTAAAACACACTGCGCTACATCTTTCTGCCCTTTAAAACACCTCCATCACAGTCGGAGGACCTTTAGGTCCATAGGAGGCTCATTTCTGTCTCGACTTAAGGAGTCAATACTCTCATAATTCCATCACCACAGTGCCCTGAGCAGAAAGGTAGAAAATGATATGGGTGAATGTCTCTTCCCCCTAAGGCAAAGCCAACAACTACACCACATTTTCAAAGCGTCCGTCTCACTTCCCCCTCTCTCTCTATTCAATCATTTCTTCCACTTAGCTACTGTATCTCCCTTCTTTAACCCCCACCGTCGCTTTCACCTCCACACTCATCTCTCTCCCCCATCTCCTCCTCCTCCCCCCTGCCCTCCCCTCCCCTCCCCTCCCCTCTTGCTCTCTTCCTCATGGCTTCATTTAACTGGTACCACTATCAGGGGAAATTCGCTAGATGGGGAGAGTCAATGGAGTGTGGCATATAGCTAGACATCAGCCTCGGGGAGGGTTTTCTACTGAAATCATAAACAATATTGCATAAGCTATATAATAGTCTCCGGGGAAATGGTGGTACATGGAGGGATGGAAGGAAGAGGAGAGGGATGATGGAGGACTATTAGTGGGTGTGGGGGAGAGAGTATATGGTGTGGTAAATTAACTTGGTTATTGACATTCACACAAACACATATTCAAGAGCATAAAGTATAAACTGAACTCCTGAACTTCTGCATTTATGGCGCCACTAATCATTTGTGTCCATAACATTTAATGAAATACCCTCTAAGCTTGCGCAGTGTGATCGTGGTAACTGGGCGGTAAATGATTCAAAAGCCACAGGTGAGAAATGTGATGCCACATTTCTTGGGAAGAAGATGAAAAGTGCAACACGCGTGTCAACCGAAGCACATGCATGGTGCACACACCCAACGCATGACACAGACAGAGATGCTAATCAAGGTGCACTAGCCGGCATTTTGTGGCAATCTGGGGGAGCAAATGAAATAGAATTTGCTGCTTTTCTGTTGAGTAAACGCGCATCCACCTTTGAAAAGAAGACTGAGGCACATCTTAACTTGTAACTCGTCAACACGTCAAGATGCCGCCGCCGCCGCCGCCGCTGTGCCGGCTTACATCGTAAAACAATGCGCGCAGGCTTGGTTGGAAAACTGTAACTGTTCAGGTCAAGTCAACCCGACCTGCTTTGAGCACTATGTAGAGATTATAACGGTGTAGAAGCTATAAGATAATAAGAGCAGAAACACATGTTTTATAAATACATTCAAATAACTAAGATTTAATAGCTTTATTCGCATCATTCTGACTGGGTTCACTTCCTTTTAAAACTTCAAACTTTAAAGTGTTTAAACAAATTAAAAAAAACCTCTCCTGACTATTTATAGTCCGACAGTGACATTGACTTTGGAGCATTCAGTTCAGCCAGGAGAAACTGAGGCCATCTGTCACCTCGAAGGCTAACGAGGGCACGGTAAGATGTATTAATGCCGTACAGAACCCCTACGTGTGTTTTCATTCCTGAAGAGTGAGTTTCTGCTGCATACCTGACCTCCAGGTGCAATACCAGGAGACAGCGGTCTGCAATATCCTGGAACCCCCTCGACAGGTCACTCAGGGTCTGCAGAATCTGCTCTCTGCTCCGCTCGCTCTCACCGACCACCTGGCTGTCCGCCGAGCATGGAGACACACCTGGATGGACAGAATAGACAGGATGACAATCAATGACCCCATTAAAGACCTAGGATGACGTTTAAATGTCTGGATGCTGCTGAAGAAGCCCCTTCAGCTCCAGAGGTGGTACTCTATAGTTGACCCCGACCTCTTGTGCCCACACACAAACACACACACACACACACACACACTGCTCCGTGATCCAAAGTGAAATGCAGGCATGTCATTTCATACAGACATGATCAGGTACTGACAATGACACCAGCTCATACAGTACACACACAAGAAAACCATTAGCTTCACTTCCACTGAACACACACTTCCTCAGTCCTTCAGCTTGTTCTTGTACTTTCTTCTCGCCACTTGTGCTGAGACAGCAGGAGCATGTGTCAGCGCACTGCATTGTAAACCACACAAAAGACCTGTGTGTATGTGTGTGTAAGGAGAGAGAGACAGAGACAGAGACAGAGAGAGAGAGAGAGAGAGAGACAGACAGAGACAGAGACAGAGAGAGAGAGAGAGAGAGAGAGAGAGAGAGAGAGAGAGAGAGAGAGAGAGAGAGAGAGAGAGAGAGAGAGAGAGAGAGAGAGAGAGAGAGAGAGAGAGAGAGCATGATGAGTGTATATAAATTCAGCCCGGTGCAGATCAATGGCCATAAATTAGCAAGTAGTGGAAAGGGAGAGAAATTGGCCCCGTCAGTCATATGTAAGTCTATTTGGTCAATGAGGCGAGTGTGTGTGTGTGTGTGTGCGCGTGTGTGTGTGTGTACGAAGAGTGACTTTAGAGCAGGAGAATGCAGGGGTCCACGATCGATGTGCCGCAGTCAAAGCCAGCTCCCCAGTTACTCTTCCTGCCCTTCCGAAGGTCACACGTGCGCGCACACACACGCACACACAGTAAAAACAGAGTGGCAGCAAGTCTAAACTAAGGCCGACGTAAGCTGTTCAGTCGTCCTCCCCCTCTCTATGATTAATACCGTTGACTGATATTCAGTGAGATTACAGGTAATTCGATCCAAAGTTTCACTGCACACATATTGCATACCTATAGAGAGCCTGTAGCAGTGAGTGCTGCTGTGTGCTCACGTTTGCACACGTTGGTTGGGCTGACAAATATGTGCTGCTGTCCCCATTACAGTCGCTCCCATTTAACCCCCCCGATAAGAGGGGAGACCATCGGCTTACTCAAACAGCGGCGAGGCATGTGTCATGGCCGTCCAATCAACAAAGCAAACACACCTGTGAATGTGAGGTGACATCACTCTGGCGGCTGCGCTTATGGCCTCTGTGTGCCCAACATATAGAGATAAAGGCTGGATTCTTATTAAAGGTGTGCATGCTATGTGCGGGGCTGTGTATGTAGAAGTGCTATATGTACATGCTGTGAACTTAACTAATTAACTGTCTTCTTGAGTAGACCTCTTGATAGTGTGTGAGTGTACGTGTGTGAGAGAGTCATTTACGACCCAGAGAAACCTTTTTCTCTGGCTTAAATATAACTTCAGATATATACTAAAATTTGCACACAAAGAAAGTCTGATTGCTGACTGCTAAGCACTGATCCCTTCAACAGACTTTGTTCTTAGATACTGAAAAACCTTTTTATTTGTCGATATTACAAACATCTGTGATTTTTCTAATATCGACAAATAAAAAGGTTTTTCAGTATCTATTATTTTCTGTTTTATTTTCACAGCTGGAACCACCACCGTGAGTTGAGATAATTAGTGGACAGCATGGCTAACATTTTAGGCTCACAATCAGTCTTTATTGTCAACAGTGTGAGAGCAAAACTAAGTTTGCCTGAACTCCTAAAAAGTCAATTAACAGTCGATGTCTTCACTGGTGACAGTCTGCAGCAGCAGAAACCTGAGAGCCAAGGATCAGATCTTGATGTTGGCAATATCAACGTTAATCCGGCTAAATGAGCCACAGGAACAACAAACAAGATCAGTCCTAACAGAAAAAATCCACAGTGATTTCTCGAGGGAGCGGAGCATAATGACATTAATAGACTTCATTTGATTGTATTTAGCGGATGCTGTATATTCCCCCCGAGTCATCTTATCAGATCATTAATAGATACAGAAAAGCAGCACTGAAACACAATACTGCCACTCAAACGGAAAGCCACAATTACAAGACAGCTGAGTAACCTGAACGATGATCTGTGACTTTATTGAGGTCCACCGGCAGCAGTGGAATGATAACATCATCAACAACAAGTGTTTGGTGCAGCTGGCAGTGTCCTGGTTGTTTATACAGATATGAAACTGTCATTTTGATATATATACATATATAGACTTACTTAAAGCACCCGACAAAAGGCTCGCGTATATTTGTCTGATAAAGACCATTTTGCCGTCGCTTCGCTTGTGTTGCGCTTGTGAGCGAGAGAGAGAGAATTTCACTTGCTCTGCCTGCCGGAGTGTTTTCCCTCCAAAAGTGTGTGTGTGTGTGTGTGTGTGCACATAAGGCGAGTTTGTGAAAGTGACTCGAAGGCTTCTGCTTCCTCTCATGTGCATTACACTCACTCACTTTGGCAGCAGAAAGGGGAAAAAAAATAAAAAGCTTGCTGTGGCACACACTGCTGGAGGTCTCTCCAGGGGGGGGGGGGAGGCGTTTGTGAAACACACACACACACACACGCCCAAAAACACATGTGCACAGACACACAGAAACATAGACAAGCTCTGATTCCTAACGCGCCCCCCCCCCCCCAGCCTCAGTGCTTTGATGATGCGAGGGAGGCGTCGCAGCATGGGGGGGGGGGGCACCATTAGAGTCCGGGACCGACGGGCCAAAGGAGACGACTCATTGGTCCTGACTGACAACTTTCTTGCCCACTTTTTTTCTTTTCCTTTCGCTGCTGATTAAACGTGGGGATATGTATGTGCGTCTCATGTATCTACTTATGCGCTCATGTGTAGGTATGCGCGTATGTGGGCGCTGTGCTTATCCAATTATTTTCGAATCGCATCTAAGACAAACGTCTGTTGCTTGCCATCTGCAAGAAGATGAGGGTGGCAGACATTAAGGGAGACGATCAGTGATGGAGTTCACATTCTCACACACACACAGCATGCAGATGCATGCATACATACACGGACAATTCATATTAACTCAAAGCTCATCTTGCACTCTTTGACGTGTGGACCATTAAGGGGATAAACAATATATTAAGAGCACAACACAGCAGCGTCACTTGACATTGTCTGTGGCATTGACTAATGCAGACGCCGACATTTGATACAAATCATGATCTGTTTAGTTTGAAAAAGCACAAAAAAGGAGGAATGGAGAGAAAATGGAGATAAGCAAAAGGACAGTATCCTGCAGTGGTGGAATGATGAATGATTCATAAATGACTGAGTAAGAGAGAGAGGGGAGTTATTAATTATTTTGCTGCCTCTGGTGGAGGATGAACATTTGCACACGGAGATCTCAACTTCTGTCCGGAGAGAAAGAGACAGAGTGAGAGGGAAGAGAGAGACGGATAGATTTGAAGACGTGAAGATCCCAAATTGCTTAATAGCGTCTTATAATTAGAGCGAATGCCAGACGCATGCTAGTCTTTCTGGACAGACACGGTAATAAAAACCTACATGGATGAAACAAAAGACAATATTTCATACTGAAAAAAACAAAACCGTCTTCTCCCACTGCAACTTGTCCCCCCAGGCCTCTGCAGTGAATAAGAATGAGTTAGCTAAAGGGAAAGACCTGCACTTACTATAGTCAAGGTTAAAAAAAAAAGTGTATTCCATAAGCCCTCCGCATGCAGCAGAGCAACCGCTGAAGAGAGAAGGAACTTATTCCCACAAGGAGAACACATGGTTATTGTACAGAAACCCTGTAGCGTGGATTAGAGGCCTGTTTCTATCGTATGATGGTCTGGCCTCCGACATGAACACATACGAAAATTAAGTGTTGCTCGGCAGCTAAAGAGTCTGCAAAAAAAGAACAAAAAAAAAGACTGTCAACTAAGACAGCTCCTCAAACTGTTTATGATCTCCTATTTGCTGGTCCATTTTCAGTACACAAACATCCAGCAAGGCAACCAGACACCCTGGCAAATATGATTAAAAATGTCGAAAATTCGTATAAACACACACAGCAGTCAACGGTAAGAAAAATGGCTGTCATGCTGACATTGCCCCACAGGCGCCTGTGTGTGTGTGTGTGTGTGTGTGTGTGTGTGTGCGCTGTCGGGTAAATATTGTCAGAGTGGATTAGAAGTCCAGTCCTGCGACCAGATGGGTGATAAGACCCTTTCTGCAGCCACCTTCACGGCAAATCACCATCAGTGGTCTGTCTGCATATATAAACACACACACAGTCCTCATTACCAACACACACACACACACACACACACACACACACACACACACACACACACACACACACACACACACACACACGTTAACAATCTGACACTCACAGATATTCAGACGTATGTGCACACAAACTTCAATGTATTTTTTTAGACTTCAGTGCATAACAATGTGTGTAGCTACACATCCAGAAGGATTCAATCACACAGGAAGGTGACCAAACTAAAGTGAAGAGATTACACAGCCATGGACAGAATCCACCAGACCCATGCCACTCGAAGAGAGGAGAGAACAGTGCTCTCACACTATACCGGGATGAGGAGGAGGCAGAAGGAAGGAAGGAAGAAAAAGAGAAAGAAGAAAGAAAGGGAGGAAGAAAGAATTACCGAGACAGAAAGAAAGAAATACAAAGAAAGAATGAAGCAAGAAAGTCAGAAAGAGGAATGAAAGAAAGAAAAAGAAAAAAAAAGAAAAAGGGAGAGGAAAATGAGTTGTTCATACCTGACTGCTTCTGTAATATAAAATCCAATTTGGAGAGGCATAGACGTGAGGCGCGGGGGGGGTGGAGGATGAGATAAGGTGGGGTCCTTTTTCCCTGCCGTACCCTTGTCCCATCCTACACAGTGCATGCGTATGTACACACACACACACACACACACACTAACACCCAGACCAACACACACGTAGTCCGTCATCAGCTCGGCAAACACTAAATAATGAACAATACGGAGGCTGTCCCAGCATGATAAGTGACTGCCCTATCCTTCCCATTAGTGCCACCCGCCAGAATTAATGATAATTATGTCACGTCCCTTGCCGTACTTTTATTGAATTCTTATCTATGAATAAACGAAGAAAGCCGGCCTCAGAGTGAGAGGGAAGGGAGCAGTCGAAAAAGAGATAGCGGCAAAGTCGAGCCCAAATAAGAATATCTGAAAATTCTCATTGTCAAGATTGATGACATATTACCCGTCAGCTTGATGACATTCTTAAATATCCTAAATAGTGAATGAGCCTCTTAGAATGACATAAACAACACATTAAATAAACATCACTGAAAAAAACATAGTCTGACATTCGTTTATGTTTTACTGAACATTTATACCGCGAAAATAAGAGGCCGCTACTGCAAGTTACAGAGCAAAACCAAAGCTACTGTAAGAGTGATTAATGGGAGTGTAACGCCTCGACTGCTGTGACATGATGCTGAAACACAAGATATGAACTTGAAGAATAATATGACAAGATGTTAGAAGCTCTATCAGGAGATTAAGCATGTTCTTAAAGTGATGAGGATAAAAGCATTACTGTTTGATGATTAGTGATTAACACAAGCTACATAGAGACCAAATAGCTAGAAACACCCACACACACACACACACACACACACACACACACACACACACACACACACACACACACACACACACACACACACACACACACACACACACACACACACACACACACACACACACACACACACACACACACCTCATTTTGATCAGTGATTCATGATACAAAAGTGATGACTGAGCAGGAGATGTGTGAAATGATGTCCTAAATTAGAGTAGGCATTTATGCACACACACACACACACACACACACACTGGCAGAGGCAAGATAATGTGTGTGTGTGTGTGTAAAGTGCTCTTTGACAACTCCAGTAGAGAAGGTAATGAGTGTGTGATAATAACACACTCAAACAAGAACTTAATGAGGCACAGGTAAGAAGCGTTGCTACAAAAGTGCTGCAGCTAAGGATGAGAAAACTTCCTACACCCCCGACTGTGACCCTCCATAAACCATCCAGACAATGTTGTTGTTTTTTAATCTGCAGTGATGTTCTGATCAATAACTGCTCAATGACCTGAGAGACGAGGAGCAACGTCTCCTGAAAAAATGTCCAGGATGTAATAATGCTCTCCGGGTGTCTCCAGGGTTTAACCATCATACTCCCTAAATCTGTTGGTATGTGATGTGAAAACACACACATATACTCAGTCTTTTCCTGAATAACCAAATTGGGGGAAAAAAAGTGACAGGAAAGACAATCAAATTTCTGGTGCAATGCAACCATCTGCCGAGCAGAACTCATGTGTCGAAGACAATAATCAAGTTTACAGCAACAGATGTCTGCGTCGGCGTCAGTGTGCCGGGTGTAGGTGCAAAATTGACTGCACATGTAAATACTAGTGTCAAAAACATCCCAAAGTTCTTCCTAATTTAAATTCGTCAACTGAGACACACCTTGAGATACATCCAGTCAGAAGGAACAAGAGAATCCAGTTCGTTCGTTAGGTGATGACAATTAGCATACAGCCTGTCAATCACTGTACATATACCGAGTGATGCCACAGCTTCTTGCCTATATGCGTAGATATGACAGCTTCATTATGCAGAAGAAGTATGAGAACTCAAATGCGTTGGTTTTTGCCGGGAGAACTAGGAGAGAAGGAGATGAAGGCGAGGGGTGATGTTCTTCATTATATTGAGCGTTAGCCTCGACGGAGGCGATACCAAAATAAGTACCAGGTACTAGCCACAGTTTTAGTCGATGGTAATGATCGAGAGCGAGCCGAGTCGTACCGTGCAGTGGCAAAGAAGTCAGCAGCAGCGTTCAGGCGACGGTGTACATCATAATAACTGCTGGTTGCTCGTCATAACTGATGACATAACTGACTGACAATCGGCAATACAAAAAAAAGAACAAAGCGTCAACTACTTCCATATCCCAAATGTCCCTTACTCACTGGAGGCATGAGGCAGGTTGGTGAAGAAGGTCTTGAGGCGACTGGCGAGCCACTCCATGCTCTCGTGAAGGTTGGCCAGAGCCTTTAGGTCACTGACGTCCCGCAGGATCTCGTTTTGGGGGATTAACTTGTCTCCGAGGTTCCCGGTCAGCACCTCCGACTCCTTAGCAAAAGCCGCCCTGTATGATGGACAGCGTTAGAAGGATATACACAGCGTCTTGTAAACAAGATTTGGCCAGCAAACAGCGTTTTATCACAAATGACTGCTATCAAAATAAAGGGCTTGGACAATTACATGTCTGATGAACAAGAGGCATGAGTATGAAAAAACCCTATAATCAGTCTACAGCATTACGTTTTCAGAAAATGACTAGTTATTGGTTTGCTGTTTGGACTCAAAAAGTCTAAAATGTCGGCGCTGCAGAGGCAGTGAGTGGTTTACATAAATGCTATAATAATAGAAGACAATTTTCATAAAATAAAACCTAATGGATTGCTGAAAGTAATGGATGTGCAAATGTTTGTCTTCATCTGTTTATAAAGTCTTTTCATACAGCGCGTGTTTATTTGAAGAGGTTTAAAGTTTTTACAGTAATCCCGTGCTTGTGTGCACAATGATGTGTGAATACGGGCAGCGACGCACAAACGTCCAAACTATGTGAACAGAAACAAGACGTATAAAAAGACAGAAGTCAGGAAGAAAGGGGCTCAAGAAAGTTACAGCGCTAAAAGACTTTAAAAAGGAGGAAGTTGCTCGTAAACACTCGGGGGGGAGAGAGGAAAAACAACAGGTGATGGAGAGCATTTAGAAGTGGAAGACAAACAGACGGCAGAGATTTACAGGGTGGAAAAACAAAGACAAAGACATCAAAACCTCCTTTTTTAGTATATTTCCACGCGCTTGTGGTTTAAGGACACTTGACTGTTAACTGGCACCAAATATGGGGCGAGAGCGGAGAAGCGGGATAACTGAGTCTCAACGCCGCAGCGCTGCAAACACATGGCATGTGGACCGGCCTCCAGAGTCACCGGGATGCCCGCAAGATCAAGATCCATTGAACAACAAACGGGTAAAAAGAAACGCCAGACACACAAACACACATTCTCTCGCTCGCACACGGCCATGTGTAGTTTATTAATGAGGCTTCATTAACGCACTGGGTTGCCAGTCGTGCAGAAGCTAATCCCCGTTTCATAGTGATGAAAACATCTACGGCTCTCAAATCAAACAGTGTTATTGTCTCCCCCTTGCTATCTCTGAGCCCCGTGTGTGTGTGGGTGTGTGTGTGTGTGTGAGAGGGAGGGAGCGTGCACACAGCAGATTGACTTTCTTTGGCCACATAACCAATTTATTTATTTACTTTACTATTCCGCTTCGATGAGCTCCAGTGTTCCCTGAAGAGTGCGCACTTTCAAAGGCAATTTCGATAAGACTCCCCCCCCACCATCCCCTCCTCCGTCTGCTCTCCTTATATTTTCCTATTTTGTACTTCCCTCGTTTCCTTACTTCCTTCAGATAGAGGGTGTTTAAAGGAGCAATCATGACTTATTTTATGGCTGCATCTTGGTCAACAACAGAGGGTTCAATAATATGCGAATAAACGAGCAAAGACGGGGAGGGAGGGATTATTTGCGTGATTGCTCAAGTGTGGTGGTGTATGTCTACTTCTCCTTGTTTGTGTGTGTGTGCGTGTGTGTGTGTGTGGGTGTGTGTGTGTGTGTGCATAGTGTGCGCTTGTTACTCTACTTGTTTGAGAATAGTTTTTTTTTATGACAGAATTGTGATTGTGCAAACACATGGACATCTGCACGTTTATATGAAATAGGACATATGTTTTGTGTGTGTGTGTGTGTGTGTACCGAGTAAAGTCCTCTTCATCCTCTCTCTTCTGTCGCGTCTGTCTGGGTTGGGTCATATTTGCCCAGTTAGGGAGCGACTGGAGCAGACGACTGATGTCCTCGTCTTTGGACCAGGAGGCGCTGATGGTGAGCTTCTCCTCACACTGGACTACACCCCTGAAGACACACAGACAGGCCAGTTATACAACTTAACATATGTACCGTTGTTGCTCTTAACAGACACAAATAACGACAAGATAATTAGAAGACACAAGATTCAGCTGCACAGATATTGGCGTGTTAAATGCTAAAATTACTTTCAATATACAACCAAGGTTGAATGGAATTCATTCTTTATATTTAGAGGTTTCTGTCATGATGTGAGGTGAAAAAAACAACAACAAAAAATCAGGGATTCCCAAAAGTAACACTGCAGACCAACAATGTCTGTCCCAAATTTCACGACATTCCACCAAAAACTTGCGCTGCAGCAAGTGTAGCTCAAAAATAGTCAACTGCATTAATATGAAATACTAATACAAGTCAGGTAGCTGAACATGAGCATCTGTACCGACATTAAAGTGGTTTTACAGCAGCTCTGATTTGGCGTGAAGAGAAATTGGGGCAGCCTGCCAACATTTATTTGCTTTGTGTGCATATGTCTGGGTTGGAGAAACTGCTTAGTACCACAATTAATATCATAACACACCTTCTACACGAGACACACACACACACACACACACACACAGTCTTGTTTATGTTTAAATGCACACAGAAACACAAACATATACACACACACACACACACACACACACACACTCACACACACTCTGGCAGCCTCGGTTGGGTTCATCTTTATCACTCCGAAGCCCCAGTGAGACTGAGGCTGACCTGTGACGGAGTCCAGATGGACTCCCAGCAGTCTGCAGTCCTTTTCCTGCATCTCCTGGCCCGTTCATCACTCCCTCTCCTATCCCTCCGTATTCTCTAGCCCACCCCCCCCACACACACACACACACCACCCCCCTTCACCTGGCCAGGTGTTACATGGTCCCGGGAGAGCACAGATGGATGGCCTTTCACAGCACCAGTGTGTGTGCGATAGAGTGTGTGTAAAAAGAAAAGGAAACATTCAAAGCTAATTCCATATTTCTCAATGCTGTGAGCCTTCATAATTTAAAGAATTAAAATAGTAAAAAATAATCGTTAAAGTGGCTGTAATACTCAGTATAATACTCAAATAATTTCAGATCCTATTGCGGGTGAGCTAGCCTCCTCCTTCTTCTTCTTGTACCTGTAAGCCGTGTTGCAGATTTCCTTGTACTCTTTGAGCTTGTCGCAAACCATCTCCAGGAACTGGTTGGAGTAGGCGCTCAGGTCCTGCATCAGGCTCATCAGATCCTGGATGGACTTCTCCACCACCACCGTGCTCTGGAGGCAGAAACGGGAGTAGAGCAAAGAGTGACGGGTTGGTTTTATTTAGACAAGAACATGTCGAATTTTGGACTCTAATAAGGTACAAATAAAGGAGGACCGTATGCAAGTGCTCAGTCAGATCCAGTCTGCTGCAGTGCCGGCATAACCGGATGGCTCCAGCGTCACTTGTCTATCTGTCACCTGCGGCTGGACCGATGACTGGCGCTGGAGAGCTTGTCACAAGTTGTAGCACCGTATTGCATGTAAGTGAATCGGTGTGAGTGCACATATTTGGGGTGTGTTGAAAACGTCTGTGTTGTGTGTGTGTGTGTGTGTGGATGTGTCACAGTGCACCCATCACCAGGAGCCACGGCAGGGCTGTGACAGCCGCCATTACAGATTAGCCACTCCTGCGTGACTAATAGCTGGCCCGGGAACAGCAGAGCGGCTTCGTGTCCCCAGACGCGCTCACACATGCACGCAGCGAGCAAACTTTTCAAAACACACACCTTTGAGCAATTCAAGGGCTGTTAAATGAGATTACAACTCAGCAGGTTGCAGTGTGCCCGCTCCTAGCACTTAACCAATCTATCCTACATCTCCAATAATAGTGATAACTTGCTATTAGTCTGGCGATAGCCTTGCCTCACTCCTTCCGAAACTCGCTACGACTACAAAAGCAGCAGAGTGTGTGAGAAGCGGAGCAATCCCGCACAAAGATACACACAGAGGCGGGCTCTTAAGTTAAACATGCCATTTCTATTCATCATTCATAGATTCTTAATATTCATCTCACTCTTAACTTAATACGGAGTTCCATTGTTTAGGTGTGAAATGGGAGAAAAAGAATAGCTTTGTCAAAGATGAATGAAGTGGAAATGATATGTGGTGGGCGCGAACAACTGCAGGAGGGGAAATGTTTTGGCAACGAGAGGCTACTACTTGCTTTTTAGTGTTGCCTGCCAGAACCGAAGCAGAAAACACAGACAACCAGATAATCTATTCCGGAGTCAGCGTCTCGTTTGCTTCATAGTGGAAATACATCATGGAGTCTGCATGATATCAATAATATGCCTGAATCTTAGACAGGTAGAATAAAAATGTACAAATCTCAGCTTTTTTTCTCCTTTTGTTTTTTTAACTGAAGTAATATTCAAGGCCGGTAGCGAGATGCCTAAGTGGCTGAAAAGACTGTAGGGGGCAGTAGTGACTGTCATTGATCATCAAAAATATGGAAAGACCCCTGAAGTGATAAAATGATATCAATATTAATAGCTCTTACTGTTTCAGTTCACCCCCATCTCAGGCAAGCACACACACACACACGCACACACACACACACACACACACACTCCGCTGAGGGGAGTAATGATCCATAGCGGTGCCCGTGCCCATGGAGTGCTAACCAAGGCCTCGTCTCTGCCAAGGGAGCACCCTTTGCTGTCCATGCCTGACTCCCTGTCAGCCTGCCAGGGTGGGAAGAAACACACAGACCCTGCAGGGGGGCTCGCTGTTAGTGCGGCTCTGGCAGCAGCTCCCCACCACATCTCAGTGTGTGCTGGTGGTTTTATAAACCACGCTATTCTCACCCCGTGGGCGAGGGGTAAGCAGAATCATTATTTTGGTCATTATGTCTGACAGTGCCATACGTATTCACTGCACAGCCCAGTTTATTTTACTCCTTCATTTTGTCATGTCATGTTTTTTTTTTTCTTCTAATTTAATTGGGGAGGTGGTCCTCGGAAATGTTTTAACAATCAGCCTTAAGTTAAAAATAAAGAAGGGTTGAGAACCCCTGCTGCAAACCACTTAACTGTATTAAAAAAATGATATAAAAAGGAAATGTTTAGTTTTTTTGCTTGCCTACTGCAGGGAGCTCAGGTTACAGAGTCAGCACCGCTTGAGGCTGAAAGGGATTCAGTGGGTCGCTCTGGGAAACTTCAGCATGACTGACTTCAGTCAGTAAAAGTGGAGTCCATGACAGTGCTTCGGTTTTTATGATCTAAATGACTTTGTAATAATTAAATCATTTGGATGAATCAAACTGGATTGATCAGGATACATCAAGAAAAAACATCAAGTACTGAATTTACAAAGTAAATAGCATATATAAGAAAAAGGCAAATGTGGAATATCCAGATATAATAAAAACAGACATATTATAAAGTGTCATCCAGGATGTGCTTCATATTGTAGCCTTAATCCAGCTGTTATAGCATAAAATATATGACATTAATCCTAAAAAATGACAGAAATATGAGAAATTCAACATTATGGTGTACAGAATTTGCTAATATGTTCATGTTTTGTCAGAATTACAACAGCGGCCCTCCCCTCTTGCCGCCTCGACTTTGAGACATAGAGCTCGATAGCGGGCCAAGCCAGTGAATGGAGAAGAGTAAACAATGGTTGCCCGATCCATTACTCCCGCTCTAACAAATGCTCTCGCGCTCAGCTCCCTTGTCTAATTCTGCTCATTTAACACAGCCATTTGTCTTAGGCAGCAGAAATCATTAAAAAGTAATCAAGGGACAGATTGAGAAAAAGGGAGGGCTGAGAGAGAGAGAGAGAGAGAGAGAGAGAGAGAGAGAGAGAGAGAGAGAGAGAGAGTCTTGGGCTACGTCTCCTCCATCTTTCCTGACCGTTACAGAGGAGACAACATCCACTGTGGAGGCTTCTCTGTCTATCTTAGACCCCCCCCCCCCCCCCCCAAAAAAAAGGTCAACATACTGTGCCATCATGTGAGGAAACACCCACAATTCTCCTGCAATTCCACTTCACAGTATTGCATTACCCCTCAAGCTGAGCCTGGTTGCACTTTGCCTCCACTCTGTTACATCATTAATAGGAAAAAGCATGGTCATCAAGGGGGAATTAGACTCGCGTCGTGCAAATGGATCTCAGAATGTGCGAGCGGTAAACTGCAGTTGTTTAAAGAGTTAGAAATGACGGCCACGGCCATAGTGGTTTAATGACAGCAACAAGACAGGCCTTGCACTCAGAGCGGGCGCCTCAGCGGCTGTTAATGCACGGTCATCACTGCAGCCACCACGCTGAGCCGCTGCTGAAAGTGGTTATTTCCTTTGACGGAGTGAGTAAAGAGCAAAACGCAGGGAAGGAAATGAATACAGTTAGCAGGGATGTACTCCTCCGTGTCGCTGTGTTTTCTTACCTAAGGTAGAAAAAGGAGGGTACATTTTATGTACTCAAGCTCACTTGGACGGTAAGTGCACGTTGTGTGTGGCAGTTGTGTGTGGCAGTTTGTTTTAAAAGGTTTCTGTGATGAAGCGGTTGAAGAGGAGGGGAGGACCCGAGGGCCTCGGGTTTGACTCGGAAACGGATCACGGATTTTTCACCATTAAAATAGTGGGGGGGGGGGCCTCAAGGTCATGCAGGGTTCAGAGTGTTTAACCTCCGTGCTCTTTGCCATTTCACTCTCACCCTGACCCCGAACCGCTGACTCGTGTAATGCCGATCCCATGCCATTCACGTGTCCGACTGTCGGGCTCCCAAAATAATACACACTCAGCAGTGCGTACACACCCACGCGAACCAGAACACATGCAACGATAACCTCCACCCCTCCACCCGCCCCATTTTTTCTCCCACGCACAGGCTGTCCGTCTCCTGGGTAGAAAGGGGGAGCAGGGCATGAGCGGGACATCGTCTTGACAGATCATTCATCAACGTCACAGTCGAGAAACACTCCGAAGACTCCCCTGACGCACACCGGATGGCCCTCCACGCTTGTGCCTGCTCGACCACGACACATGCTTCTTTGTGTGTGTGTGTGTGTGTGTGTGCGTGGGTTTGTATTCATGTTTGTTTAACTCTGACAACAAGGCAGTGTGTCTATGTCTACTGAAGTGTGTATAATGTCACCAAAAAAAAAAACGTGGCAAAACGTGGCCCGGATCCCTTATGGGATTTCATTTCAGTCATTTAAAGTACAATTTGAGTTAGTCTACAAAACTTTACTGTCTGAAGATTTGGACTGCCTTCTTCCTCCGGAAATGTAACACTCAACGTACTGCTAAGCGTACAACGTACACAGATTTACTTACACACACACACACACACACACACACACCTCGCTTCCTCCTACAGTTTAAGAACCTGGACATCACCAATCAGGAGCTGTCACCTCTAATCAAGTATGAGTAGTCAACCCTCTGATGGACTGCAGTATACATTATAACCAACACATGTATTTGCACATCATTTTCATCAGTTTTGGGGTAAAACCTTTACGTTATGCAAACCAAATCCCAGAAGTCAATGTGGCTGGCTGTGATTGAATGATCCACTTGGGACAAACGTATGTATTTAACTGTGATGCTCCCAGTATGGCGTGAAAACATTTCACTACGAAGTCAAGAGACACAGCAGCGTCTCGGTAAAGACATAATTGAGCTATTACAAGAAAGCGTCTTCTTTTCCACCTCCGCCATCATCACTTCTAATGCAAAGCTTAATGCAGTGTTTGTAAGTGTTCTAATTGAGAGATGAGGAGCAATATCACACTTGGCTGATTACAGATGGGCTTCCATATCTCTCTCTCTCTCTCTCACACTCACACACACACACACACACACACACACACACACACACACACACACACACACACAAAAGCAGGGTGAGATATGGAGCTTTTGCGTGTGCTAACCCTAGTAATCACCCAATAGTTCAGATGTGATTCCACACAGTAACCCAAAGGTCTATTTATTAAACACTCCTTGGTGTTTTTCTTCTGGTGGGTGTGAGATGTCGTTGCCATTTTATACATTTAATCAATTAATCCAGAATTATCAATCACATTGCATAAGATATAATGCTGCTTAATCTGTTCTGTGTGTGTGTGTGTGTGTGGGGGGGGGGGGGGGGGGGGGGGAGTTCCTCTCTGTGCTCAATTTGGCCCTTGTATTGCCATTGTATAGCCATTGTATTGGTGTGCACACACACACACACACACAAACTGTGAGCACTGTGCGTGCTCACAGCAACAAAAAGATTGTTATTTGCAAATTCAGAACATTAACTTCGCTTCTAAAAACATTCAAGCTGTAACTTTTATCAGGCGCCCACAGCCAAGACCTTCTTTCAAACCAAAGGGCATGTTTGTGGTAGAGCTGACATTTCAACTCCTCTCTCTCTCTCTCTCTAACTCACTCACTCCAAAGGCAAAGATTATGTCTCGTTACAAACCGAGACTCTGTCAGGGGGAGCACTGCATGCTGTGAACCTGTACTACCTTAGGCTGCAGTTGGTGAGGTTGGTGTTTTTTCTTCTCATTCAATTAAATGCTTTCTCTTCCACCACACACACACACACACACACACATTGTATATAATATATATCTGGCGTATAGATATAAAAAGCATCAACAAAGCACAGCTGTGTCACATTTCCGTGGCAGTGGCAGGTTTGCGGCCCGGGGCAGCTGGGTGAGAGCCGTCGGGAGAGTCTGTGTTTGGTGTGAGATAACCAGGCGGAGGTGGGTGGCGGTGTTACACCTTGAGCGGTGAGAAGAAGGCAGAAGAAGAAGAAAAAAAAAAAGGCTTTTGAGGTGAGCTTGACTCAAAAATGTATCAGGATTTGTATTTAGTAGAAGAAAAAGTGACTTCTTCTACATTATTGTTTGAGAGCTATTTATAAAAGAAAAATAATACCATTACATATCGCAGTATGTAACATACAGCGTATTCCAGGGCTAGATTTGCTCTTGTTAACTTCTTACAGATGTAAATATAAATCTGTATATTTAAAAACATTTGAAACCGGAAAGACCTACTGGTCAATAAACACAAATCAATAAATGACTCAAATATATAATCGTCTCTGTCAGACAGAGAAGCCAGCACAAGATGAAGAGTCTAATTAACATTTCTAATGCGACGGGACATAATATGGCAATTGGTATGACTAAAATAGCCTCTGATTTTCTTTTGTATATTAAAAAATAAACACTGGCGACAATTTAAATTAGTATTTGACATTTGTAGCAAAAAGTTAAACTTCCAAAGTGTTTCTGTAAACTTTAAGACGCTCTTTCAAAAGAGCATGTATGCTCAGCGAATCACTCCGTACATATGAAAGTTACAATAATAACAATTACTCAAACACATATGTAAAGAGCTGGAGGATTAGTGATCAGGGTTATGAGGACAGAAGAACCAAGAGTGCGATCAGTGAAAACTTATTCGTTCATCCTTCCGCCTCTTTTTTGACCTTTTAAGAACATTCAGAGCGGATCTGACCAGTTTGAGATCCTGCACATCATCGCAGTTCAAGTAAGGCCAAGACGAGAACACAGAATCCAATAATCACCGGAAACATTGCCCGAGTGATCGCAACTTAAGTCTCTCTTGGGAGTGGAGGAAAAGGAGATTGGAGGGATTCATTTCAAGCGCAGCCGAAGTTGCTGCGAGTAAAAGTGGTATTTTTTTTATTGAGGTGCCTCACTCCTTGATAATTCTTAACAGCTGTAAAATTGTCAACCGGATGCTTCGGCACAATCCATTTCAAGACCGATAATGTCGTAGAGGGCTCCAGAACACATTTGGACTAAATGGGAAAGCATTTAGATTATTTATTTTTACGGTGAGCAGGCCTATTTTAGCTGGATTAAAATGGCTATTGTGCCATTTCGCTGAGATTCCCTTTTTGCTAATAAACACGGGAATGGCTTTGGATTTTGTTTCTGGTATTGGCATGCGTGTGTGAGCACGTGTGTGTATACAAACCACCCTAATACCCTCCGTCCTCCTTCTCCCACTTGTGTCCTAATCACAGGGCACGGCCGATGCAGCTAACAGGTGTATTGTGTTGTGATTGCTGTGTCTGTTGATGGGAGCGTGTGTGTGTGTGCGAGTTGGATGATGGGGAGCCAATCAGCAGGAAGCATTCGCCCCCCTGCAAATAAACATTGCCTCCACACATCATCACAAATAAAAAGGTCAGTGTCATTACGGTTTCTGGCGGTATGTGCATGTGCAACTAACACTTGTATATGTGTTTGTCTGCCCGGGTTCCACCCTCCCGTCTCACAAAGCTACATGTGAATATGAAATTTTAAAAAGGTCAACATCATTAGCAGGCCATTGGCAGCTGAACGCATCGGCAATACAGTGAGCGCTCGGGCAGCTGACAGAGAGTGAATGAAATCAGTCTTTATGTGGCTCCAGAACAAGTTTTGTGTGCATACAAAACACGGCAAAACAGGCAAACACATGCGCGCATGAATAATGAATGCAGGGACACTTGCTGCGCACACACACACACACAGAAACAAAAGGACTAGTTAGTGGCTATTGTTTGGGGACGCTGGGGACGAAGCTGAATGAAAATAGAGAGGGCCGATGCGTAATGTAATTGTGGCTCTGGCATGGTTTTGGCTGATGAAGTAAAAACCCGCAGAACACAAACAATTAATCGGCACTCAGGAACACAAGCGCACCATACGAGCGGGCGCGCAGGTGGCTCGACACCACCGTCTTCTGGACGGAGACGTTTGCAGGTGTTTCTGTTATTGTGTGCATGCTTTTGTATGTTAGTGTGTCACAAAGTGAGCGTGTAAAGGGGACATGGGACATGGGGGGGGGGGGGGGGGGGGGGTTCCAACAAGATTAATGGAGCCAATCTCCAGAGCTATCCAGCAGAGTGACCATACCCTCCCTATCCTACTTTCTGTTTCTATACTATTCGCCATCTCTCTATCCCCCCCCTCTCCTCCATTTCCCTCGATCTAACTCTAATTAAATGAATCAATCAGTGGCAACACCAAAGCTGGACAGATAGCATCGCCCTGCTGGGGCTAGCAGCATATATGGCTGTGTGTTGCTATACTGCTGGAGTCCAGTCCATGACAAAAAAAATAAAAAAAGATAAGCAAGAATGAATTGGGAATAAATATGGTCACAATAGATGAAAGACAGAGAACAACAGAGGCATCGAATAAGCCTAAAAACAGAACAGACCGATCTGTGGCGTGCTTGCCTTTCTCCTTTCTTTAACACTAGTGCTCCTCTGAAGACTTATCAGCTCAGGCTATGCTGTCACACAGACGCAGGCATGGACGTTAACCTCTCCCACTGACCTATATACTGTCCCAGTCAGCTCTTATCTTATGCTCCTATTGGACAATATATAGCCGGTGTCAGGCTCATAATCCTATCATTAGTATGTAATATATGTACATGATACATAAATGCAGTATTTGACACCGCTGGTGCATAGTGATAGGCAAATCATTGCCCATATCGCTCTTATTTGTTAACCTATGTGCCCAGACTGCATGGGTATTGCTTATTATGGAAAACTTAAGGCATGTATTCACCTTGACTCCTGCGCAGTATCTCAAAAGTCACTTTGGCCGTTTCCACTGGTGAGATAGCACGGACCAAAAGGTCAGAGAAATCATATGACATGAATGTATTTAATAATATCCAAAAGTTAATGCTATGGAAATGCATCGATAAATATTCGCATCATGCTGTGAGGGGGCAACAATAGACCAGAGGTAAACCCATCACAGCGTCAGACGCTAAATTTCATGCAGATACTCTTTCACGCGAAAGCAACGGCAGAGTGGTGGCCTACTGTGTATCGATGAGTCTATGTGCCGTGGCATATGCATGTGCAAAAGGACATTTCTGTTTGGCTCTAAACTCCTCGACTCTATTCCAGAACATGCGAACCACACATGCTAAACGCTAATGTCTTCCTCCAATTTAAACTACCGCACACATCATCAACTTGCGCTTCAGCGGTTGAAGAGGGAGCAGATGCGTCTATAAAATGTGCCCCCCCCCCCCCCCCCCCCCGACCCCCTACCCAACCCCCTATGGTTTTTTTCCGTATGCGGCTCCAGCCAAGGTGTATGAGAGAGTGTGTTTAATGTGGTGTAGCAATATTGAGCTCTCTCCCTCTCGTCAACCACGCCGGCTCGGGTGCCAGCGGTGTGTGTCTCCCTCTGATAGCACCTGGCACAGAGAGCACCGTGGCACTTAAAGGGACATACAGTCAGTGTGTGCACGCCAACACGCTCACACTCGAGCCCTCGCGTAGATACGCGCACGCAAAGGCACACAAAACCGCATCTGCTCCATTATTGGTAACTAGCGACCATTATATAGTACTGTCACTATAATCTTTAATTATCTATTGCAGTCACAGAGTTGGTGGATTCCCCACCTGGCCGGTTACAAGCTCCTGTCGGAAAATACCCGGTTAAAAAACAACCTGCTTAAGTTTATACTTTCAGGATAAAAAGGTGTCAAACCCCTTTATCCAAAAGCACTCGTGACAACTAAATGAATAAAAGCTGGAGACCAAAGAAGCGAGCAGTCTGTCACAACAGTGACACTGAGGATGAAGGCCATCAAACGGTGGGAAGGCTCTCGAGTCGGAGGACCTAAAACACAGACCCACAGATACACACAAGAAAACAAGTACTGGAAACACACAGCAATGCCATCCTGACCCTGGAATGTGAATGGCAGGAGAAGAAGAGAGCAAAGCTCTTTTATTTAGCCCAATTAAAAAAAGGCAAAAAGCCCAAACAAAAGGAGTGTTTTATTGCACTCCCCACTATCAGCAGAAAGGCTCATTAGCCACAGCAGCATAATTAGCAAGATGCTGCACTGCTCGTTAAGGAGGGGCCCGAGCCGTAAACAAACCCTGCTGAACTCCGAACGCCCACGGTCTCTCTCTCTGTAATGATCTGCCACCGCTGTTCCCTCCCTGTGAGAGAACCAGGCACACAGACAGGAAGGCTCTGACAGAAACAAATACACCGCAACACACACACACACACACACACACACACACACACACACACACACACACACGCACAGCTATCCAAGGTCTGCTACACAAACACCCACAGCACAGACAAACTACCTCTCTGGGACACTTTCTTCCTTGACAACTGCATGGACACACACACACACACACACACACACATCACACACATCACACACAGAAGTGCGCGTGCATGAGAAACATGCATTTTTACAATATTGTAGACAAAGAGCGTCGTACAATACCAGAAATTTGGAATATCTGACAACTGACGCATAGAAAACCTTGCCAGCTGTCTGGATCTTGACTTTGGCACCGTGGTAATCTTCAACCTGCCACGAGCTCGTGTTGAATGAGAAATAAGCTAGCTGAGCCTGTGGTTAAATGCGGTGCAGTCAATGAGGCAGCCCATATAAGTTCATGTTTGGTTAAGTTTGAAGTTCAGAGCTAAGTTTAACAGGTTTTGTTTGGACTGTTTTCTTTAAATGCATTCACCTCTGTTGTGTTGGGCTGACGGCACGTATTCCAGTTGGATTTCTGAACCCGTCGGCACACAAAAAAAACCCAAAATGTGCTTTGAAAAATACCAGCAGAAGTAAGGGAGGAAGAGGAAATATGTTTTTTATGCGATTTGAGTGAACTGACGACTTCCGAGGGAAAAATTGAAAAATGATTCTCACGTAGACACGTACACAGCTTGCAGCGTTTTAGAAAGACATCTCTAAAATAAGCACAAGCACAACAAAGCAATGAAGCAAAGCTCTATTCCATGGCTGCTGGTGTGGCCACGCGGCGACACAGTCACGGTGTGTGACATGAGTGCATTTGACTACTCCTCTGGTAGGTCAGCCATCGTAATCACAAACTGGCTCTCTGTAGAAAAATGGCCCTGCAGGAAACAGCGAATGGTAGATCCAAGTGTTTGTGCCAATGTGTGTGCGTGTGTGTTTGTGCCAATGTGTGTGTGTCTAGTTATATAACTACCAGTTAGCAACAGCTGCAAACTCAAAGATCAAGCACTATTTCAGCTGCAATTATGATCCTGTGAGATAGGTGGCAGGGCGGGCCTAATGAGCTGAGAGCAAAAGAGAGAGAGGCTGAAAGTGTGTGTGTGTGTGTGTGTGTGTGTGTGTCTGTCCCTGAACCTATTGCGATCACAGACAACTGCAAGGTGAATGTACTCAAGAGAGCCCTCCTCCATTGAACAGAGGTACAAAGGGGAAACGGTGCCAAACAAACAGGCAGTGTTGTTGTTTTTTTAAGCCTCTCTAACTGCTCACATGCGGCTATGCTACACACACAGTGTGCATGCATGTGTGTGTGTGTGAACTTGTGGCAGCGATAATCACCTGTGCAATCAATGTCCAATCCAAAAACAATATGTGAAGCGTTTTATTGACTCTTGATTGAAATGTGGTACGCTTGGTGGTGTTGTATTGAAGAGCCTTGTACTGTGCAGCGTATTATTACTTCCCCCTCGTGTTAGGTATGTATTTGGTGTCTTGAGAACGTGTCTGCTGGATGTTGCTCACCTGCAGCAGCGGTCTCTGGACGCCCAGAACCTTCATGGTGTCAGCGTTGGCAAGGAGCTTCAAAGGGTCAGCTGCCTTGCTCACTGCCATAATTTCCTTGTTGATCTCCGTTCGCACCTAATGGTTCAGAGACAACGTTAGATGGAATAATAAAGAACTCATATTTAGTGGTTAGACAGCTCGTTTAACGCGTTCCCCATCAGCTCCCAGAATTTGTTTAATCTAATCTGTCATTTCACTAACCTGGTTGAGGAAGAGGTCGTTGATGTAGTAAGTTAGGAAGGCTCGGAGTTGGCACTGCTTGGCCTGACCCGGCCCCATGTTCATCTCTATCTCCTGGATGAACCTGAGGAGTCGAGGCAAACAAACATTCAGAACACACAGACATCATAACCACCTGGCTGTGAGCAGAGGGGGCTCATTCACCACCGTCATGTTACCACAGGAGCAATGAGACGGGCTTATGACCAGCAACATGGTAACTCGGTATGACTCTCAAGGTGTCTTTGAGCAAGGTAGCTCATGTAAAAGAGCTGCAGAGGAGCTGCTTGGTGCCATTCGTGATTTTAGTTATCCTGACTCTCAGATGCGAGTGTGTGCATCTTGTCTCTAAAGGAAAGTAAACTAGAAGGTAAAAGAACTGCAGATATCAGGGCTATTTACAGCGTTAATGATAAATAATCAGAGAGTTCTGTATGTCCGCTCTCTTAATTCCGCCAGAAAGCTGCTGCCCGGTTGTTTCCGATCGGGTCAGACAGTAATGTATGGGGTCCCGTAGAGGCACGCTCACACCTCGTTTGTCAGAGAATCATTGGTCACTGGCCTCGTCTCGCACACACCACGGGGCAAAGCACGCAATAGCGAGTGCCTTCTCAAGCGCTTAGCACGTATAAATGTGCAAATAAATCAAACTCCTCACAAAAAGAATTCTTTGACCTACAGGACCTGTAATATATATGACCTAAACTTATAGGAGGGGGGGGGAGCGAGAGCGAGAGAGAGAGAGGGTTCATGTGAGAAAAGAACACAGGAATTGAGCTACAAAGATGACTCGACGGTGATTCGGTTGGATGAAGGCTAAAGGTGAGCCTACATGTACGCACATGTACATACATGTACACACACATGTGCAGGCACAGGCCCACATAAAAAACACTTGTAGACAAACACACGAGGAGCACATGCTGCAAGATCACACTACTCAGCATCGGTAGCCAATTAGTCAGCAAGAGCTGAGGCAAGTGTGTGTGTGTGTGTGTGTGTGTGTAGGTGTGTGTGTGTGTGTAGGTGTGTGTAGGTAGGTGTGTGTGTGTGTGTGTGTGTGTGTGTGTGTGTGTGTGTGTGTGCGTGCGCATCCTTGTGTGTCAGAGTGAGCAAGAAAGAGACAGAATGAGCGAGGAACCTAAACCTATTCTAAATCCTTCATTGATTCCCAGTGAAACTCCACCACAACAGAAAGTTAAGTAGGAGAAACTCTTCTGTGGCCTCATTAAAACCGTCAAGCTTGCAAAACAATGGGGGCCAGATATACAGCTCCTCTGTGTAAATATATGTAGAGAGCAACTTAAACTCTCCTCCTTTACAAAAAAAAAATAAAATTTCTGCTGACAACTTCATTTCCAAAAATTGATCCGAGGACAAACGTTGCCCGTTTTCAACGTGCATCGCGTCGTTCGGAGAATCCATCTCCGGCTGTCATTATTGTCATTGTTTCAATATAAAGTGTCAAGATGATGGATTCTTCAAGTTAGCATGTGAGCACAGATGGATTTTTGTAGGCAGGGGTGATAACGTTTGAGTAATGTAGCAGGGGACGAGGCCGTAAAACGGCTCCGTCTATCCAGACGGCCATCTGGAGCCGAGCCGCGGGCCCCCCTTTCACCGGGATACCGAGCCCATGGGTGCTGGGAGGAAGTTTAGCCAAGCTAACCGGGCTAAAAGGGTCTGCTGGGGGGGGGCGGGCAATGGTTAGCGCACCCAAAGAGCACGTTGTCAGCAAATTTACATTTTAGGAGTGTGAGGTTTGTGAGCAAGGCAACATGCATTAAACAGGATGTTTTCTGAGAGGATTCAGAAGAATCATTTTGGAGTATAGAGACGCAGGGCTGGTTAAAATGCAAACGGGTAAATAAGACGGGGCAGAGCACAGCAGAGCTCAAAGACTTCCAAATGGATCATGAAAGAACATCTCTCCCAGCTCATTATCATTACAGCCACAGCTCCCGAATGTCCCTCGCTGATGGCGTGACATACTGCATAGGGAATAACAGCTTCTGGTGGAGATGATGGCGGCGATAACAAATGACACCAAACAAGTTAACATAAGCGCGCACACACACACACACACACACAGACAGAGAGACACGTACACACACACATACTCAAAAGCCATCAAGTTGTCTGAACTGCAAATGAATCGCAAACCACCGAAGGCTGTACGAGGCCATTTTGCAGAAAGTCGTACTTTGTGCCAAACCTCCGACACAAAAACATGGAGAGACGGTCTGACCTCTCACCGAGACTGACTGACAGCCTCATTTTGATCTCTCAGGGCTACAACCGAGCACGTCGGCCTGAAAGGACATTTTCACCAGCTGTCATGAGCTAAGTACTGCGCTACTATCTGTCTGGCTTCAGGTCGTCTCTTTATTGGCAGTGGAAGAAGTGCAGAGCCTTTCCACATTAACCAGTCAAAGGACATACTGTTCAAAAAGGCAATGCAGCCCTGTTTTACACAAGCAGGTAACGTCCTTCAAGACCTGTTATTGCTACTGGAATAAACATGACTGCACAGTTGTATAGTTAAAGGCCTTACTCGCATCACAGGAGTACCACACTACATAACAGCCAAGCCAATAGTAACCACAAATGGCATGCAGGCCTTCAGTTAACTCAAAACAAATCCAAGGGGTGCTTTCAAATCTTTTAAAACCACTGGAGTTCAGTGACGGAGTTCGCTTCATCTTCTGAGGCTGTTATAATTGGACCCGCTTCACGTCGTCGGTGTCATTGCCAGGTGATGACAAAACACACCAGTCAACCATACGGCGGAGGTGTCGGCCAAGTCGCAGAGGAGACGCGCTGGTAGCACCGCAAGAGACACAGCGGCGGCTTCGCAGCGTGGCCTCGCCCCTGTGTGTGAAATCTTAATAACCTTAAATAATCTGCTTATCTACCCGCACACACACACACACACACGCACACACACCATTTCCAACTGGCCTAAAAATACTGTGGCAGACATTTACACAGACTGGCGTGCAGCAAAGGTTGTCAGAGCAGGCGTCGATTACAAGGAGGGAATTAGAATTAGATCATTAAAAAAAGGACAAGAAGACCAAGACGGTGTTTGAGGTGCCGGCGCTAATTGATTCACTAAATACAATAATGGGGGCTAACTGATGAAAGTAACAATAAATAATGTGATGCTAATCCAACTGTTACGCAACGACACTAAAGAAGGGCAGATCTTTTGACGATAGCTCACTGACCCATGAGAGAATAAAGGTAAATGTATGTGAGACTCATGGTTTTAGATTCAAAACATGCATTTGTGTGGCAATACAGCAACTGGGATGTATAATTAGAGCTGAAACAATTAGTCGATTCACTGACCAGTCCAATATTTTGATAGATTCATAGTTTTAAAGAGTTTGACCTGATGTTTGACCCATCCATCCGCCCCGACCTCCTCCAAACCTGGACGTATTTGTGATACATTTAATACAAACGGTAGAGAATACATTCCCTCAAAGTAAGTGGAAATGCAGTTTTGTTGTATGGGAAAGTCATTTTTTTTTTTGGAGACCAGGATGCAAAGAAACAACAACACATGCACACCCCCGATAGAGAGTCACATTCAGAGGGAGTTTGCCGTAATATCTCCGGCTTTCGTTTGGATCCAACATGGCTGCACCGGTGACACAATCCAAACCCAGTTTCTTAGCAGCAACTGCCGTTGATTGCACTTGACAGCATGCAATTATCTGTCATTAGGAAACAGATGTCAGAGCCCAGGGTCTCGAGCTGGATAATTGTAGATGCCATGCCCTGTGTGTGTACGTGTGTGTATGCGTGCGTCAAGAAATAACATTCTTGAATGTATTTATACCAACAGGGATTTGGCTAATGAGTGAACCCACTGCATCCCCGTGGCTCTCTGATCATTCGGAGAAAGCCACGGTTTGATTCTTTTAAGATAGCAAAACAAGATGAGAACAGACAGCAACAAAGATGTTTTATAGCAGCGGCTCCGAATTCATTTCCCACTGGAAACTAAACCTGAGCTAACAAATGCTCCTTTAAATGGAAAGGGTTGGGATCCCATCATCCATCTCTATCTGCAGCGGCGGCGTAATGATGCCGAAAAGAGAAGCGGGATAAAGACAAAGATTTGAGAAAGACGGCAGAATGAGAGTGTGCTAAGATCGATTAGAGACTCAGCATTTTTTTTTAAATCTCCCAGAATTCCCCCCAGGCACGAACCCATCAGCTATGGTGAATTCTGATTTCACCGCCCAGAGAGGAAGGCTTGTTCTGTAAAGACCTGTCACACGCCAAGGACAGGACACACTGAAGCCCTGCCAACTGAGAGAGGAGGAGGAGGAGGAGGAGGAGGAGGAGGAGGAGGAGGAGGAGGAGGAGGAGGAGGAGGAGGAGGAGGAGGAGGAGGAGGAGGAGGAGGAGGAGGAGGAGGAGGAGGAGGAGGAGGAGGAGGAGGGAGAGAGAGCGCAGGCATGTGTGTGCGTACCTGTGTCCGCGACACATACTAAATCCCTCCGCCTTTGTTTCACACACACATACGCGCACACACACACACAGTCTTGGACCGACATTAAAATGTACGGCCAGATGTCAATACATCAATACACCACATCCAGTGACACTTGAAAAGCACTTATCGTAATACCATTCTTCCTGCTCGCAGCACCCGGCCCGCTTCGCAAAGACTCGAAAGTCATAAAAGGATTTTAATGGCCGGGGTCACTTTATGGCACTGCCAACATTAGCTTTCATTTCATCGGATCACACAATAAATAGATAGAATGGCAGCTTTTTAATTGTTATCCCACAGCACATTCAATAGTGGTTCTCTGAGATTATTAGACACTCCAATACACACTAGTTACTTACAGTGTGAGGCACACAGTAGGACTATAAATACCTACTCAAGAGGTTTTTAAGTACACAGCTGTAGCACTGCATTAAAGAATAAGACAACTATAAACAAAAGAAAGAACAATTCATATTCTGCATGGCTTGAACACCTTTTAATACACAAGATGTGTTGCTTAAAAAAAATATATAAATCCACTTTTCAGTTAAATGTATGAAGACACCACAGCAGTTACCACCAGCACCACTGGATGGCACTGTGTCAGCTTCCTCCACCAGCTCAGGCTGCATGACCAGTCGACTGAAGTCGCTTTTACTTACATTCTTTTGTTATCACAAATGGTTTTGAGAAAGAATTGAGATTCCAGTTGGTGTGTGCCATCTGAAGACTGATCAGGATTTGTTGCATTGTGTGGGTGTGTGTGATGGGACGAAAAAGACAAAGACAGAAGGAAATAGATGGGCGAGTATATTGTTGTTGTTTTTTTTATAAATGTGACAATACTGTGGGTAATTAAAGTGTGTTTTCATCAGTGCCTGGTGAAATGCATATGGTCTTCCCACACACCGCCCACGCCTCTGCCAGACTCCCTGCGGTTTATATCCCGCTCTTGCCCCCGACGCTGCATCACACTCGCTGAAGGCTTTCGGTGTATTTGCACATGTGTGAGAGCATATGTGTGTGTGTGTGTGTGTGTGTGTGTGTGTGTGTGTGTCTGCAGGCGTGTGTGTGTGTGTGGGGGGGGGGGGGGGGGGGGGGGGGGGGGGGGGGGGGGGATACAAGCGTGTGTTTGTTTAAGAGAACAAAAGAGAGAAAGAGAGTAGTGCCATGGGAAGGTGCATAGATGCATTATGTAAATGATGTGTGTGTCCACATGCTTACAGCAGCAGGTATAAATGGGCTTCATAATCAGGACCTTTCCTTGGGAGAGCGACACTAATGGGATATAAAACAGGGGTCCATCCTCCTGGAAGCCTGCATAGACTCTGCATAGACCACCGTGGAAGACATACACACTTAAGCTTTCCCGTCGCACACAAAGAAAAGAAATCAGCTGTTCACAACTGAATGAAAAATATCCCAAAAAGGATTTTTACGCAAAGCTCCCCCCACTAGATAAAACATGCCTACAGAGCTCCTTTTGGTGAAACGTTGTGCGAGCTAACTCGACAGGTTTCCATCTATACCCAAGACACGAGCAGAATCAAACCAGCAGACATTTGGTTTATGGAATTTGTGCTCGAGTGAGGCCTCTTTCACAGGATGATCACAGGTGCAAACAATAACATGAATGGAGGCCGAGTTTCATTTAGCCGCTTCTGTTTCAGGGTCCTGCTATCGTGCATGCCGGCTCACTGTCAGACAAAGTGTCACGGCTTACTGGGAGCCGCGTTATTGTTATTAAAGACACATGTGCTGCTGTGACAAAAGGCCTGTATCGTAACCAGAGCTGTATATGGATACAAGGCTTACAGCTGTATCCCAGTAAAATCACCATGGCTGCTCCCATCATGTCTTACAGTAGTTTGAGTACTAACTGAACTCAATTTAAATACTGCGTCTCTTATCTTTTCTTATACGTAGAACTATTGACATTGACATGCCTCTGCCGACGCTATAAAAAATGACTGGCAACACTGATATCAAGGAGGCCGTACCCCTCCAGTAACCTAACGGGACACAGAGGTAAACTGGTGTATATCTGCAACATATGTTCATTCCGTGTGTGTGCATCCATTGCTTGCATGCCCATTTACACCAATTTCTGTGTGTGTCTGTGTGTGTGTGTGTGTGTGTGCTGGCGCATCGCAGTGTGGTGCAGACCAATTAAAACGGGGGAGATTGATGACCAGGGGCTCGGAGTAGCAGCAGCAGCGGTAGCGGTAGCAGACAGCTGCTTCCTGCAGACAACAGGAAATGAGATGGCCTTGTTTAGCTGACGCTGCCAACACCAACACCACAGCGCCTCAAAGACAAATCACCCCCTTACCGCCGCTAGTGGCCTACTCCTCCATCTTCCTGCGGCGTGCTCTCCCCCCCTCCATCTCTTTATCTCTCTCTAAT
Organism: Pholis gunnellus; assembly: GCF_910591455.1. Taxonomy (NCBI): domain Eukaryota; kingdom Metazoa; phylum Chordata; class Actinopteri; order Perciformes; family Pholidae; genus Pholis; species Pholis gunnellus. The sequence goes on along the minus strand of NC_136549.1, from coordinate 11,547,758 downwards.
TCTAGCCCAACGCTATCGCTCTCATTAGTCTTTTCTCTTACAGCAATGCAGTCAAAGTATATCAATACAGTATCGATAGGGAGTGCAGATGTGCAAAGACAGATGCCGCCTCTATTATTTGATCCTTAGCAGCCACGTAAAGCCTTCAGACATCAATTGTTTGGCGTTTAAATCCTGGAACTCCACTATGGATTTCTAAGGAGTCAACTTAAGTAGAACTGTAATGTCCAGTAAAGCAGTGAGAACCAATCACGTGGCCAGCTCTGTGCTGCGGAAGCATTATTACGAGAGTAAAGTCCAGTTTACCTGCTCAGTGATAACGGCATGCTGGGGAATTATGGTCGACTGCTGAATCACTGTCTGCTTTTGTTGTTTATTACTGAAGGTCTACCCCCCCCCCCCACCACCACCACTCCACTAAAACTTGGTTTCAAAGACACACACCTTCCCTGGCGCGTCGCCTCAGGCAAGGAAATCAGAACAGCAGGGGTGCAAACGTGTCCGCCGCCGGTTCATTCTCATTCACAACGCCTTTCACTATTCCAGTGGACCACATCTTTTATATTTCTGAAGGTTTGTCACTGAAGTGTGAAGTTTCTATAATGGACCGCCTCCGCTGCCAACTGAATGGCAAAGATGGACTTCACAGCTTCACTGATGAGTCTTTAGTGGCTGGTGAGGATCAGTTAATATGATACTAAATAGAATAGCAGCATAAAATAGTGCGGACGGACAATTACATGCTGCAAAATATGAGCCGGTAATTCGTGTTGTATGCGGCTGAATCTGCTGCTCTTCATTAATAGTTGGGGATATGTTTTAAATACGAAGCACCAAGCAGTTGTTTAAATGCTTGTTATTGCCATTTAAAATTAAGTGTTGCATTAACCTCCCTCTTGGAACATAAAACACACTTACCATTGACTTTTAATAGCAGCTAAATATTGCAATTTTTTTCTGTTTTCTACTTTTATTATCTCGTTAATGGAGAAGACCTGTGGGAGTTTCCACTCTCTGACATGCATCAGTGACCCATTAAGACCACAGAGTGGCAAAGATGCCTTTAATGTCACGACGGGAGGCGACCGGGCCTGAATCGCTGCTTTTGTGCTCACTCTACAAAGTCCGAACAGTACGGACAGAGAGGCAGGTGACGGCGCTGTGCACGGCTGGTCCCATGGTGTGCATGTGTGTGTGGATCCATGTATGGCCTCTTCAGGGCGCCTATTTTCTTAATGACAGGCCCCAATTGCTTAGTTCAGACACACACACACACACACACACACACACTATTCTCTAGTCAGATAGGCAGGTGCAGACAAATACTGTATCTGGTCTGATTGTACTCTGCTCAATGCTTAAGTATTTAAGTGTTCATCTCCTCCTCATAAAAGAAGTCTGATTAATAAGCCGAGCATTAAGCGGCCTCCCACAGGTGACATTTACAAAAACAGTGGGACGGGGACTGCTTTATGAAAGTAAGGCAGTAATTAAAAATAAAGCTGATAGAGTAGAATACAAGAACCAACGCGTCAAATGACTATCATTCTAATAAAACGGTATCCACGGCTTATTCTAGGGTGCATTCACTTTGCCAGTTTAGTCTCGTCCAAGAGAGGTTTGCCTTTTTGAATGATTTTATAACGAGTAACTAAAGCTGCCAGATAAATATACCTGGAGTAAGAAGTACAATATTAGCCTCAGAGATGTAGTGAAGTAGAAGTATAGTGGCAGAAGTAAATGTGTTTTCTCTCTGTGAATCATTTCTCAGTCTCTGCAAAAGCTGAAGAACTTTGGGTCAAAGGAAAAACAAGTAGAAGGAGGCTTTAGACCTAATTAAAGCGAGTATATTTAGTGGCCTTAACGCAGAGCCAGAGATAAAGCAAACAAGGAAAAAAAAAAAAAATCATATGCCAATACAAAGCTCACGCACGTTTATTTATGGGACACTTGTTTGTATTTTGTGTCTTTGGAAAAGTCCTTTAAAGAACTTCTGAAGTCGTGAATTAGAGCAGCCGGACGAGAACCGATAAAGCCAAGGGAGTCAAAATGATTAAATGAGCGCTAGCTCCAATCTTTTCTGACCTCGTAAACACCGACACGCCCACACACATTATGTTCTTTTCTAATCAGAGTTGATGGTGATGATATAGTCTTTTCGAGCCACCGAAGGACACTCGTGGTTCAGTGAGTGACTCAGCGAGACTGAAATGGCAACTATCCCTGGGAGAGCTAAGTGCGAAGGCACTTTTCAATTCGCCCCGAAAACTACTGAGAAAAACACTTTAACCTGCACACAGCACACAAGCGGCTGGCAGCAAAGATGGACACGACGAGTCTATTTTGGCCTAAAGGGGAGAGGGAATGGAAAGTTGCCCCGCAGAAAGCAGGCAAGCGAGGTCAAAAGGATTATTGTGAGGAGATGGCAACGCTTTTGATCTATTCTCAAAAGATGCAATGGCCACGGGTGAAAGACGAGTTATATGGCGTGTATAAAAACAACCAAAAACTAGCTTCATCTTACATTCCCATGCAGGTGTGTGTGTGTGTGTGCGCTATGCGCTGTATTTCCTTCATAGCAGCACAGCGTGCCAGCACTGCATAGTGTCATAGACGTGGAAAGGTTGATGCATTCCTCCAAAACAGGTTGCCAGGAGAGCGGCTTCACATCACATTCTCCTCTGATTAAAAAAAAAAAAACCTTCATATGTATCACCTCGTCTCCTTATTCTATGCCCTTATCTCCTCCTCTCTCTCTCTCGCACCCTTCATTTCACTCCCCCTGCTGTCATCTCTGGTCCCTTATCCACTGCGGCGCTTTAGACTCTTCCCCTCTCACCCTCTTTCCCCTAATTCACCTGCCCCTCTCGATTTTTACCACTCCATTGCTGTTATCTCTCCACGGCCCCGTTTCAATACCCTCCCTCCCCTCCTAGTCATACCCTGCACTCTCTCACTCCATCCCTCTCTCTCTTTCTTAGCCTTCCACTCCATTTAGACTTTTATGTTAGCGTAGGACTTTCCATCCTGTGGCGTCCAGGTAGTAAATTGAAATGGTTCTGGGGGCTCCATTGAAGCCTGATTGAATTTAAAAAGAGAAAGTACCATAAAGAGAACTGGTGGTGAGAGTTCTGTAATACACTGAAGGGCTCCCCCAAGCTATGACAGGAGAGGGGAGGGGAGGGTGGGTGAAGAGGAGAGAGGTAAAAAGGATGGAAGGAAGGAAGGAGTGAGGACAAAGTGAAGGTGGAAGAAAACAGGAAACGAATGAGGAAAAAAAAAGTGAGAGCAAGAGCGCTGGAGGAGGAGAGAAAGAAAGAGGGAGGGCGAGACTGGGAGGAATTGAAATTGTGTAAAACTCTTCATCGGCATGAAAGCCAGCCCATTACCCCATCGAGCACGAGCACACAGACAGAAACACACACACACACAAAAAAAAACTCGCAAGCGTACACCCTTGATCGTGACACCTCACAGAAATGCCTCAATCACAGTTTGCATGGCCTGGAGGGAGCGAGGTGACAGGCCTCATATTGAAGACGGCCAACAAAATGCAATTCCAGGAAGTCAGCTCCGGGGCGGCGCGGCTGTCATACCTCCAGCTCTGATAATACTCCCACACATCACATTACACCGCCGGAATAGCCACCTCTAGGCATACAGGCCAGGGCATAGTGTACGCACAAGTACCTGCGCACACGTACGTGTGACGCGCGCATGCAAGCCTTTCTGTATACATTACTGCCAGGGGAAATGTGATGTTAGGGGTTAAATTATTCATTGACGCTTTCATTGCCTGTCCGAGCCGGCTTCTTCTTGTTGTTGTGTGTGTCATGTCTTGGTCTCTGTGAGAGTGTGTGTGTGTATGTGTGTCCACTTCAAAAGGGCTCTCAGGGGGAGAGAGGCAACCTTGAGCGGGCACTGACCTTTAACTTTGTGTGTTTCACTTTCAAGTGACAGGTGTGTAGGTGTGTAAGTGTGTGTGTGTGTGTGTGTGTGTGTGTGTGTGTGTGAGATGTGTTTTCATGTACATGGCCATATGGGTAAACAGAGAATCTGTCCATAAAATATTTCAGGTGTCAGGATGACCAGAGGGAGGTCAGGAGAGGGGTGGAGGATGGGAGAAGACAGGACGGAGAGGAGGAGAGAGGAAAGAGGATTGGAGAGAGGAGGGGAGAGAGGAGGGGAGAGAGGAGGGGAGAGAGGAGGGGAGAGAGGAGAGCTTCCGATCCAAACAAGTTCCTTGATGGATATTGTTTTCTCGAACCACTGAGTGATTTGTGGTTCAGATCAGATCATAGATCATTTGAATTAATTAACAAGACAATGACCTGTAATTGATATAAACGAGCACTGAAATGTCAGTAGAGTTGTCTTTATTATTTATTAAAGCAGCAAATAACGACACGATTAATTAATAATAGAATAGATATTAGGCTACGGTCCGAACTGAATGTCTCAGAAAATGGATTTTATTTTGAGAAAATCTGAACGAAAGTTACAACATGGTTTGGGTGCCGTTCATATTTGAACCGATACCAGTACCTGGAATTCAGTACCAGTACCTCGTGGTACCCATTTTCAGTACTTTACAACCCAATCCAGAGACCAAAGGTATTGGGGATGTTAACATACACTATAGCATCTCTGAGCATTTTCCACTTCTCCACTACCATCGACTCAGCCTGCTACTTTGTTAGCATGAAATATTGAAAATAGCAATTTGTTACAACTGATTTGTTGCTTCTCCACATGCACACGCACACACCGCAGAGGAATCTATGAGTCTACGGTTGTGGTTGTAACACGACACCAGGGAAAGTGCTCTTCAAAAAGCATGCCAGTGTCATTCTGCATGTACGCCTTCATCTTCATCAGTTCCCATGAAACACACACTGTGTTGCTTGCAGACAGCAGACCATTTGCTAATGACAGCTTTCTGAAAGGTCGGCTGAAAACGTGTTGCTATGTTTCGGCCTCACTGGTAGCGAGAGAAAGAAAGTGTTCATCCGGCCACAACATGTTGCCAGAGAAGTTGCTGTCGGTATTTAAAGATCGCACGTTGAATAATAATACCTCCGAAGATGCAGATGGTTTCGTACGTACAGAACCGCAGTGTGAGTGTGGAGAGCAATTTTCCGTTTAACATTTACATGACATTTTCACGATTGTTTGTTCAGAGTTACATCCATTATCAAACTAGCAGTTGTGGTCGAAGGCTTCGGAAAAATTACTGTTTCATCTGCTTGCTGCTTTTCTTTCAGGCAGACCGAGGCCAGCCGTCAGAGGGACGAGGAGACGAGACAAGAGGATTAGGCGTGAGGAGTCTTTATAATCAGTACACAGCGATAGACAGACGAGAGATAAAGAAAAAGAAAGCAAGAAAGAGAGAGAGAAAGGTATGCAACCTTAGGTGATGAGATGACCTGCAATGAAAATCATATTAATGGTTTAGGACATGTTTTAAGCCAAGACTCTTTGGTTGCAATTAACTGAATATCTTTTTTTTTTTACTATTTTGTGAAAGCTACAGATTCATCAATGATAGAAATGATTGTATTCACAGGCCGAGATAACATACGGGGTGAGCCGAGTAGAAAATAACCTCTCTATTTGTATAGTAACTGGAAAACTGAGAAACTAATGAATTCCCCGTCCTTGCCTATTCATACTCCAGGTCTGAGTAACGTTCTCGAGTCTTCCTTTGATCAACCAGACCCAATGGACTTCCTCTTAACATTTTCTATTCAGTCGTCGTCAGTCTGCCATCTTTGAGCGTAACGAAGGCGTTTTTGCCAGCGTTTGTCCAGGAATGCTCTCATTACCGTGTTGCAGTTGCCACGGGAGCCGCTGTAATATTCAATACTTCTGTTGTTCCCCATCCCTCAAATCTCATTTGCACTTGACACATGACATTTGCATAATGGCCGCACTCCATCTCCAACCGGAATACAGGGTGGAGGTGAGGTGTGTGCCTGAGATAATGCTTGTTTGGTTGTGATGAGTACATATGCCTATCTAGACTCTGTGTGTGTGTGTGTTTGTGTGTCGCATGCAGGGGTTAAATGACTTCCGTCTTAATCTAGCTCATTAAGTCTGCGGAGAGCACCTCATTGGCTGATTTGGGACAATTTGCGGAAATGCTGGCAGGAACACGTAAATGTGCATGTTAATCAGGGATGGCGTGACCCCAATCAGTCTGAGACAGGTATTAGGGGTGTCAGGGAAGACCGACATGAGTCTTTGTCTTTTTTTTTAAGCAGTGTGAGGTACAGAAACTGTTTTCAATGCACCACCATGCGGATGCTGACACTACTGAACAGGAGAGAATGAACTAAACTAACTGATTGAAGTTGTTTGCAAGTGAGCCTCGACTCAGCACCCTGCTTAAATATTTAAAAACAGGCTTGACATAAAGCATTACTTTATTACATCTATGAAAATAAAAGCGTTCACCTCGGACCTCTAGAAATGAAGCCGTAAACATGACCCAAAGCTTGGCTTCAACTCTATTTTCCTGTTTTACGAGCCTGACTACAGCGATCACGTGTTGGGCTCTGAGTGACCGGCCCTGAAGCTGCTGGTCGCCTCACACTTCCTGTGTAGACACGGTGAGAGTCCAGCTTGATCGATACCAATATAGAACACGCCCATATATGATCCGTAAAAGTGTGTCAACAGCTCAAAAAACATTATTTTCTTCTGTGTTGAATCATTTTTGTCAAACTCAAAACATGCACAGAATCTTAATCCAGATCAAACTACTCTTGTCTGCATACCTCTGCACATGTAATGATGAAATAATCTCTCTTATAATATACCAATTTGTCACAAATGCTGTGCCTCGAATATTTATCATGATATCTTTATGTAGTGCCCCCCCCCCCCAAACACACACACACACACACAAAAACATAATCCACCCCCACATCCCTTCCAGCCTGAAAGCCAGTGAGCTAAAGCCGAGTGAAACGCCGTACTTAGCAAATTGCATTTGAAACCAGGGGGGAATAAATACTACAGATAAAGACTGCTCTAATGTGCTCGAATCCATTAGAAATCTCATATTCACACATAGCTGAAATCACATTACAAGACGCCCCTAATGTCATTTCACAGGGTTTTTCCACCAGCGTTTGCTGCCGGGGTGAGACACTAACATCAAACATAATGGATTTTCGCCTTCTCCCTGCTCTCCCCACCTCCCGTCTGATGCCGGTTCCCCTCATTGAGTCTGTTCGGTCCTATTCTGGCTGACATTTCCCTTCCAGTCGTCATAGTTGTGGGTGCGAGCTCTATTTTAAGGTGGCTGTGATGAATTTAGCCACACGGTTTTAGAAGAAGGAGAAGAGACCACTCACAGGCACAAAGGGGGGGGCAGGGGGCTGTGGTGAACACGTTGCACTCATCAACCCTGGAGGAACGCTTGGCAGTTCAGTGTTGTTACACTTTATTGCAAAAAGTGTTTCCATCCCTGGACTTTCCACGCTTCACTTGCTTTACTGAAAAACAAGGAGAGCAGCTGGGGCAGTGTGGAAATAGAACGTGTACTCCTGCCGGTTTGGATGACTTTTAAAAAATGAGGGGAAGTGAAGTGATGGACATCTATATCGATTTTTTCCCCTTCTGAGGAAAGATTCAAAGTCTTGGAGGGAATAGGATAATTGTCTCAGAGATATATATATTTACATTTATATCCTTTGCCTCTAAATAACTCATGCAAGCAGAGGGAGAGGGTCGATATACAGTCTCAATCAGAGTCTGCCTGTTTGACTTTTCCACCGGTTGCACACTCATCGGGCACGCCACGACTCCAGCGTGACTGGTCGGGGATCAAACCATCACTGATAGGGGAGGGAAGGACGAAAGGGGAGAAACATCCATCTCTTTTTAAAAATGCATGTCTTGTCCTTATCAGAGCTGTGGCTTCCTCTTCATCTCGCGGTTTAGGTTTGGCGTGATTCATTTTAGGCCCAGGGGAGACATATTTGGTTTTATATCCAGAACCCTATCTGAGCAAAGAATCTCTATGAGCCAGACGGAGAAAAATACACATAGTATATATAGACACCAAAATGAGGTGCATAAACTCTTTCCCTCTATTCACACTGCAGCATGTGTCAAACATGGCAGTTATGTGGATATCCGAACCACAGAGTGACAGAATATACATACGTAATGTGACACGCAAACACATATCGTAACCGGAGTTAGCCTGTAGACCTTGACTTAAAAAAAAAAAGAGAAAAATTCTCCAGCCCCCGTTATTTACTGTGAAACTCTCAGAAATGCCTGGAGCCTGTTTGGCCACTATTGGATTCGATGCTGTGTTTGAGTAGAGACCATCTATCTTTGAGAATAATTAACTATCCAGAAAGATGGACTTACTTTTGCAACCACCAATTAGGAGATCACAAACAATCCTCTCAGAGAGAGTTGGAGCATTTTAATGAGGTTTAAAGACTCCATGATTGGTTCGCGGGGTTTGTTCAGAGAGGTGTGCACAGGGCAGATGTGCTGGGAAGAGTTTTTAAAAAAAAAGAAAGCAAAACTCCCTGCACTCGCTCCCTCATCTGGTACCCACTGTGTAACATACTACACAGTAGCAGAAGGGTGGGGGTGCATGTGCATGCGTTTGCATCCGTGTAGCGTGTCTGAGGTCAGGTTTGTGTGTACATGTGTGCTAGAGCTGCCCTCCACAATCAAACAACAACCCACACATCCACACGCCCCCCCCCCCCCCATCCACACACACACACACACACACACACACCTGCACAGGCTACTTCAGAAGCCGAGGCCCCAGACAGGGTGAGCCGATCAATCAATTACATCTCTGCTCCAGCAATCAAACAAGGTTATTATCAGGCAGCGGCTCAGCGACCTGGAAGGGCCCGGCCAATCAAAGGCCGCTGTGATGTGGGGGGGCCGGCGCTTCGCTCGTGTGACGGTAACGCAGAGTGGCAGCTCATGTTGTCGAGGGATGGAAGGGATGGGAAGATGGGAAGACGGACGACTGAGGCGGAATTCAAAAAAGGGAGAAAACAGAAGGAAGTGTGTGGGGACAGGAACAAGAGAGAACATCTGTACGTCGCTCGTCTGTTACGGTGACGTCTCTCTCAGTAGGACAGGGGAAGATTAGAAACATACAGTTCTTTAAAAGTACAGCACCGTACATCACTTTGTTCAGAATTTCAGTTTTTTGGAAGGTAGTGAAACTCTTGTTTTTACTTCTTTGTTTGGCTCTACATCCCTGAAAAAGGGGACATAAACCGAAGAGCGTGGTGAAAGCGTCTCTTCATTGTGGATCGCTAATTCTCTTCTTGGCAGCAGCTCCCTCTGGAATTCAATAAGCACTCCGTCCTCCCACTTCTGTCCTTTCCTAGCAACAGGTCTGAAGAACAATATTAGGCTTAATTAAATTATAATACACTCATAGAATGGAGACTTTCATTTCATTAAATTATTGTTGGTAACACAATTCACCGAGACGCGCCGCACGCAGAACCTACAAAATCTCCAGAGGACACGATCCAATCTCTTTCAGAAGCAGCCAATCGGAGACAATCAGGCACTGCGGGGGACAACGTGGAGGGGAACATCTGTGTGATTGTGACCTGGTCATCTGGACAAGGGCCAAACACATAACAGTGTGTATGTGTGTGCGCTCTGCGAGTATCTAAGGCACAGAAATGTTTGTCTTTGTCTCCTGGCACAATCTATCTCCACTATTCTTCCCCCACGCACAGACCTAAAACCTCGGGGACCCGCAAAGCCGACTTCATAAGAAGTCTACTGCTGAGCGTTCAGACCAACTAGACCCCCCCCCCCTTTAAGCTCCGACCGACGACTGTCTGCTTCACACGAGTCTGTTGGACAGGTTGCCCTGGGAACAGAGTCTGATTCCATTATGGGATGGATAAACACAATCAAAGAGTTTATCCGCCTTCTACAGCCAGAGAAAAGACCCCCGCAATGATGAATCTAATCTCCTACACAATATCTGCTGTGTGTGTGTGTGTGCGTGTGTGTGTGTGTGAGAGAGTGTGTGTGTGTGTGAGAGTGTGATTGGGCTGTGCGTCATGCCCAAAGTGTGTACGTCTGTCTCTGTGCATGCGTGCTCTTGTAAGACATAACAAGATTGAAAACTCTGCACCTCACTGGAAAGTGGCTGAAGTTGCACTTTTGGAAAGCGATAAAAACCGGCAGTATTATTTAGAACACGGTGTGTGTGTGTGTGTGTGTGCGCGTTGTCCTGTGGGGGAGGGCATCGGAGAGATAAAAGAATAAAGATGCGGCAGTGCAGCAGCTAGTGACAGGCAGGAGCACCTGACAGATTCATAGCAAACTGGCACTGCGTTTTGCAGACATCCAGCAGATTTCCTTTTTTTTTTTCTCTTTCTCAATACACTCTCTTTCACTTCCCATCTGTCTTCGGCTGCCCTTCTTCCGCGTGTATTTTTGTTTTCCCTTTCGCAACTAAGAACATATTTCGACGTACTGAACACGATGCTTGATCCAATGCAAAAACAGATGCGGTTATATTAAGTCCTATTTAATTTGATTCTGTCCGATAGCTCCAGGTTACACCTCACTGCTCAGTAGTCTCATGTCTGGCCATCCTCTTGTCGTTTTCTCAACCATGTGCGGCATATTGCAGCTGTATGAAGGGTAGGTATGTATATATATATGTGCACATACGGCAAACAACCTGAATCCAAAGCAAGCCAACATGCCAATACACATGCAATCTGAGAGCCTTTCTATTCCTCTGCACCGTCTTCTTCCTCCGATTTATCTCTCTGCTCTCATCCCACCTGTCTGTTTGTTTCCCTTTTTTGTTTTTTCATCATCTCTTCCTCTGTGTTTTCCTTTCATTCCCTTCCATCTGCTCTCGTCTCTCTGTTGGTTTCTTTTCTTCTACCTTCTTTATATCTCTCTCTGTCTCTGACCTTTCCGGTGTAAAATCCTCTCTCCGCCCGACTCCCAACTATGCGCCCAGTTCTTTTTTAATGGGGGTGCGGGTTAGGAAGGGAGGGGACGCTATTTACCGAGGAAAATCCTCCAGAACGAGCGAGGAAAGATTAGAAGGGAGCGCGAGGGCGGCCGGAGCAAAGCGGTACGTGTGCACGTACGTGTGAGCGAGCGAGACTTAAGACAAGACGGCCATGCTGCATTTTAATAGTGCAGACGCCTCTTTGAGGCCGACTTCAGATGTTATTGTTGAAGGAAGACGGTGGTCTTCGCCAGTAATTACGGCGCCGCTGTGTAACTAAATGAAGTTTAGGGTTTAACCACAAATACATTTTTTGCCATTTTCACATCTGCCACTGTGGGGATTTGCACAGGGTCATACACAGGGTAACAAGGTATTGTCATGAAATGACGACAACAATGACTCTTTGATGGAACGGATCTTGTCGCTGGGACGTGTTGGAGAAGAATTTTGATCCTGTGCTTTAGTTGGTTTGCTCGTACTGGGAGCGAGGTCGTTCCTGCTGGCCGATTAACTCCGGAGTGGATCAACATCATAAAAGACTGTGTAATTGCGGGACTTATATGGATCATAAATACCTGAGTAATGGGTGCCATTTTCATGTTAGCAGCAGGGAGCGTATGGACAGCGACTACTGCGGCAAGACTGCTGCCGAGAAAGCGATAAACACACTTGTTTTGTTTCTGTCTGCTCGTCATTACTGAACAATAAAACACAGATATACATGCAGATGCCTCGGCTATCATAATAAGTGCCTGCGTCTGTGGCGGGACAAATCACGGCACCTTCTGGCTTTGGCAATTAATTGGGTTTACGGCCTTTGCATTAACTACTTTAGGTGACAAACTGTACACTGGACCGGCTATGAAGAGAAAATAAAAAATATGATACCGCAAGATCGTAACACAACATCATCATGATCTTTTAATGCCGGACGTGTTCCCCTTAATTCATTAGTGAGTGTATTTGATTTACACGGTATACGTGACTCCACAACTAAAATAATGACTGTTTAAGTGTGATCTTGTTCTTGAAGACATTTTGTGTTTGAGAAGGTCAAAAAATAACTTTAAAAAAAAACTTCCTTAAAGATACTCCATGTCACCTCTAACTCCTGCTCGTGGTCTGTGTGTGCTGCTCAGGAGGTGAGTTAATGAGAGTGTGAAATTAGTGCAGAATCATGGTGTGATTTCCTTTTCACCACAGGCCATAGCGGTGGGAGGCAGAGCCCTTCTGTCCTCTTCCTGTCATCTAGCCTTCTAACCGCTCCTCGGTCCTTTTCGTCGCCGGTTCCTCTGTCCTTCCCCCGAGTGCTCTCTGTCAACGGCGGACCCTTCTGACTCTTTTCTCTCGACCGCGGACACTTACAGCGGAACCAGCTCTGAGTCGACCTCGTACGAGTTCGAGTGTCTGCACATCACCATGAGCACTTTTTAATAAGCTAATGCTGCGAGTGCATTGCAGAGCTCTGTGCTCAATTGGCTGTGAGGGAGTAAAGTGTTCAATCTGGTACACCGACCAGGCTCGTCTGAAGACCAGCACGATCATGCTAAATTTCCTTTATGTTTTAATACACAAATGCACAGGCGGCAACAACAACAACTCACATACACAGAAGGGCAATGAGTCAAATCCTGAATGAGACACAGGGAATCATTTGAAACTTTCAACCCAATCATCCCCACAGGTAATTTCAAAGTCCCCAAAAAAATCTATTTGGAGTCAGAACTAGTAATTAGAAAGGAGCGAGATTAAAAAGCAGAATTAAATGGAATGGAAATCAGCCAAGCACGAGTACGATACTATTACATGAAGCCCTTCAGCAAGCAAGTTAATTTTAAACTATTTTCAGCGATCTGGCCATCCTATCAGTTACGATAACATTTTACTTACTAATTAACTGAGATACGGCAACACAGCAACTCTGCTTGACTTTAGGATTTACCTGCACACACACACACACACAAACAGACCTAAATATAGCAGACTATCTACAGGCATGGGCACGCTTGGTCATCCTGTGGACGGCGAACAGGGAGGGATTAGGGGTCTCCTGAAGCTTTTTAAAATGCCAACCTCGTCCGGAGCAAGGGGTGTAAATGCCACCCAAATGTCAGCAGGAGACCCCCACAAGTCAAACTAAATTGGCTGCTAGATGCACAAACACTCTGCTGCCCCCATATTAGCGTGAGAGTCTTAAGAGACATACGCTCTGACGCGACAGGTTGGATTGCCGCACTTGTGGCGGCAGAACCAACGAGCCCCAACACTGCTCAGCTTACAACTCACATGGGGGGGGGGGGGAAATGTTTCGTCAACCGAGGTCATGCGGTCCTCTTTGGAAGAGATGTCACCACACACACACACCGACAAAATACACACACAACTCACACCTAAGGTTTTAGCAGCCTTAGCCGTGTCAAAATAAAAGGTTTGATGTATTGAACAGTACTAGTGTCGAACTCACAGTATGACTAGGGAAAGTCAAATACACATCGATTGCAATTGATTTAGAATATATAAACAGAGAGGCAAACATTAGCGATAAGTACATTAGAAGAATCCCCTCCACACTCGTCCCCTTCATCATAATCCAGCCTGTTTCTGGCATTTGGCCAGGGCTAGGTTGTAGTGGCAGCAGGCTAACCGAGGTGAGACAGATGTCCTCCTCTCCGGCCACCTCCTCCGGCTCCTCCTGGGGGAGCCTGAGGCCGTCCAAGACCAGGTGGGAAATATAATCCCTCCCAACATATTCTGGATCACAGATGCAGATATGCAATTCTGATCACTGTTCACTCTCCGGCTGCTTCTGGGCAGTCTGTCCGAACAGAGTAGGTAACAAACCTACAGCCTTGGTGGAGCCCCGGTGGCAGAAAGCACACGATCTGTTGCCGAGAATACGGATACAGCTCACGGGAATGGAGCTGGCTCCCTGTACGTTAACGGTATTCCCCATAGGACGTCCAAGGAGGCTTACAAACCATTAACTGGTATCTCTTGAAGCTCGTTATCCGCAGGTTCAAGTTAACTCTGGGTTTACTCATCCAACTACGATCACGCGTATGCAGTGGTGCTGCTCCTAATTACAAGCCGACCACATGCAGCAGCATCTGAACCATGAATGGAGTATTTGATACAGTCCGACATGAAATGAAATGGTAATTCCCACAAGGAAATGAGGTTATGCTGCAACAGAATGTGATGTGCAGTAAGGCGAAAGATAAAAATGCAATCGCACAAGCAGAATGAAATGCGAAGGTTAGCCTTACATTTACATTTGATTGAATGCCAAACATCAAAGTAAGGTTAGATTAGTATAGAAGCCCTTTAGGTGATCCGATTGGTCATTACGTGGCCATCAACGTGGCAACACAATATCGCACTGAAATCGTACCCGACTCAGTAGCCCCTGGAAGTTAAACATCATCATAATCCAATTTCAGAGGGTGGATACGCAGATGTCGGGGTTCTTTGGTAACAAGATATGAACAAAGATTGTTCAAACAGACAATATAAAGTACACCTGGCTTAGGAGGAGAGAACAGTTAAACATTAAGACCCTGTTCTCTCGTATGCCCACACACGCCACTGATTTCCTGTGCTGCTTCCGTCATTAAGGCTGCCGTGAGTTGCATGGCTGGCTGCAGGAGGTGTAGTGATCCATCAGCGGAGTGCCAGAGCTTTGCCATTAGAAAACCATCTGCAAGAAACAGCGCTCCATTGGCACTACAAGTCTGGAGAGGGCAAGTAAGAGGGAGGGAGGGAGAGAGAGAGAAAGAGATAGGGCCCTGTGTGCGAGGCAGTTTGGTGTGATTGATATGAACCATTACAGACAACATGGAAGAGGTAGGCAGAAAGCTAGTCACCGTTGTGTTTTTGGTCATTTGTTCAGACAAAAGCTTGGCCGGAGCCACAGTGAACTCAAAGAGAGAGAGAGAGGGAGGGAGGGAGGGACTGGGAGAAAGATTTGGGAGCCAAATCTGATTGGTTTGTTGAACCACATGTTTTTTGATGCAGGCAGCCCACAGAACACAGACTGGGTTCTCTTATTTCACAGTTTGCGGGTTGGTAGACACTCCAGACACCCAAAATGTACGTGCACAAAAAGAGAGTTTTTCGATATATGTACCAACATTGACGGTCCGTACTCTCTCTTAAACCAGTATGTTGCTGCCAGAGAGCATCAATCAAAGAAAAGGTAACAACTGACAGCACAGCTCATGTTAGTAGTGATGTGATGAAGAGCATTAATGAAGTGCAGTCTCGCTTCACTAAATCAACTGGCTGATTCTCTGCGATTCCACATTGTTTAGCAGCCAGTCCACCGTTTAGTGGTCGGGGTATATGTATCATTGATTCTAAGCAAACATCTGTCTGTATTGGCTGTTCTTTTCCAAGTGTGTCGGTATTCACTGAGTACGAACTTCAAAGAGCCAAACAGTAGAGCCCAGGTGGCCTGTGTGAAGCTGTAGCTCTCCGCTGGCGAGTGTTCAAGATACCTTTATCGTCAAATCATTGAAACGTTCAAATTTAGGGGCTAAAGGAACGCTTATCCTGCCTCGGCATTAAAACTATGCACCGGGATGTTAAAATGGTGGAAATGTAAGCCAAGCACCAGTGTGGAAGTAGGAAACGTCTTTAATGGATCCTAGAAGGTAATGCATCACTGCATGGAGGCCAATTCAATTAAATTGCCCCCCTATTAGATTTACACAACTCGCCTGGGACCACAGCGCTGTATAGAAAACTACCAGACATACAGAAAATTACCACAAAGACAACCCTTCACAATACTCCCATTTAATGGGAAATAAAAGCGAGGATGGAAGTCGATCTGTATTCCTGGATGGTATCAAACCAAACATTGGGAAGTGAAAGAACAGTATATTACATCATGTTTGATTTACGATATCCCACTAAATGTTCAAAAGGTTGAAATCAATAAATGGTCACTAAGAGGCCATGTAATGTAATTAGTTTGATATTTTACTGGTATTGAGTCACGTCCCAGCCTTCGTATGTCTTGAGTGGCTTGGTCATAGCTCTCTGACGGACCAGGACGACGCTATTGGCACTTTCACACACACATCTCGTAAAGTTAATGGAATCCTGACCAAATTGTTCCAGTAAAAAAAAAAAAAAAGCACGTTTTGGTCATTCTTTAACTTTATTTTAATCTGATCTGATTAAGTTTACTATTGCTGGACAGCAGTGGTGTCCTACATCAGAATCTCCTGAAGTTATAATCGTAACATCATCGATCGCTTCGAAGAATTGGAAATCTATTCCTTGTTTGAAATGAGTACCAGTACACTGCCTCAGCACTTACTCACACAGCAGGTGGTGTCTCATTATAGACTTGCTGTTCTGGGTCGCTGATCACATTCCCAATAAACTACAAACATGTGTTTCCAAGTGCACATCCCAATTAATTCCTGGCTAGATGTTTTGGCGTGTCGCTCGGCGTCGTACCTGAGAAGCGGCTGGAAGATGACGGTGATGTTCCTCGCTCCCGGTTTGCACACAAACTTCATTTCTCCCCCTTCAATCAGGTTGTCATCAGCACCGCCTAGAACAGAGGAGACAGGACATGACTCGACCAAACGTGACAGAATAGACTTCTATACATGCAGTGTGTAAAATGTAAACCTGTGTGAATCACGTGTAGGACGACATTTACACGACTAGAGGAGGATCTGAAGATGTGCTTTCAAAACAGCCCACCCGAAACTCAGCAGTCATCACCGTGCTGAGTCCTTTAACAAGACACCAGATCCCAACCAACCCCAAGAGTGCTGACCCTGAACTGTGATCTCCCTGAACGCTGAATGTAACAATTATGTTCCCTCCATTAATCAATGGAATCTTAATAAATCTTAAATTATTCGGAGACATTCTCAAGTATTTAAATGTTAAAATCGGTACAGGCGTTCGACTTCATCCCTAATAAATCCATCACTCAATCAGTGCGGCTCTCCATCACAAACCCAAACGTGTCGCGCATGCTCGCACTCCTCCACACCCCTGCGTCACTGCGTGGGTGACACCCACAGCTAACGGGGTTAATCAGAAAATCATTGCCATGCAACGTGCTCACAGAGGAATGGTGGTGGGGGGGGGGGGGGGGGGGGGGGGGGGGGGGGGGGTGGTCGGACACTGAGCGGAGGGGGCCGCAGAGAGGGGAAGAGGGGAGATCACAGGGGGGAGAGAGAGAAGCTCAATACCTCCACTCATCCTGAAGTAATCAATAGAATTGATGGAGAAGAAATTGCGCTTCGTTGTCAATACAGGTAACCGCAAGGCAAAAAGGATTGTCTGTCTGTCTGTCTGTCTGTCTGTCTGTGTGTGTGCACTATGCTCATGTTTCTGTATATGTTTATACATTGGAGAGCAGCATTCCTGCCTTTATGCAGTAGAGGAAATGTTTTACATTACAATTTCTGGATTTAGGTTGATGGTGAAGTCCCACGGCACTAACCGTCGGGATTCAAAAACCTCGGGGGTCGGATACATTCACAATTGAGCTGTGTGTGTGTGTGTGTGTGTGTGTGTGTGTGTGTGTGTGTGTGTGTGTGTGTGTGTGTGTGTGTGTGTGTGTGTGTGTGTGTGTGTGTGTGTGTGTGTGTGTGTGTGTGTGTGTGTAAACCTTTAGGAAAAAGTTTGCCGACAAGATTTAACTCTGACTCTGTAAGAATAATACCATCAACTTGCTGACTGCACTTTCCTGTGGAGCGAGTGTGTTCAATCGAAATGAGGTGAGCTGTGGTGTCGAGTGAACGGAGTAAATTAAGTGGGAAAAGAAAAAAACTGGACCGAAATCAAACGAGATGGCGATCCAAGCTACTTGGATCGGGTTTTGAAATAGGTATGGCTGTGTGTGTGTGTGTGTGTGTGTGTTCAGGAATGGGGAGATTTCAGCTTGACACAAAGCCCTGCTCGGCTGTTTGCTTCTGTTTCATTTCCATGTCCAATGCGAACTCGCAAAGCTCGTGTGATATAACACAAAGGCACTTCGCCTAGCGTGCGAAAGCCTTTCCCGCATTAACCTACGCTGCCAGCCCAGCCCTGCATTCAAATGCATATCGACCCATTGTTCCCTGCACTGGGCTCCGTAGTACATTTCTAATGGAACAAGTTTCTTTTGAGAAGTATGGGAGACAACACTCTCTGTATTTTTTTTATTAAAAGGACATGGGGAGCTTTCAATTCATCCCAAAAACTTTTAAATCAAGGGTTTACTGATTCTGATCTGACTGTCGCCGTGAAATTCGCCTGCACGGTTAGCCCACCTTCGCGCTGCTAAGTGGAGACGGAGATGAGGTCCAATTCACTCAAACTCCATCCATTCATCCTTTCTTTGGTGCCAATTCAATTAAGACTCAATTACAGGCTCCTAAACAAAGCTGCCGCCAAACGCACTCTCCCCTGCTCATCCTCCCCCTCTCTCCCTCACGTTCTATCTCTCTCTCTCTATATATATATATCGCTAACCATCAACGTGGAAAGAGCGAGCAAAACTTTTGTTTCCTCGTCTTAAACCTGCAAGTTTCCATGAATAACATCAACATGTCACAGACTCTGGGGAAGTTAGCGTTACCCGTCTGCTCCGGGAACCACGTCTAACTGGCAACTACACACAACAAGCACACACCAAATTGACTACCATGTATGTATTCCCGATGGCGGTGACCAATTTAATTTCATGCTCTAAACATCTGCATCCGTGTCAGACAAAGGAGCGGGGAAGAGGCCCCATTGATCCGTGGGGTCTGGGACCAGCTGCCAACAGGGCATAGCACTGATGAATATTAAATAGGCCAGCATTAATATGCATGGGATTCTTCGGAGTTGTCTAGACGTGACAGGGTGGCTCCGGTTTCAGGTCAGGATGCCACCAAACCTCTGCCAGCCGCCTCTCCAAATAATGTGTAAAAGTGCCACTTTTGTTTTGGAGAGCTTGTGCGTTTGGTTAGTGCTCTTTGGAGGAGTGTGTGTGTGTGTGAGTGTGTGTGTGTGGGGTCTGATCCAGGATTAGTGGGAGGGGTGTGCGGAGGTGTGGTGCTCAGTGGGACGGCAACTGAAAGCTGGAAAGGAGGAAGCGACACATTCTAATGTGGCCAAATCTGCCTGAAATCCCCCTCGAGGACCACCGCACCAGCTGCAACACACTCACCTCGGCAGATAAAAACATCCATGGACTTAAGGGGTACAGACTGACAGGTACAGATATGTATACATGTACGGCTCAATGGCTTTAAACACACACACACACACACACACACACACAAACGCACACACACAGAGAGCATAAAACAAATGGATCAACCCAAACTACACAGATGCCATACGCTGACACACTCACACACACACACACTCACACAGTGACACCCATCCAGCCCCCTGCGGTGCGGTAGCATGGGCTCCCCAGCCCACATGTAATCAAGTCGGGCAGTGACTTAGTGAAATTGCATTAGCTACACTTTCATGGGTTTGATGAGAAAGCGGTTTGATCCTGAGATGAATTCCGGCCCTGCCCAGATTTAGGCGGGGAACGAGCGAACGTGCGATGCCTTCTTTAACACACTCCAGCGTCTCCTGGGACCGGAGTGTTTCTGTATGCATCTGTGAGTGTGTCAGAGAGAGACCGAGAGGAGGAAATCCGGACAGGCGTAATCCCTAATTTACAAGTGGTTTGAATCTCTTTCTGTGTCCGCAATCCAAATGTGTGCGCCTGTATGGAAAAAAGGGACAGAAGTCCAAATACTCGAGAGAATTTACTTTGTATGTATATATATATATATATATATATATATATATATATACACAAAGTATATATAAAATATATACATATATAAAAATCTCCTAAATGTATATAAACTGAGTTTATTCATATGTCTTAATACAATAGGCTTCGCCATGCATGCAGGTGAACCCACTTGTAATCTCTGTATGTATGGCCAGCGTGCTGATCTGTGTTTGTGTTTATGTCAACTGAAGACCATCAAAGGCGCTCCGGCTGGTCTCTGATTGGGACCGGCAGGAGGGCAGCTGTGTGATTGGTGGAGTTGAGGCGCAATCAAGTCCACACACTCACACGCCGTAGGCTCACTAAAAGGTGAAAACAACTTGCTGTGCTGGTCAAGAAAGCATGAGCAGAATGCAACATCAAAATACAGAGTTTAAATGCGATGGGTGGGATGCTACAACATCTGCACCTCCCCACAGTATGTGCAGTAATTGAAGAAAGTAGAGGCACTGCTCTTCCTCTGATTGAGGAGTCTAATCTGTGCTGTTAGCCAGCACTGCACATTTCATGCTGAATGGTGCAAACAGAAAGCAACATATATAATAATCCAATTTTCAACTCCAATGGCCTCATTTGTCTGGAGCCGTTACGCTATAAACATTAGTTTGGGAATGATCAATTCAGGTAATATCCTTCGTGTACGATTCAGATATATTTAAACGTGTGTGTGTGTGTGTGTGTGTGTGTGTGTGTGTGTGCACAGTCGGTTGCATATTCACCGAGATGAAACCTGCCGATCTAATAAGAACGATTTCCGTGTCAATAATGTATGACTCTCTGGTCAATTCCGGGCATCCCATTCCACTCAGACCGTCTCCGTGTCTGATTGGGTCTTAATGAGAGCCTTCTATTATTAAAATTAATTTGATGGGCCGGTATCTGCTGCACCACCAATGGGACCGAATCCGTTCCTTAGCCGAGAATAAACGTTCTAAATAAATAATAGCATAAATAAATTCAGGTGTAAATTGAGTCGGATTAATTATTAAAAGCCTCACTGTGGCACACAATGTGTCTCTGTGGTCTTGGGTTTAATGGATGCACATGTCTCAGTGGTGGAATGACAATAATGCACTCCGGTAGCAGAATGGATATTAATTGTGCAGAATGTCTCTTTTGAGACATGAGGAAGACTCATCCTGTCACATCATGGGACAATTTCGGGGGGGGGGGGGGCTTTTTGAACAGCTGTTTGTCTTTCAAACTTGAGCAATGTCAGTTCAGTATCAATCAGTTGGCAAGTTGAAAAAAAAAAAAGCTTTGTACAGACGTCCAAATGTTGGTGACACAATCAAGGTTCTGTACTTTGAGCCAAACATGCTGAAATAGTGACAAACGTGACCTGTTGGTGGCGCTAGAGACAAAGTTAGGTTTCCTGAAACAGTTCTGCCCGTGATAATTTTGTAGTAATTTGAGCAGAAGCAGCATCACTATAATCATGAAGGGTTCAAAAACACTCTTTTCTTTTCCGCCAGGGTCTCTCGAATCTGTCAACCATAACAAAGAGTTGCGAAGGAGTGATTGAGTACATGCACGTGAGTGTGCATGTGAGTGGATAAAGACCAGGGGAACTAATCGGACAGAAAACCAAGTGTCATCACATCTTTGATTGGACCCAGCGGGGAATCAGGCAGCACATTGCACACCCTTTTCTTTACCCGCAAGAACCCATTGCATGCAGGGAAAGCAAGGAGGCGGGTGTTTATCTGTCTGGCTCCCAGTGAAGCTGCCGCTGTGCAGGTGCCAGGGTCTCTACAGCCTCGTGTCCCACATGCCCTTCTTCCAACCTTCCTTCCTTCCCTCACTCGCTCCCTTTTTGTATTTGTTCATCCCTCCATCTTCTCCAATCAGCAGGTCTGAGATTAAAAGTAAACACAGAGGTGACAGCCAATGCCGCCAAGAATGACAACACCAATGCTGATTAGAATTAGCCTCAGGTCGGAGAAGATACACCGAGCTCTTCCTCTCTGATTAAACGTCGGCACTGTGTAAACTATTACAACCTCGCTCTCGTCTCCTCCTGTTGTCCTCTGCGTCCCCTCGTCATTCCTATTCTACCTTACTGCGTCTAAAGTCTGATCTCAGAACTCCAACTTAGGCTATATTTAGGTTTTTATCTCAGACGGTCGTAGTGAGATAACGAGTTTCTTCCTAAAAAGTTTACATTTTGATTATGCGACAATATGCCTCCCTATAGCTTGCCGACATCGGCCACATCTGAGGTTCAGAATCAGCTTTCTCCTCTCTAAACTATTTCAGGTGCACGGCCATCACTGCACCGACGGAATAACTGAAGGAGACACGCGTGCAGTGTCTAATGTGGATGTGCTTTGGTTAATGCAGGACTCATTTGGGGTGACATCCAGACTCACTCCTAGGGCTCCAGCAGGTGTTGCTGGCTTGCGTTTGGATAATCATCTGTGATTCACATTTTGTCTTGAAGTGGAGAGACGCAATTACTTAATGAACTGAAAAACAAAGTGCAAAGTACTGCCAGCAATTCTGTAGAAGACGCTCCAATTTAATAGGTCTGAAAGCGCATGGCAGCAAGTGTCATAATCATATTACTGTTACAGTGTACTGCTGTATTTTGAAGCTTTTTTTTTTACCTTTCATGCCAGTAAAGGCCCCAATTGAATTTGAGTCAAATGCTGGCAACATTTTGTTACACCGTTTGTAATTTCAGCACCAGAGCTACTGTAATCCAACCGCTGGTCCCACCGCAGATGAAAGTCCAACGCTGCATTTACATCTGCGTGTGCGTCTTTGAAGAGCAGGGGAATCGTATCTCCAATGTTTGAACCAATCAACCGTGCTGAAATCTATGTACGAGCAAATTGAACACGATGAGCCCAAGCCAACACTCACAAAATAAATACTGAAAGCTAGGACATCTGCACAAGCGTGTGTGTGTGTGTGTGTGTGTGTGTTCCACAATATGCAGAGCTGCTCTATATTTGCTTTCATGCTGAACACACAAATACAGGCTTTTCACAGTAATAGCCTGTCAGCCAACAGAGGTACCTTGGCATTTTTTTTATCTCCAAAGCCAGTTATGTCGCTGCTGGAACAAAGAGACTCATAAGAAGGTCTGGCACCGGAGCGAGAGGGGAAACATATGTCACTTTCTAATGGCATTCCTGCAGGGTACAGGACTCGGGTATGGACTCAGGTTACAACGTGCTAGTCAATTACAGCATGTCGGACATGTCATGTATGACATTACTTGGCATGCATACTTCATGTAGTGTCCACACACACACACACACACACACATCTGGCCACTATGAAAGCCCTCATCAGTCATTGATGTGGCTTTACTACATCACTCAGCTTCAAGGGTAATGTTATGCAGGAATAAGGGCCAATTAAAGGACACCCTTAAAAAAAAAAAAGGGTGAACCTGAGGACATTCGGGATATAGAGACAACATTTAACATGTTCGCCCATCTTTTCTTAGTCGTCCTTGAGACAAGTCGATGAAAAACAGTAGTGTCAGAAAATGTTCCTGCGCGGTTTCTATAAACGTGTTTTCCTAAATTCTCTCACCTCTGACACTGAGATACGGTTTCAGAAATTTCTAAAAACATATTACAAGGTTGTGAATAGTTATTACCTCCTTTATTACCTCCTTTAACAAGGTTAATCAATAAGGTTACTCTAAATATTGGACAAGTCATTATTTATTTGACATTTACTTTAATTTGCTTCTGATCTGTTTTTGATCCGTTACTGAGTCTTCCATGTTGAGACACCTACGCATTCACACGCACGATATTACAATTGTAATCTCCAAACGGCAAAGAGCAAGAGAAGTTTAACACCAGCTAAGAAAGAGGAGCACGAATCATCTCTTGACGGAGCAAGAAAGCAACAAGAGGAGAAAATAAATCAAAATGCAAGGCATCAAATATGGCTAAGAAGCCGTCTTCGACATCCCAGCGTCATAATCCTTTAATAATTATCGATTTCTTCACCGACAGAGTTGAGCTCTATCTGAGGCTCCGTTATGAATATGATAAATCATAATTGCAAGGTCAGCGGAAGTCAAATATTGATCACCCGACAAGATGAATGAGCAACCATCATCCTTGAGCTCTGACAATGCATGAAGATAATTCATTATTGGAAAGAGAATAATTGAAAAGGCAATAAACTCATCTGAAAGTGGCTCTTTGGCGTAGAACGAGGTTAGACCTCGAACACGTTGGCTAGTTTTATCGAGCGGCTATTTGAATGATATTTGGGGGGTCAGTTGGTGAGGGGTGATGTCTCTTCAAAAGCCACTTCATCATTCTGAAACGTCCAAGCTGTTCTGAGCACTGAACTTGCCCTAAACATCGTTTGTTTACGCATACACTTCTGTGAAAGCGTGACTGCTAACATCTGCTAACATCTGCCGCCCCTGATATCCCACCTAACGCCTCCACCCACGTCTCCCACGAGACATTTTCTTCCATTTGCACCTCTTCTCCCTCCCCTCCCCATCGAGGTGTACACATCAGCTTGACAAGGAACACCACTTCTGGTCGCCCCCCAGCAGCCACTCTTCTTCTTCTTCCTCCTCTTCCTCCTCCTCCTCACGGGAACATGATGCTATTATACACAAACAAGAAGCCTCTAATAAAGCGCAGGCTTGTTTTTCTATACCTCAGACTGAGCATTAGGTATAAAAGGTGTGGGCAGAGGGAGCTGTTTGTAACTATATTGTTTGCGTACGGGACTCAGCCAGACGGCTCCTTTTGTTCGCCGGACGCCGAGAGAACAAGGACATTTGAATATCAAAAGGAAAACGGGGAACGTGTGAAATAGAACTGGAACCCGAGGTGATTATGAATACATCTTCAGAGTCGAGCGAGGTCAGAGGTGGGAGAGAGTTGGGAATGGGAGTCTGTGTACGTGCCTGCAGGGAAATGGGGAAGTCTGAAGTGTGTATGTATATCCGGGGCAAAACCTTATCGCATAAACATAATGCGACACAAAGAGAAATAACAAAAAAATGATTTAAAGAGGCTGTGAATGCATTACTAACTCGGTGCATGGTGCAAGACTGCATTGGTTATTGGGATATATTCACACTTCAACTTCCAAGTGACCACTGGGTTACTCCGAGTCATCCCACACACACACACACACACACACACACACACACACACACACGATAGCGAGGCAATCAAAAAGCAGGGGGCGTGTTTGGGAGACATGTGGAGGAATATGAGGGGGGGGCAATGGTAACACATCTACTGCTGAAAAAAGTGTTATTCTCATAATATATTCATAGGGAACGTGATTGAATCTGGATGGGGCTCTGTGATCCTAGAGTAGTGATTTGCCGAGGATACAAACACTCCGTACACATTCAGACGGACAGCTGAGGAACTGCTGCACACGTGAACATGCTCTGGCTGGCGGTCTCACTACATACGTTCCCCAATATATTCCAGATGTGGCTACATATGGAGGAGTAATAAAGTCTTTAGATGAAGCATTGGATTAATTGAAGCGTTCGAGGCGTGCTTCAATTGAGAAGGCAAGCAATTAAGTCCCCCCCTGTGTGTGTGTGTGTGTGTGTGTGTGTGTGTGTGTGTGTGTGTGTGCGTGTGTGTATGCGAGGCATGCGACGAGCGCCTGTGTAGCTGTCTGCATGCGTGTAATGATATATGGTGGGTCCTTACAACACTCAAGAGACATGCATTACAGATATTACAGATTCATTTGAAACTCATTAGAGATATGTGGCTCCGGGTTGGTTTAAAAAACCATTAGACGTTCTACTACACAAACCACTGCTGCTCGGATTCTTACTTAAAGTTCTGGGAAACAGACACTTGACGTATGGTAACCTCTCGAACGTGAAAATATGGTTTGGATCAGTATGTAGTGTTATTCACAAAAGGGCAGCAAATACAGCAAAGGCTTCTGCCAAAAAACATCTGTACTTCTGACTTTGTACTCTTTATACTTTGTATAGCGGGATTTAAAACAAGCAATCAAACTCTTATTTCCGAGACGATGTTGTGCTGAGCATCCGAGTTAATAACTATATTGACTTGAAGCCGACCGTTTCGGAAACTCCAAGCGGAGAGAGACGAAGAGACACACATGACTAAGCTTTAAGTGTTGAGTAATCCCACAGCCCGAAGAACTCATCAACTCAATCTCTCGTTTCTAACTCTTTTGCGCTCCCCTCCCCTCCCCTCCCCCCCACAGTAAGTTTAATTTGAAGAGAGAGGGAAAAAGTCCCTTTCCACACCGTCTCAATACATATTTTTCTAATTTCTTCCTTCAGAAATCTCTTAATGGCTTCTTCGCTGGACCCTGATGAAAACAATGACTTTTAACCTTCCCCTCCCTCCCCGTCCATCGTACCTCTCCCTCCATCACAGTCGACTTATTTCACTTTCTAAATGATTTCTTACTCCTTCAATCTCTTTGCAGCCTTTCAGGCCCCGGCCCGGGCTTGTGGCCGGTGCTGTGCATTGTGACAGGTGAAATGAAAGCCCAAGAGAAATCTCATCTTCTTATAAACGCTCCGAGGCATTCAACGTGCCCGTCAAAAAAATATATATTTTCCCCTTTTTCTCTCCGAGACACCGACAGATGGAAGAGGAAGAGGGAGAGGGGGGGGGGGGGGGGAGTGAGCTGTTATTTGAAGACCATTTGGGGTTTTCCTTTATCCACAGTTAATCAATGCTGTTCTTCTGTGGTGCCGGGAGGGGAACTGAGGCATCTTTGCATACATTTACAGACTAGCTACTGTATGAGTGCCACAACTTCAGTCTGTCTTTTGTTTATTTCTAAGATAAATACAGAGAGAAGCCTATAATGAATACTACATTATGTAAATAGTTTACGGAAAATAGTCATAATTAGTTATGCAGATATCGTCAAAGGATAATTTTTCCGTGTGTTATGGAGTAGTTTTTGTACAGATTAATTAAAAGCACTTAACTGTTCTCGTCTCTATCCATCTCCCACCTTTTCTGTTTCATCCAAACAATGTGAGGAAAAGAGGAATAGTAGCAGACAAACAGCGCTGTCAGGCACTGCTGATTGAAACCTCAAGGTCACAGGCAGAGAAACAGAGAGAGGGAGAGGGATAGAGAGAGGAGAGGAGAGAGGAGAGAGGGCAGAAGTAGGAGCTGTAGAACAGCTGAGCCTCTCCAGGGTCTAGCCCGGCAGCGCTCTCTGTGCTAGAGAGCTTTTCAAGGCCTCTCCCTGTAAGCGGATTCTGCAAAGTCACCCTGCTCTCTGCTCTCTCTCTCTCGTCAATCTCCATCTCCGTTTTCCTCTCCACCATCCTGTTGTCCGCCTTTCTTTTTTCTGAAGTGGAACTCCTCGACCTGCAACAGGCCCTTCCCTATCTGGACCCTTTTGTTACGCCGCTCCCTCGTCTCCGGCTGGATCCATCCACACCTCTGCCTCCATCGTAGCCACACAAGACCAAATCAACCTCACCTCCCTGCACCTTCTTTTCTATCCTGCCATTCAAGGCGAGACATCTTTTCATAAACTCTCTACTCATTGATCCATCGGCACTTGTTCAGTAAGCTTGAAGGTCTGAGATCTCTTCTCACTCGACCCACGCCTCCCTCCCTTTTCTTCATCCTTCCACCCTTCACCTTCGCTCTGTGTTCCAGCTGCTCTTTTTCTCTCTCCTGCTTTATCCAACAAACTCTGCCCAATTTATTCTCTGTCAGATTTTACTTTCCCCTTTTCTCACTCTTCTGTCAATACTTTTTCACACCATCTTCTCTTTCATCCTTTCTTCGCTCGTCTCACTATCCTTCCAGCCGTCGTCGCTTCTCCAATCCAGCTGTTCCGGAGTCTTCCATACCACCAATCTCTCTTTCTCTCCCCTCCTCCCCCCTCTCCCCCCCGTCCTCACCTTGTAATTCTCCACTCTTGCTGTAGAGTTCTCGTCTCTGCTCTCTCAAGTAGGCACTCATGCTGATGGCATGGGAAGACGATTCAAACCTGCAAAACGCACAAAAGCTTTAACACACGACACGACACTTCAACACACAACGTCACAGGAAACAAAAGGAAACGCGATCCTTACTTGAAGAGCGACTGCTTAACGCGCTGTGGTTTTTTCTTGGAAAAGAAGGCAGCGAACTCACTGCCGGTGCTGGCGTAGGAGAGTTGAGCGGATGGCTCCGTGGCGCTGCGGCTGTTCTTCACGTCCAGATACTCCATGAGCAGAACCTGAAACGGCAAAACGGAGCGCCACGTCAAAAAGCAGAAACCTTTATGGGAGAATTGTCCTTCAGCCAGGTCACATGGGGTCAATCTCTCCATGCATCCTTCGTGCTTTTTGTATGTAGCGCGGCTTGTAGCGTCACAATGTATGGCAACACACAGTCTACCAAGCCAACCCTGAAAAACAAAAGAAAACCCGAACTTTGAGGCCGCTGACACGAGCGGGTGCTTCTCGAAGCTAAAAACTTTGTCGACCTCTTCCCCGATCTGTCGACATGATCCATGGTGAGATCCATCAACGTCTTCTCGTGCTTCATAAAATTCTTATCACCGTCTAACAATAGCTGAGGACGAGCACATCGAAACTGTGGCCAGACAGAGAAAGTGAACTTCCTCTCCTCCATCATCTGTTGCTTTCATTGCCTCTCATTTTTCAAAATCTCTCCGTGCTTCATCATCTCTCACGTTTCTATTTTCTCCCTATTGCTCCGCTTCTTCATTCCTCTCTCCGTGCGAATACATATGTTCGAAAATAGCCTCCCATATCTAATAGCTTCATAATTTAGCAGGGCCATTTAGCCCGTGTGTGTGTGTGTGTATGTGTGTGTGTGTAAAATTCGGAGGCGCCGCGTGGGTCAGCCCAGAATGGGACAGGAGTAATGGCCGAGCAGATGGAGATCCATCCCGACCATAATGACGCAATTAACGCTGCGGAGAGCTCCCCCCATCATGCATGGGAAAGCCATGCTAGCGTCGCCGGTAATTTGAGTGCACAGACACACACGCATGCAAGTGCACAGCCATTAAAAAAATAATACTTAAGCAGGTATCCTGTATGTTCTTTCACAGGTTTCAATGGCGTATTACAACAACAACAACAACAACAACAAAAAGGTCGAGTTTGTTGAAAAGAGAACTAAAATGCATTTCTCTAACTCCAAATTGATTTGATGTTTAATAATGCTGGTGTCACACTGTAGCGACCGGTCGTGAACGTAAATACGCACGTTCAACACGCGCACAATATCTTCTAATCACTCTAACATACTTCCCCACATCACAGGCCGCAGCGGAGGCCGTCACACCGGCAACACCAGGGCATCCACTTGCCACTAGCCTCACGCAGCAGCTAATCCCATCAGTGTATTAATTACTAATGATGAGCTGATGGCGCGAACTCCCCCCCCCCCCCCCCCCTCCCCCACCCGACTTGCTTGCGAGCTAACGCCCAAGCAGACTTAATGAAATGCCAGCGCTGGGCTGATGAAGGGGCTCCGACCCTACTTAAATTGCATTAGCCCAGAGACAGAGTGAACTTTGGAGGCAATTAGCTGGACGGCTAGGACAGAGAGGGAGATAGAGGAAGAGAGGGATGGGAGGCGACAAAGCAACACGGAAGGAGAGATAAAACTTTGAAGTTGTGGAGAATAGAAAGGGCAAAGGATTATGGGAGTGAAATGCACACTGAACAGAATGTAACGGAGGAAATGGGAACGGAGAGAGAACGACGGAAGAGACGAATATGGAAGACAAAGAGCACAGGTTAAATAACCAGTTGTTGCTGATTGAACAGCTCAAAGGGAAGTTAAAAAGGAAGACTTTAGTGGAGAGAAGAAGCTTTTGTTTGCAACGTCGCCTCAAATCTGCAAAGCTGCCTCTTTTAAAAAAGCGCTTTTACTTTGTTGCAAAGCCCAAACTATTGCAAACGTGTATATTCTCGTTACAAGTGGATTGGAAGACACCGACTGAATACATCTCAATCCCAGTGTGCAAACTAACTATCAAGAACAACAGAACAATCTCAGAAACCACACCCTCAAGAAAGTGCCTCACGTTTCTTTCTTTTTTCTTATAAAACGACAAAAGTTTTCCAATTATAAATGAATCACAACAACATCTCACTTCAAACCTTGAAATATATGGTGTTGTCGTGTTAATATGAGCCAACGTCATCTCCACCTGTCAACTATTCCAGTGCGTCCCCGGGGAATTGATATGAGCAAACTACTACGTGTCACACGTAAGCTGCAATCATCCACACACACACACACACTACCCCTGTTCAACACAAACACAGCACAGCTAACTGTGGTTATAGCGTCACGTGTTCCAAATGATATATATATGTATAAATAAAACCCAGTGCTTGAGGATGATATCTACGTTACAAAAAGAATCCACTAAATGTTGCTCCAGTGAATACGTCTGATGAATGTAAATATAAAAGATATTTGCTCTGTTTGACATTGTACTCGTCTGCTATTCACCGATAAAACAATGGAGCCGTCCATCCTTTCCACGACTACTCACATGACCTGCATGTACTTGTCTCCGTAAGACAATCTCCCTTTCTTCCTTCCCACTCCCTCTCACCCGTCAGGTCAAGCATATGAAATCTCATTAAAACTGCTATTACTCATGCAACAAAAGAGGCCCGGATCCTATTACTGTCACCCGTGTGTGGCCGCGCCGCTCATCAGCGAGGATCAAAAGTAAGGAGAACCAGAGAGATCAGGAATTAGTAAAAAAAAAAAAGAAAAAGGAATTGTGTTACAATTAAGGGGGGAAAAAATGACATGAGAGAATTGTGTTAAGATATGAGACCGAAAGATGGAATAAGACAGAATGAAAGACGTTAGCAAAACGGTAATTAGGAGACAACGGGGACACAAAAGGCGAAGACAAAAAGGGAAAACAAAGAGTTCGCTTAGTGTCTGCACCCAGAGCGTCACATCAACACACACACACAAGCTCGGTTCCAAATGGGACCGTATCAAATTTAGTAAAGGCCCGAAGCATCGATATGTCTGAAGCTGGCTCTGATCTCAGAGGAAGGCTATCGGTAGTGCAGGTAGTACAACATGAAAACAAAGTAACGTCTCTCTCCATATTTACTTCTTTGTTTGAACAGTTCAGGTCACAGATCTGGACCTTAAACATGGAAGTATCCTCTTAGCAAGGATCCAGATAAGTTCTTCAAAACAGTATCTAAGACTCTTCACACCAGATACTAAGAGTGTTTAGGTGGCTGTGTGTGTGTGTCTGTGTGTGTGTGTGGGCGCACATGCAAAACTCACGTCTCTCCCAAGAGCTCCTCTAACAAAGACAATCCTTTCCACCACCAACTGTTTAATGTAATTCTATCAACCGACCAACCAACCAAAAAATGTTCGGCGCTTGAATGTCTTGGGTCTCGTCCCAAACTTAAATCAGTCCACTGCGCAGAGTGCCAACTTCTATTAAAAATAAAAAGGAAAAAAAAAAAATCTTTGTGATTCATTATCAGCACTCCCATTCATTTCTTCCTAACCGAATCTCCTGATGTCACTCTCTGTATCCTCGTCCTCCATTCTGTCCATTAGCGCCCCAACGCCCAACAAATCAGTGCAATTAAGAGAGCATCACTCCAGGCTTTGCAGGTGCGCACTTGTCATTGGATGAACTCTGCCATCAATTGGCTAAAATTGAAGAAATAAATATCACTTCATTTTCCCTTTCCTCGTTTCCATCCCCCGCTTCTTATTAAGCGTCTCTGGGCTTTATTGAAATCGGCTGTTTTCCCTTTGAATCCCTTCGGCTGGTGTCTTGTCACAAAACATATTGACGGGTGTCCCTCGCTGCTAGCTTGGAGTTAGAGCCCTGGAGTGTCCTTGGCCGTCAAAGAGAGTGTTCTTCACGCGGCCTCGTATTGATCGTGTTCCAGAAACTTCAATAACCGTCACAAGTTCTGACAGAGCTCCGGCCACAGACTGCTCCCACAGTACTGAACTACGGCTAACCAGCGTGGGGGGGGGGGGGGTTCCCACCTGGAGCGCACCGCTTCTAGTCCATCTTTTGAAGGCCATCTTGTTGACGAGGGAGAGGAAGATGTGTTCACCGGAACCCATTTCATTCCTCTGTGTGTCCTTGCCGTGTCCCCAACACATTCCCTTTTTGTGTATTTATTGCTTGAAACAAAGACGGCAGAGGAATACCAGAGGAGTTTGAATCTTGTTTCTATGGATACTATCCATTAAGAAGATGTGAGTTGAATCTTTTTTTTTTTTCTCGGAGACTCGAAATAGCAGTGAACGCGTTGAAAGGGCATTACTGTAATTTATTTTATCTGAATAGCAAAAGAGAAGACAACACTGATTAAACATACAGACCACTGACAATATTACTCTTCACCGTAATTGGTTGAATTTATGGGTGAACTTTACCGCTGTGGTTGCTCACTGCGACTGTAGTGAAGTGTAGCCTTCATCTGCTGAATTCTATTCATTGTAACCGTACAGTAGACACAGTGCAGCATGTTTTTAAGTGCCATCGAGTTCACTTATTTGTCGCGAAACCGGCACCTTGCATCTCTGAGAGCATGTGAGAACATCGATGTATTGTATTCTCTGACTCGTCCAGTCGCATCGCAGCGTCCGTGCCTAAAACAATACATGTTGATGATCCTCCAAGAGCACAGAGGACATGCTATCGTGTTCTCTTTCGCAACGCAAGTCATTAAGCGCAAGTCAAGGAAATGATTGCAAAAACATACACGAGCGGTTGATTAAGTCTACGGCTCTCCAGTGATTTGATGTCGTGAATATACGTACGTGGGATGGGGCGGGGGTTGGGGTTGGGGGGGGGGGGGACAAGAGTCCATGGTGGCTGGTAGACTCGCTCCGGCGATATGTAAATATGACAACGCTTTGGAAGGCAGAATAAATGTGACACGTTGATTAAAATGTTGGGGCGAGAACGTCGTCGCGATGTCTGTGCTTCATATCTAATTAAAAGAGATCATTGTCTACTGGCTGCTCGCCGGCAGTTCAATTCGCCTTGTTTTCACTCCGTTGATGAGCCCAGAGAAGGCACTGCATATTTAAGCCACTAGTATATGTCTATATGTTTGTCTCGGTTAATCAATGGCAATGAAAGGATTCATGAGGGGAGTTTAAAGGAGGAATGAGATCAGAACCACATGAGTTTCTGTTAGAGATGGATGGAAGCAATGTGTGAAAGAAATCCTCAGTCAGTTGGTTAGTGCCACCAAGCGTACTCTGAAGCACAGAGAGGGGCCCACACGTCAAAACGTCATTCTTTATTCGGAGCCCGCATCAAGAAAGCTTTCTTATCTCTGGCTACAGTAGAAAATTAAAGTTAATATACTTAAGTTCCAGTTCTCTGGTGATGTTTCTATGATCTATAGGCACAAGGTAGATAGACGGCACCTATCCATATTTTGGAGTGCAGGCTCAAAGTCCCTCGTCTGCAGAGAGGAAGCCACTCATTAAAAGTGGGGTTTGCACGCCGGTCACACACACACACACTCGCAGCAGACAACGGACCCGGCGAGCGGTCACCCGGTCACTCGCAGAATGCGCAAATGCCGAGCTAATTAGCAAACTCGCGCGCCTCAAACCGAACGGCCGACAAGGCCAAGAGGTGATGAGCGTCAGTAGCCGGCGACACTCTGTGGCAAATACACATTAAGCAACACTCCCACTGGGTGGTCCTAATGAAGAATTCAAAGAGAGGGTTGATGAACTGTGATCTTTCACGAACTGTGTTACCCAATTACCTGATAACATATTTGCGACTTCTATCTTTTTAATGATTCAAAAAGGAAACTTGTGGATTTTCTTTCCTGGCGCCGAATGTTGTTTTGACAAACATTTACATCACATTAAACTTGCCGGGCTGACAAGACTGTCAGATGCGACTATATTCTTATTTAAAGAGGAGAGAGAAGCGCATTAATCATTTATGGTCACTGTGATTTCTTTGATACGGCAGTCTGCTTTGAAGAACTGGAAAGTTTCCGATGGGAAATAGGGAAAAGGCAATCATGGATATAGGGACCAGCGTAGCAAAGGCACGCACTGGGGTGTGCACTTAGAAATGGAAATTCAATAATGGTGTGAATAATCAATAGATATACTCACTCTCTCTCACACACACACATTCTACAGAAAGCAGACGATGGCAAAGTAACCTCGGAAACACTCCTTTCCAGCATCAATACCGCCGATTATCATCCGGTCCTCTTACGCTTTGAATCAATACCGCCACACTCACATTAACAGCAGAAGCATCCCCAGCATTCCTGAGCAGGGATTAGAACCATTACATGAATCTGGACTTTCAAAGCGTGTTGACTTGCTTCCCCGTTCTAAGCCTGCCGGGCCTCAGCCACACGTTGACATAGCGGGCGTTTTCTGTGCCAAAGCCGTGGAACCGGGTGCCCCCCGTGTTTCTCTCGGCTCCTGCATCCGTCTGCTGGTGTGTCATGTGGAAAGGTCAACTTGGGGGGGGGAAACAACGTACCGAGAGGTTTCTGCACATGTCAAAGATGTGAACTGCAGTGAGTAAGAGGTGCAAGATGTACTGTTACGGTAGTTAAGGGACTAACAAAGATCGCAAGCACATTTTGACCGATGGAGAGAAAGTTCCTGCCCCTTTGGGGGTCTTAGGAGGTGAGATAAGGACTCAGCGTCCTATAAAAATTTGACTGTGGGAGCTGTAGGAATTTAAACGATCTCGTTGCTGATACGCGACTCTCTCAGACTGAGTGGGCTAAACGAAGGAGGTGAAAGGGAGTGTGGGAGTTGTGAGGGGGGGGGGGGAAGAAGAAAGCGAGATAATGAGATGAAGAAGGAAATTGGAACATGGAGCAAGAGGAGTACGCACAATGTATGTGTTGGGAAATTGAGAGACTGCAATACTAGAGACGGCAAAGGAATGATGCTGAAGGGAAATGGGAGAGAAGGGAGGCGAAAGAACAAGCAAGAGATGAGAGAAATGGCAGGAGGGAGAGGGAGAGGGACGGACGAGGGCCTTTCATATCGATACAATCGGTCAGGAAATAATAACACGAGTGAGTGAATAAGAAAACCTCATTTCACGTAATGAGTATTCTAATCAAGAGATTACATTATCTCACATCGCAGAGACAGGGGAGAGCGAAGCCCCCCGGCGAACTGGGTGTTGGCAGTGAAGGCGTGCTGGCGAACGGCTTAATGCCTCCTGTAACGGAGCACATGCCTGTGCACGGTCACAGAAACACATGTACTGTAAAACACCTAAACACTGCTGTGGTAAGCAATCCATACATGCCAGCTGGAAGACTGGAAGACACTCCACTTATTGGAAGCGGACAAGCTGGGCCCCAAAAAACGATCAAAATCATGTACTTAAAAAGATGGTTGTTATCCATCTTGTGTATTTATAGACAGCACATCTAAGCCATGGGTGGGTGAGAAGTCCCTGTTAAAATGAAGAAGCACCTCATCCTCTAAAACAAAGTCAGGCTGGTTAAAATGTGTCTATACACACGAGAACTGCTTCGGAAAATGTGATAAATTAAACATTACACAGCTCCCAGTGAAGCAGCATAAGGGAAGATGCTGTTTACTTGGGTATAAACAAACACACACACACACACCGATAGCTTTGAGAGCAACTACAGCCACAGAATTTCCTCCGTGATTCACCAGAGGTCAGCTCAACAGCTGCTCGTCCCCTCAGCCAATCAAACAGGAGCAGGGAGCAAGAACCCCGCGTGAATGCGCGCCAATTAAAAGAACCTTAAATTAATCCAAGCAATCAGGCTCTCCCCGTCTCCTCCTCTTGCTACTCCTCACTGACAGATTGAACGCCATCCATCACATCGCTGCCAGTTCCGCAACTGATTAATTTACTATGAGAGAAGGTGAATTAAATCAATGTTTTAAGGCAAGTGCGGGGTGGAAAATAAATCAATGACAAACAAATCTCCGTGGCGGTGGATGAAAAGCTAAAATCCTGGGGGGGATGCCAGCAAGGGAAGGCAAAACAAACAAAGTGCAGTGCCACCATATGGCCCAATACTTAAGTAATAATGTGAAATTAACGCTACAAAAGAGTAACGCCATGCATCAAAGTTTGATGCATGGATTCTACAGGTTTCTGCTCACAGAGATTAAATGTCATATCTCATATCTGACCTGCAGCACGGTCTGGATCTTGGCGGAGACGTCGGCCTGCTCGTACAGTTTGATGCCCTCCTCGTGGGCGCCGCGCGGGCACTGCACCGCGATCCGCTGCAGGTGGGCCAGCACCACGCTGTGAGCCTGGGCCACTGCCTTGAACTTGTCAAACAACAGCTCCAGCAGATCCAGCAGCAGCCTGTAGAGGGAGCCAGAGGGAGCCGAAAGGGAGGGCAAAGATGAGCAACGGGAGGGGGGGGGGGGGGGGGGGGGGGGGGGGGGGGGGGGGAAGGAAAGACGTGAGGAGGAGAGGGGGAGAGATTTAGAGAAGTGATGAGAAGCAACACTCAATAAAAATGAAGCAAAATTGATGCGAGACATTTTTGTTTTTTCACTTTTGGGAACACATTTATTTGGTAAGCCTGGCGCAGCATTCACTTGACAGTTTATTAGTTAGGAAAATACACGACTTCAACAGCAAATAGCCTTGGATTTCCGAAAGAAGAAAACAGAGAGCCGCCCAGGAATACAGCTTCTGTTTTAATATCAGAAAGAGAGGAAACTTAGGAGCGTGGTGTGACTGCTCCAGCCAGCCAGCACACCAGCTAACACATTTGTTTTTCCTATCACAAGCAAAGACCACAAAAGGTTCTCCACACCCCGGAGTATTTAAAGCAGCTGAGACACACTGAGGATCGTGGTAAACGGCATCCAAATCCGTGCATTTCATATTTACACCATTTCGGTTACCTGTTTTAATTCACATTTTGTGTTCAGCACACACACACACACACACACACACACACACTCACGGCTGTATTTCTCCTACAGCAATAACCCAGCGCCTGAGCCGGCTGTGAGGGAAGTAGTGAGCGAGCTGGACTCGAAATGAACAGCTACTCTCATTAGTTCTAAATGGCTCTGGCTGAAGAAGAGAGCACAGCTCAAAACCAAAAGGACCTTCCCACTCGATGTGAGTGCTGCGCTCTGGATCGGAAACTCTCGGCAGCTTCGTTCTCCACTAATGCGTCCACGCAGACTTTGCTGCACCGGCTTTCTAAGCAAGGACAAAGCTTTCAAAGTAAAAGAGGGAACACAGGTTACATTAGCAGAGTCTGAACGAGTATAGCCAGTTCACCCCGTGCTAGTGAGTGCCCACTTTATTTTAGTGGAGTTACACGACAGTGAAATAAATATATAGTGTTTGTCTTGCACTTGTCATTTAGCACTCTCCTGTGGCTTTTATGTTTGTTATTGGTGGAGACCTTTTCTATACTTTTCTCTCAGCGACTACAGCTTAAAAGTTCAAAATATTGTCATTTTGAAGTCCAAGATGGAGCTAGATCTTCTGGGCAGCTGACGCATTCTAACACAGATCTAACTGAATGAAACAAACAGTATTATTATCAGCCAGAAGGACAGCTAACCAGAATAAAAGTTTGCGGTTGCAAACCAAAGAAGCCGAGACTGCCAAAAGCGAGCATACCATCTATTAAGTGTACTCAAAAAAGCACCTGAGAGCCTTCATTAATACCATGTCGATACGAGTTAATGCTGCGAGAAAAGAACGCACGCTAAAAGTTTTGTGAAGTGGCCAAGGATTCCTGGGAAGGTATCCGGATAATGTAGAGGCAAGATGGATGCTTCACTGGGGGGCATTTGGGTTGGCTGTCTGTCACTACACTGGCAGTAGCGGCAAGTAAATGTTATTAATGGAGAGGAGAGCAGGCACAAATCACTGCGAGCTATAACTCAGCCAATGGAAGATGTTCACGAGACGGAAAGAGAGGAGCTGTGAAATGCCAACGAGCCAAAGGAGTCGCTCTCCCTCTCTCCCTCTCTCCTCCTCTCTGATGTATAAACGGAGAAACTTTCAGAATTTGACAAACAATTCATGGTCGTGTATGCCCACGTAGAAGTGGACACACGCACAATGTACGGCTCTGACCTGGACACCACTTATTTGGTTTAGTTTCTTAGCACACGCCACTTTACCCCTCACTGACACACGCAGGTAGATAGACACACACACACACACACACACACACACACACACACACACACACACACACACACACACACACACACACACACACACACACACACACACACACACACACACACACACACACACACACACACACACACACACACACACACACACACAGTGTAGACAGCCTAGTCCTCCTCATTATCTCCCAGTGGAGGCCATCCTAATCCATATCGTCTGTTCTTTGAGGCCTCACTTCTCATTTCCCCTCAGGATCGAAGCTCACACACACGTTCGGGAGAGACAGCAGGGAGCACACACACGTCTACGTACAGTCTCTGACGAACTGATCGGCACCTCGTGTGTGTGTGTGTGTGTGTGTGTGGTTGTCGGCTGTCAGCCACAGAAATGGCAGTAAATAGGAGCCTGCAAAGTGTTTAAAAGAACAACTTTTGAAATATCAAATATGCCCGGTCATCCTGCTGTCGTACACAGATCCACAGAGTAGAAACACATCACACAGATTTGTCCCTCAGACGTTTCCAAAGACCACTCTACTGATCAGACAGAAGAAGAAGAAAAAACAACATTCTAAAAGGAGTCAAGCAATCAATCTTGTGATCAATGTGCTTTTCTTGTTTTTAAATTGGATTTCAAATTCTTTTTTTCTTAATGTTTTTTGGTCATTCAAGCATTTCTTCACTTTGAAATCAGCTTTCTTTCTGAGGGATTCAGAATCTTTTATTTATATACACACCAAAAAGCAAAGCAAAAAAGAGATATGCCTCATTTTTTTTAGTTCAACAAGACTGCTTTGATGTAAATTAAACTACTCACAGATCAGCAGCGCACGATAATAACTTGTGGGAACCTGTATGGAGTATCTTACTAAAAGTACAAATCTAGTGAAAAGGAGTTGGAAAGGAAAATGCACCTCATTGTGTCCGATCACAGAGGAACATAAACCTCCACCAGTGAGCCGCACGCCGCCGTAAAGTGCTTAAGTGTTGCAGTGCTATAAAATATAGTGTGTAATATGCAACACCATTGTTCCCTACAAGTGGTACGCTGGCTGGAGTTTCCATAGCAACAAGCCTCGACTTTAAATTGAAGTGAACATAGGCAGAAAAGGTGTGTGTCCACACACACACACACACACACACCTAAGTGTTCGCCCCAAATGCGAATGCTCCGACACGTATGCGGTGTTAAGCACTCGCACACATACACACAAGAAGGCAATTTTAAAACAATCTGTAAGGAGTAGAGCTGGCAATGAGCTACATGGTGGCCGGTTACATCGAGGTCAGATGAGATTCAGCGGCAACCGGGAGAGAGAGGGAAGGCAGGCGAGGCCGGAGAGAACATCCCTGACAGAAAACAAGACGATCCTCTTAAATGGTTCGGGATCAGTGGACTGAGGCCTGCGTTTCCCCAAAGTCCGCCCACTGCACAGGTCTGCAGGAGCCGATGTGACTGCTTCTTAAAATGCAGCCGTCCTCTACGGCAGGTGTGAAGCTGTTTGTGTGTGTGTGTGTGTAACCGTGACTTGTCTAGGTTTAAAGCAGCAGAGAATCTGTTTTCATGGTCTGAGGCGGTCTTTATTGGGTTTCATACCTGGTTGACTGTCTGACTACGAACACCCTGGGACTGCATTCACAACATGGTGTCTACCGCCCTCACCGTCGGCTGCACACATACCCAACACACTGACTGCGTGTTAATGAGTCAGAAACGACTGGTGACCGGTCCAAGCTATAGTTTTAGTTATAAACTGCGGTACTGCATCAGTGAGAACACACGCGATTGGCCACCTTGTGCTTAATGACACTGCGGAGTCTAGTGTAACATTAAAAACTCTCGTCTAGATAAAATACTGAGAGGATTACAAGTGACAGCTTTATTAAGGTATTTAATCTGTGGTAACAACAGTAGCTGCACAGTGCCGTTTACACTGATCATTTTTTGGAAACATTGCTGATTCTACTAATTATTTCTAATCAGGCAAGCATCATCATTTCAAATATATGACTTTAATCTTTCCAAAGACCCGCTTATAGTTCCCTCTTCATGGCGATCTGCTGACTGGATCTCCTATTCCCAATTCATTTATTTCCTACTATTAATCTCCAGTTTTCACTGATTAATAGCAATCCTCACTCTTCAGGGAATCAGTCTGCACGCTCATGAGATTTTCCCACAGTGCCTTCCTCCTTCAGTCGGTGTGTCCTTACCCTGCCCCGTCTCATTACGACTGTACCTTGGCTGGCTCTCCTGGGCCAGGTTCTCTCCTCTCTGGTAAGCATGGTCTGCTATCTGAGTGGTGGACCTCTTGACGATCTGTTTCAGCTCGGGTTCCAGCCGCTCCATTATGGCTTTGATGGTCTCGGGGATTTTCTTCAACTTGGCCAGAGCCTTTTGAGAAAAACAAAAAAGGACAATCGATGGAAACAGTTCACTTGGCGCAAGGAAGGAAACGGCAGCACAGAACACACGGCGTGGACGTAACAGAGCTGGAGGCGTGGAGATTGACGATTCACAGTGTGTGTGTGTGTGTGTGTCGTGTTCTCCAATCTACCTTGATGAGGATGCCCATAAACTCAGCACTGTTCTCCTCTGGATCCACCTCAGGGAGGTCCGCTTGGTTCAACTCCCGCATGTCCTGCTGCAGCTCACGCACTGAAGAAACATAACTAGATATGTAAAAATTCAGTAACAAACTTCTTAAACCTTCTTAATAACATACTATATCTTCTTCTTTTAAACGCACACACACCTGCACCTATCATGTCTCCCCCCCCGTTCATGCTCTTTCCATCTGACTTAGCCACATTAGCAGC
Organism: Pholis gunnellus; assembly: GCF_910591455.1. Lineage (NCBI taxonomy): Eukaryota > Metazoa > Chordata > Actinopteri > Perciformes > Pholidae > Pholis > Pholis gunnellus. Next base: position 11,506,981 of record NC_136549.1, on the reverse strand, counting down.
TAAATTGAGAGTGACAGCGTGGAATGACGCTCTAATTTCCATTAGATAGGGCCTCCCAATTCCCCATCAAAGCACGTTAAGAGAGTTAATGTTTATGGCAAGTTAATGGACTTTGGGTGCATTTCCTCATTTCCCCCCCATTCCAACTGGAGTTTGTGTAATAATTATGACAATTACTTGCTACAAATGAGGTGCTCTAATGCCATTAGACAAAATGGCAAGCTAGGCCGCTGATGGAAGCCGGCTCATGTGTCGTGATCACAGTTTGTTAGCATGATGGTGCACAGGCACTTACCAGCTGGCGCTAGCTAATCGCCAGTGTTTTCTTTGCATAATGTGGGATGCTGTGGTTTAGCCTTTCACTTCAGGCCTACAGGGTGGGCGAACGAAAGGAATATTTACCTTAATATTTGTGGTTAGAAATAAAAGTGTTGGCCGCATCTCAGCTTTCAGGAGCCAATCATTTGCCTAGATTGAACTTGATTTATCCCGAGGGACGAGTACGGCAGCAAGGCAGCAATGAGCCAATATGTTTGTGGAGACCGAGTGGTATGCACAGGACGGTGTACGCTTGCATGGCATCGACAGAGCTGAGGAGAAACTGTGAGTCGCTAACTTAGAACGCCAGGAGTGGGTGGTGAAAAAAAAAAAAAAAAAGTGCCAGGCTTAATATAAAAACTCAGAAACACCAAGGGAACACAGAGTTATTGCAAGATTAACTTTTTTTCATTATCTCCTTGTTTGCGTTGCTCTGTTCTCTGCCTGGGAGGAATGCAGCGCCGACTCTACGCCCCAGCAACCAAGAGAGAACTCATACATTTCTGAATACAGTTATAGTCGGCATTATCAGTCCCTGTTAAAGCGCCGGCTACCAGTTTGAGCGTAATGAATGCCGTTCCCCTGCTGTGATGACGGAGATGCTGGGTGACTAATGGCACAGATAATGGGGGGGGGGGGGGGGGGGGGGGGGGGACGGGACAAGATAATTATAATGTTAGCAAGGGAAATGTATATTACGATCATAGCTTTAAAAGTGTTATGACATATAGGGCAAATAGCGAAATGTAGGTGTGTGTGTAAAGAGGCATCAGTGGTATGTTTGTCCTTTGTACAATAATTCGGATCAGCAGTTTCTGATGCGTTCAATTATACCATGTGTGTGTGTGTGTGTGCATGTGAGAGAATGATGCTAAAGACTTCATTATCAGCACAGGGAAAGTAAAATTGCAAACTGAAATCCACACACTTTGTTATCCAAAGAGATCGGTGTGTTTATCTCTGTAGTTCTCCTGATGTAAGCTTAGAACAAAGTCCTCCCTCTTACTCGCCGGTCTAATGTAGGGGAGCGTCTAAAGATCACGGGAACATACCACTGCTGGATCCGGGCGTGCTGAACTGGGATGAATCCAGAAGCTTGCGTGGGGTGGACAGGCTGCTGGCGTCCAACACAGGGATCGGAGATGCGTCTTTGGCCGTGGAGCTGGGAGGAGAAAAACAACCCAGAGATCCATAAGTCACGTTACTGAAGAACCGTATGACTTATAGCGTCTTTCATACACATACTAAAGTTTAGTATGCGCTAACAGAAACCTAACGTGGCCTTCTCTAACAAAAACAATCTAGTGTTGTACGAAATAAGCCACGCATCTATGGGTGGGATCGCTGCTGCTTTCCAATGAGCTATTTATCAAGCCTTAAGCCGGAGGTGGGAGCAACCCGGGTCCTTTAAGTCGGGCTGTATAAACACAGTGCATCTGCTAAGTGAGCGGGGTGTATGGAGGCTGGCTTGTTGTTAGAGGCAACCCAATACAGGAAGGCCAGGACCTGTCACTGGCTGACCCTCCGTAATAAATCACTGTACTTCAGCAAAGCCCCGCCACCGTAATTACTGCACCTCACACACACACACACACACACACACACACACACACACACACACACACACACACACACACACACACACACACACACACACACACACACACACACACACACACACACACACACACGCGTGTAAAAAGGGGCAAACAACACAACAGCATCAACGGTGTATTTCGAAGTCATCGTGCCAAATTATCCCTAATAAGTCACACAGCCGCATCATGAAACTAAGAAACTGGCCCTCGGGTCACGGAGGCAGAGCTTGTTATTCTCCTCGTGGCTGCAAAAGCTGCTTCTTTCAACTTTATATGTTGAATTCTCTCATCTTATTTATAAACTGCTAGTAATATATACACACACACACACATATATATACACAAGTCATGATATATAGATGTATGTGTTTATATAAGATGTTTCAAAGTGTATATCTCCCCAATGTCCTATGATTGAATTAGTGATGTTATCCTCTTTACAATAAATAATGTGTTTTTCGTCCGCCCCTTCGGAATTTCACAGCACGAAGAACAAACATGGTACAACAACAAGTTCTACACGGTCTCATTGTTTTTGGCAGTAATTGGCTTGGTTTTCATACAGTAAACAATTTGCAAGTTGTCCCAGCAATGGACCAGCGCATAACGATTACACGACGATACGGTCAAAAGTTTTCAAAGGAGGCTACATTTGTTATCATAATGTAGATAAAGGGCGAACAAGAAAGGCTTTTGGCACCTCCCACCAAACAAACTGGCTCATTCGACAGTGCCCACTCTTATACAGCCTAGTATATTAGTGCAAACACAAAGAAAATGAAACTAAACGTATTTCAATGTTCATTGTGTGGAACCATAGAAGCTACAGTTTAATCAAATCTTATAGGGATATTAACAAAGAGATCAAAATATAATCTCTACTGTATCTTAAAGGTATATTTGTTTTGACTAGTCATGCTCCAGTGCACAATACTGTGAGTCCTTGCACAATGATGGAAGCAATAATAAAACATTTTCACTTTTTTATTCATGCGAGGACATCTGGACCCCCAAAGGGGTAATCATATCATAAAAGTTTAAGAAAGCGCCCATTACCCTGGCAGGCGAGCAGCGTTTTTGTCCTTGTTCTTGTGTCCTAGGCGACTTGTGGACTTGATGTAGAGGTGTCGGTGCAGCTCATCAATGAGCACCAGGTGGATGTTGAGCTTTTTGCTGTGTAGCTCCAGGCGCAGATCTCCAAGCCCTTCCACCTGCAGCAGGGGGCCTTCCAAGGACTCCACGGCTGACACCTGCATAGGAGACGACAGAACAGCCAATCACAGGTCAGCCTGAGCTGTACATTTCAACTTCCAACCGTCATAAAACCAACGTGGGACGGCTGCACAGTCACTTGTTCCTCGTCTCCTACAAAACTCAATCTTAGACAATTATGGACAGGAAAAAAAACACAGGATCTCCACAACGCAGTATTGAATTCTTACCCAACAATAACTGCGTATGGGCCATACAGTGACAATACATTGAATTTATCATCACTCCAAATGTGATATGGTGTCTAATGGAAAGATGATTGTCATAATCAAATTGGCCAGTGCAAATGGTGAAGCTTCACTCCATACAATGAAGATGAACAACCACAATGTCAATACTACTATTGTTCATGGATTGAATAAACTATTAATACAATTCATTAATAATAAATCTTGTTTTCAATTGACCTATGACTATACATACAGTCTATGAAAAATATATTTCCTTCAAAATAATGATATAAAGTTGTCTCATGCTCTCCTGAGTCACCCACTCTCCCTCACTGCCTCCCTATTTCCTCCGTTTTCATTCGCAGCAGCGGTTGTGTCCCGTTTGCAATTAATAAATCTCAATGCCATTAAATAAGATGTGCCATCCTGTGTACTTACGTGTGTTGTATGTGGCCTTACTGTGTGTATTTCCAGGGCACTAATGGCCGGATGATAGCGCTGTGAAGGATATTTGCAGGGGCCAGGGCAGGACGGAAGGGAATGGGTAGCGGGGGGGACGGGGGACGCTGGGCAGAGTGCGTGGGTCAAGTGTGTGTTGATGCAAATGAGAGCCACATTAGTGACAAGATGAGCTGCATGATCAGCCCCCATTCGGTTTAATAGAATAACTCGGCATGCCTGCAAGGCTCTGCGTGTCCTCTGTGTGTGTGTGTGTGTGTGTGTGTGTGTGTGTACACACCTCCCAGATGTGTCCGTGTATGATTATATGTGTATGATTGTACGACTGTAAATCATTTAACACTTAAGTGTCTGTATGTGTAGATGTGTGTGGGGGGGGGGGGGGGGGTTCTCATTACCATTGGGCTGGGAAGACAGAGCAAGGCTGGTTAACATCATTAGGGGGCCGGGCCTGTCAGCGTAATGAGGGAGAGGAAGCCTCTCGTGAATTTGCTCAGAAGCAAGAGACATTGTGAGAAGGATAGGGTGGGGAAGAGAGTATGACAGGTTATCACTAGCTCTGAGCTCCGGGTGGGGGGGGGGGGGGGGTAGTTTTATGTGTGTGCACCTGGGTTTTGTGACACTAAAGGAAACAGGAAATGAGAGAGAGGATACAGAAGAGGAGAGGACATTTTCTGGAACCAAAGCCAGTCTCGTTTTAACCAAACCCATGGGGTCTAAAACTGCCATTCAATAGCAGACAGAGAGCATAGTCTGAATTCTAATTGTCAACCCTTAGAGATAAGGCTCACATAAACGCACTCACACACAATGTGAGAGCAAGAGACAGTGAAGGAGAGAGAGAGAGAGGCGAGGAAGTTTATTCCTGGCTAGTCTGTACTCTCGCCACAGTACACAGCACACATATAATAATAAAGATATATACCGCATGAGTCAGTAAGCGCAAACCGTTCACAACTTTTTGTTAAAGAAAGAATAAAAGACGGGGGAAGAAATCGATTATTAAAAAAAGGAGTGGAAGAAGCAACAGAAGGCGGAAGAGAAAGCCAGGGAGTCGTTTAATCTGACAGATGAGAGCGGTAACGAGTGACAGCGTGAGGGGAATAAACACTTCAGGGACGCTCAGAGAAGTGACACCGGCAGTATGCGGTTACACCGAGGGAGTGCGTCTACGCTGCATACAGTAAATCAGGAGGAAATGCATATTGTCACAGAAACCTAATTGTCATATTCGATGACATTATTGCTTTGGCCAGTTTTAAGTTAAGTTTGTTTTGAGAGATTTTTCACACTCACACAACTTTCAATACACACTCCAAATACATTTAACAGGGTTCTGTGCACCAAGCAGGCATTTTGTTTGTATACCTTTTCATAAGTAAGGCAATATTTTGAAACAAGAATCACATGACTTTTATGAGTAAACAATACCCGAACAAACAAAGCCATTACTTGCAATCATCAACTTGCTCAAAAGCAACATACACCGAGTATCCGGTATGTATGCAAGTATGTTAATAAAGATATTATTTTAGCTCACAAAGTTCATTTAGTCCATCACGTCAAAAGTGCAGGAAGTGAGAATAAATGTGGAAAGTTGGAGGACTTCTGTGTTAGTTCACAAACATATCTTTTTTTATATTTGTTAAAATATATATTTTTTAGAAACCTGGTGTCTGAGGCTGGTCCCTGGACTGTACTGAGCTATCTGCCCGTCCTACCCATCTGCTTACCTGCGTGCACTCTGCCCGTGCACTCTTTGCGTGTTACCGGAGTCTCGTTGTGTGCGTTCATTATGACATGTTAACATTCACAATGAGCATTCTGGAGGAGTGGCTCTGGAGGAAGACCTGAAGGGACGGGCTGTCGTTGGAAAACAGTTGGCGACACTGGGCTGAGTTTTAACATCCAACGTACTCTTGCTGGTTTTCTCCTATGTTGCCTGTCCAGGCTTTAAGTGCGGCTTATTTAAAGTGGATTTTCCATAAATCATTTATTCATGAACTGCATAAATATGTTACCAAAGCAAAAGGTAAAACGAATGCATCCAAGAGCATTCTGATATGTAGAGGCGTATAAAAATGTCCTTTAATGTATGCTTTTTACATACCAACGGAAGCGCACTATCCTGATCAAGTAAAGTATTAGAAGTGTGCAAAGACAGCGGCGGAGCGTCCAACTGACTTTGAACTTTGCACAACCTTTCAAATGCGCCGTACTGACTGAGCACAGGTTGAATGAAATTCCACTTCTTTCCACCCCCACACAGAGGATTCTTCGTGGTCTTTTGGGCATATCATCATCATCCCTCTTCTTTTTTTCCCTCCTCTTCAGATAACCCCATTTCAGCAAACTAATTATTACCAAAGTCGAAAAAGGAAGATGTGTGGGTGTGACAGAGAAGGGAGAGAGGAAGGAAAAAAGGAGCAGAGGGATCACAGAGTCCGGTCGTTTGGTCCTCAGTACCATCCTTTTCGGCTCCCCTGCCAAGCATTCAGCAAAACACACATCAAAAGAACCAGAGCACACGCAAACACACACACCTGCAGCGCCTCCACTGCACTTAGATGATGTTCTATTGAAGTGAAAGAGCTGCACCCAGCGGACTGTTAGAGCTAGAAAAGGATTCTTTAGAGAGATGAGAGGTGCCAGGAAATCAATCTTAGCATTAACACTTCATAGACAGCGGTGTTTATGTATGTGTACTGCACACACCGCGGGACTCAGAAGAAGCATCAGTTTCCCCCCCGAAGGCATTTACATAAAGACTTCAACTTCAAAAACAAAACAACATTCTGTTCCTTTTTTTTTACATTTCTCACTTTCTGATTGCTTACTATCAAACTAAAAACATATTTGGTGAGCAAATCTATTTCTTTTTTTCTGCCTCTCTATATAACCGAATGTCTTCACTACGACCACGTCTCCGGTCCATGAGTCTACTCACCAGCATATCTGTGGCGTGAAGGTAGTGCTTGCTGGCCATATAGGCCACCAGCCGCTGAGGCACCTGCTTGATGCTCTCGATTTCATCCAGCAGCTGGAGGACGTGCTTGTGCTCGATGCCCTCTATCCACAGCTTCCTCAGCTCGTCCCGTTTGCAGTGGAGCAGCATCTTACAAGACAGGAGGTTCTCCTTCACCTGCAGGAAATGAGGGAGTTAACATTTTTAAAAAGTAGGACAACAATAAAATACCACCAGGCACATTGTATGTGCAGCAGCACCAATACACAAAAGAAAGAAGAAAAAAAAAAGAAAGTACATAATTCATATGTAATCAGTGTAGAGGGAATGCAGATGAAAGTGATCATCTCCCTTGAAACACTTGATTTGCTGGCGTGCATTAAAACCTTTTTTTTTTTTTTTTGGAGGAGTTATTTTTGGCCTTGCACACCTACACAGGTGTTTCCACTTCTGGCTGATTAGCTTAGCTGATTGGATGTTGGGCAGAGCTACAGAGCTGCAGCCACCTAGAGTGTCTCTCCCTTCTGTGATGGGGAGTATGCAGTGTTTAAAAGCAGATGGAAGGAAAATGACACAAACACACATGTCAAATTGTCTCCTGTCTGCAGGCCTATGCAATGGTGACCGTTAAAATGTAGAAGTCATCATTTTAAGACGGAACCGTGCCAGCACACCGTAGTTAAAATGCAGGGTTTTTTTTCGTGGAAATGAAGTCAGTCTTTTAGTCTTTAGCCGAAAAACTGAGATAAGAAAGCTTTCATGTATGAAGAGACAAATTATATAAAAATTGTCTTGTTTTGTTTTTAATTACACAACTTAAGAGTCACTCCATCGGACACAAAGTACGCATGAATACCAGTAATGGTTTTCCTCATTTTTTTGTCACTAAGTCTCTCATTTTACCTGTTTGATCTTGTTGCGGGAGCTGGTGATGCGCTCGGTGATGCTCTGGTAAGTCCTGATGGCGGTGGTGAGTTCGGCATAATGCTGAACAATCAGCTCATCTAAATCCCTGTCGCTCGTCTCAAAGGCTTCCTCCAGACGACCCTTCTCCGTCTCCCTGTCCTGCACATCGTCACTGCTGGACAAAGTCCTGTATTGGAGAAGGGGGAACCGAAAGGTAGATTCATCAATGTTGAAGTGGAGAGCAGAGACCCTCAATTACAAGCTGGGTTTTAGCAAAGTAGGAGCTTACATAAAGCACTTGAAGGCAGCATGAGGTAGAGGGAGAAAACAGACTTTGTGCGCCAACATACCCTACAGTATCAGACAGCATGGCAACATGAACAGCTACATTTAGGGAATGGAATTTGCAGCTAAAATGTCAGGTCACCTGCCACCATGGCAGAAAGGTTTCCCTTATATTAAGAGATGTTCAGTGACCTGCCACAGTGGCAGGTGAGCAAAAAATGTCAGCTCCTGGGTACATTCATACTGTAACAAATGAGTCCAACAGCAGCTTAAGTAGTGGTCAGTGTTGCCAGATCAGATTGCTGGTTTTCAGCCCAATCACAAGTGAAAATCCACCCAGTTCAATAAATAGAGTCCAAACCATAACCTTGCCACAAGCTCAAGTAAATTTGTAAAACTGTAACATGTGCAATAAAAACAAAGCTTCATATTATGACAGCCAAAGATAAATGTTGGATAAATAGGCTATCGCAACCCACGAAGAGTGCAGCCAGACAACCAAATACACAAATAGAAATTGCCAATGGTGACGTGAAGGTAAGTAGGTCCTCCATTGTCCTTAATAACAATTGAATACAACTTATGTCAATCTGGCAACACTGACAGTGGTGTTGTCTAATTAAGTATCTCTTCTTCACATATTTGGCAGAAGATGTGAAGATGCTCCTCTGATCCTCACTTATAAGGCGTGTGGATATTCCTGGCCTCCGCTTTGGGAACCCTTTAACCCTTTCCCATCATGTCCATGTTCACTTTCCTCTCTCCAAACGAGTTTTACAAGAGGAAGTAAGGTTGACTACAGCTGTCCAAACCGTTAGTTGCACACAGTCACAGTATCTGCAGTGATTGCCTCTTATGTAATACTTTGTCGTGCAGAACATGTTTCCTCCAGTTAAGATTATTTTATTAAAACATCGCCTTTTGTGACACGAATAATATTTGAGTTTCAAATTTGCAAAAGAGCCACGTACGGTGGCCTATATTTAACCTTTTCTGCTGCTCCAGGAGTGAATAAAAAAACTGATATTAATATTAACTTACATTTACTCCTTAAATTAATAATGAAAATGAAAATAGCAAAGGTGTGAGCTCTAATTTCTCACATACAACCAACAATACAGGAAGGATGTTGCTATCGTAGCTTTAGCATAAAAGCTAGCTGTCAACCCGTTAGAGAGCAAATACGAGAATAGTTCAAAAGCTGTCTGACTTCTTTTAAACGCTGTATAGTTTATATAATGTCTGTGACAAACCTTACCTTATGACAGAGATAAGAAGACCAGAGGGGTCTTTGTTTTTGCTAACTGCACTCCTGTATCTCCCAGTCTCAGCTGCCATTTTTCCAGCTGCGGCACCCAAACAGGAAGACAGAAGCACGAGCCGGTGATGTGGAGGAAGGAACTCTGGGAGTTGTAGTTTTAACACGGAAAGTAGTCCTGTCATCGTCGGTGCACATTTTTATAAATTCTGCTTTGGTCACAGTCACACATTTGAAGCGTATCTGCTCTACTCAGCAATTTAACTTTTTTTTATCATAAAATATAATTGAAGATAAATCAGCCATTCAATTAATCACATTTAAATGTAATATCATTTTGTATTTATTTTGTATTGATCTCCATCAACAGGGATCTGTTTCATGGCACAAGTCCAGTGTGTTGTGCACAATGGTACAGTCAGATACTGATTCCGGCTCCTGTGTGGCAGGTTCTTTTTTTTTTTATCACAATGAAAAACTTTTTCATTGTAACATTTTCAATCCAGTCCTCTTGAAACTGATAAAGGAAAGGTTGAGCAGAGAAAAAAGGAGGGAGACAGTGTGTGTCAGTGAGTTAATAGCCTCCCCCATTTAGAACATATAGTGGTGGATTTGGCAGGGCTCTCCTGCGCTGTATCTCTGGCAATCTCTGCTGTACCAATAAGAATGGGAGAGGGCATTGATTCCGGACCAAAGAGGGTCGATTCCCAGCAGCCTGGATCCTGATTGATGCTCTGGTGGACTGACGAGATAACATTGTGGGTGATCTTTGTGTCTCTTGTTAAAGAAACAATCGCTGTGTCACGCGGGAGCCACAGTTTTTCTTCTGAAGGCGCCCAGCCTCCCAGGTCCAAGTTTAATTTTGAAGTTCTTATCACCTTTTCCTGCAGCCTGTGTGCCATCAGTCCAACTAATCTACAGGGCTTCTTTTCTCCAATAACGCAGCACCAAGGTCATTTCTTTCAGCTTGAAGTGTGTTTGGACAGTAGGTGATTGCTTTGACTGACTGACCTGCGTGTGGATTAATCACAAGGGCAATAAGGTCTTTGTAGGACATGCCTTTATGATCTGTTACAATAGATCGAAATGCAAATGATGCATCTCAATTGCTTTGTGTCCTTTATCTAAGGTTCAGTAAAGAATATATATAGAAGGCAATGTTTACAGCACTTTGAATAATAGTGCAGCCACTTAAAAAAGAAAAGTTAATTTATTCAACTTAAAAGTTGAATTACATAATGTGACATAATGCAGCTCTAGGGAACTGCAGCTGATGATTACGGGAGAGGAGCTCTACAAGCGAAAGCAGGTTCTTTCCCTCAAATATGATTCTTGTGGTCGTTTAATTATTCATGTCATTGGTTTTGGGAATTTACTTTTTATGTAGTCTATTGGTTTTTATTAAGTGATGAGTCACTTTTAATGTATGCTAGCTTTGATAGTTATTGTGAGAGAAATACTACAGAAACATAAGAAGTTTGTGTACATACAGTATTTTCACCTTTCCAAAAACACCCTGTGGAAACGTATAACAAGATGCTGTCCACTGGTGATTAAGTAGATACGTCTTTACTTGTTTCCATGGAAATGTGGTTTAGGGAAACAGCAAAACAGTGCATCTGTTACGTTCTCTCTGGACTTATCTAATCTTGGATTGGATCAAACGAAACATGTGCCTCATATCTCCAACTTAATGCACCACCTTAAAGGATACAGCACCAAACTCATTTTATATTTTAGGTTTTATCTCATTGCTTTACCAGACATGCTTGATTCTACTGATATCTTCACTGATAGGAGCGCTCAAGTTTGCAGAGATGACAAAGAAATTAAATTGGATAAGAATTTATGGATATCTAATGTGGAATCAACTCAAGCACCATTAGATCAAGGCAAAGTAAGAGCTATTGCCAAAAGTAGTAATAATACATCAAAGTTAAGCGGATAAAGCAAGTAAATATCTCTTCTATCAACTTTTCAGGAACTAAGTTTCCATTTAGGACATGCATGGTAAGATGGTAATGATTTTTACCGTCTTCGTTGTTGGTGTTGGAGTCACCGCTTCACGTCATCTGTTGTGAAGTCAATTCTTTTCAGGACAAACCATCACATTCACAGTGATGGATAGCCTCTCATTCACGCTAAAGTCCTTTCTACATCCTTAGCTTTCTTATCCAATGTGCTCATTTGATGTTTATGTGTTACTACTGTTAAATAGTTTTATATTACAATATGTATTTCCGATAAAAGGTCTTTATTGTGCAAAATATTTGTATGTCAGCCCTCTGCGTGTATTAAATTATTCAATAACATTACAGCATACACCAACACAATGAATTCTTAAAAGGGTTTTCATTCTTTTATGCTTGCGCAGCATTGCAACACAATACAGAAAAAATTCAAAAACACGAAAAATCAGCAGAAAAGAGCATTATAAAAAACGGTATTAGATTATTGTCTGAATGATATATTAAAGTTTGGAGGATTATTTTTATGAACTGTCATTCCTCATAATGTCCTCTCCTGGAAGCGTGTCAAATCTCCTGCTTCAATTTTATGTCCTACAAGGCTGTGTTTTTGAAATGGAAATGATGTATCATAAGGCATTTGAAAACATAAGAAAATAAATATATATAAAAAACAAGAATTCATCTGATTAAAATGAATCGATACAATAATATTAATAGCATTATTAGCAGAATAAAAACAATTGCAAACAAGAGTTTCAGACAGAATTTGCTAACAAAGTATGTAGTGCACTGTCCTATTGTCTTAGAGGAAGAGCCTGTAAGTACAATGACTTCTGCACAAGACAGAGTTCATATCTGCTCTTTGTGGAACTGAAGAATCAGCAGAGGGCTTAATGTTCCAAAGTCACCAGCAGCCTGTTTTGCTGTTCGGTCTACAATCTAAAACAGGTCACTTCAAGCCTCTCTTGTCCATCACTCATTCTGATCACTTGCTTGTTGCTGCTTCTAAATTGTTCCAAATAGTTGGATGCTCACCAGTGTTGTTAACGCATATGCTTTGTTCCTGCAAGCTTACCCCAACCATGTTTCATCTCTCTTCAGTCGTCGATTATTTCCCTGCTTGCCTTGCCCCTTTGGATTTGTGTGTCGGTTTTGACTGGCTGCCTGCTGCTGACTGTAAGCCTCCTCACTAGCAAGTAAAGCCGTCTTTTATTACATTAGTTCTGCTTCATGAGTCTGCTTTTGGGTCCATGAACTGTCCACATCAGTGGTGCTGACTGAAGGATTTCTTTTTGTTGTTGTATTCCCCCATCCCCTCCACTGGGAGCAGAGGGCAGGTTTAGAAAAATGAATAGCAATACTCCGACACTCATTGTGGAAAATGAATTCAACAGCATTTTTTGTTCACGCATTAATTGCCAGGATTAAATGCGCTGCTATACAAATAACAATTACACACACTGGGATAAATAGCAGCATGTGTTGATGTGTTTCCAAAAAAGTGAGGAAAGACAACAATGACGAGCAGAGACATACTAGAAATCATCAATGCATGGCAGAGAGAGACAGCAGAATATGGAAATTGTAGATGAACTTCAGTATAAGTGGCTGGCATGGATTGTGAGGATTTTGAAGAGTCAAGAGTTGCCATGAACAATGTCCACTAAATGTATATGTGAAGAAGAAATAAGAGCTTCAGGACACAAAAACGACACGCCCGCCAACCAATTCTCAGGATGTTGGAATATTTCTGAAGTAAACTACATCAGAAAATAACCACTGACACTGGTCATGTAGTGGGTCTATGTTTCCCTCTCTAGTCACTCTACTTCTATTCTCATTGCAGATCTTTCACCATTTCAGGGGCTGTCTTTGATATTCCTGACAGATTTGCCAACTTATATTGACTTGTGTAAATTCAATTTACCTGCCCTCTATTTACTCAAGTTTTTCTATTTTTTGTCAGCTTAATTGTTGTTATGGTGCAAGGCTATACATTGGCTAGTCCTGTGTTCATTCAAAGTATGTTTTATGTCTTATCACAATATAGATTATAACCTACTTTGGGGGGGAAAAAACTAACAGTTAATGTCACAACTAGCTCTATCTTGCTATTCAAAAGCCATACATCAAACACTGAATGCACTGATGCTGTCAATAGTGCTGCTCCACTCCTCAGAGCGGCTCCACTACTTCCACCCTACCGCTCACGATCAACGACCAATGAGAACCGCTGATGTTAGGACGAGGATCACGCTTCTGTCCAATCAACTCGCACGTTGTTCACGCGCGTCATGCTAAGGAAGTGCGTTCCTTCCGAAGCGGTGGCGTGTGTGTTGTGGGCCCTAGCCAGCTATACCTGGCTCTCACGCAATTATACTTCACGAAAGCCCGACAGTGGATGTCAGTCTTCCATATTACATGTAGATAACTGACACTTTGACAACCTGCGGTCTGAGAATGGGAGCGAACAGCAGTACCCGCCGCGTATCGTTTGAGTCAGATGAGAACGAGAACATATCAGTGGTGAAGGGCATACGGGTAAGTGACAGTATACAAACATGATTAGTGTTGAGTAAACAGGTGCGTCGTGACTGCTTTAAACCAATATAAGGTAATCCAATAATGTACTAGGCTGTATCGTAAATGCTAACTTAACAACACTGCTAAATGGCTCGTCTTAAAGCAGCTATGCTAAGTTATGCAAGCAGACTCCTGGCAGCCTGACTTGCCATCTTAGAGCTAGGTTAATGTAAAGGAGCATGCAATTCCACAATGCATTGGAAATAGCCGCAGCAGTGGCTCGTGCAGTTAACTTTCCAATGTCCTTCTGGGAATGTTGACATTGACGTCACTGGCCTCGTGCTCTGCTGTCTGTCTGTCACTCAATGTATGAATGAAACCGACTTAAACCAGACAGGCTGTTCTATCCTGGATTAAATGTAATGTTGTTATTTGGGGGTGCTGGTTTAATTAAAGGTGCATGTATGTACACGGAGTGAGCTGTCAGCTGATGTTAAATATAGATTGAGAGGCTTTAGTCGATCAGATAAGACTTCAGTTGCATGACTGTCTATTATTAGTCAGTAGGCCAAGTGCGCTAATGTTATCTTTAAATGAGGTGTAATCCTGTTTATGTCAATGCTGTGATGTTTGCATAAACTGATTTAATTGCAAAGCTTTGTCTTCTAATGTCTAGTCTATCCACGGGACCAGTTTTGGGAAATATTTGTTTTGAGTGTCGGATGAGAAGATATGAAGTATGAAGTGAAAAACCTGAAGACGACTAGATTAGCACAAAGTCTTTAAAGCAGGGGAAACGCACAAAGTATTTGTATATGAGATATAACCGCTTAGTTATGTCAAACTATTTCATTAAATCCACCTCATTCCTCCTGAAACTTTTCTCCCACTTTCCTTTGCAGCTTTCTGAGAATGTCATCAACCGCATGAGGGAGCCTGATGCTCCTCCGAAACTCCAACATGCTCCCTCTCCACCCACCCTCACTCCTTCTCCTCTCCTGCAGCCAGTTCCTCCCCTCTTTGATCCCATCACCTCCTTGCCTCCACCCCCTCCTCTTGTCGAACCCGTTGCACCTCCAGCTCCTCCTCCACCAGCTCCGTCTGCCACAGAGACTGTGGCTGCACCTCCACCACCTCCTCCTAAGGAACAGGTAGCAGCACCCACCATCACTGACATGGTGCTTCCACCCGCGGCTGCCGCTAATGCTGTCGCTGCTCCTGCTTATGAGCCTGTGGCGGCACCTCCGCCCCCCGCTCCTGCTGCTGTTGAGCCAGTCATTTTGCCAACATCTGTCCCTCCTCTTGCTCCCATTGCTCCCCCGGTTCTTGCTCCCTGCCCTGCCCCAGCTGTGGTGGAAGTGATCGCTCCGCTTGCTCCTCCTCCCCTTGCTCCTCCTCCCCTTGCGATCGAACCCTCTCCTCTTCCCGTAAATCAATGTATTGCTTCTTCTCCTCCAGTAATCGAACCCATTGCTCCTTCATCTGTAGCTGAGCCCATACCACCTCCTCTTCCTGTCAAGATGGAATCCCTCATTGCTCTCCCTCTTCCCGAACCGGAACCCCTC
The DNA here is from genome assembly GCF_910591455.1 of Pholis gunnellus. Classification (NCBI taxonomy): domain Eukaryota; kingdom Metazoa; phylum Chordata; class Actinopteri; order Perciformes; family Pholidae; genus Pholis; species Pholis gunnellus. The sequence continues at coordinate 11,491,692 of NC_136549.1, read as the reverse complement.
TCTTCCCCTCCTGTTTTTGAGTCTGTCGCCATCCTGCTTCATCCTTCAGGGGACACTTTGTCCCCGCAGCCTGCTGAGCCATTTGCTGCACCTCCCCTGCCCGAGTATAGCGCACCTTGTGAACCAGTTGCACCTCCTCCTCAGCCCCCGGTGGACCCAGTATCCCTCGCTCCTGTCCCTGAGCCACTGGTAGCGCCTGAGTCAATTTCGGTCCCACCACCACCACCTGCTGCAGCAGCCGGTGAGTTTTATTCTGATACCGATGAAAATCAGTATTTGTAGTACATTTACAAGGTAGTTTAATCAATGTTAAGGAACAGAAGATTACAGAATATATGGAATGGATCATTTAGTTGTGTGAGGATTTACTTAGTGCTTAGTTTTCTTCGATGTCTGAATCTCCTCTAACTTCCATTAGTTTTTCCTTGATTCGTGCAGTTCTGATTTTAGACCCATGGAAGCTGCTGGACAAATGTGTGCCTTGTTTCTTCTGACAAGAGACGGGAGTTAATGCTCAGAAACCGCAGCAATTAATTGATCTTGGTGGCTCATTTTATCCTGAAATGTAATCGGCGCTCCTTCAGTGGAACGTTAATTAAAAGGCAAAGGTTATGAGGGAGGATTTGTTTAAAGTCCAGCTACATTGAATTCTAATGTTTATTGTGTGGGTGTTTACTTTGAGCCACCCGAAGCTTTTTGTGTCCAACTTTTCTCGCAGATTGTAATTACTCTTCATTTTCAAAATGGGCCTCACAGCAGCCGTGGTCATATTATGATTCATTGCCATCCCCTAACTGTTAATGAAATGATTAATTCTTTCTTTTATTAATGTTAATACCTTAACGCCGTAATTAGCGGCCCTCCGTTCTGCCTCGTCACAGTGGAGCTCGAGCTGTCATGGTGGCCCTTCTCCTTCCTGCGGTCAACATAGTGTGGTTGAACTCTTCAGTAGTGTCTCTGTTTGTCCTGTCAGGAGTTTAAAATGTCTTCGTAAAGACTCGAACACACAGACACACTCTCTCCACCTCTCGACATCCCTCTCAAAGTAAAGTTTTTAGTCTCATTGCCTCTCTCGAGTGTGGGAGCACGTCCGTTATCTCTTGACACATCCGGCAGAGGACATGTGAATGTTACCCGCTCATTACACTGTACGTAACGGGGCGTGGGCGCTGCTTCTTCAGAAGGTGGTGTCCGGGGTGTGGGCAGGCCTCCCCATCCTTGACTGGGCTCAATCAGCAAGGTAATTAAAAAAAAAAAAGGCCAACTTATGCCACGCCACAGTGACTCCGGTGATTAAAACGACACCTCCGCTGTTTCCAACAACAAACCACCCGGCCTCATCAAGAGAAGGAGGGGAGGAGGTGTGTGTGTCATAGGGCTTCTGTGATATGACTCTAATAATTATGACTCTCTAGTAATTTTTTGCGCCAATTAGTTTTCAGATAAATGCAACAAAGTCTCATTTAAGTTTGTGACCAGGTCGTCGAGTGTAGTTATTGTGAGAAAGGACGTTCTTTACATACTTTCCATCTTCACTCGTTAAGGAGTGTGTGTGTTTGTATTGACTGTATTTTTATTGTTGCTCCATAGTCAGTCGCTACAGTTATCATTTTCATTCATGGCTGGCCCTCATCACACAACAATAATGTCAGTTGACATTTACTCAGGTATTTAGTGTATAAACTCTCCTCGCAAGGTCACCTCTCAGCTTAATATGTACCAAGCTCCCCAAGTATAATGAAGGAGATGGGGAAAAAAAAGTCAACTTGGACGATTCATCAAGCGCGCTCTTTTTAAAGAAAAAATAAAAATGTGTGATGAACGTGAATCTCGTTAAAAAAAGTTGCAAAGTTCAGCCCAATTGTGAAAGGGTAGGACCGTAATGAGGCGCGCATTGATTATTAGCGTCCACCAGAGTTGGGTATCGAGTGAGGTTCTGAGCAGGTCGGCTGTCTCTAAATCACAGGCCTGAGTCAGTATGTGTGTGTGTGTGTGTGTGTGTGTGTGTGCTGATTACACTATAGTCAAGGTTGAACCTCCTACACCTTCTCCAATGCGTTATAAATATTCATAGGCCTGAGCCCACACACTGTGCTGGACTAATAGCCTGCTTAAAGATGTCTCCCAGGTGAAGCAGAGAGAATGGGAAGAGGAGGAGGAGGAGGGGAGGCAAAGGAAAACGACGGGAGAAGTGTGCGTGACTTCGTGTGCATGCATAAATGCGAGTGTGTGTGAAACTTGTGAAATAGATCACTCTGCTTTTGAAACGGACTTTTCCTTGTTCTCTTGTGAAAACGTGAAATGATCAGTTTTGGTCCTTTTTCATAACACGAGATTGAATTAACGGGACAGAGTGTGGAGAAAATAGAAAATCCAAAATGGCACCTGCCTGCCGGGACTGGAGGCTTGCTCTTGCCACTTTTCTTTTTTCTTTCCTTCTCTTTCCGATGTGAAAGGTGTGCGGTGAGCTAGAAACGTGAGGAAGTGGTAATGTTACAGATTATGCCCTCCACGCGGGTCCTGGGGTTAATGAAACTTCTGATGAGAAACGCAATTTGCCTTCGTCTATTATCTCCACTGCCAATAGCCTCTCCTCCTCTATGGGTTCTTCCACAGGGTTTAGTGATTGGTGGGAAAGGAAAGGAGGGGGGGGGGGGAATGACACAAGCACGTCTAAAAAGATGATGAGTTTTTAATCTTTTTAACATTTACATGTCCTACTCAGGATTGACACTGGCTCTGTCGATCTGGAATTGTCTCTGACCCGAACCAGCTTCCCTCAAGGACCCCAGACGGTGTTTATCATATCAGAACCTGTTCTCCGGCTGACCCTGCGGGCCTGCTAGCTATCTGAAGCCTCTCTCTGCGGGGCTGGAGAGGAGGATGCGGTGATAAATGACGAGTTGCTTGGGCTCGTCTGAACTTGGGAGGACTTTTTTGAGTTTTACTTTTAACAGTGCACGGCTAAGGGCTTCTATATTTTCAACGTAAAGCGTGAGATCATTTAAAGGGCGGTTGATACAGAATTGCCAGTCGTACTTGACGGAAAAAGTTCATAATGGCAGGATTTGACCTAATGTTATGACACTAAGGGAATGACCATTGGTGCATTCAGACATTAATGTGAAACACGAAACAATATGATATTCATACAGTACATTGTTGAGTCTTTAGACACCAGACAGTTCTCTCGCAGGCACCTAAATTATACATTTCTGAACATCTCACCAACACAGCAATATTTCTGTAGACGGAAGACAGTCATAGCATTTCATCTGATGTTATATTTATTTTCCCTATATGGCGGAGTCAAGATCGCAGCCCAACAGGTTTGTCTCTACGTCGTAGTTCTTAACAGAGTCGTAATTAGACTCTCCTCTGCAGTGGGATCAATGGAGCTTCTGAGTGCTGTCAGACATGATGGATATTATTTTCCCACCCTCTGGACAGTTAGGTGACAGCAGTCTCTGTCTTTTGAGGATGCACCGTGCAGCAGAAAAAAAGTTGTCGACTGTCAATCACCGCCTCCGCTCGCACGAGTGTCTCCTCTGAAGCCGACCGCCACGCCGAAACCTCCCGCTGCCGGCTGCCTGTTCGTTCTCCTTACTGTACCCGACAGTTGTTATGCTGTGACTTCTTGTCTTGTTTTGTTTGCAGCAGAAGAGGCTTTAGAGGTTGGATGTCAGAGACGGGAATAAGTTAACTGTAGTCTGAGAGCAAATTGGGTGTAATAACGCTGCTGAGATATTTGTGTATCCATGACACTAGTTGCATTAAATTAAGCCACGTCAGTCAGATCACCAGTATCGCTTATTTTGTATTTAATTTGTTACATTATTAGTGGACCATCATTTTAGTCTTAACAAAGATTAGAATACATCAAAGGCACTTTTTAGACAATCGCAAGAAAATTATATTCCTTTTAAAACCAAATTCCTTTATTTTGCTACCGCTGCTGAGAAAATATCAATTTGAAGCCAAGAACTGTCGAGCTAATTGTTTTTCTTCTTCTCTCCCGAGGAGAGGTTTGTCGAGTGTCGTCTTTCTGAAAAGCCTTTTTAAAAAGATTTCCAGGTCAACTGGTGAACAGGCTTTGGGCCGTGTAATATTAAGGACATTTAATTAGATTAAGATGTGGATCTGTATTTGGGGCTTGTAGATTATTACGCTTTCTTTTGTCAAAACGATGAAACTTAACTAGATTTAGGCTTTACAAATCATAATTATAGCTAATGGAAAAAACCAATAACTTCACATTAACATATATAGCTGCAACACCAAGATGATGAGAAAGAAATGGCGTTGCACATTTTTAGGTCTTAGTGTTGATCTGATTCAGTTGGAATTTGATTGTGTGTGTGTGTGTGTGTGTGTCCACTGGCCTGCTGTTACCACATGTTACCAGGTAATAATGGACTCTGACAATAGGGATTATCCTATCTAACTAATGCAGTGGCAGAGTAATCTTGACACACTCAGACACCCCCCTCATCACTGCAGTGTCGCAGCACACCGCATGGCACTTCTGTCTTCAGAGCACGTTTTGGTCCGGCGTCTTTACTTTCATGCTTAATTACCTGCCAAGATAGACTGGCGGAGACATGGGATCATGCATGTATGACGTCCCTGACATGAATATATGTAGATAGAGTGGCGCGGTGCTGGGATTTAAGTGTGTGTGTGTGTGTGTGTGTGTGTGTGTGTTTGTGCAATATAGGCAAGTTTCTGTATTTTACACCTTAATATCTAAGGGCCTTACTGTTTTTGCAACCTGAGGGAAAGGATTTCGGTCCCACCTCTCTTCATTCACAGCTAACAGAGAGAACCTGCTCAACTAGGGCTGCAACTTACTATTATTGCACATCATTATTTGGTGTGTTGAAACATCAGAAATCGGTGCCAAATGTCGCTAGTCTCTCAACATTACCAACCCTAGCTTTATCAAAGTAGTCTTCGGTAATTATTCTAGTCGTTGCAGCTCTAGCAACATCCCAGACCAATCTGCTCCAGCAAAACATACACTTCTCAATCCTAATCATATATAAAGTCTTCATTTTGAGCAACAGATTTTCTGATTTCATGCAGATTTTCCAACACCTGTTGGAAAAATCCCTAATTTCTCTTTACTCTCTTTACTTTTTTAGAAAGTATGACCCAATATGCCTGTTAGCAAACAACAGCTGTTTACTTAAAACCTTTTTCTTTTTCACTAACTCTCTCTCTCTCTCTCTCTCTCTCTCTCTCTCTCTCTCTCTCTTGTCTTTTTGTCCCCAGTTGATGAAGAGGCCCTGAGGAAGAAGATCACTGACGAGCTGTTTAAAAGCTTGGAGCAGGATAGGGCAAAGGCAGAGCAAGAGCTGCAGGCCTGGTGAGACACACACACACACACACTCTCTCTCACACACTCTTTGCTCCTCTTCTCCCTTACCTTCCGTCTTCGGATCATGACAGATTGAATCAGGGTACCGCACCTTGTGTCAATTCCTGGTCCACGATTTCATTAGAAACCGAAGACATTTCCTGATGTGCCCGTTTCCCCCCCCCCCCTTTCATTAATATGCAGAAAGGTCAGCACCAGCCTTTTTCCGATCCCCGCTGTGTTTCCAATCTGCCTCTCTTCCGAAGCACATCAGCACTTTTTTTTTTCTTTTTTTCCTCCCTCCATCTCTGCTTCTCCTCTCCTTCTCCGGATCAATTAATCATGCCTGAGAAAGGAGGGCGCTATCCTGAGGTAATTTCCTGGGTGTTGAGTGGGTGATCCATTAGCCCTGCCTGATAGAGAAACACACCGTTCATGTCAGAGGTACCTTTCTCCTCTCCCCTTCTTCTCTCTGACCCTAAAGAAGCAGGTGCACGTGCCATAATGTCCGATAATGGCGTTGCGCCCCCACTTTAATAGTCTTGGATGATCTCCAGCAGACTCTGGTGAATGAACAACTGTGATTAGCCACTAAACACACTCTTGTACTGTATGGGGGGGGCGGGAACACAACCTTTCCATATCCAGGAGGAGGTAGTGTTAGCCTAGCGATTAGCCTCCATTTTGAGGCTCATTCAAGAAGAGAGAAATTAACAAGTGGTTTTGAGAAATCATTTGTCAATTGATTTTTATTTTTTGTACGTAGCTGCTTCCTGCAGCTCACTTATTTATGTCGTTTCAGAGCAATAAGTGCCGCAAAATTACACCCTCCCCGCGATTAACTGAATTCACGGTGGTTCAAGCCGCGTTTCCTCTGAAGAAGACTTAACGGAATATGAAATGGTAAATAAACAATAGTTTGTTTGCCAGCACTTTTGTGTGTAGAAGCATATTTATATCAGTTGTTAATGTGGCCTCGTGTGCCGTTTGTTATTTCTTATTTTGTCACATTATTTTTGTTCTATGTCTGTTTTTTGTGTGTATGTTTGTGTCCATTTTCCAAGATAATAGTATATGCAGGCAGTAATACATGGGACAGCCATCAAGATGCATTCTGGGATTTAAGTGACAATCAGTGGTATTAGAAAATAAATCAAAGCATGACACAGAGACACTGAACATAAAACTTTTCCTTTTTTTTGGCCTCAGCAGTTGAACTTTTCTATTCATTTGTAGTCATTTCAGTTAAAGGTGACTGGTGCTCTCTTTTAATTGAAATAGATGAGAGGAACACAGAGTCGAACAATAATTAAATTGCGATGGTATTTCACCTTCCCACAGTGCAGGCAGTAATTACAGAGTTGCGGGGTTATTGAAGGCAAACAAGGCGACGTGATTGCGGCCTTCGCTGTGTTGGAAGACTCGGCAAGGAAACTGAATGGCTGTAAAATTGAAATGAAAATCAAAGCTCAGCTAACACGACTGCACAGTGCCACACTAGTTGTAGAACCCTGCAGTGTAACTGCTGCACAGCTTGAACACAAGGAAATGGAGGAACGTGTGAACCCCCAGGTCATCGTGCAAAAACACACACACGCAAGAAACATGAGGCCAACGCCTCAAGGTCATGTTCAACCCCAAAAAACATAAACAATTCATGCATGTTATTTCACAATAGAATAAGAGTCAGCTAACTGCCAAATTAGTGCTGAAGAGCTCCCGAACGCTTCAATCTGCTTGTGTGTTAAATGTTATTTCCACGCTATACTTTATAAATCCTCCATTCTAACGAGGGCCCTTTGAGCAACAGTGGTGTTGAGAGTATGGCAGTATTTCTTCTGTTTGGCTTCGGGGCCACAAATGAACTCCAAGAGATCTGGCTTTGCATGTTTGCGCTCTGGTCGGAGTGAAGAAAGAGCTCTGCGACGAGTTCATTTGGGTGCAGCCTAAACTCATTTGTATCAAGGAGCGGCTGCAGGGAGCAGATTTGCCTCTGCCACTTCTCTGTGAGGCATCAGAGCAGAACGACTCAGAGGAAGAAGAGAGAAGGAAGGGACGAGGGGGGAGATAACTCTTGGACCATCCCTGTCCCTCCTCCCTCGACCTAACTCATCCCGTGTCACCACTCGATCCGGTTCTTCCTCTCTGGGCGATTCTCTCCAGAGTTCCTCTACCTGTCCCTCCCTATCTTGTCTTCTTATTCCTCGCTCAGCACCTTCCTTTCTATCTTCTGTGTTTCTCCAGCCAATCTCCATATTTTGTCTGTTTCTCAATCACCCTTCTCTATTGCTCGTTCTACCTCCTTCTCTCTTTTTCATGTCTTCTTCCTCCCTCCCCTCTCCATCAGTCTCTCTCTCCCCCCCCGTGCATAAAATGCATTTGTTTGAGTGTCCAACTTTAACACTTAAAGGTTAGTTGTTGTGAAACTTCTGCCCATTATTTCAACATGTTGTCAAGCAGCTTGTGTTGGCAATATAATTGTGTGTCAGACTTTTGAGTGGGAAAGCTGACCTTCTCGCAGAGCGTCTGTCTTCCCGTTACCCAGCCGGCCTGTTAAATTCCTTATTGCCCCCAGGTCAGACGCAGGCAGATAGTCCAGTTTACATATTGTTTGTTTATTTCTTTTCTTTTACCTTTTGTTCACACAGAAATACAAGCACTGTCGCACACAAACCTCCAACTCATTTATACAGAGTTTGTTATTAAAAAATCTAAAATGTATTTCCCCTGAATCCAACCCGAGTTAGCCAGGATTGTGTCTGGGGAGTTATGATTCTTCCTTCAAAATATGTATGTATCAGCAGCATTGCTAGCGTTCTCTCACTGCACTTGCACTTACTATTTTAGTAATCCAACTATAAAGCACAGAATCTGTTTCTGTCTGTATGTCAAGAACCGTCCATCCCATTCACTTCATGCGATGCATATTGATGGGGACCCAAAAAGAGAGAGCAGTGGTACATCTAGTGCAATTTAGACACGCACACACTTTGAATAAACAAGCTAACAGGCTCTGTGCAGCCACGGGGGCGGAGCTTCAGGGCTTTGCAGACTGACTTAAAGCATGCACTTCTTCACAACACCCTAGATATCACGTAGAATACCAGAGCAGTCCGCTAATAACCAGCTGCTGAACCCGAGCATCCAGCTACTGGCCATCTAGTACCACCTTAACAACCCTGCGAAACACCTGAGTAGACGCACGCGTGCATCCTCCAGCTTCAGCTGTAAACATTTCACGCCTTGTACATTTTCCTGTGCTGCTTTTTCCTACTTGTGATATCTATAATGTAAAATATGTGCGATATGATCGTTTTAATGTTTCACTACCTGCATGAATAGATTTAATTCCCCAAAAAGCAATTTCTTCCAATTTCTGCTTCCTGCCTCTCATAAGCCACGGTCATATACACACACACACGCGTAACGGAGCTGCCGTCCCCAGCGTATACGGCCGCTTTGAAGTGTCGGTGAACTGTACATTTAGAAAAATCCGCTGCTTTTGAAAAAAAAAAGATATGATCAGCATGTTCAGTACTGTAGCCTGCTGCTGACCTGTTCAGTAGAACAGTAATGGTTATTGACTCGATCTCCGAGCAAATCTACCGTCTGTGGCTCGTCTATTACTCGAGCTGGTCTTATGCAGAACAGATGGTATCAGTTGGAGGGAGTTCAATACAAACTTGGAGTCATTTCTCATATAATTCCAGTGTTTAAGCTCCATAACACACCCTGTTAGCTACACAGTATAATAATACCCATCAGGCCTCTGGGCTCATTCCACACCAGTCTTTGTGTTCTGCCTCTTTAAGTGAATGAAATGTTTGTCAGCTGGTAGTTTGAGCTTTACGCACGAGGTATGATATTTGAATAGACGACAGCACAGGTGAGAGTGACAACGATATCCACTTTTTGACAGTGTGCTTGCTCGTAGCACTAAGAACATCGCGGTTGTGGGCAAATTAAAGGATTGCAAAACAGCTTTTTATGTTCCTTCTGCAGAGTGGGGGCTTCTCTCAATCCATCTTCTCCCTGTTCTGTCCGTTGTTCCCCACACACACTTAATTATAACACGGCCTCTGCATTTCATAGCAGTCCACACTCAGATGTGGTGCATGTGTGTTTGTGTGTGTGTGTGTCATGGAGAGTGCTTGGCTCCATAAAATATTCATGGGCAGCATTCAGCGACATTATTCCTAACATCAATATTGCATTGAGCCTTTAAATGCCTTTTGTTTCAAGGCGCTTGGGTCGAGTCCGCACAGGTCTGTCAGAATCCATCCCGCCAGGCAGACGGGTAGACGGTACGTTACCGAGACACACCTGTAGGCGACATTAACAGGGTGAAGAGCTGAGGGGAGAGACGGAAACGAAAGGTAGAAGACGTGTGTTTATTTGTGCGAGGGTAATGGTATTTGAAATGATTCTCTGTGGAGTAACAGGGGATGATGGCTTAATCGATTTGAACCGGCTCTTGTAGTGTTGAGCTCTCGTCATTTTTCACCATGCCTGCATTTTCCCTTTGTTGATGCCCTGACTATAGTCACTTAACCCAAAGTAGCAGTATCGCAGCTACTCAACCTATGAATTTTTCATCTATAAACTGCCACAGATCTAATCTCTCTCAGCTTTAAAGAATAGTGTCCTAAAATAGCTTAGAGTATTTTCTGTTCAGGGTCATCTCCTGAAAATACAGAGTCACTCTCAGGCACCCCACTCCTTTTTTCGAATGAACGGTACCTCACTGTCTTTCCAATGCGTCTGTTTCCAAGGCTCGACCCACTGAGCCGTCAAACAACACAGGTTACTGGGCCACGATTATCCACACTTTATATCCAGTACTGGGGCCAAACATCATCCACTCATCCTCTGAAAATGTTTTTAGGTGCTGTCTTCCCCCCTCTCTCTCTGTCTGACTCCATTCTCCATCCTCTACCTCAAAGCCCCCCCCCCCCTTTTCCGGCCCAGTGCCAATCTTCTACAGTCGAATGAAAAATGCGTCCAATATCCCAGGGACAGGGCAATAATGAGTGGAAAGCAATAGAGGTGAAGCAGACAGATAGCATCCGGCTAGTGATAGCAGTCTTTGCTTGGGTTAGCACTTGTGAGGAAGTCAGTCGAGGGGACTTTTTTTTTTGCAAGGCTGTCTATTTTCTCCCCCTTTCTTTCACTTGTCCAGGTTGTAGCTTTTGGTCGCCATACCATTGACCTGTTTCAGTTCAATTTCAGGTGAAATAAAGCTAACAATTGATTATTTTTCAACCATTTCTTTGAATCCGCATCAAAATCACGACATCTTGGTATTTTTTTTCCCTCCTTTCTTAATTAGTATGGTTCAGCTTTGCCTCACTGTCTGTCATGTCTGTTGTTCCGTTGCAACAACCGAACGGGTAAACAAAAGGAGCTTTTTGCACTCCGGAGTGTCAGTGTTGCTGACAGGTGCGTAGGAGAATGCCGGTTGTCCTGAAAACATCTGCACACATTCAGCACTTGAATAATTGAATGAGTGCAGACAAAAGTTTTTGTGGCAAAGCCTCATCAGGCACGGCCTACATGAATTTGCTTTGGCAGAATGTATTAGTTTTTCTCGTACTGTAGTAATAATTGTTACTATAAATATACTGTACATCTGCCATAAAGGTCTAAATACCGTGACACAAAAGGTCAACTGATTGCTAATGCTCATCCGCACGAGTACCGACAAAGTCCGTTTCTAAACAAAAATAGCACCTACGCTGTCTCTTCTCTGTTATAGTAGCAGCTGAAGCTTCTTGAGTAAAGGTAGCTTAGGTGCATTAGCAGGGCAGGCAGGCAGGCAGGTGTTGATTGTGGGGAAATGGTGAATGTAAAAGGCCATTAGGCCCTGTGTGTGTGTGTGTGTGTGTGTGTGTGTGTGTGTGTGTGTGTGTGTGTGTGTGTGTGTGTGTGTGTGTGTGTGTGTGTGTGTGTGTGTGTGTGTGTGTGTGTGTGTGTGTGTGTGTGTGCGAGGAGTCGGAGCCCGATGATGGATGGAGTGTGCTGACGTGTGCAGCCCACTGGACTGTGAGACTGGACATGGCTGGTCTCTCTCCGTCTCCCTCCATCTCTCTCTCTCTCCCACTCTCAGCCTCACTCCCTCTTTGCTTCACTTCCTCAGGCCCAAACATGTCACGTCGCCACCGCTCACTCTCGCTCCATCCTCGCTCCATCCTCGCTCCCTTTTTCCTGTCTTTTTCACCTCCGTCTCCCCCCCCCCCCCCCCCCCCTTTGCTCCCTGACATTTAGTGGTGTTGCAGGGCAAATGGCAGCTTTAAGACATCAGACATATTTTTATTAGACATACCCGTCATCTGCTCGAAGCCAAAGGCATCGGGATGGTGATCAGTGAGAGCGGGCTGTCCATCACGATTGCTCCCCGTCTAAATGTTGAGTGTATTCACAGGTGAGTGGAGGGATGAATGAGATTTAAAAAAAAAAAGAATAAAAGATGAAAACCTTTCACACTGAGGGATCAGTGGGAGTAATAATATAATATCAAGAAAAGGAGAAGAAGCCACATGCCACGCGCTTGACAACCAGGGTGAGCGATGCACAAACCTGATGAGTCATGCATTTAATAATGAGTGATCATTAATGCAACAAAAAGTTTCCTACCTTTTTTTTTTTTTAAAGCAATTTTATAAAATAAATTAAATAAAATAAAGTAAATAAATAAATTAAAAAAATAAAATAAATAAATAAAATAAATAATAAAATATGATAAATAAATAATGGAAACAAATGTAATTCAATAATTCACCATTAAATAACTATTGTAGTTTCCACTGTATGCATCATACATAAACTGATGAATTAGACCTTTAACAACTGATGGATAACAGACGGTTTATTTGAATCTAAAGGAATTTAATATTGAAACGTTTCAGCTATCTGGGGAATAGATCACTAAACCAGTCACTGTCAGGCAGCTAACTTCTCATCAAGGCTGTCGTTCAACGCCGTCTCAGGGTTTTCCTTCAGCAGAAGTTTATTAAAGATCCTCGCCATCTTTACTCAGTCTGTCATAATTCAGTCAGGCGCTCGCTCTGTCTGCTCGTGTGTTTATTCTTCCTCATGCCACCGCTGTTTGATTCCTAGCAGAGGAAGACTTTCAGCGGTTCGGGGAGACGTTCCTTCTCTTCTCCAATCAAGCACGCTGTCGCCGACGCCGGGTAGGGAGTGCGTTGCTAGGCAACTATGAGAGCCCAGTGACAGGGTTCAAATGGTGGTCCTGTATCTGCAGAGAGCGAGCTGCCTGCGTCTACGTCAGGGCTCCACTGGGCTGGGGGGAAACGGTGCTTACGCTGTCTATTAATGATATTCAGATTCCTCTTAAATGTCAATTTGTCCATTTCTTTTTTGTTTTGGACTTCGCAGTGTTTCCCCCTCTTTTCAAGCAGTGGAATACCACGGACATGTGTATGGATGACATTAGGGTTGAAAATCAATATACAATTTGTGGCCTACATCTATGCTTCATTAGCACTGCACTTGCATTTGTGAGACACTGCAACATCGCAGCATGCAGGCACATGAACGTGGGTGTTGCCGTAAACACCAAGACACTTAGATAAATAATGCTTACTATCTTATGTCCCCGAAGCCATTCACTACCTGTGTTTAACAAGATGATCTTAACATTTTGAGCACTATAGACCTGTGGTTTTTCAAAAGCTTTTAGTTTCAAAATTGCACAACTTGCCAGAAAGAGCTAATGGTTTACCATACAGTACGTAAAGACACGGGGACCTCGGCCTGCAATGCAGCAGACGATGCACAACATACTGTGGACAGCATAATATACTGTACACTAAAAATTTGAGTAGCAAGTCATGCATTATAGAGATAGCTGTAGGAGAAAGAATAGTGTGTAGCACATATATATATTGTAGTGTACAGTGAGGTGCATTCTTCTTATTATACCCTGAGTGCAGGTTACATGAGGTTGTGCAGTGGTTTTCATGAACGTATAACGTTTAGAAAATGGGTAAAAACGTGTTTTAATCATGTGAAATGTTGATGCTCCACAGGGTTGAGGCGGAGAAGGCGCGAGCAGCAGCCCAGGCTCAGGACGATGCCCAGTCCACGGTGCAGGGTGAAGTGTCCAGGATCCTGTCTGTGGAGCGGGCCGCGGGCCAGGAGAGCATCCAGCAGGCTGTGATAAGAGAGCGGATCGCCACCGAGGACGAGAAGCTCCGCGCTCAACTCTATGTAAGTCTGTTTTCTTTTAAAACTAACACGTGCGTTGATGTACGGCGCGCTATTGTGAACTTTGCCATTTTATTTCATCTTGTAAAACTGTTTTATACGTTTTCGCGCGCCACACTATCAAACAGACATTGAGCATTTTAACTGCCCGACTTTGCGAGCGCGGACTCGCCGATGTGAGCGATTTTTACATGAAGACATGTCTCCATTTTACGCTCGCACGTTGCTGCTCTATCACGCAGACACACGGGGGTGATCCTATTTGCTGTAATCGACAGGTCACGCCTGCTACAGTGACAAATGTCAGGGCTGTGAGTGTTTGAGCATCGCTTTGAGCAGTAGTACGTATAACTGTCTTGACTGTGTGTCGACACACACTCTCCCTTCACACACATTATTGTCAAAGCTTAATCTACATAATGCAAACTCAAGGTGCAGTTTAAGTCGATTCTAAAAGAACCCCTCTGTGCTGTATCCACATCTTGTGGTTTGATATGTTTGTCCTCCTCCATATCTCTGCACGTTCACCCTTCAGTATTCTGAAAGCTACCTTCATTTTGGGCGGCATGTGTCTTTATTTCCTGTAAATTGCCCTCGTAAACATTGTCAGATGAGCGTTCCTTAACACACACACACATACACAGGCAGCAGTGTATTGTTTTCAAAAAGAAAACACATTTTCCCTCGAGTGCGGCTGCTGTTTACAAACCTATGCTATTGATTATATAGCTCATTTCACACGCTCATCGCCGTAATAGAAAAATGAATCATTTTGTAGAGAGAGAGAGAGGGATGGAGGGATGGAGGGAGAAGGAGCGGAGCGTTGACGTGATTCCATGCCGCAGGACAAGTGTGGGATCCCTCATTTGGAACGGCGATCCAAACGAAAGGGAGGGAAAAAAAAAAAAAGCCGGCGAGGGAGACACATGATGTCAAGTGTTATTCCCTTCAGCATCTGAGAAGAAAGCCGTTGCAGTTGTCGGTTTTCTGTAATTTAATTTGTTGTTTTTCATCAGGAAATAGAAAGGACAAATGGTGGGAGGAGGGGGGGGGGGGCGCAAGGGGGGGCGTGTTGCACCTGCTTTGTATCTGCAAGATGTGAGCAGCACTGTGGGGGGGAGCGGGTCCTACTGAACTGTCACAGGAGGAGAGTCCTTGTGCGTGTCATTGCCTGCACACTCCCGAAGTACCGACTCCTTGTACTTAAGAGAACTTTTCCTCCGGTGCGCCGCGAAGCTTTTGCTTGTGGGCCCTGGGCTAACCTCCGGGCCATTACCCGCCTTTGAGACTACAGACAGCCGCACTGCAGTGGCGATGCATTCAGTATGTGACTGAGCATACCGACACAGTCATATACAGTCCTTGCTTCATTCTCTGTCTGTAACTTATATTTCACACACACACACGCGTTGCAGCAGGAGTTTTTTTTTTTTTACTGTCACAATTGTGCGAGCGTGCCCGTGCGATAATTTCCTCAGTTTGAGCCTACGTCTGGAGTTTGCTGCAGTTTTAATAGAAGCCGACAGGTTATCAGTGGAGGCACAGTGCCGTTCGCACCACTCATGTAATTGTCAAGGCAGACGCTTCCACACAGCCACAGTTCCTTTCAACTGGAAATGGACTTTTCCCTTTTTAAAAGGCAGCCTCTCGCCCAAGACGCCCCCCCCCCCCCCCCCTCCATTGTCATTTTAGTCTGTTTGTCCGCTACCCACGGTGAACTCATCTTTGATGAAACATAACACATGTTTTAAGGTCTTTTGTGTGTGTGTGTGTGTGTGTGTCCCTGTCTCCTGTCTGTCTTTTTGTGTCTCAGTGTGAGACTTTATTACTTTTTACTCCAAAAGGAAAGAAACAAGAGCAGAATGATGTAAGATTGTACTCAAAATATGCACAAGTTACCCAGCAAATCCCATTTATATTTACAAGCACATCAGCATCGGTGATTGGAAGGTGAAAGTGGTTCCGATTGCTGGGCAAAGTCAATAAGTTGATTGAGAATAGAGCTGCAGGGGGAGGTTGTGGTTTGCTGTACTAAGCACATAATCTGGTGGCTGATAGAGCTTTCAGAGGTGATTTGTTCAGTCCTTCTCCCAGTAAACCTGTTAACACCTCATGTATTATCTTATAGGCTACACCGTTGGTGTCCTTGAGCAATAATCACGATATGAGATTAAGATTAACTCTTTTTATTCTGACGGTCTCTTTTTTTTTTCTCCATAAAATATTAAGCTCGTTGGCTGAATCTCACTGCACAAAAAACAGTGTGCTTCACCCGTATGATGATAGTGAAAAATATACTTTCAATCAAATATGAACTCATAAAATCTTCTTGTGGCACATTATTCTCTAGTACTGAAACAAGTGAGAGTGTTTTGGAAACTGCTGGATTTATCTCTGCCCACTAGCAGCTTTGGTGTCAAAAGAAATTATTTATTTTTCAGTTGTGGGGAAGTGAAAAAGTTCAGAGGGCGTCTACTACATGAGTAAACATTGCCACCGTCATCCATCAATCTGTCCGTCTTACTCTGGAGGACTGTTTGTTTTCTGTTGGTTTTAATAAAGACAGAAAAGAGAAACAGAAAACAGGGAGAGAGACACGCGGATGTCACGCAAGAAAATGTCCCCAACTGGACTTTGTCAAGGCCACGGGGAAGCTCTGGAGGAGTGATTTTTGAAATATGAGCCGCAACGACGGTGTATTGAAGCAGGCTGCTGTCTCAAACTATAAGGTCATCTGTAGGAAATAAGGAAAAAGACATTGCTTTCCTGTAAGAAAGAAAAATCGAGTTCTGCAGGAAGGTTAAATATTAAGTCAGAATGTAGTGTTGTTGTTGTGTCTGTGAATTGACCTGAGCCTCTGCTCTCATGTTCATTGCCACAGAAATAACATTTGTCTACTGCAGCTGCTGGTGTGTTCTTTGTCCGGCGTAGTATTGATTTGTCCTCCTCATTAAGATACAGGTCACGGTGAGCAGCAGAGGACCCCATACAGTCCCCCCGTCCCCCCGTCCCCCCTCTACTTCACACACAATGAGAGCGGTGCTGTGAGCGGTTATGCCTCCCCACGCTCGCCTATAATGACCATAACCTGCGCAACCATAGCTGCACCAATTACAGCGACAACCCAATCGGGAGAATTGCCCCGAGATGTGGGGTTAGACCGGGGTTAGGGTGGCGTTTAGATATCATTGATTTTTACATTCTGATTGTTATTGTGTACCGCTTCTGACTCTTGCCTTTTTAAGTGCTAAAATAAGATGAAATATATCGTAAACCTTTTAATTTCAGCATATTTTAGGAAGCTATAAAGAACAGTGTTTTAGATATAGCCATTATTGGACCACAGGAGAGTGGTCTTCTCCTGTACCAAACTATTTAAGGCATCTAAAACTTGCCATTTAATGCGATGTAGTGTTTTTTAATATCATACGCAGGGGTGTCTAGTCCATCATAGCCGGGGCCCCTGATGGTTCCCACCACCCTGCTGGGAGTGCTTGTCCTTCAGGCTTCCCCCCCCCCCACTAGTCACTCCTCTCCCTGTCAGGCTGACTGGCAGCAGCCACCAAGTCCACCAGTAATTGAAACGTCACAGCGGTGTAGGCCGGGGCTGTGTGTTCTCACTGTTGTTGGGTTCCCGGGGTTCTGTTGTCTGAACATGTTCAGTGTCAGCGCTCACACATGTTCTGCCACCGCAGTAAAAGAAAGGGGAACAGCGGCGCGCAACAATAGCTTTCTGGTATTTAAGCACAGCGGTGTAGTTGCGTGTTGTTTTCGCCTCTTTGCGTTCTTTCATTGGCTGTCGGTAGGATACAAAGCAAGCGGACTGAATTACTGTTTGAATGACATTTAAATGAGCCTTTGACGGTCCACAGTTTTTGTGAAGTTGTATTTGTCATTTTTTAATTTCAGTCTTTATTCTGATTATGCCTGCTTGTCCGAGCTTCACTTCCGAGATCACAGTGGCTGCAAATAGCAAAGAGTCGATCTCAAATTCACAGGAAAAGGAAAGAGGAAAAAGTCTCAACACCTAACACTGATTTGTTTTGTCACCAACACACTTGGGAACCCACTAAAGACGCACCGTATCTTCTCCTCATGTGGTCGTTGAGAATCATTTCTCCATGATTGTGATATAATGAGCAGCTTGCTGTGGAAGAACTCTTGATTGTTGGCTTTGTGTGGTCAAGATGGCCCCATCGAAGGAGTTACTTACCACACTCATGACACAGAAATAAACCCTTAATTAGAGATCAGGTCAATTAGTGCTTAATTTACCAGCAACTTCAATTAGGAATCTGTGATTCCTCTGCAGTGGATACTGGCTGGAGTCGAAGCGGAAAAGAGCAGGGGATGAATGAGCTCAATATAAAGATAATGGTCTTTATGCGCTGACAAATGATGCGTTTTGACAGTGAGATATACTAGCGCGCGAGTCATGCACTCATTCACAGTCCACAGCCATCTGTCAGTCCACACATCTGCCTTTTAATGAAATCACAGACTTCTGCCGTCCCCTCGTTTGATTTTCAACGACTCTGTGCTCTGCGGAGCCAAACTCGCCCAGTGGCCAATCAATCACCGGCCACAGCGTTTCACCGAGACAACCGGCTCTAACCCGAGGCAGACTTTTCAATCAAACCCAGAGTCATCAATCTTTTCCCGAGCTCCAAAACAGTGGCCTAGGCGGGGGTCTACCTGGCGGCAGTGGTTCCGTCTACTGTTGGCAACTGGTCGAAAAACACTCAGATCTTACGTTTACTTTTTCCTTTTGTTGAGACCTCAAGCTCACACGGCATACGGTGTAGAAATATGCAACAGAAGAGGATGACCAGATGTGTCCAAGTTCCTGGATAACCGAGAAACACAACGAACCAGATATATATGCCTTTGAGATATAGAAAACGTTAACTCTTCTATCACGAAATGTAAACGCCATAATTCATAAATCACAAGCATGACTATAGGCCTGTGTACAGCTGCTCTTGAAAAGGTTCTTTTTGGATCAATCGGTGAAATAAAAGCCTTTCTTTTGATTTTCTGGTCCACTTCCTGTAGAAGCAACAGGTGGACCTGGCATTGATGAAGAGTTTGACTTGATGGGGGGGGGGGGTCCCTCAGCAGATCAATATTGAAGGTACAGCCTGTTGGTAGTTGAATGGACCTTCTTTACAATAAATATCAATGGAAAGAAACTATTAATCAACATTGATACTGAAGTTAGTTCAATGTGAAGGAAATGGTTGCTGATATGGAGATGAGGCCTAATAAAAACAGTGCTGATGTCTAGAGCAGTGTTCTACCCATCAGTCTTGTAATTCATCATGCTTTTGTTGCTCCCTCTGTTGCTATCTTTATCTCTCTCTCTCACACACACACACACACACACACACACACACACACACACAC